>NW_028233235.1:2038632-2718177 GCF_057557595.1 Rhyacophila brunnea
AAAACTTCATTTTTTGAATAATTAAAATACATCTATAAATATTTCAATTCAAAATGTTTCTTCTACTTTCACAATAAATATTTACCTTAATTTAGACATCAAATTATATAAATATGTGAGTCTCCATAAGTTTTCACTAGTTAAATTGCATTTTAAAAAATATATTCATTAATTCAATTTTAAATTTTATAAATTCTGTATTTTTCAAATATGCATAGTTATATTTCAAATAAATTTTTAAATTTTAATCCTGTCTGTTATTTTGCTTTTATTTATGACCAAAAATAACCTGGATTTCTGTCTATTTAAATATAAAATGTATTTTAAAAACAATCTTAGTCGACTAATTTAAAAGAAATAATATAAAAATGTGTCTCTTATACTTTTTTTCTCCATTCTGTTAAAAAAATATAATATTCAAACTTAAATATATTGTTAGAATCCTACATATGTCTTTTTATTTTTAAATTGACTATATCTACAAACAAATCTCAAAAATTTAAGATCAACATATAATTCTTTTATAATAAAAAAAACACCACAATTATTTAAAAAATCACCTATTTTCATGCACTTATAAAAATTATTTTTTGAAGGCCTATATAAAGAACAAAAAATGAACAATCTGGTTCGCAAATTCTTTTATTTTTAATATACAATGGTGTTAATGCAAACTTTTTTAAAATTTCAATTGAAAACATTTAAATAGAAAAATGGCTATAAATAATCTAATAAGAAAAAAGACCTCTGAAAGACCTAGTTTTGACAAAATCTGTTTCCTTGTATAAAATTGCAAAAAACACCAGGTATTTATCTGGTGTATGTGGCCAGATTAAAGAGTATAGTGTGTAATTTAGTCGAACTATAATTCCAATCAAACCAGCGGTCTAATAATAATTTAAAAAATATTTTATTCGCAGTTATATCTTAAAAAAACACACTTCATGAGTTGCATGTGTTTGTAATAATACTGTAGGATGTTTTAATAAGATTTTTCTCTATTAAAAAAATTTTAAGAAGAAAATAATGACCGCATAAATATCCAAATCATAATTTTGAAAGCGAAATTGTGGCAAGGGCTATAATGTGAGGGTGTCTGAATAATATAAAGGGCTGAAGATCTAAAATATAAATATATTTAGAAATAATATAGAAAATATAATGTTTTTGAACATGCAAGGACTGATAAAAAACGATATTCTCACCTATTTGAGTTTGCATACAGACATGTGTATCTATTGCCTTAGTTTGAAAATAATATATAAATAAAATCTAATAAATTAACATTCTTCTGGTTTTTACGATGAAATTTACAGAACTCGAATACTATTAAAAGTACTTTGTATTCGTTCAAATGATTTATATAACAGAAAAAACACAAAAAATATAAACGAATATATAAAAACAATTGTGATATTAAAGAATAAAATTAGTTTACTTTTGTATATTATATATGATATATTTAAATTTTCAAATTCATATATTTATGGCAAGATATATTTTTTGCTCTTTATAGTGATATGAGAAATACTTTATATTGCTCTATAAAACATAATTGATTAATTTTTCTTTTCATCTCATCAATTTTAGCTCATCCCATAAAAATATTCTTCTCTCGTGACTTATTAGTTCTAGTGTATTTCTCTTCACTGTTGTCTGTGTGTATGATTCTGCTCAGTAAACATTCCTAAAATCTTAAGCAACGAACTATGGTATTTTGTAACCATAACATCGCAAATTTTGAGTATGGTGCTATTCGAGTTCTGCATTTGTAAAAAAGTGTGAATTTATTTGCCATTTATCATATTTCTTAGATTATAATCATTAAAATTACCTAAACTATTAAATTCATTATTCTTCTTTATAGTAACTTGATCAAGTGTTTATTATTATAGTGCCTAAAAACATCAATTCGAACATGCTAAAATTAAGTTTCGATTATTTACTACAATTAACATTTACCTCGCTGGTTCTTTTTATACTACTTTTTACACCAAATGCTTTTTTTTCTTTGGCTCCAAAAGTTAAATTTTATTCAAAACCTAAAGTGTATATAATGTAAATTCTATATATTAATATGTGTATTATCATTGCCAAGCCCCTTATATATCTACTTGTCAAGTGATCTACTGTTTTATATGCTTCGATACAGTACTGGCGTAATCACTCGTCCCAAAGAAACATTTGTCCATCCTGAATGAAGCGAAGTTGGTTTCTTTTTCTGGCTAGGTTTTTCAGATCTTAACAATGTTGAATATTTAGCCTTGTCAACTAGCGTGTTGTTTTAGATGCGGTTTTATATCTTTTATATAATATACAAAATTTGTTTTTATTTATAGTGTAATATTATATGCGTTTATTTATAGACTTGCAGTTATTTATTAAAGATAGTGTGTTTTTTACCCTATAAATTTTGTAATTTGCTGCTATTTTAGTGATGTTCCTATGTGTGAAAGTGTCTCAATTAGTTATAAAATCATTTTTATTTTAATATTAAATAAAAAATTTCCTTTTTCTAGTTCATATATTTTGAAATATAATCTTTCGTCATTTGCTGCTTGTAAGTATATATTATTCTATCTGAACTTTCAGATACGTCACCTATTTTTTCACGAGGTGATTAAAATATTGTTTAATTACACCTATGTACATTTATTTAAATACGCGACATGCACAAAAAATGCTCTGTGTAATTTTCCCCACTAATGGTTGGTTTTGATTATATTCTATCTCTTGACAAAGTTTAATCACTTATTTCGAATTTTACATCTCTATAGAATGATTGCTATCTTATAAAATCATGAAATATAAATTGCTTTCGCTCACTTTTTATAGATTTATAATTCACAGCTTCAACATCATTTGTTGCTGAATTTACTTTATTGTTTCTAGTATTGTTCAATCATAGAAGTAAACATATCCATTGTCATTCTATTTTTACTGGATTATATTTCGTCTGCTTTAAATAATCAATAAATATAAAATGATTTGTTCTATAAGAAGATTTTTTGGATGGCATATTTACACAAGCGAATTATGTAAAGTATTTTCAATAACGGATCCCTACACCAAACACATACATGATATGAAACATATAACTATTAATTATCCGTTTGTTATAATTCCTTACTTTTACTATTTAGTGAAATTTTTCATACTCCTATCACACCTACAAATATATATCTCAACTCTAGACATTGTGCTTTACCAATACCGCCAAAAAATAGAAATTCGATATTGATTCATGCTCTTTTATATTCTTATCTATGTTGTACTATATTTTCGTCCATATTTCTTATTTATCGGGCTTTTATTTTTGTTTACTCTTGTGATTCTTGTAACCGTCGAAAAAAAACTCGGTGGCTCTTGAACAGAAGGTTAAGACTTTATGCTATTTTGCAAAATCTCCGCAATTTATTTTGTATTTTATTTATACGGATTACGGGCATAACTTCAATTTCAATAACAAAATATAATTTTTGGAATAATTATACTTTTATATCCAAAACCTGTTTTTCTAATTTTTCTTCGAAGATATCCCTGTGATATTTTTATAGATTTATTGGTAAAAGCATTTGGTTTTCTTTTTACAATTATAAGATCATGTTGTAGCCTGCAGTTTTACAAAAAAAACAAGCAGCGAATAATTTTTTCAAATACCTGTAGTGATAAAAAACTACTAATTTGCTTTCATTTATATCTTATTTTCTAGTCAATAATTTTCTTTGTTTTCACCTACATGCCCTTCGAAATTCAGCAAATTTTCCTAATCAGCGTTCATTTTAAATTTATCCTCTTTTTAAAAAAACGAAGAAACTGCCATCTATTCGTTTTCTGAACTTGAGTTCATATAGATTTTTTTCAAGTTTAGTTATTTATTCCGTCATACATAAATATAACTTCTATTATGGTCGATTTTTGGCTAATTCATATTATGCTAATGCCATTTTCGCCAATTTTTTCTTCTAAGTCCTTGCTTCTAGTCATTATATAGCGTTCTAAGTCTGCATTTACTTCTGTAATCAGTGTAAATTTTTCTTCTTTCACTATATATAATGAAATATTTTTTTTGGAGAATATTTACTTTATGATGACTCATCATGATTTCATTGAATGCCCTCTAAGATGTTGGCGATTCACGTAGTATTTTTAGGTTATTTGGCAGTGGTACTTGCGTATGTTTTATAATATATGTATCTGAAATATCTTATTTACTTTGTGTTATGTATTTTCTGTGTTTTTTTATAGTCTTTTAATTTTTGATTTTAATTGCTTCGTTTATTCTATAAAAAATTGACTTGCATTTTAAGAAAAACTTACATTTTGTCAAATATGTGTTGCAATTTATAATATTTTCGCATTTTATTATCCATTTTTTATGAAGTTTATCAACAATATGATCGATACAATCCTTTCCGACCACCTTTTGTCAATATAATTTCATTTCCTATATTTTTTTGTTTTTGTAAAGATAGGCGCATTAAAATTTGTCATTTTAAAGGCATTATCTTATAACGTCAATTCGTGAAATACGCTTAAAGAGTAAAACGAATGATTCTAAACTTTCCGAATAAACAAATATTTTGAGGAAGAGCGTTTTTTGGTGATTGTTTCCCAAATGTTATGGGTTAAATCATTTATATTTCCATATAGATTTAAGATATGTTCTTTTACACTTTTTTTTCTTTACAGAATAAATTCGGATGGTTTTACCGATATTTTTTTCCGATTGTTTGTTTTTATGGTATTCATATTATATAATATTACATTTTAATATGAATATATAGTTGTTTTTCTTTACATTTAACAGTATTATATATGTATATTTGATATATGCCTAGTTAGTATTTGACCGTAGTATTTTTATATGAACAAATTTTAGCATTATAATTTAAACTTCCTCTTTTAGCTTAAATAACTAATTTCTTCCGGCTATTATATACTCTTTTCTATGATTCCTTTACTCTCATTCTTTATGATATCTTCTCATTTTATTATATCTAATATCTCAAGGGTTTTTCTTAATTCTATAATTTAGATATATGCCTCGGTTCGGTAGTGACTTCGAGTTCTTTTTTATGATATATAACTTAGAAAGTACAGTAATAAAGCCCCATAATATGATGGGTGTATTTCATACGAGTACATAAATAAGGAATGCCGTGCAATCGGTGGTTTTTTTAGTAGCATAACAAAAGCTAGGGGGCCTAGAGCTGGAAGGTTAAGACGTTAATTAGAAGTACTTTTTTTTTAATTTAAAAACCGTCGAATGCATCTATAATCTCAAGCATTATAATTTTTATAATCTGTTTTGCAGTAATTAAAATTTATTGATTGCAATGCAAAGCTATTTCTCCGTGAATATTTTTTTCTGCATGTTTTATATTTACTAATATAAAAATTTTTATGACTTTTAATGATTAATAAATTCGTCTAGTTTTATTTTGTAAATACATTTAAATAGAATTCATTCCTTTACTTAATCATTTTATGATTTTTTTTTTGACTCATATCTTAAGATTTTCTTTTAAATATACTCTTTACACATTTTATATTTTAAATCGGTATGTTTTCTAGAATTGCAGTATGTATTGTCTTATTTTTTTAAACACCATATATTATACCAAAATATTCGACTTCCTATTTATATTAATTTGCATAAGTATATCCATATTTCCTTTTTTATTTTTAATTTATACTGCCATGACTGCACTTTTTATATTATCAAAAAAAATATCAAGATTCATCTATAACCATTGTTTCTTCTTTGTTATTTTCTTAAGAGATTAAATATTATAGGATCGATAGCGTATTTAGGATCTTAAATCTTCATTTTTTTGGACTATTACCTTCAATGCTAACTTATTTTTTTTTATTTTAGCATGATCGCTTTTAAGATCAATAAACCTACTTTATGCTTACAGTTGGCTTCGAATTAATATTTACGTCTTACAAATAAGTGGGATAAAAATATTCTATGAGCAAAAAAAAGTGTGACTAGTTCCAGCCTAAGAAAATATTTCAAAGGATTTAATTTTTGAGGATAATATAAGTTTTCTTGATACAAAATGGTAATTGCAAATAAGAAGGGGTTTTATAGATCAAAATAGAAAATTTTCTAAATGTATGTTTACATGACAAAAAAAAATTTTTAAAAATTTTAATTCGACCACTTCAATTCTGTCACTGCTACGGGATTCTTTCATTTATATAATAATGGATTGATTACTTACATATGTGTCCCTGAATCGGGTCAAGTCGTTGCAGCACCGCAATAAAGTGCATATTCACAACAAAATCTTTCTCCACTGTGGGTTGACCAATTAGTGTTTGCTGTATTACTCGGAGCTTGACGGCATTTTTTCTTGACTGTAAATTAACATTGCCTTCGTGTGCGTAGAATTCAAATCATCCATAATTTATATTGAAGATTCTAGGCAAAATATTTTCACCCTCGAGAAAGCTGTTTTATGTGTATTGAAATTTAAAACTCTAAACTTAAAACTAAACACTACATTTTTGTGCGATAAAATATAATTTTTTTGATCAATAACTTTTATTTAAAATTTACGATCTACAATATAAGTTAATTTGAAAGAAATTTATTCTTAAGGAGGCGCCAATTTTTTTTGTAAAAGGTGTGCAAAAAATATGTATATATTATAATGTAAAAATATTTTTGCGATTTAGAAAACAAAGATTATAAATGAACGGGCTCTGTTACTTTATTTCTTCGAAAATTTAAAACAGACAATATTTATATGCTTTTTGTAAAGTGATTTTCTATTTTTTTTATTGGGATATAATATTAAAGTTAGACATCAAAATCTTGATTTAAAAAATAGTTCAACCAGAAAATTCACTATAACTATTGTTTATTTATTAAAAACATGTTTAATTAAATCATAAAGCTAAAATAAAATGTTTTTTTTTGAATATATGTGTAATAACAGCTTATTCCGGTAATGAAATATCGGAAAACTTAGTATGTTTAGTAAAAAATTCAACATATTATAATAGAAAAAATTTAAAAACTATAAAAGTTCTTTCTGGAGCATTATTTAAATTTATATATCATTAGATTTATAGTATAATAGAATTTATCACAAAAATATTTATTCGACCGCAAAAGCAAATGTGGTAAAAATAATAAGTTGTAATATTATAAAAAATGAATGCATACGAATTATTAATGTAATTTTAGTTTATTTCCGCAAAAAAATATAATTCACAATAAAACTCGCTAAATAAAAACTATTGAAATAATTGAGATTTGACTTAAGTTATTATTAAAAAATACCATATAAAAACGGCATAATAATTATTTAAGAGTAAATAAGTAGAAATCTTACTATGTAATATATTTTAAAAAAGGAAAAAATGATTTCTTGTTTTATATGAAAGTAAGTCTTCAAAAAAGGCTTTATACCTTGTTGAAAAATTATTCATATAGGGAAAAGCTTGTGATTTAATATGAAAAAAAAGCATCTTGTTTTGAAATTTTAAGTGATTTTTATTTACTTATAAAAAATTTCAAACTTTTATTAAAAAACCGAATTTTTTTATGTATAGGTCTTATATTATTGTATTTTCCTCTTTCTATACCAATAAAAACATAATATCGTTTGGTGAAGGATAGCAGATTTTTTTATTTGTATCAAATTAAATAAAGTGCATCTATTAAAGAGTTCGGCTTTATCTTATTGCTGTTTAGAACCAAAAAATTTTAAAAAATTCAGAAAAGCAGGCCGGAAATAGTGATTTTTATTTATAGGTTGATTTGATTTTTAGACTTTTATAGTTGTTCAAGAAAAACTTTAGACTGCTCTATATAATAGATTTGGCTGGTACTTTTTTCACCTCATCATCTTTAAAATCTTCTTCGATGCATCTTTTTCTCTGAAGACTTATAAGTTCGAGTGTCCATCTTCCTTAATTCTATTGTTTGTGTGTATAATTCTGATCAGTTGGCATTCTAACTCCTTAATATACTATTTATGTAATCTTGTAACATGATAAGTCTAAGATATTTATTTAAAGTATTTTTAATTTCATATGTTTGAAGTAAAACATTTGATTTTTAGCTTTTATGCGTTGTTCAAGAAAAACTTTAGATTGCCCTATATAATAGATTTGGCTGATACTTCTTTCTATCTCATCATTTTTACAATCTTCTTTGATGCATCTTCTTCTTTCGAGTCCTAGAGTACAAGTGTTTTTCTTGGTACTATGACTTGAGCATACGCTCACAGCAACAGTTGGCATTCCTAGCTCCTTCATATACGACCAATGATATTTTATTACCACCAGATCGAAAGTTATATGTATGGCAATATTTGAGTTATACATTTTGAATAAGTAAGAGTTCATTTACTTATAGATCGTATTTTATTAGCTTCTTATTCAGGAAGAATAAGTTTTTTTTATTTTTTATGAGCTAAATTTATTGTCGTAATTTTAGTTTTTGTTCTCAGGCACAGCTTGTTTGATTCTATTTGCGCACGGCGTATTTATACTTTCGGCTATCTTCTCCTCTCCAAAGTCTTCTTCAATACCCCTACTTGTTTCGAGACCTATTAATTCAAAGGTTTTTTTCAATTCCAAGGTTTAAATATATGACTCAATCATATTCGTGACATATAGTTTCTTCTGGTACCTTTTATGATATCATGTCACTACAGCGTTCCATGTTATAAAATATGGGATAATTTTTGTGCTCACTTGTATATTAATGATAGTTCAGATTCTAGCAGGTCATATTTTCTCAATTTTTCGTTTTAAACTATGTTTATATTTTCAATACTAGTCACACCAATTTCTATCAGAGTGATACAGTTCTTTCTTTTATTATATATAAAAATATCAGATCTGTCATTTGATAACTTGATGTCTGTTTTTATTTAGGACGAATATATATCTGTATTTACAATTTATGTATAATACAATATTAAAGAGTTAGGAATCCTAGCTGAAACTGAAGCGGACGCACAACAATAGGATTGAGCGAAACACTATAATTAATAGGTCTTGGAAGAAGAATTTAAATAAAGAAGATTGTAAAGATAATGATGCTATAACAAATGATAAGCAAATATGTTCTATAGATTTATATGTATTTTACTTGAGCAAATTTAAATTTCTTAAGATCAAATTAACCCATAAGTAAATTTCGTAAAGTTATATATGTTATTGATCAACTTGAGGTTTTAAAGTAAATCGAGGCATACATTCAAATCATAGGACATAGGAAAACTCTTTAAAGTGCGTGAGGTTGAATTGAGGATTTAAGCGAAGAAGATATTTAATTTATAGAATAGATATGCACAAGGAAACTAAAACAATAAGCTTGAAGGAAAAAATCGAAGTCTATAATACAAAATTAGCCCATAAATTGTATCTATTGTTTTAACAATCAAAAGATTTATAACTTCTGTATTGTGTATTTTAATGCGTCAAATGGTTATTTTTTCATGGTATATTGTTTTAATGATCATAAAACTTATCTTTCTAAATATTTATTATTCTACATCATACTGTTCTGATAAAATACATATTTATCTACTATGTTGTTTATTTTAATGAGTAAAATATAATCTTTACATTTTATATTACTTCATTGAATATCTTTATTTGTTAATTAAATATAAATTGTTTTAAAATAAATTTTCACTATTAAAATATATTTGTAAAGTCTAAATTATTAATTTAATAAATTAATTGTTAATATTCTAGTTTTTAAATCATGTTGCTAGAATTTACTTTATTTTTCTAAAATTATGAATTTAATTTTAAAACTTGTTATGTTGTGGTAAAAATTAATTAATGTATTGAATATGTTAGTTATTTGGGTAAAATATTTTGTTGAAAAAATGCATCCAAGTTTTACCATAAAATCATTCTCCTTCCGAAAATAAGTTTAGATTTTGAAAAAATAAATCGTCGTTTCATAAATATTATCTTTAAAATGAAATGTATTCTTAAGGTAGCATATAATTTGTAACTTATATAAGTCGAATATCACTTAATGTTCAATATTTTGCCTCCATGTTTTAGATTCAATGCTTATACTTGACACTAAAATCTAAAACAATGTTTTGTTTGTCAATCAATAATCTTTTTGATCATATTCACATAAGTTTCTAATATTTTTAAAACTCTATTTTTAATCTGTAACAACTAGTTGTATTCAAAAATTTTCAAACGACCTCTTTTAAATTAGAATTATTACCATTTTGATTTGTTTCCTAATTACTCACAAAAAAAAATTAAAATTATATTATCTTTTGATATGTTTCCTTTTTGATTTTCGAAAGCTGTCACATCAAAACGACTCCTTTCTTTTTAAGTAAGAAAAATGGTCAAGGAACAAGAGAAAATGGAAAATAACAATGAAAAAGTGATGAATGATGGAAATCTAGGTTTTATTACGAATGAATTTGTTGAGTACGGAGATGTTTCTTATAATAGTTACGCTAAGGAATATAAGTATTCTATTGAGAACAAGAATGAGTATTTCTCGAGTTATGCAAAATCAATGCTGCATTGGGATGTTTTATTCTCGACTGTTTTTAATGGAGATGTAAATTCACCGGCTTGGTTTGAGGATGGATATATTAATGCATGTTATAATTGTATAGATAGGCATGTTTTGACTGTTCCCGATAAGGTGGCTATTATCGATGATGACAATTGTGGAAATGTGAGGAAGTATACTTTTAGAGAGTGTCTTGCAGAAATAACTAAAATTTCGAATTTTCTAGAACACTTCTTTCATGATAAAAATAAAAGAAATAGAAATGAAGAAATAAATGGGATATCGGGTGATCCTAAAAAAATTAGTACTAATGAAATTTCGAGTATTTCAGACAGAAATTTAGGTGATAACATCTGTGATAATAATTACAAAAACGACAATAGTAATCAAAATCAATGTTACGATAATGTTTGTGTTGCTGTTTATATGCCGATGTCATCAAAAGCAGTATTTACGATTCTTGCCTGTGCGCGTTTAGGAATAATTCATAATGTAATATTTGGAGGATTTAATGCAGAATCACTTGCAATGAGAATTACAGATTCAAAAGCTCGACTCATTATAACTGTTGATGAATGTCAAAGAGAAAAGAAAACAATAAGCTTTATTAAAAATGTAAAAATATGCTGTGATATACTCGAAAAAGAAGGCAATGTTTTTCTTGAAGGTGTTCTTGTATTCGACTCCAATGAATCGAGTCATGATTTTGGTATGAAATGGTCTGATATTATTAATACTAATAAGCAAAATAAGACTAAAATTATTCAAAAGGGTAATATAATTCAAAATTACATCTCCAAGAACAAAGTTGCAGTGAAAAATATTGAAAAGTTCGATTCTAGTAAATATCTAATTTCTAGCCAGACTATTAAAAAAAATGAAACAATAAGACTTGAAAATCATTCAAGTGATACCTATCAAGCTGAGAAAGATCATATCAAAAGATATAAAAAGAGCTATACTGGGATTAATCTTGATAAAAATATTTCTTGTATTCCATTTAAATCGACACACCCACTTTTTTATCTTTACACGAGTGGATCAACAGGAAAACCAAAAGGAATAGTTCATTCCACAGGGGGTTATCTTTTATACTCTATTCTAACAACTAAAAAAGTCTTTAATCTTAAAGATACTAAAGAAGATGATGTTTTCATGTCAACCGCTGATCTAGGATGGATCACGGGACACACTTATTCTGTATACGGTCCACTTCTCAATGGATGCACAACCGTTATTTTCGGAGGCGTACCTACATTTCCTACCCCTAAACGCCTATTTGAATGTGTCGAAAAACACAAGGTCACACATTTATATACAGCACCAACCGTTATCAGGATGCTACAAAAAATATTGGGAAATACAATGAGCAAAATTAAACATAAAACAGAAAAAAATAATGTTAATTCAAAGGTTACCAAAGGGGAACGGAAAGATGTGTTCTTCCGTAATGACGGGTTTTTTAACTATGGATCCGATCTTTCATCTCTAAGAATTCTTGGAAGCGTGGGGGAACCAATAAATAAAGAAGCATATGATTGGTTTAAGACACAGTTCGGACCAGGACTTCCAATGATCGACACATATTGGCAAACTGAAGCAGGTGGAATCATGATAGCACCACTACCTGGAATGAACCAATCAATACCTGAATGTGCATGCCTTCCATTCTTCGGAATGGAACCCCTTATTGTAAAAGATAAAATTTTAATCGAAAATAGTATAAATGAAGAAAATTCCATTAATTATAACTCTATCAATTCTAATAAAATGCATTTAAAAGCTGTAAATGATCACAATGAGAAAGAAATAATAGATGAAAAAAATAATGTAAAAGAAAATACCGTGTATATAAAATCCAGTATACAAGAACAGGATACAAACGATTCTATTAACTGCAAAGAAAATACTGTGCATATAAAATCCAGTATACAAGAACAGGATACAAACGATTCTATTAACTGCAAAAAAAATACTGTGCATATAAAATCCAGTATACAAGAACAGGATACAAACGATTCTATTAACTGCAAAAAAAATACTGTGCATATAAAATCTAGTATACAAGAACAGGATACAAACGATTCTGTTAACTGCAAAGAAAATACTGTGCATATAAAATCCAGTATACAAGAACAGGATACAAATGATTCTATTAACTGCAAAGAAAACACTATTTTTGAAGAATGCAAAGAAGGGGAACTCGGTACACTTGTTTTTAAAGGAAGTTGGCCAGGTGTTGCAATATCAATTCTAAACGATAATGCAAGATTCATCAATGCATATTTTGGAAAGTATAATGGTTATTACATCACTGGCGACGAGGCATTTAAATCAAATAATCTCTTCTACATCAGAGGAAGAGCTGATGATGTTCTGAATGTAAGCGGACACAGGCTAAGCACGGCAGAAATTGAAAGTGCGTCATGTAGCGATTCTGGGGTTGTGGAATGTGCTGTCGTGACTGGAAAAGATGATATTACTGGACAGGCACTCTTTCTGTTTATAGTTCCTAGGAATACAACACATTGTAGCAGTAGCAGCAGTACAAATACAGAAATCAAATTCAACAACCATGCACTCAACATCAGTGATAGCGGAACTTACATCGATAATATTAATATAAGTGATCCAGAAAGCTTATTAACAAGGAAAATTCATCTTAATAACCCGGAATCGAAAATAAAAGAAATTCAAGATTCTCTAAGAAAAACCTTAAGAAACAAAATTGGACCTATTGTACACCCGAAAAAAATATATATCGTCGAAGAATTGCCAAAAACAAGAACTGGAAAAATAATGCGAAGAGTCTTACGTGGTATTATTGAAAATAACGAGCTTGGCGATTTGAGTACATGTAACAATATCGAATCAATTGAAAAAATAAGACAAATTGTCGAAAATTATTAAAATTATATCTCATCAATCCACTATTTAAATTAATATTCATTCGGTCATAAATATAGTTTTATATAATCATATTTCTTAGAACTGGTTGCCCTGTTTAATCTAATTCTCATACGATGTGAGTTAGTATAAAACCTTCCGTACGCAAGGCTTCGATCATCGCTTTTGTATCTAAATCCTGTATTTATACAATCATATCTTATAAGTTCTGAAAGCGTAAATTAAATCATTGAATAATTTATTGATGTACCAATTGAAACGTATAATATAGAAAGCAAAATCTTATCCAATAATTTTGACTTTAGACTTTTAGGTTGTAACCAAAATTTTATCAACATGCTATTAAAACACAAAATATAGTTTTATTGATGAAATATTTTATGTTTTGCATTGGAAAAGACTATCAAAAAAATTATACCCCATATTATTAATATCAGATAATGAAGTTTCTTATAATCATGTCTTATGATTTTGATTTGAAAATTTAGGTTGTACTTAAGAATTTATGAATATACTATTCATACTATCAAATTGTTATTTTATTTATGGGTGGAGTTTCATTTCATCAATTATTTCTATTGTGACTTTGTTAGCTAATATGGAATAATGCAAAACTGTTTGATACATCATGACACCTTTCCCTGCACTATCTTTATCAACTGCTCTTCTTCTCTCAAATGAGATGAGTTCAAGTGTCTTGCGGTGTGTGAGAGCTTGCATGTATGCTTCTACTTCGTCCGGTATTTTTAACTCTTTAACATATTTTTTATGATATTTTGTGACCACCCCATCCCAAGTCATCACATATGGTATTATTCTTGTTTTACATTTGTAAATTAAACCAAGTTCATTTGCCAAGATGTCATATTTCCTATATTTTTCATTCTCAACTTCAGTCAAGTTATCAAGGCTCGTTATACCTATTTCGATCAGCGTAATCATTTTTTTTTATCCTATAGAAAAATATCAGGTCTATTTTGTTTGATTAAAATATCTGTTTTAATTCGAGTATCAACTTTTATTTCTGCATTTTCGTTTTCACAGATCTCTTGTACTGAGTGAGTTCTGATCTTTTTGGTTTTCTTCTAGTTTTATCGTCCTGATAGGAGTAAATGAGGACATCTTACTATTTCATTATGTCTTCGCGTGTAATCATGCCCTAACATTTTCTTGCATCTTGTTGCAAGGTGATCAATTGTTTTCATTGCTTCATTACAGTGTGGGCATTTTATCCTCTCACCGAAAAACACATTTCTAACTTGAATAAAACACAATTTTACTTCTTCACTTGGTTTGATGTTGCCATCTTTTATCTATCTTGATGATCCAATAATATCAACCATATCATTATTCTTAGCTTCAAAAAGTTTTTGGTGTAATGGTTTTTCTTTTATTCTACACAATAAACTTTCTTGCTGCTTTTTCTCCAGTGTTTCGGAGTCGGTGATGCTAGCATGATATTTATTTTTAGTTATTCTTCAATTGGTGAGAGATGTGTCTTGTTATCTATTTCTACTTTTAGAATTGCGGCCCTCCTTGGTGAACTGTTTTTACTGTTTTCAAGCAAATTTTTTAGCCGGTAGATTATCTTCTCAGCTTTAAATTCGATATTACATAGCCCACGTCCCATTTCATTTCTCTTTATATATAATCTTTGTTTATTACTAGGCTGGAGGTGAATGGAAAATTCGTTTAAAATATCTCTTATCTTATCATCAAGTTTGATGTATTCTTCTTTCTAATTTTAATACGCCTATATGGTAATTTATGAGTGATGCCGCATGTTCATTAATGGCTTTAAATAAATTCCCGGCATTAAGTTTAGTCTTACATAAATTTCTTATTCGATTTAATATTTGTTCTGCAATTATATCTATAGTTTCTTGCTTTAGCTCTAATTTGCTATTTTCAAATAAAACAAGATTTTTGTAGGCTGCCGGGCCTTCTATAAATGTTGCTACATCTGCACATATTTCATGGTTAGTGGCTGATTTGTTTTTGTTTATTTCAAGGCCAACTGCATTAAAGAAGGTTAGTGTTTCGTCCGTCATGAGTTTAAGCGTTTATGGGGTTTTTGATCTAAATTTAAGGTCATCTATGAAGAGTAGGTGATTTGTTGTATATGAGTTTTCATCGTTCAGTACACTCACCCCTGGAAAGCGTTCATTTAATTTTCTGCTTAAGTGGTCAATACATAGAACGAATAAAAATGGTGAAAGATTATCTCCCTGTAGTATTCCTTTATTATTTATTGCATTCATGATTTCTTCTCCATTTAACCTCAACGATATACTCCATTTACTTGTAATCTTTCGTATAAAAGATGTTATCCATGCTGGTATATTCAAATTTTCAATACATACATGTAGGTAGTTATGTTCTATTGAGTCAAACGCCTTTTTTTCCTCAATCCACGTTGTATATAAATTATTTTCATGCTCTTTATTTATCGCAATATTGATAAGAGCTTTTTCTTTTGCTCCTTGAACGCGTGTATTTAAACAAAAATATTTTTTCATATAATTTAATTAACCATATTCTAAAAAAACTGAAAAATACTTTATTTTAAAAATTATTCATTCAAAGAGATTTTGAAAATATGGTATTTCGCATCTTTATATTACCGAAATAAAAAAAAGATAATAAATCAAAAAAATTTGATAAATTAAATATATGCTTCATAAATGATAGTATGTAAGTAACATCCATAAATACCATATTGAAATATCTTTAGTTTTTTGGGCATTAAAGCTTAAAAAAATCATTTTGTGCAAATATTTACGATTCAAAAGCGTGCCAATCAATAAACGCCCATGTATAATATTTAAATTTATATTAAACCTAAATATTATTCGTTTTTTTGCTATTTAAATTTTCAATTCGTTCTGAAGCATCAAATATATTGGAATCAAAAGTCCTATCATGCTTTTAGCACCATGTTGATTAAATAAGTATTTCAAGTTGCGATCGCAAATTGTAATATTAAGATTACTACGTTTCATTCATAAAATATTTTACCAGCTCTTTTAGGGCATTTTTTTATGATCTACATAAAATTGGATAGCAATTTAAGTTGAACCCTCATTCTCATTACCCAAATCATGTTATTTGTTTTTCATCAGAGCTAACTACTTTTTATACTTCAAAAACCAATTTAAAAAAAACCATGTAGTCTGCATGATATCTCAGTAAAACAATTTTTTTCGTATTCCATCAAGAAATGGGAGCCTATGTATATGCAAACATTATAAGCACATTTAAGCATATTTTCAGAACTTGCAGGGTTTAATAAAGATATAATAGATCAATGCACAAAAAGTTCACTTCTTTCTGCGATAATTATCTCGATCAAGGTAAATTTAATTAAATAGATAAATAAAAAAAGGGTTAAAAATACATTTTTGATTGTAAATTTGAAAAGTGGACTATTTAAAACTTAAATCATTTTCACACGCCTTTAGTGGTTAATAGAAAAATAGATTCAATCTAAAATGTTATTTTTGGCTTCAAGAAGACATATTTTTAATTTTTATAGTTGATGTAACCTGCATACCCGAAAATAAGGCAGCCACCAGCAAAAAAAACAATTCCGACTACTATAAGGATAGTTTTAGCCTTTCCGCCCCAAAAAGATTGAGAGTTATTTGTATCGTTGGTTTCACTCTTAGATTCTGCTGATAATGGCTCGCTTCCACCACTATTTAGACCGCCTTGAGAATGAGAACCTGAAACTTCTGTTGAGGGTTGTGCTCCTGTTGGGGGTGGTGTATGTTGTGTTGTTTGTTGTGTTGTTTGTTGTGCTGCTTTTTGTTGTGCTTTTTCTGCTGCTTCTTTTTCTGCTGCTGTTAAGGGTTGTGCTCCTGTTGGGGGTAGTGTATGTTGTGTTGTTTGTTGTGCTGCTTTTTGTGCTGTTTGTTGTGCTTCTTTTTCTGCTGCTGTTTGTTGTGTTGTTTGTTGTGTTGTTTGTTGTGTTGTTTGTTGTGTTGTTTGTTGTGCTTTTTCGGCTGCTTCTTTTTCTGCTGCTGTTAAGGGTTGTGCTCCTGTTGGGGGTGGTGTATGTTGTGTTGTTTGTTGTGCTGCTTTTTGTGCTGTTTGTTGTGCTTCTTTTTCTGCTGCTGTTTGTTGTGTTGTTTGTTGTGCTGTTTGTTGTGCTTCTTTTTCTGCTGCTTCTTTTTCTGCTGCTGTTTGTTGTGTTGTTTGTTGTGTTGTTTGTTGCGCTCCTGTTGGGGGTGGTGTATGTTGTGCTGCTTTTTGTGCTTTTTGTGCTTTTTGTGCTGTTTGTTGTGTTGTTTGTTGTGCTTCTTTTTCTGCTGCTTCTTTTTCTGCTGCTTCTTTTTCTGCTGCTGTTTGTTGTGTTGTTTGTTGTGTTGTTTGTTGTGTTGTTTGTTGTGTTGTTTGTTGTGCTTTTTCGGCTGCTTCTTTTTCTGCTGCTGTTAAGGGTTGTGCTCCTGTTGGGGGTGGTGTATGTTGTGTTGTTTGTTGTGCTGCTTTTTGTGCTGTTTGTTGTGCTTCTTTTTCTGCTGCTGTTTGTTGTGTTGTTTGTTGTGCTGTTTGTTGTGCTTCTTTTTCTGCTGCTTCTTTTTCTGCTGCTGTTTGTTGTGTTGTTTGTTGTGCTGTTTGTTGTGCTTCTTTTTCTGCTGCTTCTTTTTCTGCTGCTTCTTTTTCTGCTGCTTCTTTTTCTGCTGCTTCTTTTTCTGCTGCTGTTTGTTGTGTTGTTTGTTGTGTTGTTTGTTGTGTTGTTTGTTGTGTTGTTTGTTGTGCTTTTTCGGCTGCTGTTTGTTGTGCTGCTTTTTGTGCTTTTTGTGCTTTTTGTGCTTTTTGTGCTGTTTGTTGTGCTTCTTTTTCTGCTGCTGTATTAGATGGCGTTTGTTCTCCTGTTGCGGGTTGTGCTTGTGCTCCTGTTGGGGGTGGTAGAGGAATTGCAGCTTTATTTATTTTAGCATCGTTGTCTGGATTCGGAGATACTTCACTTGTATTCGCAGACCGCACAAAAAGGTTGTGTTTCATGCTACCGATGAGGTTATCCTTTGATTTCAATATTTCTCCTAAATTTGATGTATATTGATTTTTTTGTTCAAGGTGGTGTAACCAAGCAGCAGCAAAGCTGAAAATCCGGATCCATGCGTTTAAAAAAAACTTTCTAAAAAATATTCGAATTATTTCTTTTTGAACTTTCATCTATGGGTAAAAAAAGACAAAGCTTTTATATTTACAAAGGGGCTTTTTTGATTTTTTTAGACGGAAATGAGTTTGATTTTAATCAACTTTTAAAATTTCTATATATGTATACTCTAGATTAGAAACTATTCAAAACAATTTAATCATGAAATTGAATCTTACAAAAAACAAAAATGGAAAAATATCTTGATTTAATTCTTATGGAATTCAAATATAGTTTTCGTAAACAAACGTTCAATTATTCCTTTAGAAGTGTTTTTATTCATATGATGTCACTAAATTTGTGAATTTTTTTATCACTGCAATGATTGATGACAATTTTTCTAAAAATCCATATTTATGAAATTTTGACAATAAAAAATTTCAATATTTAATCATTCATTTGGTCAGAAAAGATGATAGCGAAACATCCAATGAAAAAAAGAGTTTACAAATAAATATGTGAAACTAGAATGAAGTTCATTCAATTCAGAGTTAGTATATATCCTGTATGATCAAAGTGCCTCGATCTTTTTTCACGAGTATTTTATAAATAAATACCATGAACTTAAATAAATATATAATTTTTAATGACTTTGAATTTTTTCTTCTCTATTATTTAGTTGTTTGGCATATATATTTGAATTTTATATTTTAAAAATATGTGTTAAGCTATAGGCAATTGATTTAAAAAGTGAGTCGTATTGTGTACATAAATTATAGTGATTCTGCATCTAAATGTGCCAGAAAACATTCGTTGTTGTTATTATTTCGCCCGGGAAATCAAGATTTCCTTTTAAGAATCTAAATGCATATTGAATTCAGATATTGTTTTAAATTTTTTCGGAGGCTTTATTTTCAAATTTGTGTAAAAAATTGTGCAGTAAGTAAATTTATAGCATAAAATACCATAAGATACGTTATTAATTATAATTTTTATGCTCTAGATGTGTTTTTAATATAAAAATATAAATCGAATTATGTTCTTCGTTATGTATGTTTAAAAAATGGCCACTGCGAAATAGTAAAATTTCAATCAACTATGATGTGTTTATATTTTCTTGCTACAACATACATATAGATGCATGTGTCTTGCATTATTTCAGCAAGATTGAATAGACCGAATAAATTAACTTTAATAATGCTTTTAAAAACGTGGAACATATGGTAATGTTTTCATAGTAAAAGAATGGCTTGGTGCTACAAATAGTAGAATAGCTTAGCAAAAAAATTATGAATATGCTAAACTGGCTTTTAATAGCTGTCTACTTGTATCGTAGATAATTATTAGAGCACTATTTTTGGTGATGGAATTTGAAATACACCTATATATTACCTAAGCGGAATATTGTATACATCAATAAATATTATTTTTTTATTGAAGAATAGCTTCATGATAATTTATCTTCCTAATTGATAAGAATATAAAGGATAAATATGAAATCAAAAAAAAATCAAGTCGAATTCGAAAATAACCAATCAAAATTTATGATTCGATTTTGTGTTAAACAAAATTTATTGGATGTTATTGATTGATTTGGATTTCTTTAACATAGTATTTTTTGTGCTAGATGGTTTTTAATTCAAATAATAGTTTGTTCCATAATCTAAATGAAGAAACTATGATTTTTTATTTAGAAATTTATTAATCAATGTATGAACTGTTTGTTGAATGAACTTTTTGGTCCAGTGTGACTACTGTGGGACATTCTTATGACGTTAAATTTATTTTATCAACAACATCTCGAATTTACATATTTATACACTTTGTTAATTTCTATTCATATCTAACATTTTTAATGGACAAACTGATTTAAAACTAGCTAATTTTGTTGTTGAATAGAACAGGAATCGTTTATAAAATGATAATATAACAAACATAAATATTCCTTTAAATTCCATTTTGTGCAAATATTTACGATTCAAAAGCGTGCCAATCAAGAAACGCCTCTGTATAATATTTAAATTTTTTATTAAACCTAAATATTATTCGTTTTTTTGCTATTTGAAATTTTTTATTCGTTCTGAAGCAACAAATATATTGGAATCAAAAGTCCTATTATGCTTTTAGCACCATGTTGATTAAATAAGTATTTCAAGTTGCGATCGCAAATTGTAATATTAAAATTACTACGTTTCATTCATAGGATATTTACAAGCTCTTTTACGGCATTTTGTCATGGTCTAAGTAAAATTGGATAGCACTTTAAGTTGCACCCTCATTTTCATTACCCAAATCAGATTATTTGTTTTGCATCAGAGCTAACTACTTTTTATACTTCAATAACCAAGTTAAAAAAAACTATATAGCTACTTGATATCTCAGTAAAACAATTTCTTTCGTATTCCATCAAGAAATGTGAGCCTTTTATATGCAAACATTACAAGCACATCTAAGCATATTTTCAGAATTTGCAGGGTTTAATAAAGATATAATAGATCAATGCTCAAAAAGTTCACTTCTTTCTGCGATAATTATCTCGATCAAGGTAAATTTAATTAAATAGATAAATAAAAAGGGTTAAAAATACATTTTTGATTGTAAATTTGAAAAGTGGACTATTTAAAACTTAAATCATTTTCTTGCACCTATAGAGATTTTAATGAAAAATAGATATAATCTAATGGGTTATTTTTGACTTCAAGAAGACGTATTTTTAATTTTTAGAGCTGAGGTTGTATGCACACCAGAAACAATAGCTGCCACCACCGATAAGAAGAATACCACCTCCTACAAGGAAATATTTAGCATTTCTTCTCAAAAAAGATTGAGAATTATTTGTATTGGCGGTTTCGCTCTTAGATTCTTGTGATATAGGCGTGCTTCCATCACTATTTAGACCGCCTTGAGAATGAGAACCTGAAACTTTTGTTGTTGGGGGTTGTGTTAGAGAGGTTGTGTTAGAGGTTGTGTTAGGGGTTGTATTGGGGGTTGTATTGGGGGTTGTGTTAGGGGTTGTATTGGGGGTTGTGTTAGAGGTTGTGTTGGGGGTTGTGTTAGAGGTTGTATTGGGGGTTGTATTGGGGGTTGTATTGGGGGTTGTGTTAGAGGTTGTATTGGCGGTTTCGCTCTTAGATTCTTGTGATATAGGCGTGCTTCCATCACTATTATTTAGACCGCCTTGAGAATGAGAACCTGAAACTTTTGTTGTTGGGGGTTGTGTTAGAGAGGTTGTGTTGGGGGTTGTATTGGGGGTTGTGTTAGAGGTTGTGTTAGAGGTTGTGTTAGGGGTTGTATTGGGGGTTGTATTGGGGGTTGTGTTAGAGGTTGTGTTAGGGGTTGTATTGGGGGTTGTGTTAGAGGTTGTATTGGCGGTTTCGCTCTTAGATTCTTGTGATATAGGCGTGCTTCCATCACTATTTAGACCGCCTTGAGAATGAGAACCTGAAACTTTTGTTGTTGGGGGTTGTGTTAGAGAGGTTGTGTTGGGGGTTGTGTTAGAGGTTGTGTTAGGGGTTGTATTGGGGGTTGTGTTAGGGGTTGTATTGGGGGTTGTATTGGGGGTTGTATTGGGGGTTGTGTTAGAGGTTGTGTTGGGGGTTGTGTTAGGGGTTGTATTGGGGGTTGTATTGGGGGTTGTGTTAGAGGTTGTGTTAGGGGTTGTGTTGGGGGTTGTGTTGGGGGTTGTGTTAGAGGTTGTGTTGGGGGTTGTGTTAGAGGTTGTGTTAGGGGTTGTGTTGGGGGTTGTGTTGGGGGTTGTGTTAGGGGTTGTATTGGGGGTTGTGTTAGGGGTTGTATTGGGGGTTGTATTGGGGGTTGTATTGGGGGTTGTATTGGGGGTTGTATTGGGGGTTGTGTTAGGGGTTGTGTTAGGGGTTGTATTGGGGGTTGTGTTAGGGGTTGTATTGGGGGTTGTGTTAGAGGTTGTATTGGGGGTTGTATTGGGGGTTGTGTTAGGGGTTGTATTATTGGGGGTTGTGTTAGAGGGTTGTGTTGGGGGTTGTGTTGGGTATGGTAGAGGAATTGCAGCTTTGTTTATTTGAGCTTTTTTGTCCGCCTTCAAAGCAACATTTTTTATCCTTACGGACCGCACAAAAAGGTTGTGTTTCATGCTACCGATGTAGTTATTCTTTGATTTCAATATTTCTCCTAAATTTGATGTATATTGATTTTTTTGTTCAAGGTGGTGTAACCAAGCAGCAGCAAAGCTGAAAATCCGGATCCATGCGTTTAAAAAAAACTTTCTAAAAAATATTCGAATTATTTCTTTTTGAACTTTCATCTATGGGTAAAAAAAGACAAAGCTTTTATATTTACAAAGGGGCTTTTTTGATTTTTTTAGACGGAAATGGGAGTTTGATTTTAATCAACTTTTAAAATTTCTATAAATGTATACTCTAGATTAGAAACTTTTCAAAATAATTTAATCATGAAATTGAATCTTACAAAAACAAAAATGGAAAAATATCTTGATTTAATTCTTATGGAATTCAAATATAGTTTTCGTAAACAAACGATCATTTATTCCTTAGAAGTGTGTTTATTCATATGACGTCACTAAATTTGTGAATTTTTTTATCACTGCAATGATTGATGACAATTTTTCTAAAAATCCATATTTATGAAATTTTGACAATAAAAAATTTCAATATTTAATCATTCTATTGGTCAGAAAAGATGATAGCGAAACATCCAATGAAAAAAAGAGTTTACAAATAAATATGTGAAACTAGAATGAAGTTCATTCAATTCAGAGTTAGTATATATCCTGTATGATCAAAGTGCCTCGATCTTTTTTCACGAGTATTTTATAAATAAATACCATGAACTTAAATAAATATATAATTTTTAATGACTTTTAATTTTTTCTTCTCTATTATTTAGTTGTTTGGCATATATATTTGAATTTTATATTTTAAAAATATGTGTTAAGCTATAGGCAATTGATTTTAAAAAAGTAAGTCGTATTGTGTACATAAATTATAGTGATTCTGCATCTAAATGTGCCAGAAAACATTCGTTGTTGTTATTATTTCGCCCGGGAAATCAAGATTTCCTTTTAAGAATCTAAATGCATATTGAATTCAGATATTGTTTTAAATTTTTTCGGAGGCTTTGTTTTCAAATTTGTGTAAAAAATTGTGCAGTAAGTAAATTTATAGCATAAAATACCATAAGATACGTTATTAATTATAATTTTTATGCTCTAGATGTGTTTTTAATATAAAAATATAAATCGAATTATGTTCTTCGTTATGTATGTTTAAAAAATGGCCACTGCGAAATAGTAAAATTTCAATCAACTATGATGTGTTTATATTTTCTTGCTACAACATACATATAGATGCATGTGTCTTGCATTATTTCAGCAAGATTGAATAGACCGAATAAATTAACTTTAATAATGCTTTTAAAAACGTGGAACATATGGTAATGTTTTCATAGTAAAAGAATGGCTTGGTGCTACAAATAGTAGAATAGCTTAGCAAAAAAATTATGAATATGCTAAACTGGCTTTTAATAGCTGTCTACTTGTATCGTAGATAATTATTAGAGCACTATTTTTGGTGATGGAATTTGAAATACACCTATATATTACCTAAGCGGAATATTGTATACATCAATAAATATTATTTTTTTATTTGAAGAATAGCTTCATGATAATTTATCTTCCTAATTGATAAGAATATAAAGGATAAATATGAAATCAAAAAAAAATCAAGTCGAATTCGAAAATAACCAATCAAAATTTATGATTCGATTTTGTGTTAAACAAAATTTATTGGATGTTATTGATTGATTTGGATTTCTTTAACATAGTATTTTTTGTGCTAGATGGTTTTTAATTCAAATAATAGTTTGTTCCATAATTCAAATGAAGAAACTATGATTTTTTATTTAGAAATTTATTAATCAATGTATGAACTGTTTGTTGAATGAACTTTTTGGTCCAGTGTGACTACTGTGGGACATTCTTATGACGTTAAATTTATTTTATCAACAACATCTCGAATTTACATATTTATACACTTTGTTAATTTCTATTCATATCTAACATTTTTAATGGACAAACTGATTTAAAACTAGCTAATTTTGTTGTTGAATAGAACAGGAGTCGTTTATAAAATGGTAATATAACAACCATAAATATTCCTTTAAATTCCATTTTGCTATACTATTTTGCAGTCTAGAGCTATATCAAGAATTAATAAGATGCAATAAACCAATCATGCCTTACCGTTTAGTTTTAGAGCTACATCGAGAAGTATAAAGTTGAAATAAATCCGACATTGCCATACTATTTTTCTGCTTTTACTTATATTAAGAACTAGTAAATTGCTATAAATTCAATTATGTCTTATTCTTTTATTTTTTGTACCACGCAAAGAACTTTAAGTTGTTTTATTTTGTATATGGTTGTATAATATATAGTGGTTAAGTATCAAGGTCGTCAATTATTGATAAATTACATGTGGTTATTATAGTGGAGGCTAAGTATTTAAATGTTAAACATTTACCATCCCAATAAATTACATGTATCAGCATAATTAGAAAGTAATGCTTAATATTACATAATTATTGCTAAATTACATATAGTTATATATTTATACTAGAGGTTAAGTATTTGACTTCCAAGGTATTGATAAATTACATATAGCCGTATAATTTGAGTGGTCAAGTATTAAATTAAACAATGATTGAATATTATATATAACCGTATAATTTGAGTGGTTAAGCATTTAATTAACAATGATTGATAAATTACATATACCTTTATAATTAGAGCTACCAAGCATAAAATTATTTAATTATTGCTAAATTACATGTGGTTATATATTTATACTAAAGGTTAAGTATTTGACTTCCAAGGTATTGATGAATTACATATAACCGTATAATTTGAATAGTCAAGTATTAAATTAAACAATGATTGATAAATTACATATAACCGTATAATTTGAATAGTCAAGTATTAAATTAAACAATGATTGATAAATTACATATAACCGTATAATTTTAGTGGTTAAGCATTTAATTAACAATGTATTTATAAATACATATAACCGTATAATTTGAGAGGTTAGTATCTAGCTCCAATGTATTGATAGATCATTTTTTATTTAGGAGTTGAGTTTCTTTTTATCAATTTCATCTATTGTGACGTTGTCATCCCATTGGGAACATTGAGCAACTTCTTGATACATCTTTTGACATCTTCACCTGATCTATCTTCATCAACTGCTCTTCTCATCACAAATAAGATGAGTTCAACTGTCTTGCTAAATGTGGGAGCTTGCATGTATGCTTCAAATTCTTCCGGGATTTTCAGCTCCTTAACATATTTTTTATACAATTTTCTAACCAGTCCATCCCAAGTCATTATATGCGGTGTTATTCATGTTTTATATTAATTTAGAGCTTGTGTAAGCAACCTTCAACATTTAATTAACAACAGAAACATATATTATTTTGAGCATTAAGTGGTCAATCTAATTTTAAATGGGATTTTAAAAAATAATACAACAATAAATCTTTCTTTGAATAAAAATAATATAAATTTATTTCTTAGAATATATTCTATTTTTAAGAATGAAGTTTAAATCCGACCCATAGAAATGAGCCTAACAACCCAATTAATTCAAGGAATTCTCGCAGTAGAAGTGATTCTATTTATACTCGTTCTTATTCCAGTTCCTGGAAAGAAAAACTTACTGATAACCATAACATCACAGAAGAATATTTTTATGCGCACATTCTTTCATTTACTTCTGGTCATTTATTTGATGATAATGATGGTCTTTGCAGATTCCACTCTTAAAATATACCGATTCAAAACCAGTTTAAACACTTCTAAATCACATGAAAATATGTACTATTTGTATCATTCTGAACGGAATTTCTTTTTAACAAGTTTTACACTATTTCTTGCTCTAGTGTTCTACTCCTTCATAAAAATTTTATTACAATTAAGCGCTGATGAGAAAATTGCTTATGTTCTAAAGAAACAGTCTGTGTCTCAGAAAGATTTTGTGGCTAAAATTATTAAAGATTCTAAGCAAAAGGATTTGGTCATAGAAGATTTAAAAAAAAAGGTTTCAAGCAGCGAATCTTTGGTCAAGCAGGCAAAAAACAATGTGGAAGAGTATACCAATCTTTTGAAAAAATATAATACTCTGGTTGAGAAGGTGACCGGCGAAAATCAAAAGAAAAAATGAAATATCTATCATTAAATAAAAGGATCAATTGATATTTTTGCCATATTATAATTTTGACCTTAAAAATTATCCTGATATTTTTTTAATTAAAATAGTTAAGAATAAATTTTGCATTATAAAATAGCGTGAATTTAGTAATATATTTACGGGTCCGTAACTTTTTTCGCGTAAAGGGTTTATATCTTTTCTTATTAAACGGAATTAATATAATAACGTATAATTTTTTAGTTAAAATTTCATAGATTTTTAAGATTTATCTAATATAACTTTCTATAAAATGTATGAATAAATGTTACTAATTTATAAAGAACAACAAAGTGGTGGCAATCTTATGATTTAGTTGACGTTTCTAGTTTATGAATAGCATATTGAACTAATTTTTTAAAAAGCAGATGTAACTGCATTAAAGACGACCTATATTTCTACGATATAAAATTACATATTGCAATCCATTAAAAATATTTTATTTCTAGTTAACTCCATACTTTTTTTGAATAATGTCAAATAAACTACATAAATCAAAATACTTTATACCGTTTATCTAATTTTATACTTTTGTGCATATGTTTTTCAATTCAACTATTTTGCAAAAAAAATTTTATCTAAACATAGCGCACATGTAAACTTAAAACCGATATTTCAAAAAAAAACAAGCCTTTGCTTATAATTCTAAAGCACAGTGAATTTCTTCATCTTATGATATGTTTCCCGCATACTTATTTTTTAATATATATTTTTTTTGGGTAAAATTATTCATCTCGATTCAAAAACCCAGAAAATATTACATTCTCAGTAAATTAACCTAAAAAAAATTATTTATTGAGTAGTTGATCTGCTCGATTCAAAAAATACAGAAAATATTACATTCTCAGTAAATTAACCTAAAAATCCTTTTCATTTATTATTTATTTATTGATTTTATGATCTTCTCGATTCAAAAAGCTTATAATATATTTATAATATTACTCTTTGTAATATCCGCAATACAATTTATGCGCAACAAATTGAAATTCTTGATTGCGCAATTCAAAAAATAATTATAACATTAAATCAATATTATGTATCAATCATGATGATGAATAATTTTTCATTATCGGAGCTATCTATTGTTATAACTGCACAATAAGAATAAATGAAAATTACGCAATAGATATTATAATTACTATTTTCTTAAGTCGCAATAATATTTATTTGATGATTTATAGATTAAAAAAAATCTAAATTTAAATTTTGTGGATTATTTCTAGTTTTATTTATGATGCACACTTTTTTTTAATTTGAATGAATTTTACAAATAAATTCTTTGCGTAATCAATCTATTATCCGTAAAATTTATCTTTATGAATAAAAATTCTTTGGAACTTGCAGATTATTAATTTCTCGTGCATAAATATTATCTTGAAAATGTACCAGATTTGGTATTTTTGTATCTGTTTTTAGTTGATTCTTATCTTTAAATCAATTATTATTGTGAAATTCATATCTTTGATTTAAAAAATGTTAATATTTTTAGAAAGATATACGACTCATAGAATTAAGAAATTCTGTTCAATCTTACGTTTTCTTTAAATTGAAAATGGAATGAATTTATAAGCAAGTCAACAACATCCTCACTATACTTAAAGGAATAAAAAATTCTATCGTTAAAGCATGCAAGAATTTCATTAATCATCAATAGAATTCGCTCTTTATCGATTTTCATTTTTTGATTTAATTCTTGTCAAAACTGTGAAATATCAAGCAAAAAAAAAATGATCTATAAGTTCTTAAGTGGTTAGTTCACATTTTTGTCAATATGGAAAAACCAAAAACAAATTTTATTCAAACAAAAGACGTTTAAAAATTGCATAACTTTATAGACTTTCTTCTTCCTTTATACAGAAACAGATTAAAGGAAGACGAAATGAATTATTTAGAACTTTACGATTTACATGCAAAATTTATATAAAACATACATGGAATCTAATAGTTGTACTAATTTTAACCAATATCAGTTTTTATCTTTGAAAAACAACATTTAAATATAATTATTTTGCGAAAATCCCATATTGAAATAAAATTTCACCTATAATTTATTTCATGTATATATTCAGAAACTCTAAAGATCATATGGAACTGTTTCTTAACGATAGAAATTCCCTTTTATATATTAAATTGGATTTTGAGTAATTTTTATCATAATTTATTTTTTGGAAATCATATATTAATTGATAAAATACTCTAATATCATCTAGCGCCGTTTTTGTAAAATAATTGCTATATTAATAATTATTTTTGTGTATTTTGATGTTTATTCCAGCATTGAATTTTTCCGGTAGATTAATACTAGGTGAAAATATTTAGGACATTCGATATTTAATGAACATTAAATATTTTGAAAAAAATATATATAAATTGTTTTAGAACTAGAATCGGTTTCTTATTTTGAAAAAAAATATTGGAGTAATTATCCTAAAATATCTATTGATATAACCGAAGTGTAATTATATGATATTAATATCACATTCACATATATTTATTTTATAATTTAAAATCCAAAACGTGCAATAAATAAATTCGTTTTTTCATAACAAGGCACCTTTAAAACTTTACATCTTCTACATGATTACTTTGACCACAAAGTTATTATTACTGTCAGCCGATTAATAAAATTTTTTGAAGCTCTTCGTCAATTTTTATCTTAAAATTTATATAATCTTTACTTGCTTCGCATATAATCATTATAAATAATAACTTATAATCTAATTGTATTTTTGGTAAGTGTGAATATTTGCCTTATATTCTGTTTTTAATGAATATACAATAAAATTGTTGTCTTATTTTTATAAATAATTATCATGTTTCTTATCTGTTTCTCAGACGCCATTTTTTATGAATCTTTAAAATGGGAATATTCCCGTGCTTAAAAGTGTAAGTTCTACTATAAATTTACCCAAAAACTACATATTAACAAACAGAATTCGTTATTTTTATAATTTATTGTCCGTTTTTCGATGTTTTTAGAATATTTTTTAAAATTTGTTTAACCCGATTGATTTATTATTTCTAACGTTTCAATCGTTTGATGGTGCCCAGAAGTGTTTGAGATATGTGTAAAATTATGGCTTTTAAGTATATTATTAACATATCAAACGATAAATTCAATTATTCGTCTGGATACTTTTAAGCGGGGAGGGTTTAAAAAATATCGTTTTTTATAGCAGAGATGTTGCAAGCTAGTCATTTGGAATTATACCTTTCACCTAAATTATTTATAATAATTTATATTATCAAGAATTACAAAATTATTTCACCATCGGGGTGTAGCAACCTTCTATTAAATAAAATTACCAGGTTTGTTTGAACTGGGGAATTCTATAATTTTTTTTTGAATTATAATCCCTCTTTTTAGATGAATATCACAAATTTTGCAGACTTTTTTATTTATTTTTTGGTTAGAAATCATCCTCTAAGTATATCCTCAAAATTTTACCTTACCTATACTCGTGTAAAATCTGTAGCTTTTCTTTTTTTATGCAGAAAGTACTTTTTAAAATAATAATATTGTATTTTATTCATTTAAGCATCACTAAGACTTCTTTTCTTGATTTTATATGGTTTATATTCTGTTTTTTTGTGCTGAATATTTGAATAGAAAGTTTCTTAGCTCTAAAAGATACATCAATCTCCAATTTAACTATTTCTTACTGGTAAATTGGCATCATTTTCTTAAAAACTAAAGTTAAACAAACCCATTGGTAATCAATCTTCTTAGATTCATACTTTCGCGCTTTAAGGATATTTCATTTTATTCTAGGTAGAAGTTTCAATAAAATCCTAAAAAAATTTACAAAGGAATCATAGGATAAGTTTGTTTCATTTATGTAATATGGTGTGTTCCAGATTTTGATGATTATATGGGTTTTTTAATAAGCAGAATGAGAATCTGTAGTTCTTTGAGGCTAGCTATTTCACTTAACCGTTTTTTAATAAATATAGTGAATTATTTTTATATTTCAGGCCTGTATAATTCACGCTGCAGCTTAGCTATTACTATTTTATCTCCAAAGTGTAAAATATGTTTTTGATATCTTATGAGTTTAATATTATAATCATCGATGCATAATAAATGCCAATCCAAAGGTTATTACGATAAATATGATCAAAATACATGCAAAAATAAAATGCCTCATGTGCCATTACATGGGATGATCTGATCACAAAATAGTACAAGTGTTTTATTTAGAAGTGAATATTATCAACAGAATTTGTGGAATAATTATAAATAACAGGATTGGGAAGAAAATTGAATAATTATTTTCGAGAGATATGTATGCAAAAGGTTTATATAAAGAATATATGAAATTTAACTAAGGTATCGTAGCAAAATGTGTTATCTAAAGTTTTGCTTCGTTGAAAAATAGTAAAAGGAATATTTCTCGCAAAAAACTCGTATATACAATGAAACAGAAATATTTGTTGATCAACACATGTATGTGATAGATATATTTAAAAAAACATCAATAAAAATTATTGATAAAATGGCGAAGAACTGCTGCATAAAAAAAAATGTGGAACAAAAATATTTAAAACGTAATTTATTGTGTATACACATTTAATCATTCAATCTTATAAATTTTTCTTTAATTAATATATGTAATCATATATATTAACCTTCATATATTTTTCGATTTGGCTACTTGAATACCAAGATTTCAATTATTATTTTTTTATCTTAGAAACAAATTTTGACCAATTTATACGCACATATCTTATGTTTTGTCCATCGCAAAAATATAGATAACATCAAAATATATATATTTATTTTTAATTTTTTGAAATTGTTGTTATAAACTATTATTGTATGAAAATCATTGAGAATAAAAGTTCTGACTGTTTCATAGAAGATTATGGGTCAAAATGTAAAAGTGACAAATATTTTTGTGAATTTAACAAGATGATGACTGTGCGGAATCCATAAATCGTAAAAAAGTTGAAAATAATTGTAAAACTTAAAGTTTCGACTACATTAACGAAAATAGAGGATAATATAAAAATGTGATGTAAACATTCAGCAGTTTCATTCTATGATGCAATAAAAAACAGAAAACATTCTTCTACACAAGCATAATATCTAAAGATGTGCAATAATCGGAAAATTCGATAATAAAAAATCGGATACAAAAAAAAATTCTTAACAAGTTCACAAAAGAGAAGTACCAACTGACCAACAATCTTTGATTTTATTGCTTCATTCAATCATGTAAATTAAATAGTGACTAAAAAAGATTAATTCATTTCATTGGTTAATTATAATTCACAAAAATTAGAAAAAATTATTTTTAAAAGGTTTACGCTTCTTGAAAGACGCTTGGAAAAGAAAATATATCAAAAATTTATACGATGAAGGTTAAAATAGTTTATTTCTATTACTAGCTTGTATCTCGCATAGTACATCACAATTAGGGCAAATATTATATGTAATATTACTTTCAAGCTATTTTATAGAAAACATATTTCTTTTATTTATATATTGATGGTCTCTATAACCGAAGATATACATTGTAGATCTATGAATAAAGTTACAAATAATAAGCATAAAATATCAAAAAAAAATGTAATAGCTTCAGATAATTTAAGTAATGGATGTTTAGTGAGGTTTATAATGTTTATAACTTTTCCTTTAATAAATAATTGTATTTAATGATCAAGAAATATATTTTCAACTGAAGTTTACTATGATTCATTTTTCCTAAAAAATGTGAAAAAAACTTATTAATTTCACGTTTTTTACATATTAAGATTATTAGGCGCTATAAATCCTCTAATAAATTCTATTGACCAAAGCGTACAATATAATGATTTTATCAATTATTTTGATAAAAAATCTATCAGAGTAAAAATCGATGCTCTTTACAATATAGATTTCTGGATTTAAGATGCAAGTGTATCGAAGATATAGCAAATATTTCTATTGCATTTAGTAGACGTCGAGATTTACTTATTCGTCAACACCGAAATTTGAACCTTGTCAAGCTTGAGATTGTTCGAGGTGATATTTTTAAGTGATTATTTGGTGATTTTAACAATTAAATAAATCCTAAAAATTACAAAATTTTTATTTATGAAGACAAAAAAACAAAAATTTTCCAATTTCAAACATATTTAGATTTTATGCTGATTGAGTAAATTTTATTTAGATTGAACTGTTTATTTCATTTATATTATATACATATCTATTAGGATGCACGTATTCCGGTATTCAAATCATTATTGATCTGTAATTGTATCTAAAATTATAATAAATATAACTTATGTATAAAAAGCGAGTTTCATATACACATAGAAAAATGTAGCTTAATATTATGTAATAAGGCGAATATTTTCAATCTATTTACATGATTTAAAAAACTAAAAATGTAAACAAATTGAATTTTTATGATAGAATCAATAAATTTTGCGCTTTGTATTTGTTTATTATCGCAGGCTGTCATAGCCTAAATCATCATTTACAGATTTTATTGAACCCATTTGTGATGAGAACATGTTTACATTTTTCTTATTCAATAAAAAACTTTTTAGAGAGCCAAATAAAGATTTACTTGTTACATAAGGATGGTCCAGTTCGATTTCTCCTGCCATCTTTTTTGTCCAAGGAAAACCGCTATATATATCCACATCATCACACTCACCTATAATACTTCTTCTGCAGCGACGACCATACAAATCTTCAGAAGAAATTTCGACCCTAGTGACAGAAGACGAGTCTTCACCATGTTTAGAATGAAATGATACAATTTTTTTTCTCGTGCTTTTTCTTCGTCGATTTCGATTTCTTCCTCTTCGGCGGCTTCTTCTTTTTTCCATTTCATTATTTACAGATTCATCATCATCATCTTTTTCAATTTCGTCGTCAACAGAATTTAGAGGTTCTTCATGATTAAAGTTTAACTTTTCAAACGAATCAATCCCAACTACGGGAGAGGTCGACAAATCAGTCGCAAATTCCGGAGAAAAAGCCTCCTTTGTATTAAATATCATCGATTATCAAAAAAAACTATATTTCTTTTATATTTTCGTAACAATCTTTTATTTGTTTCATGTTAATTTTGAATTAAAGATATGATAATGATTGAAAACGTGCTCTAAGTTTATGGTTTCAAGATTAGGAATATTAAGTTCTCTTATAATATAATTACCAGTGGGTTAGTGTATGTGCATAAAATGCAAAGTTTGACGTTAAGTATGACCTATTTTGCGTGTAAGACCCGTCTTTATGTGACAAAACAAGTTTAAACAATAATATATAATATTAACTATATTTAGAAGGTCTTTTTTTGGAAAAAAATAAAAGGTGTTTTTGGAAATCAATTTAGATTTATATAAATATGGAATTTATTGCAAAAATCATGTAGGCAAGAAAGAATTATTTCTATAATAATTTAAAATTTCCCAAATTAATTTTAAAATGTACTATGGTTAATAGAAACCTTAAAGTCTTGATTTTTTTAAATTTTATGACTCAAAAAAAGAATAATTTATTATGAAGTTTTATGTTAATAATCATGTAGATCATTTTTTATAAACGACTTATCTGAAAAATAATGCATTTTTGTTTATAAACTGCTCTTCTATTATTTCATTATCGAAATCGGGCGTTTCTTACTGGGTTTCGTTGTAGATTACTTTCCAATAATAAACCTGCAAATTTATTTAATATGCCAATCATGGATATATAAGTTAATAAGATATAATAATATGAAAATATGTAAGTATATTTAAAATAGTGTAAGAATAATGCACACTTCATTTGTAAATTTTTGTCTAATAGAATTATAAAACAAATATTTATGATTTTATTTCCCAATTACGATTCGTATTTAGATATTTTTTCATGAAACCATAATTCTCTTTTAGGTATTTTTATGATTATAATTTCGAGACTTTTTTTAGTGCAGAAATAAACTAAAAAATATTTAATCATAGAAAAAAAATTATTTTTTAATAATCGCTGCAACTTTCCTTACGCAATTTGATGATTTTTTATGATTTTTAATGCACAAAACTTCTAATGTTTTTATTAAAAAATAAATTTTGATTTTACATTCTCTTCTCTATCTTTTTACTCAAAAAAAAATTTATTTTTTATTCTCTATCTATTATCAAACTAAACTTGATGCGAGAACTGTATATTTTATGATATTCATACTATGTTTATTAAAACTACGCAAAGCATATAACTTAAAAAAATTTATACATATATAAGTCTTGTTGTTGTTTCTTCATATTATTGTAGTAGTGCTTTGAGCAATAACCCTATTTTTAATATTTTCATATAGTTACCCAAAAGAAATTTATTTGAAATATAAATTTTTTCAAATTTTATATGCTGTTTATGTCGATAAATTTTTTTTTGAAATATGTGATTTTTCTCTTAGAGTTTACAAATTTCTATTAGAAAAGTGTTTTGCTGTTGTAGTGTAATTTTTTTGTTTTCGCGATTTTGGCTGTGTTCAGATAATAGAACTAGAAATAAACACCATAAAAGCATTTAAATTTTTTTTATATTACTAGAATAAGCCAAGACAATCGCTTAACTATTCAGTACATACCTGATAATAAAAATTAGAAGTCGAATATAGACTATAAATATAAATTTTATTTTGAAAATTTAATGTATAGCTTTTTTCTTTATTGGATTTGGGTGCGAATCCTTTACAAACTACTGGAAATGAATATTTTAATTATTTATTTATTAATAAAATTTATAAAGTATGTTATGCTTTATTCTTCTTACACCAAATTATAGAAAAGTACTGTGTATAACAAGATACTGTTTCAATCATCTATTATTTGTCATAAAGTTTTTATTTTTATAAACAAAAGAATGTTTTTAAAAAATAATTTGCTAAAGCCAATATAATCCACTTAATTTCTTTCAATACAAAGTTATATTTTTCATGCACATTTTTTGTTATAAATTTCATAGAAAAAGTTATGCATCCAGCTAGATATTTATTTTTCAAAAAATATTATGTCTCCCTTTGTGAGATTAACTCCATATAGTATTGCTTAGATTTTTTAATGGTTTTTTGGCATATTTTATCTTTCTATAAAGGCTATTATTTATTTTCTACGATTAGCTGAGAACGATGGATCAAAAAAAAATATCCTGGCAACCAGCTTTTATTCAAGATTTCCAACATGCCATTTGGAGGATATCAATAAAGCCTTTTACAAAACACTTTATTTTTTTATTTTATACACATTTTTATATTATATACTAATTTTTAGATGTGTTTTTTCGCCTCTTTTGCTTTTATAAATAAAAGCGCATGAAAATAAATATGTAAAATCGAATACCAAGATTTCCTGTTCCAGATGTTGATTTTCTATATATATAAATCAAATACGGTTGATTTATTCAGTCCGCGCCTTCTAAAACCGCTAAGAAATACAATAAATAGCAAATTGTAATGCAAATTAATATTTTTTTATGCTGTGGTAACATCTAAAAAATACATTTGAAAAAAAAATTTAATGTGCGATTATATTTGTTACTATTATCTCGAAAACGATGCAATTTTTACTGAATGTAAAAAAAACGACAAAAAGGTTTATTTCCATCAAAAATAAAATAAAATTTTCGTTTTTGATTTATTTCAGATAAAATTCCATTTTAGACTGCTTTTTCCTGTCCTCACTATATATTTCCGATATATTATTATTCTTTTGGATTGTATTTGGTTTTTTTTGACAATCATAAAAAATTATTTTTCCTACCTTTATATTATACAATGACATAAATTTTCCACTTCCCTTGACTTGTATATAATAAAGTTTTTCATCATAATATTTTTTAATTTTATTTACATGTTAAACAAAGAACTGTTCCTTATATTTGAATACTTCCCGTACACACTCAAGTTATATTCACTTTATTTTTAGCTTCAATAATTTTTTTTATCTACCGCAATTAATAAATCTGACATTTTTTAAGTTATTGATGTTTGTGTTCTCATAAAAAAATATGATTTACAGCTTTTATCATCAGAACATCACTGTTAGACCTGGTTCCCTTATAATTATTCCGTTTATTTATATTCTACAATAGATTCATATGCTTATATTGAATTTTTATCCTAAAAGAATATTCAAAAAGAATTGGCAAAATAATGCAGAATATTATAATATTGACTTTTTAATATTTATTCCTGTATATAAATTCCATTTTTTTCTCCTGAAAATTCTCTTAAGAATTTATAAAACGACAGCAGTTTCAAAATGATAAACATAAGTAAAAAAATTCTTCCGTTATATCTATAGTTATAGAGGTTATTAAAAGAAAATCAAACAAACACAATATAATTAATGCATAAAAAAATTGACGAATTATACCATAAATATTGTCACAATAGATAAAATAGTGGTAATTATTCTCTCATGTGCGTTTATTCGGGTTTCCTATGATAATATAATATCCTAGCAACAACCTATTTTATTTTGAAGTATATAACTCGCATATAATAGTTGTATATTCAGTTTCTAATGAAAATTGTAGCAATAAGTAAATTTTTTATATACTGCAAACCAATTAAATCTTGGGTAATTAAAAGATTAAAAATATTGATTTGCTAGCTCAATTTACGATAGATAATCCAGACTTATGCCTCAATAGAAATAATTATCTTGTATGACTCCGTGATTCTGTCATAAAATTATTTTTTATTTGTATTTTGTGCATTTATTATAAACGTATTTAGATATATAATTTTTCAATATTTTGTTGTGTCGATAAACTGAACTTTTTAGAGGATTTGTCATTATTGTTTTTCGAAGAATTAGATTTTCTTGTATATAGTGTCAATTTTATGTTTAACCGATCCCTAATGACAAATGATCATGCTTTGTTATCAAATAATTTAAACACGGGTTAAAAAATATATCTAATACCGATGTATTTAATAACAATATTTTTTATTATGATTTTATGATGTGCATCATTAATTTTTAAACGCAAATCTTAAACATTATAAAATTTCGACGACCCATTTATTTATTTTTATTTGCTAGAAAATTTTTTCACAATAATTTTATTTTTATTTTTGTACTAATTAGATCTGAAAGATTGCAATGTTCTGCTGCTTCAGTTGTGGCTATGCACAAAAATCAGAGGTAAAGCTATATAAATAATAATACACTTTTTTTAATTGCAGAAATAATTTTAATAGATACTTTTGTATTTACCAAGATAAATTTATTATTTTTAATCGTACATCATATCATATGTTTTGATTTCAAATATAAAATTCTAAAACTCAGTGGTAATTTATTATCAATTGAAAAGTTCAATACAAAAATAATATAAACCCAAAATTTAAGAAATGCCAATATTTCTGGCTAAATAAACACCTTACCCTCTGGGGGATGCGACCGGTAATTTTTTTACTCTGTTTCATAGACATAGAAAAATTATAGAAGCAAGTTTCCTGGAAATAATTCTGAAAATAAAAGGCTAAAGCTAGTTTAGCTCATAAATGTTAAATTATCGGTTAATATTATATACACAGCGAAAATGCATAAATAATTACATATATAATACCATAAAAATAAGTATTTGGCCTTGTGTTTATAGATTTCAATATAAATTATTCAGCAATGTTATAATTAATAAAAGATATAAAATTACATCAAGAAATAATATGAATTAATGTATATTATGTATCTACATCTATAAATTATCGCGATAATCTTAGGAAAATTTTATTTATGTGTGATTGGCGCTTTTATCATTCTAAATATACATCTAGTTAGATACAACTTATCAAATGTACTGATTATTAATTAAATTTCTGTTTTAATAAGATAATTGATGGGCAAGAATAACACATTAATATTTGCATATATATTTAAATAAAAGAAAAAAATTTTTTATATGTAAGAATTTCAATGAAGTTATGGGGATTAAGCCTGTTATTATTGGTAGAATCAGAGATGTAATTTTATTTTATTTGCAATTATTTAGATTGATTTGCATGCTAAATACTTCGGTTTGGTGTTATTAGCTAATTAATCGGTATTTTTGTTTTTAAATGATTTTAAAAATGTATTTTAGGCAAAAAAATGTGTTATTCTCATTTTTTACTATTATTGGTAATATTTGCATTAATGTGAAAATTTAAGCCTTTACTTACTAAAAATATATCAATTATATTTCCTATATATTGATAAAATGATCATTGAGCTGTAACTACTCTAAGATTTTTTATTTTTTTTTGTATGAATATCCCGCTTTTCCCATAAAGCTGATATAAAATTATTAATCTGAAAGTGGGTCTGTTTATTAGCATGTGTAATTAAAAAAAGAATGAGAAAAAAACCATGGTTTTCCGAATTTATTCATGTCTCGTTGCTTTTTCCAATTTTTTTCGTATTTAAAAAACACTTATAAATGTTATGATATTTTTTTTTATCAACTGGGTTTTTTTCGCTTTCGATTTATATCTTCCCCCATTACAATATATAGATTCACGCGGGCAAAATCTCTGCGGATATTTCTTCAGTAAGTCTACCGATGGATAAGTTTTTTTAAGCACCAATCTAATTTTAATTTTTATTCATATCAATGTGGTCGTACATAGTTTAAATAAATTTCATTTAAATTAAAAACCATAAGAAATGAACTAATATAGAGAGAGTTAGAATTATGAAAACATAAATGTAAAAAATTAAAAGTAATTCATAGATGCTGAATATTTTGATCTTAAAATTTGGAAATTCCTAAACGTAAATATTCTGATTGTTAATATTAAAATAATTATTCGGAAATTTAATATGGAGTATGATAATTCTTATCAATGAAAAGGTTGTTCTTCAAACTAATGTAACCATAATACATATATAGAGTAAATTCAGGGGGAAATGCTTCGTTGGTTAGAATAAAGTTTCTCATAACAGTTACTATCTGGGCATATTAAAAGTTGGCATATATTTAGCTTATATTCTCTGTGCAGATTTTCTAAAAATTAATGGTTTAAAACACAATAATAAATTAATAATATGTAAGATTTAATATTCTTCTGATCCTAAAACAAATCATCCGCTGCTGATGCTTCCAAGATTATTTTTTTTTGCATGAAATTCGGAAATGAAAGAACTTATCAGTTTAAAAACAGCAAAAAAAAATTCTTGCGAATCTCAAAAAATCAAATTTTCTATGAGTTTTTCGGCGTCTAAATTTTATTTTAGAGCATGTATTTTAATTAAAGTTTGTATGTCATTAAAATTCAATTTCCAGTGTAAATAAGCAATATGTAAGATAATAATTTTTTTGTTTTGGTAATAATAATAACTATTATAATCACAAAAATAGCATCGCAAACATTCCTATCTTTCCCCTGTATATCGGTCATACATATTTTATCTGTTTTGCTATTAGTTTTAATTTAATTTGGTCTAGCTCTATAGCCGAATTTGCAATTATCCATGTATATTTTTTTACATTTTTTGTCTAAGATTAAATTTTTCACACTGTGTTGCATCCTTTTGAGGAGAATGATTAACTTTCTATCGTTCATACATATATATAACCATAAAACGATGATTTCTAAGAGTTAGTTGTATGAAAAACGAAATTACTGGTTGTAAAAGAGACAACAAACTCCAAAGAATCATAGATGATCTCTAGAATTTATGATTTACAATTAATTATATTTCCGGCTTAATTCAATATAAACGATTAATATTATATATAAATGAAATAAAATGCTCAATCTGAATACAATTTACTCCATCATTATAAAACCCAAATACGTTTACCATTATAAGTTTCTTTATTACACAACATCATAAATAAATTTTAACTTTTGTAATTAGTTAGATTTATTTGTGTGTTGGAAGCAACTAACTAGACTCTTAGAAATATCTTTTCAAAAAATCTACAAACTTGGTGGAATTTTATTTTATGATTTGATCAATGGATGGCCTGCATGTCTGCTAGATAGAGTTGGTCTAAAGCTGCGATACTTTTGATAGATAAATCTAAATCCAAAACTCTATTTTTTATAGTTCAACAATTTTTTGTCAAAATGATCTTTATCAAAATAATGATAAAATCATGAAACCGTACACGTTTATCAAAATAATATTAAAATCATTAAACCGTACTCCTTTATCATTTCGATCAATAAAAATCATGATGTGGTTATATATGATAAAGAAATAAACTAGATCTTGTTAAGATAAATAAAAATTTCAAGTATAAGGACCCGACTAATTATGATAATGAAAAACTCAAACGGTGCTAGACGCCTTAACTGGAAATGCGGTGGTTAAAAAATCACACAAGACTTAGGAATGCAGACTGAAGAAGAAATATGCGCTAAAAAAACTTATTGAGGTATACACATGAATTAATAATTTAGAAAGGAAGAAGCTTCTAAAAACGATGAGATGGAAAGAAGTTTCAGTTAAATCTGCTTTAAAGAGCAATCAAAGTTGGGCTTGAACAACTAAAAATAGCTAAAAATAAAATTATTGCATAATTAAAATTAACTGAATTTACTTGAGCAAAATAATAATGTTATGTTAAGAGCAACTTCTCTTATCCCATTTAAAGTGAATTTTTCTATGTATATTGATAAATTTATGACAAAATGCTGTGTAGATTCCAATTGTGAATCAGTGGTTATTTTAAATACCAAGGGATGTGAACAGGGTCTAATAGCTACGAAGTCAATAATTTTTAATATTTGCTATAAAAATCATTGGTCTAGCAAAATATATATAGGCGAGGTATCTTAAGATGTGTATAAGCCGATTTAATTGATGATTTTTTGTAGTATCAAATGCCGAAAACATGTAATGAGTAATTATGGATGTTAAATATTAAAGTTAATTTTAAGAGCAGTATTTTTTTGCAAATGCTTTCAGTTTATATTGTGTTGAAGAGGGTATAAAATTTAGTAAATAATTTTAAAATTAGTTTGGAATTAAATAAATTATTAGTCACGTAAAACAAATAATTAATAAAGAAAGCCAATTATTATTAGTTCTGTTAATTAAAAAACGATTCAAGCTTATAACTAGTAAAATGTGAATTTTTTTATAACACCCAAAACGCAATGCAAAAACCGATTTTGCATCAGAATAAAGACTTTATAAATGTTTTAGTTGTAAACATGAGCTTTCAAAAAACATTTTTATATCTTCCTATTATAGGCCATATACTTTTTAAAAAATCAAAATGATGACCTCTACCTAAATAATTGGTCATGTATTTACACTAACACACTTATATTTTCATTTCACTGTGGATCAAATAAATAAATTTATTTCTGTTGTCTATAAATCATTATTTGATCCATTCTCATCAGATCTAAATAAGATATTATTGGCACATACTTATCACATAATTTGGTTTTTATTAAATTGGTTTGTGGCTGTAAAGACAATTGGATTAGATAATAAGACTATTGAATCAAGTTTACAAGAATTTTCAGATATTGACGTTGGGTTCATATTTTACATGATAATATTTTGATTGCCTAATTTCTTTAAATTTTTTAACAAGTGGAAAGATCAAATGTGCCTCTATTTAGGATGTTAAACTTCTTTTATTGCACAAATCTATATGGAAAATTACATCTATTAAAATTTCGGAGGCCGTGAGTATATAATGATATATTTACTTGGAAAAGGTTTTGGCCTTTACACATATATTCGCATATAGCTTTTCATTGGTATTTTGCCTACTTTTTCGATGTTTTACATGTTTTATATTCATTTTTCTAATCATTTATACAATTATTATACATTTAGAAGCCATCAATTTTTTTTAGTGATGTAAAAAGGTGGAATAGAGGCTATGACTGGTAGTAGAAAGTCTTTTGAAAAAAAAATTTGTGGAAATATCTGTCATGAAAAATACTATATAGGACATAATAATAAAGATTAATCAATAACATGACTCTCGATTTTTTCGAATTCTTTTCGCCTTGATCTTTAAAATTCCAACATTCCGCGTAGATATGATACTTACTCATAAAATATGATTTTTTAAGCTTCAAACAGAAAAATTTTATGCTAATTAAAAAAAAATTAATCTTAGCTTGTAAATTTGTGCATTATTAAATATCCAACTTTGGATGCTTGAGCTTTAAATTATATTTAAAGCAGCCATAGTTTTTATATTAAATCAAAAGGTTATATGATAAAAGTTGGCATTTTAAAATTTTGATAATTATATAATTAACGGATTTATTTGGATCATATTTTATATTTTTTTTTGTAATTATGAAAATAGATAAAATTCGGCAGTGAAGGCTGCCTTTTAGCAAAAAAAAACCCGGATAATAACACTAATGTGTATTTGAAATATTTTTTATTTATTAATGATAAAGTAATGGTTACAATAATATAATAGAGAATAAATATATTTGAAGTGATTGAGTGATTCAATTTCGAAACAATACTAGCAAGAAATCCTTTGATACAGTAATATAATAAAACTAGAAATAAAAATCATGGAAATATTATCTTTAAATGAATCTTATTTTTTTTGTTCATCTTTTATATAATGATCAGAAATTTATTACACGATTGTAAAATAACGGGATTTTTGATGTATACTGCGACAAATCCTAGTATTTTTATTTATACTGCCATGCATTCTTCCATTTGGTAACGGCTTCAACCATAAAATCCAATCTTTGACTAAAAAATGAGTTTTGATCGAATAAGATACCCAATCCTTTTAATATTTTATCGAAAATATCAATTGTATTAACAAAGACAACCTTCAACGGTTTTACTGCTTTTTGAAACTGCTCCGCATTTTCAATTACAATAGCATCGTTCCATGCAATGCTATTAATTTTGATTCTGGTGATCTCAAGTCCGTTCACCAGCCCCGCGATTTTATCTCTTATTTTATCTATAAAAGTTCTTTTCCGCTCAAGCTTATTTAAAATAACATTGAATAAATCGTAAGTAGCCAACGGTACGAATTCGATTGTCAAATTAGAAAGTTCTTCGTCAGTAAGAGTTAAAACCGTTTCGATTTCATTTGTTATTTCAATTATACTAGATATTGCTTCGATATAATCATTTTGAATAAGAGTAGCTTCAAAATTTTTGAATGAGTCTGTAATGAAGTTTAGTGTTTCTTGGTATTCGTATAGTGTTGATTGTATTTTTTTGATGGTATATAGGACAATTGTGTTGTAATCTAGCATGATCAGCTTTACTTTTTGCGATTCTAGCTCCATACGTTCTTGTATAATATCATCGTTTTTTTCTGGTGTGTTGAATGAATGTAGAATAATCAATACGGCAGAAAGAATAGGGATTGTGATGAGACATATGTACATTTATGTTTATTAGATGTGGATGCTATATTAAATGTTTGTCTTTTTTTATATGGAATTTTTCGTTTTTTTTTGTCTTTTTTGTGGTCTATGAGTTTAGCCATATATAGTTTTCGGGCTGAAATTATGTTTTTGGGATTATTAAATTTTCAGTATTCTTTTATATATTTAAGTGTGATTATTTATTTGATAGAATGGGTCATGGTCAAATTTTAAATTCACATAGCACGTAATAATATTTAATACGTCTGAGTGTTGGAAACCCAGATTTTCGAAATTTAAAAAATTTAGCTAAAAATTGAAAATAATAGGACCTTTTCATTTGACAACAAATGATTTTCGTGTTTTGATTTTTGACGAGATTTTATAGAAATTAAGCTAAAAAATATATTTTACGTTAAAAGTTAATATACAATCATCGAAAATTAATCCTAATTTTTTAAAAGAATGAAAGCACTAATAATTTTGCAATCTCTTAACTAAATTCGTGTACAATCTAACAAACGATAGATTGTCTTTCCCCTGAGAAATTCAATGTGTTTTTACAAAAACATAATTTTAAAATATATTTTATGGAAGATATAATCTTATTGCGATATAAAATGGTTTAAATATTTTTATTCGAAATTTAGGTATTTTATATGGCATAGAAATTGCATAAGGTATTTTTTGATAGATAATTTAATGTATTTAAACTATTTATAAAATTTTTGATTATTTTCTGGTGAAATTTAGCCTTCTAATTTTTACAATAATATCTAGTCAAAATTTTTATACAAGAATGTGCATTTTTATTCGTCTATCTATGATAAATTTTTTTATAGCAGTATGAAATAATTTATATTTAATAAGTTTAAAATTTAGATTCGATTTCACTTTATTTTATATTGCATTTTGATGGTTTTCTAATATTTATTTTTTATACGAAAACTGATAGGTAGTTGATATTTTATATTTTTTGCACTTGTGATTATGTTTTTTATTGAGATCTTCGTTATACGACTTTTATCATAAATGTAAAGTTCAAAAGATTAATCGTGTAAAATAAATAATAAAAATACATTTTTTTTTTCTGGAATAATAGATTAAACTATATTTAAGAAGCTTGAGATGTTATAATACGAATTTCTATTACAGAAAAAAAATTGTTGTGTTTTATATAGTCTATTCTTTCTGTATTATATGTCAAATGGCGTAAGATTAAAGTAATTTTATTAATTTGAATTCACGTTTTGGGGTCCCGATGATTTTTCCTTTCTGTAGCATCTATTTTGTAGTTTGAAGATGGTGAGGTGCCTTCAAGTAATACCTGCGCCTTTTACCTAATCTAAAGACAACCAGTAGCTTAATAATTTAACTAGACAATACTTTTTTCAAATAAATATTATAAAAAAATATTTATCTATTTTATTTCCTATATTTACCGTGTAATCGTGCGATTTTAATAAATAATTTATAAAAATAACACGGTTTTTGAAAGGATCGCTACAAATAGGTATACAACTTATATACTAAATAAATTTGTGTGTTTTTTTTTAAAATAAAATCCTACTTACGCAAGAAAGATGTTTATTGAACATGTAATAACAAATAAAAATATGATCAAACATCGAATCATATGAAATTTCATTTTATATTCCAACTTAAATATCAAAAAAATTTATATATAATAAAATATATAATTTTTTATTTAAGATGTCGCAAATTATATGAAATTTCAAATACAAAAACCATAGAATATTCATAAAAAGGATAATAAGATAGAACCATGCAGAAATTTAAAAAATAAATATTATAGAATTTCTAATACTGCTGAAAACACCATCTGTAATACAGATAGAATTTTAAAAAAACCATACAAAAATTTCAAAAATAATTACAAAAAATAAGCAATTAAATTGATTTGATTTTTTTATTTAAAATTTGTGAAGTTTTAAATAGCTTAAAAAATAAGATTTTTAATTTAGGCTGCATTTTAACCAAGATAAAACAGTTAAAATACAAATAACAGAAATATTTTCGTGCTTTCATAATTTATCCTCAAAAAAGCTTTGTATAAGAATAGTATGGTATATTATAACAAGATAAAACACAATAACAGAAAGTTTTTCGTGTTTTTATAATTTATCCTCAAAAATAGCTTTGTATAAGAATAGTATGCTATATTATAACAAGATAAAACACAATAACAGAAAGTTTTTCGTGCTTTTATAATTTATCCTCAAAAAAGCTTTGTATAAGAATAGTATGCTATATTATAACAAGATAAAACACAATAACAGAAAGTTTTTCGTGTTTTTATAATTTATCCTCAAAAAAAGCTTTGTATAAGAATAGTATGCTATATTATAACAAGATAAAACACAATAACAGAAAGTTTTTCGTGCTTTTATAATTTATCTTCAAAAAAAGCTTTGTATAAGAATAGTATGCTATATTATAACAATATAAAACAGTTAAAACATAATAACAGAAAGTTTTTCGTGCTTTTATAATTTATTATTTATCCCCAAAAAATGTAACTATAAGAATATTGTGTACGTGAAGATATTATATCGCCATTTTAACTTTATAAAAATCATTTTTTTCCGCTATAAATTCAATATAAAAATTTACAATCGAAATTCACTTTTAAAATATATTACATTGTTTTTTCTGTTTTTAAAGAATAAGAAACAGGTGACTAAAGTTAATTGGGGATTTTAGAGATTATTTGTACAATGGGTTGAGTTTATCTAGGCAGAAAGTCATTATATAGAGAGAAATTTTTCGCTCTCTAATTAGACCGAAACTAAAAGAAGGATTTTATATTTCTTGTTTTGATTTTTTAAATAATTATGATGTTTATTAGAAATTTAATTTATTTATTATTGGTTTTATATTATTACTTTTTGCTCTTTTTAATATCAATAAAATCTTATGGTGACTCTATATAGAAGTCCATTTTAGCCCCCTTTTATCTTATTTTATTCATCACTTTCCTAATACAATTATAATTTCAAGACTTATTAATTCAAGTGTTTTTCACTTTTTATTGTATGTGTGTATAACCTCCCTGGCCTTTTGTTCACCATATTAACATATACGATTTATGGTATTTGTGAGCATACCAGTCAATTTTATGCAGTAAATTTTCAAGCGAGTAGATAAATATATATTGCAGATCTGAATTCTATTTTTTTGTGATATTAATACAATAATATAGTTGGAAAGAATATTTTGTAGTTGAATTATATTTTATATCAAATGAACGTATGCTGATCTATAATTAATTTTTTTAACATAATGTTATATTTTTTTAAACAGTTTTCGCGATGTTTAAAAATAAATTATGATTTTAAACTACGGTTTATTGATGTATTTTCTCTAACAACGTAACTAAGAAACTATTCATTAATTGGCCTCAGATTAATTTATATTTATGATTTTTGATATTTCACAATAAAACTTTTGGTTTTAATCGTTTAAACATGATATCACTTCTTCTTTTATTAATGATTTTTGAAGATTATTTTGTTTCTATGATACTCGTATTTTCACATTCAATAAAATATCACTCAGGGTCATAAATATTTTTTATTTTATATATCATTTAGTATTCGATCTTTATATTTTTTGTGTTTATTAAGACTTCTTTGCATCTTTAATATAAAAATGACTGTAAATTGGTTTTGAATTAGATTTATATTTATTTTGATTGTTTATATAATTAAAATGGATCATTCTCCATCCTTTCAAATATTTCTTAATTATAATTATATTCGTCACAAAATTAAATGGAGTATTAACGCATTATTTGGACTATAAAATGTATTTTCATCTATATGGCATAGCTTTGTATAATAAACGATTATATTTGCCGTAAAAAATACATTATAGATTATACTAAAATAAAACATTATAGTGTTGTTAAATAATTGAATATATTTTTATTTTCTAATATCTCAGATAAATGGTCATATTCCCTTTAAAAAATATATAATAGATCATATAAAAATAAAACACCTATTATTGTTAGATAATCGAATATATTATTATTTTCAAATGTATCATTATGATAAATGGTTATTTTCCCTAGTAAAAAATACATTATACATTATAGATTATACTAAAATAAAACATTATAGTGTTGTTAAATAATTGAATATATTTTTATTTTCTAATATCTCAGATAAATGGTTATTTTCCCTAGTAAAAAATACATTATAGATCATATAAAAATAAAACACCTATTATTGTTAGATAATCGAATATATTATTATTTTCAAATGTATCATTATGATAAATGGTCATATTCCCTTTAAAAAATATATAATAGATCATATAAAAATAAAACACCTATTATTGTTAGATAATCGAATATATTATTATTTTCAAATGTATCATTATGATAAATGGTTATTTTCCCTAGTAAAAAATACATTATATATTTTAGATTATACTAAAAAAACACTATGGTGTTCTTAAACAATTGAATATATTATTTTTTTCTAACATCTCAGATAAATGGTTATTTTCTCTTTAAAAAATACATTATAGATTATACTAAAATAAAACACCATATTGTTGCTAAATAATCGAACATATTCTTCTTCTCAAATATATCAATATGATAAATGATTTTTTATGTCAATAGACATCACCAATATTAATAAATTTCATTTAAATGATTTGTTATAGATCATTCTTAATTCAGCTATAATTTTCTTGGTTAAACACATAATCTTTGCAAAATAAAATATGATTAAGTAAAATAACGTAAGAATTATTTTTCCATGATTAAAAGATTTATATACTCCTATAATGGCTGCCAAATATATATTTTTGTGTGTTATAAATCTAATCTTAGATAAAAAAATCAATATTTTTTATTTATTTTTAAAATTCCATACCCATAAAATGTACAACAAATCAGACATTCAAAGAGTAGGAAGTTCCGAAAGTCTTGGAATAGAAACACAGCCAATTGATATAGAATCACCACAACCAGAATCGCGCTATTCAAAATCAAAACGATCGATCTGTCGAGGAATTCTAAAAAAGATGTTATCATCGAAACCCGAATGGTTCAAAAAACCCGACTTCCAAAAAAATCTATTCAAAGAAAACGACCACATTTCTTTTAAAAATCTTTGCTTACAAACAAAGGAAGGAAATTTGATAGGAGCGCATATTGTTCAACCAACTAAAATTGATGCCTACACAAAATTTGTCATTTTATTTCATGGAATGTCGACAAATAGATACCAGTTTTCAAAAAAATTTCCCGTTCAAAGTCTTGTGGAAAATAATACAGTTGTTTTGATACCCGATGTTCGATCTTTTGGTGATTCTAAAGGCGATTTCAATGTTGAGAAAATTAATATTGATGTTGAAAGATGTGTCGGATATTTGGAACACGTTTTTAAAGCCAATAGAATTTCTTTTATTGGTCATTGTATTGGAAGTGGAATTGTTCTCGAATATTACAAATTAATGCAAAGTAATATACAAACTTGTGAAATTGATAAGATTGTGCTTATATCGCCGTGTCTCAGTGAATCTCACATTCTAAAAGAAAAACTTAATGCTCCGATTCTAAATTCTATTTTCTCGGCTGAAACTATTGAAGATTCGTGCTATAATCTTACACACAACAGTATTGAAAATATTCATTCAGTTCCTCGTAATAAAATCATTATTTTTCATGGAATTAAAGATGAATATATTCCTTTTGACCATGGCTTAAAACTCGCTAATGAAATAGGATGTAAAATATTTAGATCTGAAACGGATGATTATTGGTCTATCCTAAATAACAGAGAAGTCATTACAAGAATCACCGATTTTCTTGATGAAAATTAAAAATAATTCATAATATATATCTTCTTAATTACTAAAAATATCTGGCTTTATTCGAATTCATTATTTGTTTCTTTTCCTATAACTTTTAATTTATTTTTCTGTTGGTTTTATGTTCTTACTCATAAAACCAACTAAAACTTAAGATAACTATTAATATAGTACAACATTCCCATATATATACGTGTGTTTAACAATTATTTGTGCTTATTTTATGTTGTTACTCATATCCACCAACTCAAACTTAAGATAGCTATTGTATAGAGTACACCAATCACAATTATTTGTGTATATTTTATTGTCTTACACATATTAAGCAACTATAACATAAGATAACTATTATATATAGCACAACATTCCCATATATTTGTATATATTTTTATGTTATTACTCATATCTACCAACTAAAACTTAAAATAACCATCATATAGAGCACAACATTTCTATATACACGTGTGTTTAACAATTATTTGTGCTTATTTGATGTTATTATCCATATCTACCAACTAAAAACTAAGAAAGATATTGTATAGAGCACACCAATCACAATTATTTGTGTATATTTTATTGTCTTACACATATAGTAAGCAACTAAAAACTAAGAAAGATATTATAGATAGCACAACATTCCCATATATTTGTGTGTTTAACAATTAATTGTGTTTATTTTATTGTCTTACACATATTAAGCAACTATAACATAAGATAACTATTATATATAGCACAACATTTCCATATATTTGTATATATTTTTATGTTATTACTCATATCTATCAACTAAAACTTAAGATAACTGTTGTATATAGTACAACATTCCCATATATTTGTATATACTTTTATATTCTTACTCATATTAAGAAACTATAACATAATATAACTATTATATATAGCACAAAATTTCCATATATTTGTATATATTTTTATGTTATTACTCATATCTATCAACTAAAACTTAAGATAACTGTTGTATATAGTACAACATTCCCATATATTTGTATATACTTTTATATTCTTACTCATATTAAGAAACTATAACATAATATAACTATTATATATAGCACAAAATTTCCATATATTTGTATATATTTTTATGTTATTACTCATATCTATCAACTAAAACTTAAGATAACTGTTGTATATAGTACAACATTCCCATATATTTGTATATACTTTTATATTCTTACTCATATTAAGAAACTATAACATAATATAACTATTATATATAGCACAAAATTTCCATATATTTGTATATATTTTTATGTTATTACTCATATCTATTAACTAAAACTTAAGATAACTGTTGTATAGAGCACAACATTTCTATATACACGTGTGTTTAACAATTATTTGTGCTTATTTTATGTTATTATCCATATCTACCAACTCAAAACTAAGAAAGATATTGTATAGAGTACACCAATCACAATTATTTGTGTATATTTTATTGTCTTACACATATAGTAAGCAACTATAACATGATATAACTATTATATATAGTATAAAATTCCAATATATACGTGTTTTTAACAATTAATTGTGCTTATTTTATATTTTTACTCATATTAAAGCAAAAAAATACTTAGTGGCTCTATAGCTCGGTCTATATTTATACTTCTTTCAATCACAGCCTCTTTGTAATATATCCCTATAATATTTAGAAAAGAGTCGGCTTTTTTACAGGCTGGTTTTATCTTACTTACTTTTATTCTTTTTCAACCAAGAAAAAATGCAGTGCCCATACAGAGTAGTAAATCTTTACAGTCATTTCAAACTTATTATCTTTACAATATTTATAGTCGTGTCGTCACCTTCTAAAGACTGCTTAATTCAAGTCTCATCCTTCCTTTATTGTTTGTGGGTGTGCCTGCGCTTCAGTTAGCATTTCCAACACTTATATACATTAATTGGTATTTTGTCGGAAATAATTTATTACTAAGCTAAAAATTCAATTCTGTTCAATAATAAATAAAATAAAAATGTATGTTGTTTTAATCAAGATTCTGGTATATTTAATTTTAATACTTTTCAATATAATAAATATTTATGAATGTTTCATATAATTGTATTCCGATCATATTAAATATATATAAAGTAAAACATAAATTAATTTTTTTTCTATCTATATTATGATTGAATTTTGCATATTTTAATCTAATTTAGCCCATTTGAATACTAATCATGATGAATACAAAAAAATTTGAATATAACTAATTATAATACCTTTTTCTTTCTTTATTATGATTGAATTTTGCATATTTAAATACTAATAATAATGAATAAAATAAATTTAACTTAACTAATTATAATACCGTTTTCTATTCATATTATAATAAAATACTAACGATAATGAATATAAATAAATCTTGACTACAACTAAGTTTTTTTTTGATTATAAATAGTTAGTACTGCCTTTCCAAATATAATTATATGATTATTTCGGGAATAGCAAAGAGACCAAACTATACGATAAAACAAAAAAATTATGAAAAATCCTTGAATTACTAATTATTGCAAAAATAATATAGATGAAGAAAATGCAATTAAAATCAGTTTATATGGATTCATCTGAAATTTTAGCTTAAAACGGAAATTAAAAGTGAAAATATGTTATAAATACAACTATGAAATTCGAGACGCAAGACACTTGAACTCATCACATTTGAGAGAAGAATAACAGTTGATGAAGAAAGAACAGGAAAGGTATCAAAAGATACATAAATGAGTTGCGCAATACTTCAAAATAGCAGACCACGTCTAATTGATAAAATTGATAAAAAGAAACTTAATCCATAAATAAAAAAATTTGGGGCTATGTAAATTCAGTACTTTAAAATTTTCTACCCTAAAACTATCTTTTTATTGATGAAGGATTTCAATAAAGGGTCCACTTTTTTTACGAAGTTTTCTGAACAAAAATTCTTCTGTTCTAATGAAGAGACTAGATTGTGTAAATCCGAGTCAACACAGGCCAAAAAAAAGGGTTTGTATTTGTGTGGGATATATATTTGTTTTATATATTTAAAAATATAAATTTAAGCATATGTGAATCCATCGACTCCATTTTTTCACTCGATTCATTTTGATGCCGATAAAAAAAATTGTTTAATGAATCCTGTACATATGTTTTAAAGAATTATTATGCCCCCGTCATTAGTTTTATAAAATTAAGCATGGTACACATGAAAAGTCTAAATATATAGGCTTGAGTTTAACAGTATTGACCAAACCAATATGGTCATCGCTATTGATAAACATCCCTATGATACCTTATGGCTTTATCACTCTCAATTGAGTTCGAAAATCGAGCCATTTTGTTGGCGCACAAACAAGTCTATGTTTTAAAAAAAAGAGCTTTACACAACTTTGGGTCGACAGTACAGTGTTTGCTGTATCCATCACAGCCGGGCGGCATCATACTAGATCGGTAAATTAACAATGCTCTTAGGTGTGAAGAATTCAAATATCCCTGTTCATTTTGAGATTCTAGATAGAATATTTACATCACTAACCATTGATAAAGACATTTTGTACTAATTATATAGAATAACTTATAATATAGACTTCTGAAAATAAATCATTATTATAAAACTTTGTAGTAAAGTATAAATCTTTTATTTTACAAAATAAAAAAACTACATGTTCTAGTTTAGATGCGCCAAAAGCACAGAATGGGATTTAAATTACTGTTTAAACCAGGAATTTCGACTTTCGTTTATTTGCATTGTGACTCTGGTTTTTTTTGTAAATTACAATGTTGAAGAACACAAATAATAGATTATATTTATACAATTGAAGTCAAATAATAGATTATATTTATACAATTGAAGTCAAATGTTCTTTCTATTCTATAAATACATTTTCTATTTATTGTTTTCAATTTTATTGCTCTTTAAACTTATAAAAACGATATATTTTTACCTGAATATAATCAGCTTTATTCACAACGATTCCGAGGGAGATTTAAGCCATTTTAGTACGGGGTTTTTAAAGGTTATTTATTTGAATCAGTTTCAATTTATAAAAAAATAAAATGAATTTAGTGTAAAAATTAAGATTTATTTTATAACAGTAAATAGCCTAAAAGTGTGTTCGTTTAGGGTTTTTATATCAAAAAGGCTTTTTACAGCTGTCTATAAGTTCTAGAATAAATCAATAATAATTATTTCATATGTATTTTTAGTTTGTGTTCAAATATATTCAGTTTAAATACGAGGTCTGAAGTAGTCTCGAGTTCAAATGAAGAATAGTCTTTATAATTATTTCAAATGAAAAAAAAAGAATATACAATGAATTAGACCCGGAAAAATCCGTTGATAAGAATCCCAACCCAATATTTTTTGTCAATTTTTACTCTACATAAAGGGGTTTAAAATTGATGTATATCATTTAAAAGTATATTAATGAATGTTTTTCAAGGTGGTAAATATACAAATCTATTTAAGATCTGGGTTATTTGCTATCGATGTTTATTTAATTAAGTTTATAAAAAAAATTAAAAATCTAAAGAAATGAAGAAATCTGTCTCAATAAAATATTATAATTATGATTAAAAAATAATGAATAACAAATTTTATTTAGAAATAAAATTTAAATATTTTAAAATCTAAAATAATATTAAGCTTTATAAGTATTTGCCATCATATAATGTAAAAGAAGAAAACACCAAAAATATATTCTTTGAACTATTTAATTATAGTAAAGAAATCACTTTACATTTGAATTTTGGCACATTTTAGATATAGGGAGCATCCAGTTGATGATACTATGATTTATATGTGTGTATCATATTTCATGAGGAAGATCTTTAAATATAAGCTAAACCATCTACAATAAAAATAATTCAAGGCATCGATGTATGCAAAATCTCTGTATTTTATTTCTAATGGTAAATTTTAATTTAAGCAAAATGATAATGTTATGGAGACACAGTACATCTTTTTGGTACATTTCAAAAATATCTATTATCAAAAGAGATATTAAGGTGAGAATTATCTACTATAAAGTATGAAGCAGAAACTAAAAAAAAAAATTAATTAAAAAAAAGATACTATATAATTCAAACTTCCTTGTTTTTTTATGCCCATTCATCCGGTTTCATATTCCTATTCACGAAATAAACCGTCAAGATATGATCAAAACCAATACCTTGGTCTGTCTTATATCTAATATTTTAATTTTTACAACTAAACTTCCATTGAGCTAACATATACTCTAGTTATATGGTTCACAAAATCAACGCTAAGATTACATATTCGTTGATAAAACCCAAATTCACCCATATGATTATGCCCACTATAAGCACGTGTTTATTTTATTGATATGGCATAAGATTTCTAAAAATATTTGATTATCTTGTCCCACTCATCTTGCGCAATATAAAAGGGGGCATTTTACTTTCTATCTGAACATGAAACCTTTCACATAACGCTGCTGCCTTCAATTTTATTTTTAACATCATATTTGCTTTCTTTTACAAAAAAAAGCTCGCTTGGATGACTTCTTACATCTTTACTCTTCCATGAACTGCTTTCTTTATTTATTTCTGATTTTATATGCATTAAATCAACAGTTTATTTTAAAATACCAAGTTCTGGTATCATGTATCTATGTGTTTTATGGAAATTCTTCATCATTTTTTAAAAAATTTCGACCATCTCTTAGTTTTCTATACAAGCTTTTGTTATGTGGTTTCTAAAGAAAGTAAAACATTTCTGATATTATAATTGTTTTTCGAAGAACACCATGCATGTTATTATTTTTAATTTCCGCTCTATTCTCGCATTTTTATCCCTTGTTTGAAAATATGTTTTAGAAATCGGCAAGCATAGGGTTTTAGAAAAGAGCCTTCTAAAAAAATTCAAACTATTATCATAAAGATTACAGCAAAATGAAAAATTTTATCCCACCCTCTCTTGTAAAACCTTTTAATTTCACACTTTCTAACAAATAAATGTTTGGTCCTGTGAACATCTCAAGTTATGTATTCATTAAATGCAAAAAACTCTTGTTAAGTCATATTAATTTGCTTTTTTTAAGTATATTTCATGTTTCGTAATATTTATTTATCTTTAAAATTTCTATAAAAATCACTTTTATTATATTTACAAAGAGATTGTGAAATATATAGCTTGTGATCATATAGATATTACTTGACGCCTAATTATCGTATTTTATATATTATTTTTAAATTCACATTGATATATTAAAATTATTTTTAATTATTAAATCAAGATGTACTTAAGATCGAAATTTCGTTAATTTTAATAAAATTAATTTTTGGGAAAGTGAACTGTTCTTTACTTCGAAAATATATTTTTTCCAAGACTCCATTAAATTGGAAATTAATCAAAATTTTAAATGAAGCATATGAAATTCAATTAAAATTGTTAATAAAAGATTTAAAATGTATAAAACAAATATAATCAACTAATGCACATTAAAGATAAAGCAATTCAATGATTAAAAAATATAGAAAAAATATCAAACAATATTAATAACATATATAGCTATGAATATTACTGATGAAAACCTTATATCATTAATATCCGCAATAAAAAAAATCCTTTCTTTTTTTTATTAATGAAAAATACGAAAATTAAAATAATCATGGTTATCAGTTTGTGTGATCTCATTTTTATTATAAGCCGTTATTATTCCCTTAGATGTGCCTTATAAGGTTATTTATAGACGGGGTCTTTTTTTAGTTTATCTTTTCGAACACAAAATGAATAATTTGTTCATTGTATTTTCAAAAGTATTTTATTTATAACTATTGTATCCTATATTTTAAAAAGTCTTTCTATATACGGCTTAAATTTTATAAATATTTACCAGGGTAGCTCTTGGTCTATAATATCAATAACTTCACCAGATGGTTATTCTTACAATTTTTTAAAATAGTCCCAAAACGAAAAAAACCTTTATGATCCTAAAAATCAAAGCTAAAATATTAAAAAAAAACTAGAAAAACCTTCTTTTTAATTTGAATATATTAAACTTATAAAACAGTAAGAGAGACTTAAATTATAAATAATACTCAAAATATTTAAAAAGGTATAATTAGACATAAATAATTTCAGAAAGAGTAGCATCATTCAAAATTTTATACTTATTGGCTTCTTCTAAATTCATAAGCACACAAAAAAACCAAATAAAAAGTTTATTCTTGTAAAGTTTCAAAATAAAACATTTTTAAAAAATAAGAGCCGTTTAATATGTTAACTGAAAACATGTTCAATTCCTTTTCTGCTTCCATAATTATACTTTTTAGAAAAAAAAGAAGATATAGGAATCTTTAAATACATATAATATTCTATACTTCGATATATTAGCCTCTAAATATATATTCAAAGTATAAAATCATAAGCTCATGATTTATGATGGTCTTCCTTTGTTGAATGCATAGAAAATAAAATAAATATAAATATGTATAAAATGTTTTGGTTGGTTTGCTATAATATACTTGTGCCACATGTATGTTCTGTTATTTATAGTACGTGGTTTTTGGACTTCTGATCGGGCTGTTTATCTAGTTGCTTACTATACTGCAAATTTTAATTATAAGATAAGAATTTTTATCAAGCAAAATAGAAACAGCTAGATGAATTTTTTTGGCTGATAAAAAAACAGAAAATGTGGCATGCAACTGATATTTCTTATTTTTAATATAATGCAGTTCTTAAAATAAAAACGATCATTAAAAATGTATTTCTTGTGAAAGTAGCACCTTATTAAATAGAACAAGAATGGATAGATAATAAGATATAAAGATTTTCGTCGAAATTTTCAAAAACCGGTACGTATATTATATTTGCATAATAATATATGAAAATTGTGTTTAAGTATTTAAATTATACATAATTATACATAGTCTTAGAAAAGTAGGAATGATCAGGAAGTTGCATAAAAAAATATGTAATACCATTATAGATAAATTTTATATTATAATTGCTCTTATAAATATCTTTAAACGATTATAAATAGTTCTAATAGTATTATGAATGCCTTTACAGATGTATTTAGGTTTTGTGGTAATATATATGATCATTGCTTAAGATATGTTATATTATCAGCTTGTAAAGGTTCATAGTATGACGTTTTTTATCATAATGCCCATTCCAATTTAAGCAAGAAATTATGCTCCACCTATAACTGCCCTTTAAGCTGTTTATGTGAAAGATATTCTTCTATTTCAACAATATTAATTAACATCATATAATTTGTTTGCCTGATTTATTTTTTAGATGCTGAAATGGTGATAACACATAAATTTGTAAAAAAAATTTAGAAATATTTTTGCAGATTGGCCTCATAATGAATCAATTAGTCATCAAAAGTTCAAAAATATCTGAATTCTACGATGTTTTGTAGCACATTAAATTATTTATACAATTGTTTTTTATATATTTAATCATAAGATTTTATTTCAAAATTTTTTATAGTATGAAAACTGCACCATGTCTAAATTTCTTTATAATATTGGCTATTTCTATATTTTAGAAGTAATTTTTTCTTTATTTTATCGTAATAAAAATTAGGTTGATATTTTGTAAATTAAAGGCTAGATTACCTGCAAAAGGTATGTATACTTCTATATAAATTTATTCTATACGCGTTTTAAATATTATGCCTCTAGATAGTAGATTAAATTGTATATCATTCTCCATTTTTGAATTCTATTAGAAAGTTTTTGTAAAAACTTCTAGATGTTTAATGTAGATATTAAAAAATATTTTTTTTCTAATATAGAATTATAATGATCTGATTTATTAAAATCTTCGCAAGATAACTTTTTACGAAAATGTTTGGGGTATTTGAAAAGTAAATTACCCCTCGTATTTATAGAGTCGGCAAAAAAATTATAATAAATTCCAAATAAATGATGAAAAAATATTTTTTTGACATTTTACAAATTTTTTTTATGCGAAACAAACTATTCAATCAAGAGCCTGCTCTTTTTTGATAATTTTGCCTTTGAAAATTATTTTTAGATCAATGAATAAATTCATAATACTTTTGTTAATTTTTTTTTCTCATCTTAAATAATTTAATTTTAGAAAATATTTATCCAGGAACTACATAATTTTAAATAACAAAAAATCTTTAGAACAGTTGATATTAGAAAATGGTATTTTTTAGATGTTTAATTTTTGATTTCAAGTTCTTTATGGCATTTTTTTCTATCATTAAAATGCAAAAAAAATCTGATCGGCAATATCGATTGAAAAACATCGGAATATTTTTTTATCTTCTAGTATGGTTTTGTAAACCATCATTTTTCGACCTATATTTATACTAAATGTGTTTACGTGTTTTCATTGTAAATTACAAGAGTATTATAGATCTGTGCAATTGTTTTTATATTTTACAATCTAATTTTAAAAACCGTGTTAGCTAATAGCTAAAACAGTATACTAAAAACAAGCAATTTATAGATCGGTTACTGAGTTTGTAAATTTCTTTGCGATCGATGTCGCTTCGATGCACACAGAAAAAAATTAAGAGATTGATAATTTCAGGCTGTGTAAAGAAAATATATTGAGAATTTAGTCAATGTTCTAAAAACTTAGAACTTCTTAATATTACTCTTTTCTGTTTTAACTGTATTATATTAGATTATAATAACTTTTTTGTTCTTATATAAGTGTCACAACTTTGTGATTTTATATCATATGTGGAATAGTTCTTATATTATGTTATCTAAAAGTCTGGCTAAGAAAAAAACAGGTATACTATGTTGTTGGTCAATACCCATAAAATATTTAATATTATGGATATGTTTTATTAAAAATCTTGAGCTGAAGTATTGTTTTAAAAAATGCAATCGTGTTTTTTCTAGTCATATTTACTATTAATAAAGTTTTTAAAGTTTACTGCATATAGTATTGTTAAGATTCCGCTAACAAAAAAAGTATAGTAAATTGAATTTAAATTATAAAATATACAATCACGATGAGATTGCTTTGCTTAGGAAAGGCAGGGATATATATGACTATTATTAATAAAATAAATACTTTTTTTCACATATTAATCATTTATAAATATTATAACGGTTTTTAAACAGCAGGCATGGATGTCTGTATTATCATTAGTTTCATTTTCGGGGTTTATTACTTGAGAAAATACCTTTTTACGAATTTATACTATAAAAACCTTTATTGTATATAAAATATTTGTTTGATATATATAAAGATATCATTATTGGGGGGTTTCAACTTTGGAACTAGATGCATATTTTTGTTGAGTGAAATTTGTATGTTTAGCTTGAAAAATGTGCTTTCTCTCAAATAATTTATAAAATACCTTATTATGATCAATTCAAAATGTATTCAAGTATGGAATAAAATACATAAAATAAAAAAAGCCCTTTAGCATTAAAAGTTGTCTAAATATACTTAGAATAAAAACTATTATGCGCTTTCCAAATTTTCTTTATTATATGGTTTACCAAATATATTATTAAAAAATAATAAACTCTTTTTAATAATTTAAGAGATTAAAAAGGATTTGAGTAAAACTAATTTGGAATAATATATACAAAGAATACAAAAATGATAAGTTATAGAGGTAAATTAAAATAATATTTCCTTATAGAATATAAATTCTTTTTAGGGTTTTCTAAAATGTAAATATCTAATTATCATGTTTTCTTTTATTAGAAATCTGAATTTATAATTAGAATTTTTGAGGATAATTCTAATTTTTTATGTTTTACTTTTCGGAAAAACTGTAATTTCGGAATTTTTAGAAAGTAAATTAAAGAATAAAAACTTGGTCTTGTGGCCGCTCAAATGCCGCCAGTGTAAATCGAACTTTCGTTTAATTTTATAACCTAAATCTTGCTATTTTTATAATTCTAAAGTGCTCTAATTAACCCTTTTATCTTTTAGCAGCTGAAACTGTTTATTTTTCTATCTTGATAAAAAAAAATATTTTAAGAAATGCTGAATTTCCCAAATATATATAATTCATCGAATAACTATTATAATACGCCTAAGAATCGTACTAATTATGCGGTTTTTGAACTATTATTGGTACGTTGGTATTCTCTATTCCTTTGTTACTCTTTTGGGGTATATGAGCATTTCATCGGCATGTCATCATTCAAGTGTTCCAGTTAGATTCGGACCTGACTATATACTTCCAAAAGAATTTTCCGTTCTTACCTGTAAAGGGATCAGCCAAACTTTACCCAAAGAAACATTGGATGATATAATTAAGAAAACAATAGAAGGAACACTCGGTAGCAGCCTTCTCAACAAAAATCAGTATAAGTGTTTTAAAGAGATTCACAATAGGGTCCTAGAATGTTTGTCTGATTATGAAAAATTTGATAAATATGGATATCAAATATTGGACTCGTGTTGCTCTGAAATAACGAAAGGGGTTATTATGAATGGAGACCTTTTAGATAAGGGCTTGATAGGTAGGCTAATAAGAGAAATGGTAATGTGTCTTGACAGCAAGCAGAAGGTTGAAGGGGTGGAAAGTGATTAAATGATTCTTTTTTATCATTATTTTTTTAAATCAAAGTTTTTATTATCAATCTCATAAGTATACAAGTTTAGTTTTATTTAATATATATGGTCTATAAAGGCGATAATTTATTATTTGGCCTGTAAAATAAATAATAAGTCACTGAAATTTCATCTATTTTGTAGCATCCTCAAGTAGAAAATAGTACTCTAAGCATATGCTTCAAAATTTTTATTTAGAGTATTTGATTATAATATTTTTATCTATGATTTAAAGGTTTCTTTATTTTTATTATGCAAAATTTGATAGATTTTTAGCATTTGTTGGCTATAATTATTTATTTAATTATTAAAAAGTCTATTGTCTTTTCAATGTTCAAAACTTATTTTAGGGATCTGCATTACATAAGAAAGATAGACCTGTATTATTTCGGCATGCAATAAATATTTAATATTTTTTTGTAAGATAAGGCATTTAAATTTAGGACTATAATTTTTGGCTTGTCAAACCTTGATTTAAGGGGGTTTAGATTATAAAACAATATTTAATCATATAAAATATTTGCTATCGAACAGGTTGAATAAAGTATCTAAAACAAGTGTATTTAGATAAAAAATTATAATTTACCCAAATTGTTGTAAAATATAGCCAGTTATAGTACAAATTAATTTCAGTACAGATATGCACAGTTAAGGAGGCAAAGATTTGGGCTGAAAATTATACAAAACTCGTTAATTCTTACAGCTTGATGTTTAACACACCAAAAAGTCGAACAATAAGTAAATATATAGAAAAAAAGACTTAGAGCCTTAAAATTCATTTTTCTTTTTTAAAACGAGTTAGATAATTTTAAAACAAATATTGGTTAAGTAAAACATACTAGATTTGAATTATAAGTGGGATCATGAATTTAAGATCCGAATATTTAATTAAAACATTTCATTCAATTTTATGGGAAATGCCCAATAATTTACGACCTGTAGAATAATATTTATATAAAATCCTTATAAAAATAACAACTTCATTTTCTTTAGAAAAAAAACGGTGTTTTAAAAGCAGAAATTGTTTTCCTATAAATTCTAATATGTGGGTTTTATATTCCTATCTGAAAAAAGGTTTTGTTTGTCAAAAAAATTACGTTACTATTAAAATATCATGAAATTATATTATTTACAACCATATTTTCTAATATACCAGCAGTTTATCATTGAATTTTGTTGTGCCTCCTAAAAATCCACCATGCGTAGTAATATTATAAAAGAGATTTTAAATGAAATTTAGATGCTTTTAATGACATGAAATCACCCCGAGCTGTATAATATGTTATATTAATATGCCTTGGTTTTAAATGAAAAATCACACATCTTTAATATTTGAGATTTCACTTATGTATTATGTGGGTTATTTCGAAAAATGTAGGATTTAAACATTTTAATTCATAAATAAAATGAAAAGTGGTATATAAAATTTCCAAGCCATAAGTAAAGTCATTTCTAATTAGCTGATAATATAAATCATTTATTTAAACCCAATAAGAAATTATAATGGCTTAAAACATCTGAAAATAATATAATATATTTAAAAACCTCCAAAAAATACAAATATGCGAAAGTGAATTATTATATCGAATTTTGAAAAAAATAGACTGCGTAAATATAATGAACTACGTTCAAGTAGAAATAAAAAAGGAAAACTTATAAACGTATCTTTATGTTTCGTAAAAATTAATTTATTTCAATGGTATATAGATAAACTCAACGGCGGTTCCAAAAAATTTTTAAGGACCGAACAGGTGTTGAATATGCCAGCTTTTATATAATCTACAGCTTCAATAGTGAAATGACTTTTAATGGTAACAGTTGTGCAAAAAGAAGATTTATGAAGCTATATTTATGTCAGTTTTGGTTTCTTTTTCCATTTTGCACGATAATTTATGCTGTAAAATTTTAGCGCTTTGTACTTATAATCAAAAATACAGCTTAGGGCAATATTCTTGATCAAGCTGTCTTTTTTTTAATATGTTTGAATTTGAATTCTTTAAGAATTTACTGTAAGCAGAGGAAATATAATTTTTGAAATAAAGCCTTTTCACTTTCCTGTAATTTTTCATATAGCACTTCTATCTAATATAAAACAAATTGTATAATTGTGTGTTACTTTTTAAACAAGGAACTGCTTCTAATAACCTCGTAAATTCGGAATGATCATTTTAGGCTTTTTGACGATTTTCCATTCCATATAAAGAAAAATTCACAATTTTCTACATATAAACACTATATTTGCGTTTTTGGTTATGTTAAACTTAGGTTATCATTTCTTAGTTCCTTGAAATTTTGCATTGGTTGATAATAACCCTTAGATATATTGAGTCCTTTAAAAAAAATTTGTATAACATTTTTTTAAATACTTTATTCAGCCTTAACCTCTATTTTTTTGTTATTGTTTTTTCTCTTTGAAATTTAAAAAAATAAATTATCTATATTTAACATAGGGGCTATTTATTGCAGCAAAAAAAATGTTATAATTATATTTGCGCTGATTTTATAAACAATATAATACCATGATAAAATAAACTTTATTTTAAAGTAAAAGAAATATTAATATTCATAAAAAAGTCTACGAGGTTATTTAATTGCAGATGTCAATATATTAAATCCAATTTTTAAATAAATTTCACACTATAAATATTTCGCAGTTTTTCTCATATAATAAGATTTTAAGACTAGTTATCTTCTTCGTATTAATTTTTCGTGTTTATACTGGATTATTGTGTTCTAGATGTTTATTTAAAGATATGCAATTTAGAAATAAGATTAAAATGCAGTTACCATTTTAACATATGAAATTTTCATGTTTTTGTCGATATTGATCTTTACATGAACCTAAAAATCAGATCGATAATAGAGGCACTACATCCAAAGAAAGTATCCTAGAATGTGTATTTAAACTTTTTCTATTTCTTTATTAGAAATTTTGCAGTCTTTGGCAACATAAATTATCAAACATGTGTGATTTCGTTAAAAAATATTTTTTATGTCCTTGAATAAATAGCACCATAATTAGTATGTTATGTGTTAATTTTGAATAACTTTACCACTTATCCAATTACATAAAAATCAAAAAACAAAATTTTATTTTTTTGGTTTTATCGTTTAATTCTCTTTTTTACTGTAGTTATGTAAAGACATCCTTATTTAAAGATTTTTTTTTGAATAAAAAAGACTAATATAGTTTATGTAACTAAAGCCAGCTCGAAAGATGTTTTATCTAAAAGCCAGGCTTTTTATCATGGATATTTACGGTATACAGTCTTTTTACACTTTGATCCATTGGACGCGCTTAAAAACACATGATTATTCCATGTGTCGCCATTTTAAAAAAATGCAGCGAAAGCAAAGCTGAAATTTTGAACATAATAATAAATGTGCAATTTCTCCGTTTGTAAATTAAGTGGTTTTATTTGTTTAGAGTTCTCAAATTATCTCTTTTACAAAACAATTTTTAGATACAAAACGATGGGAGATCATTTGTATTGGTATTTAGGCATGAAATGTTTTATAATTTTTATGTATGGTTTATTTTGACTGTAAGATGCAATAATTCTTATCAAGACGAGATGATATTATCTATTTAATGCGAGTTTTACTGCCAATTGTAAATTTGTGACACGACATTGGATAAAAATAAATCCATAGATACGTTATGAATATGGGAAGAGAAAAGAAACAATATTGGTGCATTCATAGTCTTGCATAAAGTTTTTCACAAACTTACAACCAAGATAATGGAAATTAATTTTACTAATCATTTCCACCCCTTTAAATGTGATTAATCGATATTTTATTTATCGTTGGTTTCTTTTTCTTTTTACCTATTTAGATGTGGTCAGCCCATTGGGAACATTGCACAACTCCTTGATGCATCTTTTGACACCATCCCCAGATCTATCTTAATTGACTGCTCTCCTTCTCTCAAATGTGATGTGTTCAAGTGTCTTGCGGTGTGTGAGAGGTTGAATGTGTGCTTCTACTTCGTCCGGGATTTTTAACTCCTTAACATATTTTTTATGAATGTGATTAATAAAGAATTATTTTATAAGGGAATAATTAATCAGCAATTTTGGCATTTTTATATGTATTTTGAATTATTGCATAAAATAATTAGTTTATATAAAAATTAATTTACGTATTTTATGGTGAAAAGATTAATTTACTGTGGCATATTTATATTTAAGCTCAATTCATAATTATTTATTCCATTTAAAATTATCGATAAGTTTTAGCTTTAGATTAGCGAGTTCATAGCCAAAAGCTTTCAATAGCTTTGCTTGATTTACAGAAACTGGAACATTTTCCTCAACAATAACAAAATCCTTTTCTAAAATGATCTTACCATTATCGATGACGCATGGCATATCACATGATCTCAGCATTTTCTCCATACTTACGGGCACTTGTTTCTCATTGATTTTTACAATACCGGCAGGGATCATGACTTTGATTGGACTTATTTCACCCGATCTTAGATATCCTTTAATTTTAATATTTTTAAGATATTCAATCATTTCGCATAAATCTCTATTAGTAAAAAGTAAAAACGAATCCCCTTTCAATTTTGCAGTAAATTTTTCGATATTGTTAATTTTTGAACTTTCAAGTGATTTGGATATTATTTTTTTCTTTCCAAAGAGTATTTTGGAATCTTCCCGGATCAAATCTCTAAGTTCGTGCAAAAAAGCAGAACGTGCTTCTTTTGCTTCGATTATTATCGCGTATTTGTGAGATTTTAATATATTGACTGTATCTTCATTCATAGCAACTTTATTTCGTTTAATTACTTTTTTTGGTTGTATAGCCATATTTAACGGCTAGAAAATTGCAAATCTTATGAATTGATATTGGTATCTTCAATATTTAAATTAAAATGGATTTTTTTTCTTGATTCCATAAATAAAGTATATATTTGTCTTCTGAATATATGGTTATAAAATAAATATTTATATAGGCATTATTTAATGTGAATAAGTACTGGTTATTTTTAACTACAATGACTTTAAATCCTTTTAATATGTTGTGGTCAAAATATTTCCGCAAAGCATATTAAAGTATCATAAATTACAAAGGTAGCTGTAGATTACAGTGAAAATTCTGTTTATAATGATATATTAGAGCATAAACTTTTGGTAATTATTGCTTTGGAATAGTAGTAATATATAATTTTATTTGGTGGTTTAAACCTTGTATACACAATAAAATTCTATAGAACATAAAGCGAATTTTATTTATAACACTGCATGAATATAAATGGATTTTATTTACTCAAATTATATTATAAACCCAATTAAGTTTTTTTATAATTTAAATGGATTTTTATTGTTAATTCTTCATATATGATCTCTCTACCTTTTGATTCGAAATTTTTAGATGTATCATTTAATACAGAAACAGAATAAATGTATTAATCATATAATCTATCATAAATCTTTTACATGAATATTTTTAGTTGTATACTATAATATAATATAAAAACAAAATAAATGTATTAATAATATAATCTATCATAAATATTTTTCATGAATATTTTTAGTTGTATACTTAATATAAAAACAAAATCGGAATAAATCAATATATCTAATTATCTTTTCATTAAAAATTTTTAGTATACTCTATAATATAAAAACAAAACCAATGTATTAATCTATATAATCCACCATGAATCCTTGCATGAATATTTTTCATATAGGATTCGCGAAAAAAGAATAAAATCAATGTATTAATCTATATAATCCACCATGAATTCTTGCATGAATATTTTTTATATAGGATTCGCGAAAAAAAGAATATAAATCAATCATTAAAATCCATCATGAATACTTATCATGAATATTTCCCTTTAAGAGTCAAGTAAATAAAATAATTTCAATTTTTTTATATTTTGAGTATTTTGGTTACATAAATATCAACCAAATATTAAAATCTTTCCTCATAAAAGAAATAATATAAACTATCACCAATAATCTTTTCTCTATTTTATGTTTATATTCAATTTGAAGTCTCAATTAGACTATTTAAAAACTTTACACACTAGATTTAACCAGATTTTACGGTTTTTATCAAATTTTAAATTGGTTAATTTTCTTTTTATCTATTTTTTGCCCAAACAAAATTTAATTTTTTGACTTTTCATGTGTACTAATCCTGAAATCGAAAATAATGAAAGAATTTTTTTATCAATTTTTTTTTGAGATTCTGTCTGACTTTATTGTGCATACACCAATTAAATTGAAAACAAGATGTAATTATGAATTAAAGTTTGAAATCATGCTTATAGAAGGAATGTAAAAATTTAGATTAGTTTATGGTTTATCTAAACATAGACAAATCTTTAATTTTATTAAGGAATTTATTGTTTTTTGCTGTATAAAGATTTCATAATTACATTTTAATTTTTGTTTTAGAATGGTAATTTTCCATCGATTCTATAAAAAAATTTATCTACATATTTTTTTGTTTAACCTGAACATTAAATATTTTGTGAAGAATTTATGGTCGTATTAAATGATGTCTGGTATCATATATTTGATTTTTAATTTTATAATAACTGTCTTTAGGATCGTTAACAAATTGGCATTAATTCTGGATTTTATTCTTGCAAAAGATTGATGAAAAGAATTTAAAACATGCTAAGAAACTATAATCTTATAGACTACACTGTAAAAATTATAGTTTCTAAGAAAAATATAGTGTAATTTAGAAGTACCGTAGGGGTCCAAATGTTTTAATTTATACGTCAATAAAGTAAACAATTCCGAAAAAACATTCATATCATACCAATAATGGCTTTTATTAGTTGCGTTTACGTTTTAAAATGTATTTAAGTTGTTTCAACATCACAAATAAAGTGATTTATGTATACGAAAGCTTTCCTTAGTTATATAATTCTCTATTTATCTTTGCTGTATCCTTGCAGCTAGGCGGCATTAATTATATGTTTGTTGATTAAAAATTCACATTTTTGAAGAGAATTTGAGCCTTCAATCACTTAAAATGATATACTATTTACGTGATTTTCAATAAGCAAACCTCATATAATTGTGATTCCTTCGAAAAAAGGCACAATTTGCATTCATTCTGAATCCAGGCTCACCGTATAAACTTGCCCAAATCCTGATATTTCAGATTAATATATACTATTAGATGTAATTAAGAGGATGATGACAAGTTTATAGATATGATGTACCAAGATAAATAATCACATTATGTTTAAACAGAAAAATAAAAATTACAATATCAAAATTAAAAAATAGATAATTAGATTTACAAATCTGATGAACTATATAAATAAGCAAACTTACTGATAATTTTAAAATGTAGTCTATTATTGAAAAGGGTTTTCTAATACAAAAACTCGGAGTTGGTGATTTCAACTTGTTTGGAGCCATCAAAATCGAATTTTAACACTATAGTCTTATTAAAAATTCACGCAATTTTATGTCGATTTACAAAAAAAATTAAGTCGAAACTCCAGCACTCAAAAATTTATGATAATTCAAAAGTATACATAATGTGCAGGTTTATAAAATTATTAATTTAGACTATCTATAAAAATAATAGTGCATTTCTCTAAAAAATTGATCAATAAAAGCACACACAATGGTTCTATTTGTGCAGTTTTTCCATTATAACCTACAACATGCAGATAAATATGAATGCTTTTAAAATAATTATGCATATTCTAATTATGAATATATGAATTGCAGTTATAAATGTACTAAATGTGTTTAGATTTTCTTTTATCTCCACCAAGCTTTTTTTCATTCAGAATCGTGTATGAGAAATTTAAAACCATTGATCAAAATCTAAATAATTTTGTAAAGCATATAACTGACGTTAACCCATGGGAAAACAAAAAACGATTAATTTATAGGATTAAGACCAATAAAAAAAAGGATTTATCACCTTTGAAAACAAAACATTGAGTAATTTCATCTATAAATAAAGTTTTTTAAAAAGCATAGTAAATCCTTTTATGAGAAAAATTTAAGCGGATATCTATAAGAAATAAAAAAACGAAATATGAACATGATTTATAATATAATAGGTATATATGTGTGTGTATTCAATTATTAATGATTTTGTTTGTCTGTTTCTTGTGATAATTACCCTTTTATATACCATTTTATAAGATTCTAACAAATAAAAAATTTAACCAATAATAATTTTGGTAAAATTTTACTTTTGGCTGCACAAATCAGTTCGTGAAAAACATATCTTTGATTTACAGAGCAGATTATGACAAAAAAAAATTTGGCTGCTCCTCTTTACAGCTTAACTATATACATCTAGTCCACCAGAACTTATAAATAAAATCATGATTGAATAATTATTGCGCATTGTATTGAAAAATAATCACTTTTTAATGAAGATAACAGAGAAATCAAGGCCTTAAAATTATGAAAATTGAATTGCGATTTATAAAGGCATGAATATTCGTGAAATTGACTCACATATACGGACGAAAATAAAAATGTTTGATCCAAGAATATTATACCTTGGATATACTCGGAATGTACAGTATTTGTATTTCTGCGTAGCTGGCTCTAAATCCTAATAAATTTTGCCATATGTTTTGCTCTTTACAATTTATAAATATAAACTATCAAAAAGCCATTTTAAATATATTTATACGAAAGTCTATTACATCTATTCAATAAAAGCAATTAAAGATAATAAATATTATTATTGTAGTTGTAAAATTTGAGTGATGGATTTATTTATTTTATAAATATTCAAAAATTTTGGTTTATACGTGCTAAATTATCACATGAATTCCAATTTATATATTTTGTAATTAAAAACACATTTATGTGCTTATTTTACAGTATGTGATATGTGTTATAAATTATTTACATTAATAAAACACTTAACGAAATGTGATAAAAGGCTAAAATTATGATTTAAAGGCACAAAATAAATATCTATTGTTTTTTTTTCAGACTTGGATTTCACTCTTTCTTTTATATTTATAATAAAGTCAGGCACAGTAATTTTGAATTTAAATCTGGGTAATATCTCAATAACATCAATATTAAGATTTCTTTAGTTCAATCCCATGAGAATCTTTAAATTTAATGCAGATTTAAGCTAAAATAATCTTAATTTTATTTAATATTATGTTATTTTATAAGATACTTATATGAAAGCACACTTGTATTTATGATCAAAACTAGGTAAAATGCAGAACTTCTATTTTAGATTATATAAAATAAGACTTAAATCAAGTTTAAGAGATAAAATATCCTCAATAGATACCCCTCCCTGTCGCTTAATTTCATAAAATTTTTAATAATAAATTAAACTCGATTTTTCAGCTACGAAAAAAATTTATTTTGGTCTACGTCCAAGCAAGGGTTAGAAATTTACAAAATCTTTTAAAAATGACTAACTTTTCATGCGAAACTTTAAATCCACTGGTTTATAATAATAACGAAAACATTCAGTTTGATTTATAAAAAATAGTCGTGGAAATTATAATTTAAAAAACTTTTAGGGATTTAATTTATTACTTTTTTTATTTTTTATCGATGGATTAAGTTTATTCCTATCAATTTCATCTATTTGAACATGGTCAGCGCATTGGGAACATTTCGCAGCTTCTTGATATATCTTTTGACACCTTCACCTGATCTATCTTCATCAAGTGCTCTTATTCTCTCAAATGAGATGGATTCAAGTGTCTTAAATTAAAAATTTATATTTTTTAAAATTGGAAATTTGGACCGTGTCTGTTTAAAATTTACATTTTGCCAGTAAATTTAATTTGTCGAACCCAATTATTTTAGATTAAAAATTGATGTTTGAATTTATTCAAAAAAGCGTGTTTATATTTCGTTCGTCTTGAATTTTTAATTGAATCCTTAAAAGGGTTAGGATTATGATTTCTTCTAAGCATTTTGATGGTCAGAAGAAGTCCCATATATTTCTTTGTTCAATATCTCTTCAAGAAATTACTTTTATTTCGGACCGACTTTCCTCGATTTTAGACTCATGTATTCCAGTCACTGGATCAAAAAAGTGGCGACTTTAGTTTACTGCAAATGCGTATATTCAAGTTCACTTATGTCAGAATAACTCGCCCCCAATCATCTGTAATATTATACTTAAGCCAAAACATAGGGTTTAATAAAACTTATAAGTCTTTTAAAAAACGATTTTTTTACTTCAAAGCTTTAAAATAAAAGAGCTTCGGCGCTTTCATCAATACCGGATATTTAACCCCTCTACGCTGTGTTTTCTGTGGTTTTTAACGTTTACCAAATTATGATTCATCAATTTAATACTGAGCTTACCACCTAACGATATTTTTATTTTAGCCGTTATATTTTTTGCTAATTCATTTTTAAGATTATGTCTAGAAGATGAATGATGTTTCACCATACTTTTATTTGGCATTGCAAAAACTTCATAAATATTAAATTATTGATCGTGTTTCTTTGATTAGTAGGTGTGAATTATTTAATTTCACGATGTGAAGACTTTTTTTTCTTTCTACACCTTCACAAAGTATGTTTGACATATTTTAGAGTATGTCCAAGCCTAAGATTACTTAAATCAAAAATGGCGTTAATCGAGTATCTTATTAAGTCTAGCTGTTAATTTTTCATTGACACAGGTTACTTGTTCGCACATTTTCGTCAATTAAATAAGGTTTCTATAACAGAAACAACTAAAAAATGCTTCATTTAAGACCGAAATTCCCCTAAAATTTCTTAAAACTACGAAATTTAAATATTAATATAAATTTAATGGCTAGATCATTAATTAAAAAACAAATGGCTTAATTTGAAAATACGAATGAAAATAGCAATGTAATATTTATTTATTCTGTACTGTTGGTAGTTAAATGGCTTTAAAGACGATATGTTAAAAAAGTTTACGAAATTTATATAATCATGAAGGGCTTTGTAGACTATCAAATTACGAGGTAAATATCTATACAAAGGATGAAACAAAACATTTTAACTTATTTTAAAGACGAATAAATACATTTTTAAAATCCGGATGTATAAACAACTAAATCTTTGCAATAAGTAAATGGAATATTAATGAAGAAGTAATAAAAAGCATTTATACACATTTTGAGGACCAATAAATACATTTTAATGGCATGATATAGAGTATAACCCTATTTTTGCATAAGTAAATGATATATCTGTAAAGGAGATATAAAAATTTTTAATCATAATAAATGAATATAGACATTTCAATGACTTGACTCTATAAACAACTAAATTTTTACAGTAAATAATGAATATTTTTAAAGAAGTACTAAAAGACAATTATACTTATTTCAAAATTAAGAATTACATTTTATATATTATATGATGCATTCACTTACAGTAGTATCGAAGCTGTTGCTTATTTATAAATTCTATTACAATACAATAGCTACAAGAGAGATATGAAAAAGAAGATGAATAATAATAATATTTAAAAAAACGCGATTACTTATAATAAGAAGATTTTTAAAATATTTATATTTATTTAGTGTTTCATACCAGATTTTATTTTTTATCGTGCAAATTTCAAGACACAAATACCAAGAATTACAAGTGCGAAGATATAAACATAAAGCTTATAGTATTTTATCATAATCTTCTTTTTAGCGCTCTTAGTCTCACGTCCAAAAGCAACGCACCGTACACCCATATCCAATACTTGCTTTTTTAGAAGCTCAAGATCTTGGTAATTAATTACGACTTCGGTATATAGTTTCTCATTTTGTAATTTGAGATTATTTGACTGTTTGTGAACTTCTTCGTACAATGCAAGCTTTGTTTTGGTGTTGTCTATTTTCTTTGGGGTCTCTAGTTTATTTGGCATGGTTTGTGCTGAAAATTCTGTTCTTCGCTCCATTTATAGGGGTAAGAAAATATTGGCATTTTATATTAAAGGAGAATGGATTTATGGACTTGGTCTATTAAAAAGGAGCGAAAAAGGGGAAGGGGTATTTTAAGATATATAAAAAAATTGTGTTTTAATATTAGAAATAATACATTAAAAGTATAATTTAAATTTTCTCAATAGTATGTTTAATATTTTGAATTTTTCAATAGACTATTTCTTTGTTTCTAATTTATTGGCTAATTAGAAGTTCTTCCTATGAGAATATTGATTTTAAAATCTATTGGATGAAAATCTAACAGCTGAATATAGACAGAGGCTCTATTTTACGAAAAAAAAACAAATTATAATAATGTATACTGCGCCTGGTTCAAAAAATATAGTACTCGTTCTGGCTGGGTTTATAGATATAGAAATTTATATAAGGATAAATAAATATAAATTGTTTACCACAAATACAGTGAAGTTTATATGGCCTATTGATTGTTATTATAATGAATTAACCGCTAGTTTTCATGTGCGAATTTAATGATGTGCATAAAATATAAACAACGGAAACTTTTAAGTCACGATGAAAATTTATTTTGCTATTGTAAATTTAAAAAATCTACCTACAGAAAATAGCTTTTATAAACCATTCGAAATTTGAAGAATTTGGTGATCGAGAAAAATTATCCTTAGCAACCATAAAATACAACTCTCACGACTTTTAAGATGCGATTCGACTTTATAATCACTATCTGGTGAAGCTGAAGGTTTCGTTTCTGATCCCAGATAATCCACAAGCTTACCGAAAATCAGAATATGGATGCTGATAAAAAATTAAATTCTAAACATCTGCCCTAAAAATTGTTTTTAATCTGTTATGCCTAAATATTCACGCATTTTCTAAATTTAAATGTGCATCGCTTTTTTAAAATAATTTATAAAATCATAAAATTTTACGCTTTTATCCTTTCTAACAAAAAAATTAATCTGCTCTAGTTATAAACTTCTTATATTAGTAATTTTTTAATTTTTTTGGTTATTCTTTAGATAATGAATCATCAGCATGAATTTTGAAAGGTACATTTATAAATTATATCCAGTAATTATTATAAATGAGAAGTACCACTATTATCATTAATTCAAGAAACATCGAATTGCAAGAATTTATCATGGATTGCTTTCAAAAAAACATACGATGTTCATATCCTTGCAATTATTATGAAATTTATGGTTCATTGATGGCTTTTAAAATATTTAACTATGGCTTTATAGGTCATTTATATGCATAAAAATTGTGACTCTTTCTTATAAATATGCCTTGGAATGTTAGTTTGCACAATAATGCATGCAAAACTGATCTAAATGTACTATTCCGATGCAATTTACTGTTTTCAATATAATATAGACTATTCTTAACTGTAACTAAATACATATATTTATATTCTTGAAACTTTATAAAAAAAAACGAAAACATATGTTTAAAATTTAGTAGAAATTATTATGATTGAAGGTGATGTTAGTAATATATTGTTTCTCTCCTTTTTTATTCTATGTATCTCTGACATTATGAGATGAAGCAAAACACTTAAAATTTGCAAGATAGCTGTCCGTTATTTTCTAAAAAAACCAGTTATAAACCATTCTTTGATTAATTTAATTTGAAATTATTTCTTTGCTCAGCTACATAAATATATATTTTAACGATTAGCTAGTTTGATTCTCTATTTTAAATTCGCTCATCTTTTTTGCTTTTTGCACGAAATCTACTAAATTTTTTTATCTGCATGCTCAAGTTATCATGATTTTTTAGGCATTATCTAAGCTTTCATCTCATCAACATGTATAAATATTTTTTCACTTTTTTATGATTTTATTAACTCTATTTTGCCGATATTTTTTCAAATATATGTTTTAAACCTTTTTTTTTGTGAACAAAACCAGATTAACGATAAGATAAATGCAAAAAATTACCACTTAAACTGAATAATTTTTATATGATCAATGATTTAGTTAATTAATAAATATTAAGCTCAGAACATATATGACTGAAATATAAAGGTCTGGTTAATCTATTATTATCAAAGATAAAACACCCTACACTAATTATATTTTTTTCTAATATCTTAAATAACTTTTTGGAGTCCGGTAATTAATCTATTTATATGTATTTCGAACTAGAAATATTTAATGTATTTCTTATGAAGGTGTTTTGAAATTTTTAATTTTTAAAGATCGAATTAAAATACAATATCACAACTTTTTCTATTTTATGCCGAAATTGTTACTAATTTTTAAACCTTTATATATTTGTATAATAGACAATATCGCAACTTTTTATATTTTTAGATGTAATTTTCACTAGTTTTAAAACCTCTATATATTTGTATAATCGATAATATCGCAACTTTTTATATTTTTGGATAAAATTATACTTTTTGTAAAACAACATTAATATATTTGTATAATAGAAAACATCAAATCCTTTTCCATTTTTAGATAATATTTTTACAGATTGTAAAACAGAATAAATATATTTGGGGAAAAGATACTTCAGACTAGAAGATGACATTTTTTCTAACATGATATGCACATGGAATAGATTTTCAGCATTTTTTTTGATGTAAACCATGGAGCTCTCACTGTTCAAATAATTCTTGGTAAGGTACAGTACCATTTTTACTTTCATGATAGAGTGATAAGGCATTGTAAATCACCCTTGCCTAAAAATAAATTTTTGTAAAATACTTTGAATTCTAGAATTCAAAAGATTGAAAAGGATAACAGAAAATAATTCGATTATAGATATATACCGAATTTACAATTTTGAAGATAAAAAAAGCAGTCCAAATCAATTATATAAAGCAGTATTGTTAATTTTAATTCGTTAAAAACAAAAAAACGAATTTTATTGCTCTAAAAATACTTAAAATTGTCGTTTTAAATCTTAAAAATAATTTATAATGGTATTGATTGTGTTTAATCCATCTAATCTTTTAGAATTTAATGCCATAATTAGTTATCAATTTAAAAAAGTTTATTTTTGCAAATATCGAATGATTTTTTTCTTGTGTTTTCAATAAAAGCTTTTATTGGGATTTTTAAATTTAAACAGATTCTTTAAGTTATAATTTAGCCCCATTTTAAAACTATTTAGCCTGCACGCAAAATATTTTTATTATTTTTTTAATTAAAAAATATATATGCTGATAAAATTATCTTCCAAATATGAAAAAATACAGTAAATATTGCAGTATTTGCTAGCCTTTAAAAAAATAAAAAATCCATAGAAACGCGATAAAAGAGGTAAAATTTTAATAGCGGTTGTTTTAATCCAATTCAGACCATTATAATAATTATTATGTTCATATACCAATTACCAAAAATTAAAATTCATATTTCCTTAGAATAAAAAAAAGTTTTTAAATGATTTAGGATTCTAATTATGGGGTTTTTTAAACCTTTAAAATCACATAAAAATTAATTCTGCACTATTTAAGTGACTTTTGACCACCAAATATGCTTTAGAGTCACATAAAATAAGGTCAATTAGAAAAAAATTCAAAATTATTATTATATTTTTCATGATATTTTCAAGATATTTTCTGTTTTATCATCTAATTCACTAGACATATATGGTTTCGATTATATTTGTGGAATTTTTACCACAGACACTTTAATTTAAGAATGATTATAGATACATTGCCTTTAATTTTTTTACAAACGCGAATCTGTTTTATTTTTAGATTTTTATTTTTATTTCATATTCAAAATATAACTTATACATATAACATGAACAGAAAACAAAAAGAAATTTTAATCAAGATTTCAACTGTTTTTCAATAATTTTTATTTATTTATGGGTTAAGTGTCTTTTTAGATTCCATCTATTGTGACTTGTTCAGCCATTGGGAATATTGCACAACACCTTGATACATCTTTTGAAACCTTCCCTTGATCTATATTCATCAACTTCTCTTCTTCTCTCAAATGAGATGAGTTCAAGTGTCTTATATTTTTTTAAATAATATATAATATTATACACAATTCGTATATTTAATAAGTGCGAGAAGAAAGCAAAAAGTCTATTTATGAGCATATTAAAAAAATTCGAAAAAATAAAATGATGTTTATTATAATCATGTTCTCATCTATCCCAATTTTTCAGATTAAAATTTCGTTGATTTTCAAATTAGAAGATGTGAAAGTATCTAATATAAACTCCAAATCTATTAAAAACCGATTCTTAAGACGAATAAATATGTGTGTTATCATGTATATACAATTCCAACATGTTTTATGCGATGATAATCAGATAAAAACTTAACTGTGTCTAAAATTATTTAGATAATTGAGCAAATATTGATCAAATCTGGATTCTAGTGAGAAATAGATTATTATTACGATCTAATTTCTATAAAAGTGATAATAAATGATAAAATAAAAGGTAAATGTTTTTATGAAACATAAAATTTAAGTAAATATAAATTTCATGCCTTCTAAAGCAAGAAAATATTCATAAGATCTTTCTAACTGTCTTAACTCAAAACATGACAAACCACTAATACCCTTTTGATGAGCACATCATATCTTTTATTTTATAATTTTAAATTTTATCTTAAACATACTTTTATGTTTTCTCGAGAGCACATCAAATGTGCAGTATAAGGTGTCATTTGATGGAATCATAAACTTTCAATTTTTTAAATAGCATATGAAAATTTGTTGAGAAACATTAAAATATGATATGTGCTTACTTTAAAGAAATAAAACGACTTTTGAAATAAAATTCCAAAGTAATCGAAGCTTCAAGGTATGACAAAAGTGTAACAGCCGAGTACTGGAATAAAGAAAGCCTTGCAGATGGTGGTTTTTCGCTTTCTACCGATTCCTAGGGAGTCTAGAGCCTGGATGGTTATGAGTAGATAAAAGTACTGTTGTTTTTTTTTCAAAATAAAAATGCTAACTTTCAAATAATTTTCTAATTTTACAATAATTTATTTCTATTGATGCCAGGATTATTTTAACTTAAAAATATAAATTATTAGAATCAAACGATAAGAAATATAAACTTAACCTTCTGATATAAATAAAAAAACCAATATCACCTAAATTAAATAAATCAGAATCTTAGCATCTGAATTAAAAAAAGTGTTTTATCTACTTTTTTATTCGAATATTATACTTATTATAAACTTTGGCTTTCATTAGGCTAACACTTATACGATGAATTTTGATCACCTTAAATGTTATAAGCTTCTTGTTTGCCAAATTAAAACTGATGCTGGCATGTATTTAATTCTGAGGAAAAAAACATATCAAAATCTTACATATAAAAAATATTATTTAAGACTGATATGTGAAAACAATTCGCATGTCATCAAATGTATATAATTTATGAATCAAGGGAAATTATTTATTGCCATGAAGAAATAAGCATACATAATGAATGCTCAAATTCACACATAAGTGTTCCAAGAAATATTTTATTGAAGTCTAATATATATGTCATAACGAATTGATTTTTAAAGATGGCTATATAATATGTTGTTAGAAATTGCACAAAAGAATAATAAAAATCACTCTGGGAGTAACATTACATCTATTAATTTAAGTTATGTAATAATATTTTTATAATGATGAATAATGTATTTTTGGAAAGATTATTCATCTTCTCTTATATTATTCTTTAAGAAACATGTAACATTTCATTTATTTCATTGACATTTTAGAACCACATAATAGTTGATTTTGTAGTTTTAACTTGCATGATTGTTTCTCGTTGTTTCATTTTATTTCGGATCCAAAACTTGGATAAAATATTTTAAATTTCGAATCGTTATTTTTTAATCTAGTGCTATTATCGAAATACTCCATGCATTTTCAGTTATTTCATCGAATTTAAAATTAAGCTTTTAAAAATGAATTTCTTTTTTATCATACAAATTAATTCTGAAAGAATTTAAAATCTATGCATGATACTAATAATTAAATATTGTATATTTTTTTACCGGATCAATTTTTAAAACAAAAAATATAAGAGAATTTCAATATTAAACTAAAGTTTAGAGGCAAAGATTGCCATAAATTTATAATTAACATAAATAATAAACACCATTGTTGGTTTTAAATTTGCAAATTTCTACGTAAATTGAAAATAAAGCATGATTTTGATCACCAAAGATTAAAACACATTTTAAATTGAGTTGTGGTTCATCATGTATGATTTATCTAACTGATGAAAATATTTTTCAATGTGTGTAAACTTGATTCTAGTGTATATTTTGCGGTAAATAACGCCTGAAACTAAAATTTAAAGGTCTCAAATATATTCTATGATATTTTGGTCTATAAACAAATCGTTTATACATTAATTATAATAATTTTTTAAAAATTAACATCGTAAAATTTTCATATACTGATCAAGATTATAGACTTTTCAAGACTCATGTAGTTAAAACATAATACAATTTCCGGATAATTCTATTTAAACTTGGTTTTGTAATTTATAAATCCAAATGAAAGAATAACAACGCATTTTTTTAGTTGAACATGTGCTCATCAACTACAGAATCTTGATTATCATTGATTTTCAAAAATCAACAAACACATGTAACATAATGTTTAAAACAATGTTTTTCCATCAAATATAAAATGATAAGAAGATTTCCATACTTTTAGTATAAATTAGATTGAAAATGAATGAAGAATGTCAGCTATTAGTTTATTAAATTACGATGTGTTAAATTTAACAAATTATGAAACTAGCATTGATGAAATGAATGAAATAATTAAGGAATTCATAATAATGGTTAAGAGGACAGTTGAATTTGAAAGATTGTACATGGGAAAACCAAGTAAAATGGCCAAACAATTATGTCCGTTATTAGATGAGGCCAAATATAAGATTTATCAGTACTATTTAAAATTTTTAAAAGAAAGGATTGATGAATCATGTACTTGGCAATTAAAGAGATTTCTTGCTGAAATGAACGGTTAATAAAAACAATAATTGGCAAATATTTTTTAAATTTCTTTAAATTCATCATAATTTATTTTTTTATATCTTAATGTGAAATCCATTAAATTGATCCATGAACAAATTGCTTGTTGATAATTTTTTTGAATATATACATAACACATATTCCAAAGAGATAGATAATATCTTTGTGCCATATCGAAGCTCTGAAAATATGTATAGACACTTTGGCGTCGCTAAATCTAAATCGAAATTGAGAATTTATCTTGAAGAGGTAATGTATATATTTACGAAAGATGAAAATAAAATGAGAAAAATAGCAAAAGAAATTAATTTAATTGATTATATCGTACATCTGAAGGTATACTATCACATAAAAAATGCTGGATATAATATTTTGAGAAACAGTGAAAATTGCTATGATCTATATGTACGAAATAAACATTTCAATAGAGACAAAGAAGAGCCATTAGGCAAAGTCGTTTTCGTTGAGAAGAGCCGAATTTTAGAATGTAATTATTATTTGAATATAGACGACGTTGATACAATATATGCTGTTATTTCGTGCGACAAATATACATTTTTGGCAGCTAGAAGAAAAAGAAGATTATCGTTAACATATTCCAATGAATACAAATAAAATATTTTTAGTAGCTAGAAGAAAAAGATAATTATCATTAAAATGTTCCAATGAATACAAATAAAATATTTTTAGTAGCTAGAAGAAAAAGATAATTATCATTAACATGTTCCAATGAATAAAAATAAAATATTTTATTTTAAAAATAAAAATTGACTTTCTAGATTTCATATAAAGGAATGTATTTTATATTTACTTTCACCATTTTGTATAAAGCATACAAATCACAATTAAATTTTTTAACCGAGGCACTAATCCTAAAATATATTTATGGCTGGTAATATTTTAATAAAATTAAATTCCCACAAATACTATAACTTAAAATAAAATTGAAAATTAAATATTGGCGACTTAAATCTGTTCAATCAAAACTTCGAATGGTTCATCAGAACATATTTCCAATTGATTCTTCTCTTTACCAATCCTATCAAGACCTATTGTTTCAAGTGCTTTCTAGAATCCTATTGTTTGTGCGTATGATTTATCTGAAATTATAACTAGTTAATTGACTACTTATGGTATTTTGTGCCCATCGATTTTTTACGTATAATATTAATCATGTTCGGCATTTATATATATGCGTGAATTTATTTGTTTGTAAATCACATTTTCTTGTATCACAAAGACTTAAATATTATGCCTTTTTAATTTTATTTCATTGAACGATAAAATATTTACCCTAATAGTATTACCTAATTTTATGATAATTAGGTAGAAAAATGATTGTATTTTTATGTATAAGCTAAGTTTTTTGAACCCATTCGATTCCAAAGCCCGAGAAAATTTTTAAGACATCTTCACCTGATCAATTCTCATCAACAGTCCCCCTTCTCTCAGATGCTAGAAGTTCAAGTGTCTTTATTCGTTAAAAAAACGAATCTATAGGATAAAATCAATTTTGCTATTAATTTGTTAAAAAATCGTATATTTTTAGATTTTATAGTCTTCATAAATTAGCAATATATTCTTATAATTTACTTGTAAGATTATAGATGTGATATAAATTATAATTTATAACTCAATAGCAAAGATACATAAAAAAATGTACTTAAGCAAATCATAGACGAGTATTTGAATTTCAAAGTTTGTAGATCATTAAAAATTTTAGATCAATTTTAAAACCCTCCCCTTCATAAAAATAACTTAAGGTTACTAAATAATACAAAATTAAATTGTGTATAAAAACCAATAACTGCATCTGTTGCGGAAAAATTATACGACTTTCTCATAATGCAAACAGATTATGGTCACAAAATATTTTTGCTCAATAAAAATTTCATTACAAGACTGGTTAAATCTAGTGAGTGGGTCAACAAATGAGTACTTTTAAATATAAAAATCGAAGAATAATACATTTCAAATAGTATAAGTTTCAAACCATGCTTCAAGAGTTTTAGTTAATTATACATGTCGTAAACTTCGTTTCTCAATAAATGCATCTATTCAGATCGTAAAAATACAATCATAAAAGTAATCAATCGTCCCATCAAAAAATAAGCACAAACAAACGATTGGGAGAACCGGTATAAATAGTATAATTCGATGCTCTTTTATAAATGTGGAATGCCACTGGGACGGTCGCTTAGATATAGGCACGATTATTTAGGCATTTATGGAACGCATGGGCATATCTCTATGTGTTTTTCGGCTACTATTTTTGACAAAAAAGCTTCCATCATAGTCTCAATTATACAAACCAAGCCATGTCAGATTCCATAGTCCATGCAGTTAGGTATATGGTCTATAGTAATCTGAATAGTTTTAATTATACACACGGCACTACATGCCACAAATACATGTTTGTATATGGTCTAAAAAGAATTAATACGCAGGCTATTTAATGATTAAAAACGAACTTAAACACTTTATCGGAATTTGTAAAGGTATAGTGCCTTATAAAATGATACAGTTCCTTTATGTGTTTTTTGAAAAACTAATCGACATAATTACCGTCCACCATCTTAAACTTAATCAAATGTTGAACTTAACTATTTTTTTAAAAGATAAATTTGTCCTTATTTTTAGTTTAGAATAAATTAATTTACTCAATTATTTTTTGTGACACAATTTTAATATTTGTTTTTTAGGCGGTTTGAAATATAATTTTTGCATCTCGTAATAAATATACGACCGAAATAATGTAAAAGCTTGAATTTATAATATAAAAGACAAGAATTCAGTTTATTACATAAATAGTAACAAACAAATTACTATGGGGCTGATTTTATGCAAAAAAGAGGGAAGGTCTGATAAATGAATCCTAAAAATAATTAATGCTTCAAAAACTGTGAGCATGTGCAAATTCAAGTATTAAAAGAGCCGACAGATTATAAGAAGATTATTTTTTTAAATTTGACCACTAAAATCGGATCACTGCTACGGGTAAACATCCCCATCATACTAATAATCGTTTTATTTACTTTTACCTGCGTTCTGGGATTGAGTCAAGTTGTTTAAAAGCCAACGTTAGGTGAATTTTTAAATCTAAATTGTTTGTTTTACCCTGGGTTGGTCTAGCAGTGTTCGCTCTTGTCCTTGAAGCTGGGCGGCATTAATCACCAGTTTGATAATTAAACAATCTCATTGGGCGTAAAGTATTCAAATCGCTAATCATTTAAATTGGGATTTTAAGTCGAATATTCACACCACTTAACCATCGCCACATACCATATATTGATAAATAATCAAAGAATGATATGTGAGAATAATGTTCAAAATAGAATGAGATAACATAAGCATAGGTATAATTTATGATTAAACATATCACTAACACCCCTTAAAAAATGTGATTTACGCTAATTATCTCGTATAGAAATTCAACTATATTTTTTAAAATATGAATCATCAAATAATATTTAACCATTTTGATCATGGATTATGTAATTTTAGAAAGAAATAAAATACTATCTAGCTTGTTTCAATCACATTGATTGCAAAAGTTTAATGATTATAAGTATGTTTATAAAATATTATATCTTTTGGGGATGTTTTTACATTTCCAATCATTTTTTTAGTTCAAATCAAAAAATACATAAAAATTGATTAATTAGTCAAAAGTCTCGTATAAAAGCAGGTAATTACATTAATATTTTTGGGGATAGGCGATGCCTCAAATTTTGAGATAAATTTATTTTCCAAGTTTTGCTAGCTCTTATAAATTATATATTACAAAAAATATTATTCGAAAACCACAAATTAGAATATTACAACAAAATTATATAAAATACCAATTTTAAATCCAAATTGATTAAGTTTTCATCTTTTAAATTAAAAAAGATATTTCTATTACAAAAAGTTTAGTAAAACGGTAAAAGATAAATTTTTTATTTTAGCAGCGCTACAAACCTTAGAAAGTTGGCATATCTCATATAATCTTATAAAACTATCATTCATATAAGTAAATACAATAGCGCTGGCATTTTATGAATATTAAAGATATCTACTCGAATAAATGAATTTAAAACAAATACCACAGCCCAGTTTAAATTATATCGGATACTCGGATATAAAATTTCAGTTTACTATGTATATCGGGGTTTTGAAATGCAATATACATTTATAAAACTTATTTATCTGATGTTAATCCTGTAATTTTTAATATTTTATCGCAATAACATTTATGAAAAACATATTTAATTCACAAGAAATTTATTGGTTATGACCATGAATACCAAAAAAATAAAGTATATATTAAATATAAATGACCATAGAATATATAAGTTTATTTCATATTTGTCCCTAGCATAATTATAAACACAAATTATGTATGTTTAACTTTTTTTGGAAAAAACTACCCATAAATATAAAAACATCGAAGTTTAAATATATTTAAAAAAGAATAAAATAACATTTAAATTGTGAATCATTCATTATAAACATACCGTATTATCATTCAATTAAACTTTATTGAATGTATATGCGATGTTCACATGACTATTAAAATATGAACCGAAGCGGTGGAACCATACCATAGCTTCCTTTTTTTGCGCTGCATCAATGCTCTATATACACAATAAACATTTGACTATTTCCGCATTGAGAGAATATAGATTAATATACTATATTAGTGACTTTTATTACATTCTCAATTCCAAATTAGAAAATTAATTGTAGTTTCAACTATAATTTATATAGAAAAAGCATCATGCATAGGAAAAATCTGTTCTTATATCCATTAATTACTTTTTGAATAATAATAATTTTAGCGTAAAATTTTTTATTTAGGAAAGAAAGAGCAATCAAGCTTCATAAATTTTTGTAAAATAATAATGAATTCAGTCGATTTTTTTTCAAATATAAAGAAAGGGAAAATACCATTAACATGTTTTTGCAAAATAATAATAATAAATACTGTATAAATTTTTTATTTGGAAAGAAAGAGAAATCACGCTTCATAAATTTTTGTAAAATAATAATGAATTTAGTCGATATTTTTCAAATATAAAAGAAAGGAAAATACACTTAACATGTTTTTGCAAAATAAAAAAAACAGCATAAATTTTTTATTTAGAAAAGAAAAGGAAATCACGCTTAACATATTTTTGTAAAATAAATTTTGCATAAATTTTTTATTTAGGAAAGAAAGAGAACTTAAGTTTAACACTTTTTTTTGTAAAAAAATAATGATGAATTCCCAGCGAATTTCAAATTTTTTCACTGTAAAAATATAGGAAAATTAAGTTTAAAGTTGTTGTGTTCCAGGATATATATTACTTGCATGAAACAAATATTAAAAAACCTCTACAATAAGTCATATATTAAGTATTTCGGATGTCAATCGAAGCAGAATCGCATGTAAAAAAACAATATGATAAAAACCTTTAAATGTAAATACCTTGAAAAGGAATATGCTTTCGAAGATTTTAAATTGTTACAAAAGTTGGCCAAATCTATTATATATTGCAATCATAGGTTTTTCTGAATAAATATAAATATTGAAAACAAAAATAGTCTATAGTTAAATAATTCGCCAAAAAATCCATCGATACAACAAATAAGGAAATATCTATAAAACAAAAATATTTCATATAATTGATATTATATCATATCGACCTCCATGTAATAATGCGCACATTTAAAAATACCCAATAAAATCAAAATTATTTATCAGTGTTTTAAAAAGTATTAAATACGTGCGAAAAATTATCTTTAGATCAAATCCAATTAATATCGATATAAAATATCGTGAAATCAGAAGCTTTAAATTCCAAAGTTCATTTATATTTCTTAAAAAGAGGAATAAGGTTGAAAACTCAGATACTGTTATTTATATCCTCAGGTTATATATTATAGTTAAATCTTTTAAGTAATTGTAGGCTAATTATTTTGTGTAATTTTCTGAATTTATTTTTCATACTATATAATTTTGTTTTCTTTTGCCCATAATATGATATTATCAGATATCGGTATTACAGAATTTTATGATTCTCGTGTAGACTTTAGTGGAAAATTTACATTAAAAGAAAGATTTGAAGATTTTATTGTACAAGAAATAACCGAAGATAAAATTTGTGATAAAGATGGACTTTCAAATTTATTACCATTGATAGAAACGTTTGAATGGCTAAAAAATAATTATAAAATAACTACCGATGTGGATATTGATGAATTTCATCAAGGTGTACGAAAATTTGATGAAAAAACAGAAATAGAAGAAATAAAATTATTTTTAGAAATGGAAAGGAGTAAACTTGATACAAAAAAAAATATCTTGAAAATATGTGAGGAAAACAAAGAAAAGCGTCGACAAATACACGAAAGATGCAGGAACCATCCATTTATCAAAACTAATAATTCTGGTGATGGTGTTATCGATATTGTTTTTGGAAACCAGTCAAAAAAAATATTCAGATGCGTATTATCAAAAACCAACAAAAACACGATTGATGCTTGCAATTATATTGCTTCAAAACTTGGTATACAGTCATCTTCAATAAAATTTGCTGGTAATAAAGACAAAAGGGCAATTACACATCAAGAAATCAGTATAGAAAATAGCAATTTTATTGATATATACGTGATTGCTTGTGAATTATTCAAAGAAAATGGTAATTTGGCAATCTCTTGCATTAAACAGTCAGCGTCATCAATGAAGCTAGGGGAACTTAAAGGAAATAGATTTCAAACCAGAATCAAGCCTTCGAAAAATTTCTTGGATTCTTTAAAGAACAATGAGACAGGTGTCAATGATAAGGCTGCTATTCATACCAATTTATTCAAACATTTGGATTTTTCAAGATTATCACGAGGATTTATAAATTATTTTGGACAACAAAGATATGGAATGAATTTTAATAATCATATCATTGGTGAATGTATTTTAAATAAAAAATATGGAGAGGCAATTGCGGTAATTATGAAAATAAATGAAAATGATGGTCCTGATATAAAAAAATCTAAAGAACTATTTTTAGATTGTAAATATGAAGATGCCTGCCAAAATTTTCCTACATGGCTTTCCGTTGAAAGAAATATATGCAGAGCGAAAGGTAAAAATACTACAGATAAGAGGATTATTGAAAGTTTGAAAAGAGAACAAATCAAGTTTTTTTTACATGCGTATCAGAGTTATATGTTTAATTTAGAAATCAGTAAAATATTTAAAGAAGCCAAAGAAAAGAAGAATTTAGAATCCTTAAAAGATGTTTTCGTTGATCTAAAAACCGCAAGAAATCGGCATATGAAAGGTTCTAAAAGGAAAATACTCGAAAATTGCGAGTATTTGAGTGTTATACAAGAGGAAGAATCTATTAAAATATGCTTTGACTTGCGACCATCGTGTTATGCAACAATGGCTCTAAGAGAAGTTATCGGCGATGATGTTTTTTATCTGGATAATTAAACTATTTTGCTGCCGATTCATAGGATATGTAAATTTTCTTAATTATAAAGCTTTGAAAACTTATGAATTCAAAAATAATGCAAAACTTTGAAAATATAGTTTATTATATTACTTTTGGTACTTAAAATCAACCTTTTTTCATTAAATTTTAACAGATGAATTTGAAACTTCTCAGATTTTTTAAAAATATTATTCAAAACAAAAGGTTAAACATCACAAGTTTTTAGTCTTCTGAATGATAGTGCCAAAATTTTAGATCTTTTACTAAAACCTTTATATCAATATCTAACTAACTTTCTTGTAAACCATTATATGATCAAAAATCATAATTTAAGTAATCGATAAATAACTTAGACCACGATTAAAAGTAAAAAAACCCTTGCCTTGTGATATTTATTGTAAACACAACTTTGAAAATATTTTGACAGGATTCGGTTTATTGGTTAAATTTTTTTGAAAAAAATTATATTTAATAGACAAGTAACGTCAAATATAATTAAATTTTATATAATTTTTGCCATATAATGGAAACCTCTTATCGAATATATTTCTTTTCCTTTTAGTCTTTTAGACCAAAGTTAGTATGTGCCAAAATGCCAAGTTAACATCATTGTAATTCAAAAAATAAATTAAAATATTAATTTGGTATTTATTCAAAAAACGTGGAACTTAATATAAGTTATATTTGAATTCTAATCTATCGACACCGATGAACTGTTTTTGAGCCTCTATTTAAATATAATTTCAAAAAGCCCTTTTTGGGAAGATGGAAATAATTATACTTATCTTCCATGACTATTTCGTTAGTGTAAAATTCTGAAAATATTTAGTAGTAAAAAAGCTTTTTAACATTATTTAAAGTAAAAAAACATAATTTCTCGTGATATTAGAAGAAACCACAATGGTACTTATACACTATCTAATAAAATCGCGAACAACTATATATAAAAAAATTATTTCAAAAAATAATAAATGAACAGAGTAGGTTAAAACATAAATAAATTATTTTTAAAATTATTTCAGTAAAAAGGATAATAATTCGATAAAAAATACAGCCAATATCTATAAAAGTACAATCTTTTATAAGGTCGAAAAATTATGCATATCTAGTTAAATTTACTACATATAAACTGGTGATCTTTGGTGTTTTACTTTCTGTGACTTATTTGACATTATATATTTCTATCGAGCTTAATTAATATCGATAATTTAGATATAATTTTTTAAAATTATATCTGTAAAAAACTATGCCTAATGGTCAATATTCTCTTGCAAAATATGGAAAAAATAAAAATAAACTCAATTAGTTATTCAATAATTAAAATTTCGTTATAATTTTTGCTCAATTTAAAGTTAAAAAATCTAAAAACATTCTCTTGATTTGATAGTGCAAAAATTTGCGACATACTAGGAAATTGAATTTCTTAAAATAATTTAGAATAAAAAAGCCCATTACTGATTTTGAAATATATCGGGAAACATGTTTTATATTTTTCTTTTAAAACCATAAAATAATGCTTGTTTTTTATGACTATTTCAACATATAACGGTTATTTAGCATATATAAAAGTACATTAACCATTAAAAATTAGCTGAGCAGAGCTTTCTTCGGTAAATATTAACCGGGTATAGCTTATTCTTACGCTTTACTTTCGTTAATTCTTTTATATTTTTTGTAAGATCGGCTTCATGTATATGAAAAGAATCATAAAAGCCATGACTTTGTAATGTTTTTATACATTATTTAGAGCTGTTTTAGTTTTTATATTTAAGATCATTTTGATTGTGAATATTTGAAAATATTGGCCGTTTTAACTTGTTTTAGACTTATTAATTCACGTATTTTTAAAATATAACACAAAATTTAAAAACTTTATGTATTATTTAAAAAAATAACCCCATAATTTGAAAAAAAATTATTGTCCCAATGCGGCGTGTAAATAAATTATCAACAAATAAATTAATTTCGATGATTTAGAAGTATTTTAAGATATGCATTTCAAAACTGTATAAACTAGGAAAATAGACTTATATTTTGATAAAACCTTTTAAATATCCAAATAATTATGGAATTTCTCATTATTATAAGGCAGAAGTAAGAATTTTGAAGCCTGAAAGATAAACGCTTATAAATAGTTTTATACAATTTTTGTCTTTTTTTCTTAACTATGTATTTATTAAAATAACTCTTAAGTGTGTAAAAAGCGTTTTTTGTATTATATATTCTGTATACAGATATATAATTTTCTTTTAAATCTAATATTATGCACGTTTAATATACTAAATAGATGGTTTATTATATTTTTTATTTCTTTTAGGTAGATTAACGTTAAACTTTCCACCATAAATGTTAGCAGATATTTTTGTTATCCGTAATTTGAATTTATCGAAAATCTAGTTTATTATCCATGAGCTAACAACATTTTAAAGAAATTTAACATAAAAAATTTGGTTGTTCGTGATATCTGCCGTTATGGCATATAAACTTTATTTATTTTTTTACCCTTATTTTCGATGAAACATAAAAGACTGACAAATGAAGAAATAAATGCAAATACTAAAGTCTTGAAAAAGTATGAGATAGTGACGAGAACATAGTATTTTTATCTTGGATTTCCGACCAGAAGACATAAAATATATGGGAAAAACTGTCTTTTGTAATGCTAGACTTTCATAATTTAATATCTTTAGAATACTGGAAATGGGGATGCAAAAAGATTCAAAAAATTCAAAGCATACGAACTTGAAATTAATGAAAAAACAGCATGGAGAATATTGATGGAATCGCAAAATATACTAGTTCAAAAATATTATAAAATAATAGATCCGAAAAGTGGTGAAAAGAAGTGTGGCTTAAATAGATGAGTATAAGTTGTGCGCAGGTAATTACCATAAGCGAAAATTAGTTGAAGGTGTTTTAATTCTTCGAAATCGGAGAAGATTGTAAAAAAAGAATAACGTTATTTTGTGATTGAATACTGAATCATGAAAACGCTAAAAGAATAAATAGCATATAGTATAAATACGAACACAATAATCTATGCGGACTGTTATAAAAGATATAATAAAACCAATGAGTAATTATGTGAAAAAAATACTTTTAATCATCCAATAGGGTTAAAAGATTTCAAATGTGGTGCTCATACGAAGTTGATTGAAGACTTGGTTTATAACGCACATCGCATTCCGAGGAAAAAAACTGGTATAATTTTTTTTTGGTAAGATGCATGACCTTAAAAAACGAGAAAAACCACCTATTAGTATCAATAATAATTATACTATCTAATTTTTTTTTCTTTTTAGGTAAATGATGGCATTTAAAGCCCAGGGATTCAAAATCTTTATATGATGTAGTAAATAGAATTTAGATTACTTTGAGCTGTTGTATTTGGTTTATTCCTATTATTTCTATCACTACGCAATGTATATAAATTACTCATATGATTTAATCAATTTATAAAATAACAATTACTTTAAAAAAATATCACCTCGATTTATCTACTGCTAGAAACGTTCGACTATGCTAAAAAAAATTTAAATTGTCAAATAAATGAATTTATACTTATTTAGTATTTATTTCACCTATCATCCTGGACCATTGTTATTTATTTTTTAGTTATGATTATTGAGTATTTTTAAGCTTCTTATCGATTAGCTTTTTTAAAAATTTTAATATTTTACCATAGAATTTTTATGGTCCTTCTAATTTTAATTTACTATGATGGTTTTTCTGAGGATGAGCATTGACACTATCAAATATTTTGTATTTATTTACTGGTATATTTTATTTGTAGCCTTCTTAATTTTCAAACAAAAGTCTATATCTCTTTACAGAGCATAAATGCTCAATACATCTTCTACCTCATCATCTTTATTTTTTTTTTAATATATATTCTTCTTAAAAACCCCATTATTTCAAGTTATTTCTAAGAATCCTATCATTTTGCGCGCCCTTCTGTTCAGCTGCGATTCTACATTTCTTAATATATGACTTATACTATTTTGTACGGAAATCTTGTATAAATGGTATTACCAAAAAAATTAGAACTTTTAGGTATCAGATGGATCTAAGCACATAAAATTTAAATTTCCACAAATTCTGCCATCATTAACACGAAAAGTAATTTGAAAATTAAATAGTTTAAGAAACAATAATTATTCCTAGAAGAATGTCAAAAGACTACAGCTTATCATTAGAAATTCTAAAAGTTAGTTTAATACATGTTCATAAAAAATCCGAAAAAACTGAAGCGGTTAAAAAATGTACGGCTTGACCAAGATCAATCATTTCCAATGGTAAAATTATAAAAATGTGAGCTATTTATGTTCGAACCATATTTAAAAAATAGAACCATTTATTTTGCTAATGTTCAGTTCATTAGACTATGCGTAAAAGAATTTGAAACATGTGTTAATTTTTAAGTGGTTCAATATCCTAAGTATTTGTTAGAGAAATACTTAAAATGCTTTGTTTGTTACAATAATTAACAGATTAAGAATTTATGATCAATCCTTATATAAATTACGAACTAATAACATGGCATTAATATCTTCGGGATTCGCTGTAAGTGAGCACATTTGGTAAGATAAGGATAATACACCATAAAGGATTCTATATATAAAAGATCAGATAATTATAAAGCTAATTAGCCTTGATTGAATTTTATTAAGTATAAAAATTGCTATACATATTATAAAATTACAGATTTTGATTTTATCTAGGATATAGAGAAATACAGGGTTATATGTCAGATCTATAGAGTATTTAATAATAACTGTTTTGATGTTTTCAAATCCAGCTAAATTTATGGTGATTTGACCAAAACTATCTATAAATGGATCTTTTTATCATTAACCATGTTTTTATAAGTTTTATAAATCTAAATTAAATGAATATCAAATTAGAAATATCAGCTAGAATTACTGAGTATACATGATTAACAATTATTTAATTATACATTTTCAACTTATAAATAGGAAGTGGTTAATAATAAATCTATATAATATAATTTTCTATATTTTCCGAAGTATATATAATTTACATTGCTTTGCAAATTCAAAAATTTTAAAAACAACATAAACTGAAAAAGGAAAAAAATATATTTATATACCATTAAGTGAATTCAATATACCATATAAAAATGTGCAGTGAATCTAATATTTTTAAGGTCCCATGATAGGTAAAATGGATCGTAAAATTCTGTCTGCATTATCTTGATATAAGATAGTTTGTGAAAATAAAAATTTCTTACAACTTTTTTTACCACAATTTTAAGCTAGTTATAAGAAAACATAGACTTTGTGTTTATTACAATTTTAAAAAGATAAATACAAGAACATGACTATATACTGTATAAATTATGTCTAGAGCAAGTTTAATATGACATGCAGATTACATAAAAACTTCCCAGTTAACCTAGTTTGAAAGTCATTATAAATTTGAAGAAAGCACTCCTATATGAAAATGAAAAAAACCCGCAACTCTATTTTTAAATATATATAGCACAATCGATACGTGACTACATGAATAAAATTTATAATATTTCGAGGTTAATTCCATGTATGCCCGTACATAAATCTTAACACCAAAATTTTACATCATTAGATAACCAACAACGACTATAAGACTTTGGCCTCGTTTGCAAGACCACTGAATAATATATAAAGTCATATTATACAATAATATTTAAAAGTAAAAATTCAAACAAACTTCATTTGTTTGTCTAAAATTTCGATTCCATCTTTCGTATTTCTTTTTTTTTATTTGAAACATAAATTTTTCTTGTTGATGTATGTTGTGTAAAATATTCAAAATTCATTTATAGGCATGTAAATTTTATGTTGATTGAATTATTTCCACATAATTTTTATTTAATTTATCCATGTATTTATCTAAGGCTTAAATCATCGTCAGATTTTCAGCATGCAAAATCTACCTATATGTCATCAAACGATTTTTTACTGCGAATGTGTTGTATTAATGCCCCACCAAAGATCTAGTTTTTTCATTTTATGTATGATCAACAACAGGAAGGCTTAAATGTATATTACACAAGTCAATCGCGATTTATATATTTAAATGAGTAAATATCTAGATTTTTACTATTTTTTCTGTTTTAGAACTTATAATCGCTCAATTAGATCATATTCATTAGATTACACGTTTCTAGGATAGTATTATTTATTTTTCAGCACCGAAACGATAAATATTACATTTATCACTTTTTTTACTTATCTATAACGCTTTGTATTGTGTGTATTTTTAGTGCACTATTATTTGTGATGTTTTGGGGATATGTGGTTCTTTGCTTTCTGATTTATTGTCTTGGCTAAATAAATTTTTTTTTGGCGTATAAAATCTTTAAAGCACTTTAATTTAATATATGGTCACCTATTGCGATTCTACTATAGCATAATTGCTTTTTCAAAAAATAAATTTAGAATATAAAGAATACTTTTATCACATAAGAGAAATTCTACTGGCGTCTATAATATGATAAAAACATCTTTAATATTATAATTTACACTTTGTTGTATAAGTGCTTATATTTAAATGTTTATTTCCAAATTCTATAATAAATTTTTACTAGAAAATGCAACTGAAGATTATCTCAGATTTGATAATGACTTAAACTTTTACATATATATTTGAATTATAAATTGACCTGTATTTCCAGGCCAGAAAACTGTTTGATTCATACTTTAAACACATATTTCATCTTAAATCTGCGATATTTGCAGAAAACAAAAGAATATGCTCTAAATTTTAATTCAATTTTGTGTATTTTGCTTGTTTTTTCTCATAAAATAAAAATTCTATGGAAATTACAGAACAGAAAACCCGATCAAAACATATTTAATCACATGTTTTCCCTAATTTTCATTAAAAGTACCCGAAATAACCAGCCCCCTTAATAGAGTTTATCAACAATAAGGCATTATTTATGTTTTCTATGGGTTTTTTGGTTTACTATAAACTATGTCGTAAGTTTCCAACTGGTCTGTTAAATTTAATTTTTCAAATATTAACAAATAGATCCTTATATTCTTATACTATTGCGTGATATTATCATCAAAGAATCCTATATTACCGTTCTTATCATGTTTTTGTTTATTTTGTAAAATTGAAATTACTATTTTACATCAAAAATCAAATTAAAAGAGTTTGGATTCTGTATTAATAATAATTTTATTGTGAAAAAATATTTTTTTAATTGTTAAAAAGATAAATAAATGTTTTTCTTATATTTTTATTGTTGGAATGTTGATAAAAATTATAAATTCATACTTCATTTCAAACGAGTATTCAAAACCATCAGATAAGCAATCTATTTATACACAATATTTTTATGTGAATTTTTTTATAATTTATCTTTCAAATATAAACAAATTTTTTGTTAGATGGACGCTTATACTTCATTTTCATGCATAATATATGCATTATCCCGAATTTTATTATATTCTTAATTTTCTAACACTTGATTCCCATGTTGAACAAAATCCCGCATATTTATTGTTTTAAAATCACTTACAGCTTGTTAGAAATATACAAATATGATTCTATTTCTTCAGTCTTTGGTATTTTAGCCCATTATAGTCGTTTTTACCTTATTATACTGTTTCTATTTGTTAAAAAAACAATCTTGGATAAAGTTATTTATGGATAAACACCTGTTGTAATTTTATGTTTCTATTATTTTACATATTTCACTTATAACATTAAATTTAGGATCTACTATATCATATGAATTTGGATTTTACATGATTATATACATAGAGTGATGATTTTATGATAAACTATAATGCCAATAAAGTATAATTGTTTCGATTTAAAATTATCTTTATGTGGTTGAATGACTTAGAGTTATTATATCCCTTTCATACATATGCAATAGTTATGATTTTCAGGATCATGTATATTAGATTTTTACGAAATTTTTTTATATTCACAAAAAAATTAATAGAAATAAAATAGAAGAAAAATTCAGAGAATAATTGCACATTTCACATAAAATTTAGCATAAAAATGAACGAATTTTTCTAAATATAAAAAATATACGCATTATTATAACAGTTATCTAAAAAAGCTTGTTAAACTTAAATAAATTATAAATATAAGTAAATTTATATAATCTCTATTAATATATCTAGAATACATTATGCACAAATACGCTTATATTAATTATAGACAAGATCAACTAAAGTTGTTATAAAAAAAGTTTTGTATATACAAGGAACATTAATATTTATTCATTTTTTTGTATTTTTAAGGTATCTTTTTGAAATTTTTAGCGTAAATCCCGTTGATTATCACATTTTAATGCCTGGAAATATAAAGTTATGATAACACGAAGCTAACAAAAGACGCCCTTGAACACATTAAAACACTTTATATCTTCTACCTTATCAAAAAAATACGTCAAAAATAATTATTTCTTTGTATTTAGATTATTGTGAGATAATGTTCTAAATTTTGCCTCGTTCATCATTTTTTGATTTAAAGGAATGATATATACACTAAAAAATCCTTCTAGCATGTTAGAGTTTACATAAGTAATAAGAAAATTGTTTCAATATATTTAAAAGACCATAAGATTATAAATTTTTAAACTAATATTTTATATCTTTATGTTTTCGATTAAGCAAGCGTTTATTTTATATAAAAAACAATTATAAAATTAGAATTTTATTTTTGAAATACTTTATGTTCGAGTACATTTTGTATTATGGTTGAAAGTGTGACGGATGTATATCAGACCGAATTTTTTTTACACATATTTCAAATTTTTTTTTGCTATTAAAATGAATCAGTGGTATCTTTTTCAGTCCTTTAACATCGCTTTTATTGTCATATAAGCAAAAAAATACCCTTCATGTTTTTTTATGCTCCGATCAAGATTAAAAGATATTATGGTAGTTTATCTATAAAATCCGAAAAAAGCGTAATATCGTATTTTTTATATGTAATTATACAGTTGTCAAAAGTATAATATAATAAATTGTTTATTTTCATGACTCTGATGTATAGTGTATCAACTTTTTATATCTATCATTTTTTTCGTGCAGAATTAAATCTTTTAAGGTTATTTCTTTCAATTAAATCACCATTTTCTCGTTTTTTTTTCGAATTTATTCATCTAACAAATATGAAACCTTTTAGAGTGTTAAAATTATGTATATTAAAATAATAATTTCGTTCTAAGAAGAATTTAACCTTTCTATTAGTTTGATGCCGATGTATAATAGCGAAATTTATACACATCTGGTGTTTTTGGGTGTTTGATATGTTTTCTTCTTATTTTAAAGGTTTTCTTTTGTTGATCTATATTTTTTTAGTCTATTGTACAGTTATAGTCGCAGAAAAATATTATTTATTGACATATAAAAAAATTCCTTTCCTTAATAAATAAATATAAATAAAAAATAGAATAAAGACATTCTAAATCAGACAATCCAATCGATTTTTTATCGTTGATCTATATAATTTCTGTCAAAGTTAGTCTTCATTTATTTTAAGTTTCGCTATAGAAGTTGATCTATATTTTTCGAATAATTAAATAGTTCTAAAACAAATACCTGTATTCTGGAACTAATTTTCGCAGATTGGCATGGTTTCATAGTTTTTACGTATTTTACCTTAAACATGTAAAAACACATGAATTTTATGAACTTTAGGTGGAAATATATAAAAAACTGCAATATTTATGTTTAAAATGTTCTGTGCTTTGAATATAAATAATTAATGGTAATACTATAAATCATTATAAGAATAATTATATAAATTTGATGATTGAACCTCACCCCCTTTTCTGCATAAATTCTTTTGTATAAAATACAGAAATCATAATTGTTGTGTTCATTCAAAAAATATTCATCTGTAAAATCTAATATATCTGTATCTATATTGACAAGTTTTCATATGATGCTGTGTTTTATTATGATTGCTTGTAAATTTGGTAAGAAATCGGAATGGAAATAAAACATCGATTTAAAACCTTTTATTTAATGATAATTAAATAAAAAACTTGTTTTTAAATAAAAAGACTTATTATTTTTACCAATAGTCTAATCCTTTAATTCTAATTCACGACAACTTTTTGAAAGGACCTATCCTCATCATTAAATTTCCCTTTATAACTGTCTTATATTCCGGAAATATAGATTGTTTTACTTTTCGACTGTTTTATGGATCAATTAGTTTTAAAATTATGCAAACGTTAATTTTTAAAGGGTGTCTGACCATTAAAGCTATAAAATTATAGGCGTTTTTTTATCCTAAAGCATATTGTGCGCAAAATATACTTGATAATGAATTTTAATACATTTGTCTTTTTTTTCTAAAATTTTAAACCCTATGTTTAAGTATTTTTAATTTTGTGCTTGATTTAATGAATTGCGTTTTCTTTATATTATTACTTTTATTACAAATCTTTATAGCCTTTATACTTTATCTTGATAGTATAATTTCTAATGTTCTATTTTTTGGTTTGCCAATAAAAATCAAAAAATTTACTTTTTTTTCAACTAGCTCAAGCTTAATATCGAATTCTTTTGATTGTATTAGATAAAATATATGATCCTCGATTTTAATTTATAAATTGTAATAAGTTTTACTGGGAATTCATATTAGATCCCTAAAATTTTTATTTGCTAAAAGTAACAATACGTTTGATTAGCATGAAAGTATGAGTTATAATATATTCTTTAATATTGACAAACACGTTGAAAACTTGTATCACGCAATTTCAGGATATATATCTTAAGTCTTTGTTTGACTTTTTATCTAATCGATTGCCTGATATTCAGCCATTGAATGAATGATTAATTTTACATATTTTTAAATTTATTTATTAAATTTCTTATGGGTTGAATCATTAATTTTATTCTGTAAATTTTAAAACATGGCAAATATCATTATTAAATTTGAATTAACAGAATATATTATAATTTTCGACGAATTAACCACTGATAGATATGCATATAGAAGACCTTTGAAAGTTATAATCGATTTAGAAAAAAACATTATTTTCAATTAATAACAACTCTTTTTTATTTATTATCAAAAAACCTCCAGTATATATAAAAATTGATTTAATTATCAAATATTTGGAACATATGTAATTATAAATTATGCTAAACAAGCCAAAAAATCTCCAAAATTAAATTTTTATCCTATGTTGCTTATATTCTAAAAATATTTACTGTTTCAAGACAGGAAAATCATTAGGTGGATCTGAAGGAAATTTAATGTATATAATTTATTCAAACACAGGTATTCACAGTTATACCCTATACACACAACCCTTTAAATGGTAACATATATAAGTTTCTTGCATAACCTATTGTTTATGTGATGTCTACATTTGTTTTAGCCTTTCAAGCTCCTTAAAATACAACTTATAATCTTATTATATAACAGGTTCTGAGTAATAATACATTATTATTAATTTTCTGCGCTTATAGGATAAATGGGTATAATTCACATCAAATTTATTTTCTTGTATTTTACCGTTTCTAATGTTCATCAATTCATCGATTTTGTAATTTATATTACAATAATTGTCATCATTTTTTATTTTTATCTGTATAAAAATAACTGAAAGGTCATCCAAGAGTAAGATGTATGTATTTATTCTTTTAAACTTTTACATTTTCAAAATTATTTATCTTTAATTTCTATAATTTAATTATTTCTAACTTCATTTCGGATTTTTGAACTTAAACTGTCTAGAGAGGTACAATAAAAGTATGTGGCTGCTCCCCTCATTCTCATATCATGTGCAATCATGACCAAAAATATGGTTAATCCGTAATCTAGATGATTTAATAATCCAAATTTACTTTAAAGTGATAAAATATATTATTTCGTAGTATAAAATCAAAATTTAGTTTCGGCTCCTTGACATAATATTACCCACCTCTATACATAAATCCAGTTTTTTTGCAGAAAAAAAATTTCGCGAATATTTTTCAATTATTATATGCTTACATCTTCTTTTCAACTCTATTAATAGCATATTTAATTTATTTTGATATTTATACGTATCTGGTATTGAATTGCCCTTTATATTTGCTTTGTGTTTTTTTTATTTACTTTATTTATTTCTTCTGGGATTTCTGAAATTATTTGGCTTTTCTTAAACGGAATTTTTTTCTTTTGAATTAAAATTTTATAGCCCCTTATCAGTTTTTTGCTTTTTAGTGCAATATTCTTCTTTAAAAAAATTAGTGTAAATTTAATAAAATTTTTACCTTACAGTCATATATTTTAGTAAGCTCATATGCATATAACTTGAACATTTATATGATTTTTAACGTTAGGTGCACTTTTCTTAATTTCTTTTAACAAATTTCACCCGTTAATATTTTTTCCGTAAATTAATTGATATTATATTTTTTCAAATAAATAAAATATCTCCTACGATGCCCAGTATTTATATTCGACTTTCAAATAATTTGGTTTGGAAATTTCTATCTCTATATATCAAAAAAAAAATATTATTAATTCTTCTATCCACATTAAACTATTGCTTCTAAGGTTAAAATAGTGAGTTCATCAATAAATAGTAAGTGTTTTTTTGTTAAGATAGTGGCTTTTTCTGGGGATCCATATACAGAATACAATTCACCATTTGATTATGTATCTTAATGAGTGCGTATAAAACATATAATATTAAGTATATTTTTTGAACATAAGAAAAAATAATTGTCTACATCTTTTTTAATTTTTATTTTAGATTATTTTGTTTTTCTAGTACGGACAATATCATATTTTATTGTGTAAATGGGGTTGTTTAAATAAAATATTTAATCAATGTTTCTCTTTGTTTATGGACGTTTTTATTTGTAATTTTTGGGGGATTTTTACTTAGAATACGTACCTAGTTTATTTCTATCAGTAAAAAATATAGTCTTCTGTATGTAAAAGTATCTCTGTATAAAATTTTTTTAAGTTTTAAAAATATCCATGCTTCTATTGGCCCCCATAAACTTGTATTCATAACATGCACTTTTGCAATTAACTACGCGGTTCTCAATTAACCAATCAATTCACACAAAATTATATAAGCATATTATAAGAATATGTAGATAACCTTGTTTAGACAGAGTATTTTCTTTACAAAAAAGTAAAAATTACATCCGATCTTGTGGTTTTCCACTTTTGTCAATTGTAAGATAATTTTTTATATTTCGAATCGATATAATAAGATTTTTTGATGTGTCTTCCCCAGAAACAACACATAGTCACTATTCAAACTTGATGCTTTATAAGTTATTTGTCATACCAGTCCCAAAAATCGATATGATTTTATTTCTAACATCGCTTATAACATATTTAACCAAAATATTTTTATTATTTAAAAATTGTATATAGAAAAATTTTTTTGTAATTTTTAAACAGTCTAGTTATTTGAAGAATTATGATTTTAAATTCAAAAATCAACATCACAATAACATTCTTTAAGATAAAGAACAAATCGGATGTATAAAAAATATTAATATACAATATATTACAAGAATTTCCGTCTTTTGCTTATATTATCTATTTTTTTAACAAAAAGTTGTTTCATTTTGAAATAAATAATTGTTTAATAAATATTGTGGGTTTATTACTGAGGGTTTTAGATATATTCAATCAATAAAACGATATTTCAATGAACCAATTCCTATCAATAGTATTTTAATGGCGATTAGAATAAAAGGTTTTTGTTCACAAAATTTCTTCTTGTATTCAGATTATAGAAGATTATTAATTAATGTGAATTTTATATTTGTATATCTAAACTATATTCAAATTATATTGCAGAAAACACGTTTATTTTTTATTTATATTATATCACCTATTATTTCACAATTTGTATAATAAGAGATGCCTTTTAATGTTATTTTTTTGTATGTAAAAATTAATATAATTTTTCATGCAGTATAATGTGGTTTTTACTTATTATGGACCCTTTTTTTTAGAAATACAGTAGATCGATCATATTAATGATTTTATAATTTTTTGGATTATCCCGAAAATAATTATTCAAATTCGCGATTCAAGATTTAAAATACAGTATTTTTTTAACAATAAATTTATGGTATTTGTGATTTGTTCTTCACAGTAATAATTTTATTTTATGTGCTTCGTCATAGAATAAAGTTTATAAATTCAAGTTTTAAAATGCTAAAAAGATAATATGTGTATGATAAATGTAAAAATAACAACAAATAGCACTATATTTTATTAATTCATGTATAACTCGCTGATAAACAAAAAATATTTTTTTTATTTTAAAAAACGAAGTGTCTTTATAGTGATAAATATATTGTTTATCAAAATTGTTTATAAAGATATATCGAGGCTTTAATAACATTTAATATTTGTGCACTATGCAAATTTTAACAAACTTAAAGACTATTTGATTCTATCCAACATGAATGAAATATTTTTATGGTATTTAGTTAGATTTAATAAACAACATATATTAGATTAAAAGGTTTGTATCTACGTATGAATTTACATATTGATTGTCCGTTTGGTACTGTTTATTAAAATGGTCAATTGTATCTTACCAGGGTAGTCTAATTATATACGACATTGATTATTTGAAAAGCAAGGCGTAATCATAAAATTAGCATCCTGTATTCTGTAAATTAAATTTTATGATTATTGAAATTTTTGATGTTTGAAGAACACAAATTTTGAAATTAACGTATTTATTAGGAGATTATATAGTTTCACAGTTACTTCGTATCGAATATTTTGTTTTTAACCTATTCGTTGAACAAGAAAAATATATATTAAACCTGAATTGAGTTTGATTGTGGCTAGTTTAAATTTTAAATGTTATATTGAAAAAAGAAAATATTATGTGTAAAAAAGTTAATATTTATATAACAATAAAAATTTTAGTGTTTTTATCATTCATTCGACACCTTATAAAGGTTTTTTAGAAATCACATTGTAAGTTTAAATTTCAAAGTATTTTATCAATGACATGAGTAATAATCAAAAAGGAAAAAAAATATTTTTGAATGTAAGAACAGATTGTAAATTTAAATTTCAAAGTATTTTATCAATAACACGAGTAATAATCAAAAAAGAAAAAAGAATATTTTTGAATGTACGAACAGATTGTAAGTTTAAATTTCAAAGTATTTTATCAATAACACGAGTAATAATCAAAAAAGAAAAAAGAATATTTTTGAATGTACGAACAGATTGTAAGTTTAAATTTCAAAGTATTTTATCAATAACACGAGTAATAATCAAAAAAGAAAAACAAAAAAAATATTTTAAATGTAAGACCAGAATGTTAATTATTTAACTTATAAGTATTTAAGTACCAGAATAACAAGCAAAATATTTATAAAAATAACAATTTTAAACATTAAAAGGGGTTATCTACATTTTAGTTCAACTATCTGATCGGATTTATACTCTAAACGGCGAAAAACACCTTTATTATAAGGTTTTAAGGTACATTTATATTATAAATAAGAATTAAAACATATTTTAATAAATATTGAATTAAATTAATTTCAAAACCAGCATGTTGTATTTATAATGGCATTTTATATTAGTTCTGACATATTACCTTTTTAAAAAATATATGCATGCAATTATTGTAGTACAAAAAATAAATCAAGAAAAAAGTACCAAAAAAGATTATGAGAACTTATTAAATTAAAAAAAATGTATTTTTATTTTTAGTAATTGTAAAAGCCATTTCTCATCTTTTTTTCCATAGATAAAATAATCACGACATTATTTTTATAACAAGTGTGTTAACACACTCCATATATACCAAGGGTCGATATTTCTTTATAATAACAAACGGATGTGCATCCATTATCAAATAAACCATGTCACATTATATGTATAATATGCAATAAATATGGAGAAAATGCTTTCGAAAAGCATAATTGTTGATCAAATTGATTAAAAAAATATCCAAATTATTTTGTGAATATGCTACATTTCACGTATAGATACAATAAAACGTATTTTGGCAATATAAAAATGTTTTTTGGATTGTAGATTTCCATTAATAAAAGAAAAACCATGAATAAACACAAGTTTACAGAAACAATACAAGTTTTTGTATCATTAAATTATTTATTATTGTGATTTTTTATTGAATAACACGATTCTTATCACCAAAAATATATTTTTTATGGTTCATCTCTTGTATTCATGACACTTACAAAGAGATTTTAGTTTACTTAAGAAGTGATAGAAGTAAAACGCAAAAAATATTAAAATTTAAACCGCAGAACCAAACATTAAATTCTAATATTAACAGGGTGATTTTTTAATACATGGTGTATTTGATCACTATATGATAATTCTTTTGGTCTACGGATTAACTAAAGGTGTTTTTTTCTTAATAGACCATTTTTTTAATTCTTTTGTAGTTCACAGTGGCATAATAAATTTTATGCACTAAAATAAAATGGGAAATGTATATGATTTAAAATATATTTAACTCCTTTTCAAGTATAAAGATGGATCTATTGATATAGAAACACCGTAATTTATAATATATCTGCATTACAGGATATTGAATGATATTGTAAACCAAGTTCTAGATAAAAAAAGGTTATCTTTGAAATTAAGAGAAATAATATAATTGAAGGCATGATATACGATATAATTTCGTAAATATTAGTGATGTATGCAACTTTTTTTCAAGTATAAAAATGGATCTATTGATATAAAAACACCGTAATTTATAATATATCTGCATTACAGGACATTGAATGATATTTTAAACCAAATTCCTGATAAAAAAAAGGTTATCTTTGAAATTAAGAGGAATAATATAATTGAAGGCATGATATACGATATAATTTTGTAAATATTAGTGATGTATGCAACTTTTTTTCAAGTATAAAAATGGATCTATTGATATAAAAACACCGTGATTTATAATTATCTGCATTGAATGACATTGAATGATATTTTAAACCAAATTCCTGATAAAAAAAGGTTATCTTTGAAATTAAGAGAAAGAATATAATTGAAGGTATGATATACGATATTATTTCGTAAATATTAATGATGTATGCAACTTTTTTTTCAAATATAAAAATGGATCATTTGATATAAAAACACCGTAATTTATAGTATATCTGCATTACAGGACATTGAATGATATTTTAAACCAAATTCCAAATAAAAAAGGGGTATCTTTGAAATTAAGAGAAAGAATATAATTGAAGGTATGATATACCTTATTATGTCGTGAATATTAGTGATGTATGCAATTTACTCGTTAATAATAAAAAAAACTTACTATTAATTATAAAATAATGATTTAAGACATCAATAAATTACAATTTTATAGGTGATTACGTGGGTAAATTGGTAGAGACTCTATTAGACGCGCCTATAATGGTAAAAACATCGCAAGTCATGTGAAGCGAAGTGTAAATAAATTAACAAAATTAAGAATTAGAAAGCAGTTTTAATTACAATTTTTCGGGCAACCAATATATTTTTATTTTCCTTTTTTTCTAGGGGAGTCGTACTTATGAAGCATGAAAATAGATTTGTTAATAATTCGGTTTTGTATGTCGGAATCCAAAGCACTTCTATATTTTTCATTTTTATAAATAAATTCGCCGTACGATTCCTCGTATTCTTCCAACATTTTAACCAGCATATTTTCAATTTTGAGAAGATTAGGCACCGCATTTTTTCTAAATTTTTCTTCGTGTAAAAGTTGGAATGAGCTTCTAAAGAGTCTTTTTGGATCAGAGGCTTTTTTTTCGAAGTCCAGAATTTTTTCCTTGAGTTCGTTTCGTTTTTCAATCAGGGTGAGGCAATCGATGAAGGCTTCTTTTTTATAATTCAGTTCTTCGATAATTTTTTTCATCATTTCCAAGTTTTCTCTTGTTTTTTCGAATTCGACCATTGTCATTTCGAAAATTCCACAAACGTTTGAGAGTTCATCATATGTATTGTTAAATATATTTTCGAAGTACCTTTCTTCTTCTTTTTTCAGTGTGTCCAACCACATATTTATTTTTTTTATATTTGAGTCGGTGATTGATGTTTCTAGCACCGTGTTGAATTTGTAATAATCTTTTACTCTTTCTTTGAGTGTCATTATTTCTGATACTTTATTTTTTACTGTATTTTTTCGGCTTTCTCTTTCATTTACAATATATTTATATTTTGTGTAGAGGTTACTTATGCTTACATCTTCGTAATTTTCTTTTATTTGTGTGAATATTTCGTCCATTTTTTCTAATTTCATTTCTTCGAGTCCATTTATTATGGCTTTGTAGTATATAATTCTCTTTTTTTCTTTTTCTTCTTTGATTTTGTTGAGTTTGGTACTTATTTCCTTTAATATCTGTAAATTATTTACCGTAACTTCTTGATTATCTAGCATAAAGCCATCACATATGAAGAGACTTTTATTATCTCCACGTATGAAAAGGCTTTTATTATATTCACCCATGGAAAGACTTTTATTATCTTCACCCATTGAAAGGCTTTTATTTTCACTACATACGGAAAGACTTTTGGTATTTTCACTACATACGGAAAGGCTTTTGTTTTCACCACATACGGAAAGGCTTTTATTTTCACCATATATGGAAAGGCTTTTGGCATCATTGTCAGAAATATGTCTAATGAAAATATTTTTATCATCGCCGCAACTGGAAATACTTTTATTGTTACCAATAGAAAGACCTTTAATATCGATTTTATAATCATCGCCCAACCACGATTGAGTTTGTCGTATATCTTTTTTTAATGATTCAACTTCCCGTTCCAATTTCTTAATTTCAAAAAAATATCGATTCTTTTTATTAGTTAAATATTCCCTTTCCATGCACAGATTCGTAAATTCATCAACTTTGTCAGCCGCACATATCTCCAAAAAAAATATACCATCATCTATTTGAGAAATCGGCGTTAATCTGTTTCTATAATTATTTATTTGTGTCTTGATCTCATTATTCTCCTTTTCAAGTGCTTTCATTTCATATGTGCTTGTTTCTATCAAGTTATCTAATTCTTGATTTATTGTACTGAATCGGGTTTTGTAATAAGTAAATGGATGCGTCGATAAAAATTCTAGTGGAAGTGTTTTTGACATTAGGGTATGTAACTTTTCTAATTTCTCTTTTATTTTCTTTGTTTCTTCATTTTCCATTCTTTTGATCCTATTGAAGGGATGCAAATGTTTTGTTACATTAATTGACACAGAAGATTTATAATTTTTAATTCTTTTATTTAGTTTGATATGATTTTCTGAATAATTTATTGATTTTATTTAATGGATTGATAGATACAGGGAATAACTGAAATTCTTTTGTTAGATATTTGGGAATCTAAAAATTACAATTCATTCTTTTATACATGGGAACCGAATTTGTACAATGAATTACAGTTTTTTTCAAAGTAAAATTTAAATTCATTTTTTATAGTTTATGATGAATTTGTATAATTAATCATAGTTTTATTCAAAAATTTTAAATATATTTTTTATTATATGAGAACACCGAATTTCTATAATGAATTACAGTTTTTTTCAAAGTAAAATTTAAATTCATTCTATTATATATGGGAACCGAATTTCTATAATGAATTACAGTTTGATTCAAGGTAAAATTTCAATTCATTCTTTTATATATGCGAACCGAATTCGTATAATATAAGCTTAATTTTATTCAAAGTAGAATTTAAATTCATTTTTTATAGTTTGAGAACCGAATTTCTACAATTAATCATAGTTTTATTCAAAAATTTTAAATATATTTTTTATTATATGAGAACATCGAATTTCTATAATGAATTATAGTTTTTTTCAAAGTAAAATTTAAATTCATTCTTTATAGTTTGAGAACCGAATTTCTATAATGAATTATAGTTTTTTTTAAAATAAAAATAAAGCTCGATTGAATAAAGCAAATTTCTATAATTTAAGCTTAAATTATTTATATTAGTAATAATTAAAATCACCCTTGCGCAAAATGACAGGACTTAGAAACAAGTATTCACAATCAAAACCAATTCTATCAAAACAAACATCAAGCACAAATATAAGTAAATTGGCCAAATCACACATCACACGAAAGAAAACAAAAAGACTCAATATTAATTTGAAACGATTGGATGGCGATGCATGGTTTAACATGAAATCCTTGAGAGTTTCGCATAATGATGAAGAAGACGTTTATAAAATTGTTAATAGAGATGTTTTGCTAGATAATGGATTGAAAAATGTTGAACTTGGCGATGTTTTTCAAATAGGAACGGTGTTGAAAAACAAATATAAAGATTTTTCTTGAAGTCTTTTGATCTTAAATGGTTAAATCTCTGATTAATTAAATTTTTGTACTTTCCTTATGATGGTTATATTTTATTTCTAGATTTATATAATTTATATAATACCATAAGAAATTTATAGTTTATAAATTGTTCAATTTTAGTAATTTGCTTTATCTTCATATTTTATTTTAGATTTATTTACTTATATAATATCATTAGAACTTTCTAGTTTATAAATTGTTCAATTTTAGTACTTGTCTTATGCTTATATTTTATTTCTGTATTTATTTACTTTAAATAATACCATTAGAAATTTATAGTTTTCTATATTTATCTTCTGAATTAAAACAGATGGTATATTTTAATTTTTTCGTAAACTTTTGTGTTTTTTAGTTGGCAATTTGAATAACTGAATTTGTCTGCAAATTTTAAGAGATTTATATAATAATAATCGCATTCGAATAACTTCCTTTTACTAAGAATGTGTTAATGACTGGGATTATAGCCATATTTAAATATTTAAATATTTTCTTTACATATAAAAAGAGGCGCTGTATAAATTAATTTTGTGAGATATTTATGATTGAATTAAAAAAAGATAGCGTTAATTAAAAAGTAGACTCAGTCTAATACTGTAAATACTCGACCTATATCTTTAATTTATATGATTGATGGCAAAAATTCAGTCCAAGCAAGGACATCGATAAATATTTTGGTATTTATATCATAATGCCCTCCTACTGCAAAGGGATACAACAAACACAGTGAGAACGCAATGGTAAAAGAAAGCTTTCGGCTTTAAAAACACATTTATTGTGGTTTAGCGCAAAACAACTTGAATCGATTCCCGAACGCAAGAGAAGGGAATAAAACCATTGTCGTAATGATGGATTCTTAACCCGGAAGCAGTGACCCGATTGATGAGCTAAATTGAAATTAAAGTTGTTTGGATCTTGAATTTATTAGGCGTAAAGAAATCCTTAAAAATAAAAATCGAATAAAAAAATACGTGGATAGACGCTGAAAACTAAACAAAAAAATACGTGGATAGACGCCAAAAAATTAAAATTGAATAGAAAAATAACGTGGGTAGACGGACAATCAATCATAACACAAAATTATATTAAAATTTAAACTACCAGAAATAAATTCATAATCAAGTATATAATTTTAAGTATTTTCAAAGTTCGTTATAAATAGACCAGTATGTTGCATTTATAAATTTTCATAAACCAAAAAAATACAGAATTGTTTGGGCTGCTTGATAGATCACTTTGGAAACAACTGAAATAATTTAAATTTTTTGCATTTTTTCATATATTTTATTATTTTTTTGTTGATTATATTAATATTTTATCCACATTTCATAGATTATTACAAATTTTTAGCATGTTTTCATATTTTATTATTTTTTTCTTGATTATATTAATATTTTATTCACATTTCATTAATTATTACAAATTTTTAGCATGTTTTCATATTTTATTATTTTTTGTTGATTATATTAATATTTTATCCACATTTCATTAATTATTACAAATTTTTAGCATGTTTTCATATTTTATTATTTTTTGTTGATTATATTAATATTTTATCCACATTTCATTAATTATTACAATTTTATAAATTTTCTTAAAACATTTGGATCATTGTCTAAATAAATAAGCCTATTCTTCATCGTCTCAGGAAATTTCTTGAAATCCTTTTTAGCCCTGGAGTATACAAAATAAACATCGTATCCCTTTTCATAGTCAATTATATCAAGTGCATTATTTATAAAGAGAAAATATGTAGCATCCATTTTATTAGTTCCAAATATCTTTTCATGTATACCAAGACCAAATGTTTCGTTAAAAGTATCTTTATTCTTACGCGGCACAATATCATAAATTATACAGTTATTCGTTTCAACTCTATTATCTTCTAGAGAAGGAACTGTTGCTATTATCTTATTTGTCATAAGATGGTGCAAGGCGACGGTCTTGCCTGATTCTGAAGGCCCTATAAACAAGTATACCTTTTTAACTCTGTATCTTCTTATTACATATACTATTATGCCAATGAATAATATAATTGCCATTGCGAGTATTAGCGACATTTTTTAAAGGGCTGAACCAATTCAAATATCTTCATCGAAGATTTTTTGAGATACTAATATTATTATGCATTAAAATATATTAGTTGGGTTTATATAAAATGAATTTTTATCAACTACAATAAATCTAAAGCAATAATCATTAAAATTATAGAACATTCAGACATAAAATTGTTAAAAATTAATCTTAACTACAATAAAGTTAAAGAAATAATCATTAAAATTATAGAACAAAAATGCTATTCACAGAATTGTTAAACATCAAAGAAGATAGAAATTAATCTTAACTACAATAAAGTTAAAGAAATAATCATTAAAATTATAGAACAAAAATAACAAAAAACAAAGAAAATAGAAATTAATCTTAACTACAATTTATTTAAAGCTACAATCATTACAATTATAGAACATTCGATGCACAAAATACTTTAAAATCTCAGAAGATGAAAACCAAATACTATGTTTTTATTTGATATATATTATGGTTTATTTTAAAGTTAACTAACACATACATCTAATATTTTACAGTCTAAAATTTTTATAGATTATGAAAAATAACCATAACAAAAGTCCTAGAAACCAAAATCGATCATGATAATGGCATCTCAATAAAGAATTTGGTAAGTTTACGCTGTCAGAATTATTTCAGAATGCATGCAAACAAAGTTCTTTTTATTATAAATTGTATTCATCTCTATATGTGAACAAATGTCTGTTTTATATTTGGGGGTAATTTTCAATAAAAAATGGTATTCTTTCAAATAAGCTTCATATTCAAACGCAAAATGCATATTTAGAGCCATATATGTATGTATATAAAAAATATATTTATATTACATTTTTCACAAAAGAATATTGAAAAAAAAGAGATATAGCGTATTTATACTAAAAATTTATCAAGTGAAAAAAAACCAAACAAGTGAATGAAATCATAAAAAATATTTTGATCTATTCATATGAATTTTTAAATAAAAATATAAGTTGGATCATCAAACCGCACAAATACAGGTAAATTAGTGCGGATATTAATAAAAAAACACATTATTTTAGATTCAAGCGTGAACTGTTTGTAAAAGTATAAAACCCCATAAAAATATATTAACTCTGTAATAATTAAACTCTTTATTTATATAATATTATATGTAGCCAGTAAAACTTGTGGTTTTGATACCCCAGGACATATTATATTATGGTATTATTCTTCAAAAAAAAATTATATTTGTGCAATATTAGATTATTTGAATATATACGCAAAAAAAGAAATAAAAAGATATTAAAATGAACAAAAATGTATGAGATCAGATATGGCGAATAATAAAGCCTAAATATTAAAAAAAAACTTCAAAAATGTTTCTTTTTGTCGTAAAATATATAATGCTAGTTCATATGGAATCTATAAAATCACATGTATAAAAAGTTATGTATGGCAAAAAAAACTTCAAAAATTTTTCTTTTTGTCGTAAAATATATAATGCTAGTTCATATGGAATCTATAAAATCACATCAATAAATAGTTATGTATGGCAAAAAAAAACTTCAAAAATGTTTCTTTTTGTCGTAAAATATATAATGCTAGTTCATATGGAATGTATAAAATCACGCAAATAAAAAGTTATGTATGGCAAAAAAAACTTCAAAAATGTTTCTTTTCGTCGTAAAATATATAATGCTAGTTCATATGGAATCTATAAAATCACATAAATAAATAGTTATGTATGGCAAAAAAAAACCTCAAAAATTTTTCTTTTCGTCGTAAAATATATAATGCTAGTTCATATGTAATCTATAAAATCACATGAATAAATAGTTATGTATGGCAAAAAAAAACTTCAAAAATGTTTCCTTTCGTCGTAAAATATATAATGCTAGTTCATATGGAATCTATAAAATCACATCAATAAATAGTTATGTATGGCAAAAAAAAACTTCAAAAATGTTTCCTTTCGTCGTAAAATATATAATGCTAGTTCATATGTAATCTATAAAATCACATAAATAAATAGTTATGTATGGCAAAAAAAAACCTTTACTTTTTTTCAAAACGTACAATCGTTATAATGAGAGCCTTTATATACAAAAAAACAAGGAATTAATACCTTTTACTGTTACATATCATAAATAGTATCGAAATAAGCGTACATCTACATCCGAATATCCATGTATCACAAAAAATTTATTCTTTCTACACTATCATAGTAAAAATATAATCAAATTTCGTATATCTAAACCCGAATATCCATGTTTACAAAAAAAATCATTATTTCCACGTATCATAGTAAAGATTAGATCGAAATGTGCGTATATCTAAATCCGAATATCCATGTATCTCAAAAAAATACATTCTTTTTTCAGCATAATTAATGTCTGATCAAAAGCAGTGCTTTTTTACTACCAAACATTCATATATCTAAAAATTTACTCGCCGACAAAACATTCACAATACCAGATAAGTTGGTGTGTATGCTAAAATTAGAATATGTATATGCAGCAAAAAAAAATAAGTTGACTTTATTACCTTATTATATTTGAAATAAAACGAAATGAGCGAATGCAGAAATACTGATATTTATATTTTACAAAAAAAAAATAATATTATAATATAAGCTACATTATTCGAATAAGTCTACAAAATATAAAATATGCTTAAAAAAAATGATCCTAGGAAAATTATTGACTGTAAGGTGAATTACTTTTATATTATACTTTATTGTGGAGTTTCATATAATTTTTTTTTAGACTGAAATATACAAGTTTATAGTACAGATAATAAATATGTTTTAGTTTTTGAATATAAAGCAGTGAAAAAAACGAGACAGAACTTATGTTTATATTAAGAGAAATAATTATTTTCTATTATTGTTTGTGATAAACAAAATATCAGAATGGAATTATTCAAAATCCAATTTGTTAATAATTTGACATATTAGAGTAAATTTATACAGGACATATTTACAAAAAATCAATATTCAGTCATAAATATAATTGAATTTTTGTGTTTTTAATTATTTAACTAGAATGAAATTTAACTGCTTTGTCAGAAATAGCCTTTTTAATTTGAAATTTCTTGGCTTTACTTTATAAAACACGCTGGCTACATTCAAAAAATAAGTGTAAAAAATGTGGGTGAATGATTTAAATATTTTACAAATTAGAAAATGTATAAAAAAATTAAAAATGATGATATGACATAAGAGAATAATAAAAAAAAATACATCTGCGGATATAGCGTAATATATTTTTAAGGTTTTATGCGGAATATTTATAAAATATCCTTTCTCAATGCAGCGATCAAAAAATATGCAAAATTTTGTTTAGATTTATTTTTTGATAATTTTACGCAATACATAATATAAAATTTAGAGAAAAGCATTCAAAATATATAATAATTTTTTATTGTGGTTTTTTAGAACTATTTTAAAGATTTGTAGAAAACTTGATAATTTAAAATATTATTATCTTTTATTGGTTAAATTTTAGAAAATATTTTTTAAGACTGGTAGAAAACTTGATAATTTAAAATATCATTTTCTTTCATTGGTTAAATTTTAGAAAATATTTTTTAAGATTGGCAGAAAGCTTGACAATTTAAAATTTTATTATCTTTTATTGGTTAAATTCGAGAAAATATTTTTTAAGATTAGTAGAAAGCTTGATAATTTTGTATATTATTATCTTTCATTGGGTAAATTTTAGAAAACTATTTTTAAGATTGGTAGAAAGCTTGATAATTTTAAATATTATTATCTTTCATTGGGTAAATTTATAAAATATTCTTAAAAAATAGTAAAAATATTTAGTTCAAATACAGAATAACATAATGTATGAAGATATTAATACATTACACCATTTAAAGAATTTATTGCCTGAAATTTCAGGATAATCCAAATTTCAAATTTATAAATGTAGAACATATTCACATTTTATTGGATCATTATATTTATCGTTTATGTTCTTAACATGATGTTAAGAGTTTGAACTGGAATAAAACACTTATTTTTGGATTCCACTATTATGACCGATTTTTGATGTATAAGAGATCTACTATAATATTTTGCAGACATAAATATTTTTTTAATGTAATCAAAGCACAGATTATCGCAAATATATGTCACAGAACAATAATTTTTTTGATTTGTATGTGAATTCATGCATGCTTTAAATATACGTGTTTTCAGCCTTTAATTATTTTATAGGAATAAAATTCTTAAGAATGATAAAACATGGGCAAAAATCTTGGTTTTTAAATATATGCAAGAATTTAAAAGTAAAAAAAAATATTTTTGGAAAATCTTGATAAGAGATAATAAATAAATCATGAGCTAATTTTATTTGAGAATCATTTTTCCATCCCTATTGTATGCTGCTTAAGTGTAAAAGAAAAATTAGGGCTTATTTATTAGTACATTAAAGACAATATGCACAGATATTCTTTTATTTATTAAGAGGCAAACTTTGCTTTATTGGATATGAATATTTAAATGATTTTTTTATTTATGGACTAAATTTATAGTTATAATTCTAGTTTTTGTTCTCGAGCACAACTTGCTTTATTCTCTGCAGGCGCAGCATATTTATACTTTCGGCTATTTCCTGACCTCTGGAGTCTTCTTCAATACCTCTCCTACTTTGATATGAATATTTAAATTTTAATTATTGATATGAGCACTCCAATATTTTTAACATTTATAACAAATGAAGGAAGTAGCAATATGATTTGTTTTACAGAGAAAACATTTGTACACATAAAAATCCATGAAAACCTAAATGAACACATAAATAAAAAATATTATTATCTTAAGATTATGAAAGAGTATAAGCTTATATCAAAATACACAAAAATTTGTTTAGCCTGTAAATAAAAATATACTAAAATACATTATATAAAGAATATAAGCTTATATGAAAATAGATAAAAACCTAAATAAGCACATAAATAAAAAATATTATTATCTTAAGATTGCGAAAGAATATAAGCTTATATGAAAATTCACAAAAATTTGTTTAGCCTGTAAATAAAAATATACTAAAATATACTTTAATACCATATATAAAAATTATAAGCTTATATCGGAATAGATGAAAACCTAAATAAGCACATAAATAAAAATATTATTATCTTAAAATTATGAAGAGTATAAGCTTATATCAAAATACACAAAAATTTGTTTAGCCAGTGACTAAAAATATACCAAAATACATTATATAAAGATTATAAGTTTATATCAAAATAGATAAAAAATCTAAATAAGCCTGTAAATATAAATTTACTAAAATACTTTGTTCTTAAGAATGTGAAAGAATGTATTTGTCAATAAACAAAGAAGAAATATACTTTAAAAAGCGAAATCTTTATGTGCTGTCCAATATTAATAGTAATTTTGCATGCATAATTAATGTATCGATTTCATCACCACATTTAAATTTTGAAGTTTTACTATTTATATATCGGTAATTTCTTCTGATTAAATAAAAATTCACAAACCCCCATATTTTTGAAGAAAAACATATCAAGCCATCATTTCCATAATTAAAAAAAAGATGGTAAGAATAGTATTCGTAGATCCACAAGACGCAGAAGAAAAACACTGGTGGCCAGCGGTAGTGGTAGATCCAGCAGATTATGATGTTTTTTTTCAAGAAATGGGAGACACTGTCGATTTAGACAATGAATTTCTAGTTTGTTATTTTGAAGATGCATCGTACAGCTCAGTTAAAAAAGAAGAGATAATCGATATGTCAGATTATTTAGACAGAATAAATCTTAGAGAAGTACTGAGCAAAAGTATAGAAATGCAAGACAATTTCTATGTAAAACAAAACAGTTCGTATAGACGAAAAAGTGAACAAGCATTTTCAGAAAAGGAAATCAATCAAGATGATAATTCTAATGAAATTATTGAACGAAAATATTCGGATAATAGCATAAGAAAAAATGAAACTGATCAGAATTATATTTTTAGTTCTTATAGCAGGCAAACAAATAAGTGGCTGAATTCTAGAAGTATTAGAGCGGCATTAAAATTGTTTAAAGAAGGAAAGATTCCTATAAAATTTAAATGGCTGAAGAAAAAAACTTCGAGAAAGTATTCGAAAAAACATGTGGAAAATATCGATCCTGGAATTCGAAAAAAATTAATTTTGGAAAGAGCGTTGAAGGAATTTAAGGATATCGGATAATTTGAAATTAAAAATAATCACATTGTTATATATTTTAAACTAATTAATTAAAAATTAAACTGCTTTTTTTCACTAAAAGAGTTGTAAAATTTACAAACCAAAGTATCTTACAGTAAAAATTGCATTAAAGGTATATAAGTCATAACACCTTCACATGAATGCGTTATAAAGGCATATAAATACCTTAGTTAAAATATTTGATAAATACCTTAGTTAAAATATTTTATAAATACTTAGTTAAAATCTTTTATAAATACCTTAGTTAAAATATTTTATAAATACTTAGTTAAAATCTTTTATAAATACTTAGCTAAAATATTTTATAAATACTTAGTTAAAATATTTGATGAATACCTTAGTTAAAATATTTGATGAATACCTTAGTTAAAATATTTTATAAATACCTCAGTTAAAATATTTGATAAATACATGAGTTAAGGTATTCGGCCACCAGTTTTTATAAAATGGCACTATCTTATAATAAAAATTTTAATAAAGGCATATACATATACTTCAGTTAATAATCCAGTCACAAGTTTTTACAAAATACTATAAAGTAAGATATATTACAATAAATCAGTTTTAAGGATATATACACCCTATTGTTCATAGAGTCGGTAACCTGTTTTTATTAAATATAAATTATAAAATGCTGTATCAAACAATAAAACTTGTAATACAGATTTATACACGTCTATCTTAAAGAGTCGGTACCGTGTTTTTAATAATATAAATATTAAAATGCTGTATCTCATAAGAAAATTTATAGTAAAAGTATACATAGGCCTCAGTTAATAGAATATGTCACCAGTTTTTATAAAATACTATTAACTAAGAATATTGCAATAAAACTTGTAATAAAGAATATATAGGCCTCAGTTAATGGATTCAGCCACCTATCATATAAAATGTACATTATAAAATGCTGTATCTTAAAATAAAACTTGTAATAAAACCATATAAGAATCCAGTAGATAAAATTAGTCACAAGGTTCTATAAAATACTATATCTTATAATGTGATTTTAAGCATTAAAATTTTGTCGTAAAAATTTATTTTAATTGGAATTTTTTAAATTAGAGCAATTATGTAAACAAGTAAAACGGTATTTATTTATGGAAGCAATAAAGTGGTATGAAGCATAATTATTTTAGAATCCCTTAAAGACATTTTATTCTCAGAATGTAAATTAACCAACCCCAGTAACCTTTCATATAAGCTACATTGATCTATGATTATATTTGAAGCTATAAACCCAAACTTATATAATAAATGGAATTTTTATACCTATATATATATGGTTTTGAAAAATACGAATTCATAGTATAGTTTAACAAAAATTTTAAATAATAATAAAATATTAATCACAACTCTGTTTAAGCCTCATAGTATAATTAAAAAATGTATTTAAAAATAATTTTGGGGTTTTATTATATATCTTTTGTCATTCTATTCTCATCATCCGGAAAAGATTGCACATACCGCAAGTTTACTTTTGCATTTTTATACATGCTTAAGTTTATACTTTATAAATATATTAGAGCAAATGCATCGACAGATTAAATAATCAAAAAATCTTTGTATGGTAAATAAAATTGAAAATTGATTTATTAAATCCCCTCTCATCGTTAAATATTGGCCTAAAGCACTATTAGATTCTAAAAAAATCATTAAAAATCAATAACAATGATTATAACTAAAAGAAGGTTAACGGATTGTATAAATTTGCACTAAAATATCCTTTCTTCGAAAATTAATCTATAATTTAATTTTGAATCACTTCAGCATCTTCTAAGAATAACCCACAAAACCATACTTAAAATATAATCCAAAAATAAAATTATATTAGATATTGCATAACGCCCCTTTATCAACAATAAAATCCAGCGCCTTATTTTTTCGTGCTTGATTTTACTATTTGGGACGTATAAATTGTGTATTTTCTTATGCCATAAATTTGAGATTCATAATCTATCAACGCAATTTAAAATATATATTTTATTTCAAAAGGTGTACATTTTCATTTAAAAATTTTCAAGTTTTGTTGAAAAACAATATTGTGCGTATGAATTATTAATAAAGAAAGATATCAGGTAAGAATATTTTTCTATAAATATATACTATATTTATGTTATGATAAACAGAAATTAAAGTATTTTTTAAGTAAAACACATAAGAATATTCTTTTGCAGTTACATATAAATTCAATTCTGGTACTTTATTTTCGACGCTAAATATTATAGTTTATATTTCAAATAACATATTTTATAGCGAAAATGTGGAAATTTATGATCTGTTTTATTTTGATAGCTCCAAAAACAAAATTTTATTTATTTTTTGAAATATTATTGTGTTATCATCATTCCAATAACCAATTTTTTGGAATATAAGCTATTTTCCCAACATTCGTTTAAAAGTTCTACTTACAAAGGGTCAAAATAACTAGAAAAAATATTTTTGAAATTACTAGGTCATTTATAAAAATTTTATGTGCAAAATATTTTTTAAAAGCTGACTAACGCTCATATAAAGCAGGTATTTGTTTTATTTCATTCAAGTTGATAATATTTTCTGGTAGTTTCTATGATCGTAAAAAAAATTACTATAAATATAAAATCGAACAAATTCATCACGAAAATTTTGTATAAAGTAAACAATATGGTTTTAAAAATCAAAAATATTATAGAAGTTATCGTAGTTTTCATTCTTATTTAACACGTAAATGGATTTTTTTCTATTTATAATTATATTGTGTTCAATTCACTAGAGGGTTGAATAAGAAGTCATTGTACTGTTGTCAAAATATCAAAAATATTGGTTAATTCATATATTTTTTTCAATTATATTATATATGAAAGACTGTATAAGTCCTAGAATTTACGCTTTATATGACACATAGAAAAAATACCTTTTTTAGGATTGATTATTTCTTTAAAATTTAAAATTTAGCAATATTTGTTAGCTTTTTAAAATAAAAAATGCATTATTTCATATTAATGTAAACATGCAAGTTCTCGTGCTATAATACTGGACTAAAGTTATTGAAGCATAAATTTACAAGAACAACTGGGAGATTAACTTTTATTTATTGTATGTATTATAGGATGGTGCTTTAAAAAATAAACACATGTCAATTCAGATCTCATTATCCCCCTAAAATCATTTTGAGCTATGATATATGTTTAAACCCCAAGAAAATCGTTGTGATACGGTTCGATAATAGTATTAAAAAATTGCAAATTAAATGACGTATGCAATTCGAAACAAAATAGCTCTATTAATAAAATCTAGCAAAATCTAAAAAAAAGATCAGTTCTTGAATAAGATAATTAGGAAAAATTAAGAATAAAGTAATAAATAATAGATTCAAATGACCATCACATAGCCTATAAAATTACTTATATTTTCCTATATAACTCAAATATGAAGACAAATAAAATTTTGACCAAAATATCTGTATAAACTATTTTTTATTAATGTTTATAGTTTCCTTTCTAAAGAATTTAATATACTAACATGTATACAGTCTATTAAAAATATTGCACGAGACCCTAGTGCATCTTTTGGCACCTTCCCATAATCTATCTTCGTCAACTGCTCTTTTTCTGTACAATGATATTTTTGTAGCGTCTTAATAATTTTTAGATCTTGCGTGTATGCTTCTACTTTATCTGGGATTTTTAACTCTTTTACAAGTTTTCTATGGATTTTTGAATTTCATTTTATTTGGTATTAATTTTTTTTTACATTTTTATATTAAAGGAAGTCTATTGGCCAATATTCCATACTTTCTGTATTTCCCATTTTAAATTCTGTAAAGGTGTCAAGGATAGCTATACTTATTTCAATCTATATAAATTAATTTTCTTTTTATCATATAAAAATATCAGATCCCTTTTATTTTACTAGTATGTCTGATTCAATTAATGTATCTAGCTTTATTTATGGCATTTTAATTTTCGCAGATCTCTTATATGAGTATGTTCTGATCTTTTTGGTTTTCTTAAAGTTGTCCGGTCTTGAAAAGAGGAAATTATTACATCTTACAATTTCATTGTGCCTTTGATATTAATCATGTCTTAATATATACTTGAACCTCGAAGCGAGATTTCCGATTTTTTTTATGGCTTTGATACAATGTGGACACTTTATCATTGACCGCAGATCACATTTCTGGCTTGAATAAAAAGGAATTTACATTCTTTATATGGTCGAATATTCCCGTTTTTTTATTCACCAGAACATTCAACGACATCAACCATATCATGATTTTTTGCTTCGAAAAGTTTTTATTGCAATGGTTTTTCTTTTATTTTACACAATAAACTTTATTGTTGTTTTTTCTTCAGTATATCGAAGTAGATGATATCAATATAATATTTATTTTTGTGATGTCTTTAATTATAGAGAGATTGTTTTCTTATCTTTTTCAGTTTTTAATATGGCGGTCTTTCTCAGCAAATAGATTTTATCATCTTCAAAAATATTTTATATAACAATAATTTATAAAAAGTTAAAATAGATTGATAACGCGGTATATATAATTTTAGTTTATTTAAACTATATTTTTTATAAAATAATGATATTTACGCTGACTCGATTAAATTTGGATAATTTTTATGTCGAGACAGTCCATAAATTGCTTTTAAAAAGTAGCACATATCCCATGCATTGAAATTTTTTCTATTTTTTCAATAACTTGGTTTTGTATTTTTCTTTCAAATAAAATTAAAATATATATTCTGTACTTTAAAAAATGAAGTTAGTTTCAATTAAGTATTTTTCTATTTATTTTGGAAATGATTGATTCAAAACAAATGATAAAGCATTAGATTATCTGATCTGTACGGAATAGAAACGCGAATTTAGTTGAATTACACATAAACTCAGTGCATACTCGATTAAGCATTTAATTATCTGATCTGTATGCAATATAAACGCAAATTTTGTTGAATTACATTTAAACTCAGTGCATACTCGATTGACATATATTTCCGAGAATTCTATTGGAAATATTTATGTTTGTATTTATAACATGGTACAAAGTATGAAATTAAAAGAATAGATTCAGATTTAAAAATATATCGCGAAGTTTGTGGCGTGAAATTGTATTTTTTTTTATCATAAAGATGAATTAATCTTCATGAATGCCTTGCGGTGTGTGGATATTGAATAAATTGAATCTGGTTTTATAGAGATTTGAATAAATAAAAAAAGTTATTTTCATACAAACAAGAATCTGAAGGTAAACCAAATTAACTTGAAAAATCATTATTTGCTTAGAATATACAGAATAAATACGTATAATTGATATACTAGGAAAATAATTTAAAAATATTTCTATGAAAATATACTCAATAAACTGGTTTATCAAGGATTCTGAACTTCCAGAAATGAATTTATATAGTGTGAAAATTTCATAATTGATTTTATTTAATTTTAGTATAAAAATACCAGCTAGTAAAAATGATTGTATAATTTGATTATTAACATTGAAAATACCATCAGCTCCAATCTTCTAATTCAGTACATAAAGTCTACAGTTCAATAAGCCTTCATAAAGAAAATATTGAAGAAATAATAATTAAATACACTTGTCTGTACTTTAAATATATTTTTTACGCTCCTTTCTTTTTGTCATAATTAGAGCACAATTATTCACTAAAAAAAAGACCTAAGTAATGTAATTTAATGAAGTTGTCGTTTCTTTAATTTGTAAAAGAAATCCAATATATATCTTATAAATACATATAAAATCATAAATAAAATTTAAAAAATACAGAAGAAAGTAGATTACTATACCGCATAAAAAACGGATGCCATAACAAAGAGTGCTGGAATTAAAGCGTCATAAACTAATCTTAAAATGATACAGTTTGATTCAAGCCCCAAAAAAAGTGTTGAAATATTTACTTATATATTATTGAAAAAAAAATAACAAAGCACTTATGGTAAATCGATTTTGTCTCTGAGTACCTTTGATCTGGAAAAAAAAACGAGAATAATGTCCATAGAAAAAATAAAATTGTTTATTTAAAAATAGTAGACAAAAAAATGTTGAAACGATGAAACACAACTAATAAAAAGGAAATCTAATAGAGGGAAAGAGTTGATGCTGTATAGATGTAATTAAACAAAGCTTAATCAATTTTTTTTTGATGGATGTTAGTAAATTAGATGCAAAAATCATCAAAGATTTATAATCTAAAGGTATTGAACCAGTTCATTGATATACACCGTCGGTAAAGTGTATATAAAAATTATGTGAAGAACTTTGTTATGATTAAAAGAACCGTAAACTATCGAAGATATTTCGAATATTATAAAAATAATGTTCATAAAAATATGCTAGAAGGTCCAAAGAACTAGCTTAAAAATAAAATTTATCTGAAATTAAACTAAATAAGATGATAAATGATTGATTCATTTTTGGTGCAAATAAAAAAAGTTGTAAATATTTAGGTATATCCTTCATTTTTGTGAAATCTCTTTGAACTAGCCCCTTTTAAAACTAATTATAGAACAATAACATTTTTATTATATGTCTAAAACATAAAGTCCGCAAGAAATTGTGTTTGTTTAAAACATACAAATGTTAAAAGTCATATTTTGATCTCATTAGTGAACCGAAATTCCGCAATACATCCTTTCAAAATATTATTCATTCTTAATTATTGCTAATTTATTTTTTAGATAGTTAAATCGTGGAAAAAATTATTAATACTTTTCTTAATAATTTCAATTTTCTATCTGGTAATCGGTTGTGAATATTTCTTTCTAAAAAAAGCACTATATTTCCTATTATAGATATAAGCCCAACAACTATATTGAGCTATTTAAAACCATGGAATCTTTAGTAGCAAATGAACGTATTCAAACTACAGGGATATGAGCCCATCTATATCCCCTATGATTAAGAATACTGAATTATTTCGATTTAAAATGCAGTATTGAATGTTTTAGCGGATACTAAGAAAAAGCAAAGCTATTCCCGGTTTATTTTTTCCTTTCCTAACTAAAAAAAAAATTAAAAACGAGCCTAGTTGTATCCCCAATTTAAATACTAGAAATCACTTCTTTTTTTGTTAAACATTGATTTTATGTCAAATAATAATTAAAAATTTTACAGAGCCAGGAGTTGAAATATTTTATTACAACCCCAAAATAATGAGCAGTTCAGAAACATCATCAGAGACGACATCAGAAGAAACAGCGCCGATAGGATTTAACAAAGAAGCATTTCTTATGCGAGCACGAGAGCGAAAAGCCCAAGTTCCAGTAATGGCAAGAAAAACAACAGTAATTGAAGACAGGTGCACAGTAGATGAACTACGATATGAGAATCTTTTAAAACGGGCACATTCGCTTTTCAAGCACGAAGTCCAGTGCAAAACAGTGTTAAAACTTCCTTTAGATTTAAAAAGAGAGAAACATTGCAAGACTAGTCTGAATCTAGTTGAAATCGCACAGGTATTAAAAAGAGATCCAGATCATATCAAAGCATATTTATTTAGCGAATTACTGACTTCTGGAAGTGTAAATGAAAAGGGAACACTTTTAATGAAAGGCGCCTTTTTAAAAAATCATATTCATAGTGTATTTAAAAAATACGTAGACGAATTCGTGTTATGTGGTTCCTGCGAAAGTACTTCCGATACTGTAATTGCTAGAGAAAATAAATTGTATTATGTCTCTTGTAAAGGTTGTGGAGGAAAAAAATATGTTGGTAATATCAGTGAAGGTTTGAAAAATAAAAGTTCTAATAAATAAATTCTTCTTTTTTAAATCAATTTAATTTTGATTTTTCTCAATCATTAATTTTATCAAAATTGATTCTTTTCAAAAACAAATATTTATAATATTTCAAAGTTATGTAGTTTAAAGTTAACTATACAACTTTTATTGGTCTTAATTTATTTATATTCATGGAAAATTTAAACCTCTACAGCGAAACCGTGGATCATCTAAATCAACAGATTTGATTGTTGTTTCTTTCAATCCCACATATTTACAAAATTCTTCTTTCAAGAGCTATCATTTCGGGGGTTTTTCTTGATCCTATTGATTATGCGCATGCTTCTACTTTATTTAGCATTCCCAATCCCTCATGAAACGATTCATGGTATTTTGTGAACACACTATCCCATTTTATGACGTGTGGCACTTTTCGTGTATTGTATTAGATTATAGTGATTTCGAATTTCTTTAATTTAATCGTGCTTTTAATTTTTGAGTAGGCTATTCTAACTAAATCCTAGCCATATTATTTAAAAAACCGGACTTTAAAAAAATACTACTGTGATCTTAATGATTCGAAATTTCTATGCACAAAATAAATATGATTGTTAACATCAGTGATGATACAATATATTTAATCAACATTGAAATGTCAATCAAATTTTATAATGAAATCAGTTCATCACAATCAAGTTTAACACTAAATCAATGTCCTTTTGATCCTATCCATATCAAATGTTGAATTCTAAGGATAAAAACATGGTGTTTATACTTATTATATTATTAAATGATGTATTTACACATAAAAATATTATTAAATTTATTATAGGGCTAAATTTATGGTTTATATTTTAGTTTTTGTTCTTGAGCACGGCTTTCTTGTTTTCCCGTGCCCACAGCGCATTTATACTCACGACTATATTCTCTTTTTTAAAGTCTTTTTGAATGCTTTCTTCCTATTAAGGCCTATTAATTCAAGGGTATTTCACAATCTCAAGGTTTGTATATATGCCCGATCTGGTCCGTGACTTCGAGTTCCTTCGGGCATAGATAATGCAAATTTTTAAATATTAAAAAAATGCTTAATCCGAAAACCACAACAATTTAAAATAAAAACAAGTTGAATTATGCAGAAAAATTGGTAATCTTAAACGAAAAAAGGTTATATATTTTTGGACTAAATTATTCGTTATGCTTATAATTTTTTTTTCACAAGCACAACTTGCTTGATCACTCGAGCGCAAAGCCTATTCGTACTTTCGGCTATTTTCTCCTCTCTGAAGTCTTTTTAAATAACTATCCTTCATTCGAGACCTATTAATTCGAAGGTTTGTATATATGCCTCAATCTATTTAGTTACTTCGAATTCTTTCAGTTACCTTTTATGATATTTTGTTACCACAACATCTTAGGTTATAACATATGGAATAATTTTTGTCTTGCACTTGTATATTAATGACAGCTTGGAGGCTAACAGATCATACTTTACATTTTTCGTTTTAAACAAAAAAAATAAGGAAGTTTAGAATAATAATTAACAAAATAATTTATAAAAAATTCTAAATTTAATTATTTTATAGAAATGAATGAACTAGATTACAGAACCATTAAAAGATGGTTATTTTTAGGAACTAATGGTTCTTGCATTTATTAGTGCAAATGGATATTACCATTTTTGTCTAAAAGAAAAAAAAAGATACAGTTTTACATTCATATTCTTAAGGTAAATAATTTACGGCTAATTTATCGAAAGAAAATAGTACCAAAATTTTAAATATAATATGAAAGTGCAAAAAAACCTTAGAATAAAAATTTAAAAACCAGCCAAATCAATATTCAATAAACGAAGCTTACAAATAACTATATTAATCGAAAAATAGCGCCAAAGTAAATGGATTCCTAATAGAATTGAGCTAAAAAATGATTCATAACAATAAATAACATATCATAAAAACGTATAAAAAAATCAAGAGCACTAGTTACGATAGCAAAATATACCATAAAATTTAAATTTTAAATATTAAGAGCTCCAGAATATTATAGAAGATATTTCGGTAATTTATATAAGATATTTTACTTTTATAAAGTTTACATGTTTTTTTTATAATAAAGTACTATCTAAAAACACATGTTTCATGCTCTGTGTGAATCTAAAATTTAATTCTTCAAAAATGCCAAATTTTTGTTGATAAAGTGAAAAAAAATACAGATAGTATAAAAAGATATCGTGAACGAACACTAAAACCAAGAAATATATATAATCAAAAAAAGAAGAGAAAATTTTCCCATTAAAAGGGATTATAAAAAATACATGGCCAACTAAACGTGCTAATAGGATTTACAAGAAGCTTTATATCAATAAAATAACAAAAGATGACAAAAGCCCGCATAAATAAAATAAGAACCAGGTTAATTCCCACTTAAATATTTTATAACAGTATATAAGATTAATATAGTGTTTTTTTATTATATTAGTGATTTTATAAAAAAAATTAAAACTTCGGGATAATATAAAAACTCTGAATTACAAAGTTTACTCTTAATTTTGTGAAATTTTTAGTCGAGAAAATATATTAGATACATCAAATAAATGACAAAAAAACTTTAACAAACTGATAATTATTTGTTTTCGGCAATGCTCACGAAAAAAAGGCACATCACTAGACACTTGAGAATTTTCTTCATATGCTTATAACATATAGCCTATACTTTTTATCAATAAATTCTAGTTTAAAAGGCTTCTATTAAAACTTGAGTGAATTTAAAAATGGCAGAATACACATAAGGATTAGAAACGAGTAGTTATACGGCAAAAAGGGGAGTATCGTTTCATATCCGAGTTTCTCTTGATGATTAAGATGCTATTACAATTTAATTTTCTAAATATATATGAAACTAATAGACCCATAATATTTGCCATTAATGTCAAAAATCGTTTACACTTTGTTATTAAAATTTACAAAATGTAAAAAAATGCAAACTATTATTTCAGAGTATTTAGCATATTCAAAATCATTTACTTTAATCTAAAGGGATCCGAAATTCATAAATAAATTCTTTTATGCATAATAAAATTTATATTTGCAACAACAAATATATTTTATCGAAAAAAATCGGATAAATTAAAGTTCAAATGTATAAATAAGGATTTGAATGCAATAATTTAAAATCATAGAATACATAATAAAAACAACAGCCTATATAGCTTATCTATTTAATATTTATAAGATATGTCCGTTGCTAAAAAATCCATAACTATTCGTGCTTTTTCAGCTGATTAAAACAAGTTAGTCTATTTAGCAATTTTGTGATTATTAAAATTTTTTAAAAATTCTTTGCATGCTGAAAAAAACACAAAAATCTGACATTTCCCACATTTATAGCGGATTTTCAATATGAAAACATGAAAATTTAATTATATTATATTCATATAACCATATTCGCTAATATTATTTATCTAAGAAAATCGTACCTAAAATATATTAGCCTATGCACTCTAAACAATATTAGGAGGCAATTTATCAATTTTTTTATAAATATGAAATTAAATCAAACTAGAATGCTAATGAATTCCACATATTAACAAAAAAAAATGCTAAAAGTTATCAAAGCTTAAAAAAAAATTAAATTAAAGGATGTTTATACCATCTATTTTTATAGTAATCTATGTATGTATTATAATGCTTTTATATGTGATTAAGAATTCGATTTTTATTTATTAGTTTATAATCATAGTATCTTACATTTAGCTAAAAATGTTTCATAAGAGTATTTTTTTTACTTGAAAAAGAAGAGTTGTTACTAAAACATCAATAAAATTTGGTAATTAGATTTATTTCTCATCATAATAAGATGGTTTGGAGGTTTGATTTTCAAAAAAAAATAAATTATTTTATTTTTTTTATTCGCTTTTTGTGAATTAATATCATAAATTATTAAAAATATACGAGCAATTTTTATAGTTTTTAACTATATTACAAAATTTTATTTTGACAGCTTATATCTAGAAATCAATAACCTACATAGATATTTAGTTATATGACCCCTTTACCATTTCTAAACCCTAACTCTTAATAAATTTCAAATAAATAAAATATATATTCAAACTTTTATCACGTAAAATCAGTGTTTAAAAGATCATTTTTTACAAAGAGTTACTACCAGAATATTGATGGATCTTCCGGGATCCATAAAAAATGTTTTACTCATATCTATTTGATTATAGTACGCATCAAATATTTAAGTTATGCCTTTTAAAACACCGATTGTATTTTTGATTGCTTTATAGCAAAAATATGGATTAAAAATCTCCATTATCAGCAAAAGCTGTATTTTAACCTGCTAAAACATGGAAATCTTTGCCACTATTCAATAAAATACTATAAAGAAAAATATTATTCGTCTAATATTATTTATGGCATAAAGTCAGTAAATTTTTACATTAAAGTTTTTAGCTAAACTGTAGTTCAATGGGTTGATTTTGCTAATAGAAAAAAAAATTTAAATGTATTTTACAATTCCGGCTTATGAGCAAATACCATTTACATAAATATCCGAAATTAAAGCTGCTAGAATATAAAGTATACCTAAAGTTTGTGCCATCTTTTTTTTTGATTTTAATATGGTAAAAAACCGCAAATTTGCATAATATTTTCGCACAATATTCGTTTAGATATTTTGAAAAGACATAATTTAAAGCTTTAAATAGCATAAAAAGATGCTATATTGATCTAAGAAGTAATGGCTCTGCGGTACTAGAACAAATCGGAGTTTTAAATTCTAGGACATAGTACAGAAACTACACAATGCTTGGTCAATGGGACACTAGTGTGTCGGATTTTTGCTTACCTATTTTTTTTTATTGCCTTTCTAAAAAATAGATGAAAGACGCCTATAGCATACACCATTGAACTTTGCATAGAAATGAATGAGTTTATGCAAACTAAAATTTCTGTCGATTTGCTTATTAAATCTTCGTATAATATCCTGTAAGAAAAATTAAGATGTGGGTTGGTAAAATATCGAAAAGTGAAACCAATTCTGAGATCAAAAGCTTAAAAATTGATAAAACATCAGAAATATTTAAAAATATATTGTCGGGTGAAAAAATTTGGGTACATTAAGAAAAACAATTTGTTGTGGATTAATAAAAAAATAATAGAGGTGAAGTAATAAAAATCACAATTGAAGGAGAAAATATAATCGGCGATTCAAATCTTCTTTAAGAAGCAGTCGAAGGAAAAGTTGGAAGTCTTAAATATAATTTAAGGCACAGAGTAGATGGTATATCGGTTTTAAGATATGGAGCAGAGAAGTGAAAGATGTAAAATGCTACTTTTCACAGTTAGAAATCGAAATAAGAAAACATTTAAGTATCTTAACAAAATGTTCACCGGGTTTAACAATAAACACGGATATATGGAGAGGCTATGCCAATTTGTCTGCATCTGGTTTCAATCATAGTGTTGAGTTTTCGAACTATGTAAATGGAATGCCCTCTTACACTATTGAAGGCAATTGATGCAGTTCAAAAATATTGATGCCAAAAAGATATCGAACATGGAAAAATATTGAATTCTATCAAATTGCAGCAATCTTTTCCAGAAATCTAAACAATGAATCGTATGATTTTTTTTTTAATTCTGTTAAATATATTTTTTAGTTTTGTGTTTGTGGTGGTGATCCAAAACTTGATTACTGATAAAAAATAAGGGTTATAAAAAAAATTTTTATGTGTTCGTCGAAATACGAATGAAAGAGTTCCACCACTCAATTGTTTTTAACTAGACTTTTTAAATTGATTAAAAAATTTTTTTTTATAAATAAAAAAATAAAGTCAAAGATACTATTATAGATAAATTTAGGAGTTTTTCGATAAGATAAGTTTTTGATATCAAGAAATTTAATTGTGTGGGGGTTTTTTGGGATGTTCACAATATTATAACTCAGATGAAATTTTAAGTATATTTGCCCGACCATAAAAAATATGTTAAGAAGTTAAAAATCATGGAACAAAGTATCAGCATATATGCAAGCTCTCACACTCCAACAGACACTTGAACTCATCTCATTTGAAAGAAGAAGAGCATTTGATGAAGTTAGATCAGGGGAAGGTGTAAAAAGATGCATCAAGGAGTTGTGAAATATTCCCAATGGATTGATCACGTCATAATAGATAAAAATAAACTTAACCTTAAATAAATAAAGTTCACATTTTGCCCCATATGATTATATTTTAAATATATTGATAAAAAAATATGACAGTAAACCATAAAGTGCTTTTTAAAGATCTATTATCTGGTTGTTATACCAATATCAAATATGGAAATTCAAAATACTTAAAGATCTAAACACAGATGAAGTCGAAAATTGAAATATAAATAAAATAAATCATATTTTACAAGATATGTGATCATAAAGTTATTCAAACACAAATTTTCACACCCAAAGCCAATTTATTTTTTTATGGATTTTGTCGATTTATTTGATTTTTAGATATTGAAGTTTTATTAAAGAAAAAATTTAGATTGGTCTGTAGAAAAGGCGTGACTAATACATTTACAGTCTCTTGATATTTAAAAATTTCATGAATACATGTTATTTTTTCAAGATTTATCTGGTTAAAGTATTTTCTTTAATCCTATTTATTGTGGGTACACCTCTAGTTGAGCTGCTAATCCTAAAACCTCAGTATTTACACCAATTAAACCTTTATTAGCATTTTTTAAAATTGTACGTCTTGTGATTTTTCTTTTTCTCATTAAAATTGTAAATAAATTGAAAGGACACCAAAAAGGAAAGTTTTGCGCTCTAAAAGGAATATTACGATTTTTTCTAAATAGCGACTCAGTATATCTTTCGACATCTAATTAACACCGATTTAACTGATATATGCTGGTGAAAATGTAATTTAAGGTTTTGAAGGTATTTATTGGATGTTGATATACCTTTGTTAAGCCCAAATTATTTTGTAATAGGCGATGTAGCCTATATGTAAATATTCAACAACTCGATGCGTTATATTTGAGCTTAAATCATAAAATTATATATATACTAGGTTCTTTAAGACCTCTACAATTATGTGCTTATGGAAACAAAGTGGTAGAAAATAATCAAACTACCTTTTTATGAAATTAACGTCTTTGTAATATAAAAATGTGACAGAGTTAAAACATTTCATATAAATGCACAGGAAATAAATAATCAAAAATTGCATCCATTATTTCTTATATTAATAATATTTTTATTAATTTAATTTCAGCATCGCGATATTTTATGCATCGCATGTATTTTTATATATTTTTAAATTGTTTGGATGGAAAAATTACATTTTACAAAAAAGTTAACCTTTATAATTATAATTACATGCATAAAACATAGTGGATGATCCCATTCTATGATCGAAAATAATATGATGTATTCCCTTCTAAAATTAGGCTTCATTTCTAAATTATCAGGAAATTCTATTGTATCTTTACATTGTTTTGTGATTCCACTCAATATATGGGCAACATTTGATATTTTTCATGGGATTTGGGGGGAAAAGCCAATAAAAGGCGCTTATAAATAGGCTACACATTTCTTCTTCATAAACTATACAATTTTTTTTATAATTTATACAAGAAAACTAACCAACGCTATCCATAGTTAACCATACAGATAAGTATATATCAATGTATATTGTAGTTTATTTTTAAAATTATAATGTAATTAAATTAGCGTTTGCTTCTTTAAATAGCTGTTCCAAATTTTTTTATAAGATATCATTCAAGAAATATGGAACAAAATTATATAGTCCCCATAAGACGATATATATTATAATTTAAATAATGTTCATGCGGTAGAGATGTTCGAATATAATGTCTTAATATTCAGATCAAATGATTCTTTTCACTTAGTATATACCGAACACAAAAATGAAATTATCCAAAATATATAGATAATGCTAATATCCAATTAATTATAGCTTCTTTATGTGCAAAGTGTATTTTAGAGCCCCCTTTTTTCATAGATTCTATGTGATATTACATAGTATTGAGTAAATCATTCAGTTCTTACCCTAAAAAAGATACTTATTCTTAAAATTTGATACTTTCTACAATTTTTTTATGTAAATCTCTTTTAAAAAAAAATTTATATGCAAAGGAATGCTTATTATTATTATTTTTAAAAACGATATCACCTGTAATTTATTGAATTGAAGAATTTAAAGTTAATAACACTAAAATTCATCTTTATTCCAGTAAGATTTTCATCACATATTATTTTAATATTTTTAACTATTAAATTATACATTTATGCAAATAAAGGTATCATTCATGCGAGAAATAAATTATAATCCCTTCTTTATTGTGTGGTAAAATGCACTTTAACACCTAAATACCATAAAAAACATACATAGCGAAAATACACGATTATTGAAAATATCCAAATTACCTTGAAATTTTTTAGAAAACGGTGATTTTTTAATTCTGCATCAATATTTATAATTAAGAATATATATTATGGTATAGATAAAATCGTTAAAAAGAAAATTAACCCATAAATAAATAAGAATATATATTGGTAAAATAAATTATAACTATGAATTTTGACAATGTAATAGTGAATAAAAGATTTATAAATTTCAATTTATTTAATGAGACAAATCTTAGCAATAAGGATAATAGAAAAGGACAATATATTATTTTATAGAATTCAATCAATGCTGAGTAAATTTTAATACATGAATTGAATTAAAAAAATCCAACTTTCTTTACAGCTATACATGAAATAAATATTATTTGGAAAAAGATATGACAATTCTAAAATATAATAGCTACTGAAAAAATACAAGTTTCATATCGTTTGAATTTAAAATATTTTCATAAAACATGCCAAATAATAGCGCTGGAAAAGAATATTCTCTTTGATTAACAAAAAAAGAATAGTTATGGAGGGGGCATAACCACGCTTTTTATTTGGACATACCCGAACCTTCAGGACATTGAACTTCCATGAGGCACAGGTGATATTCCATATATTTTAATATATTAATCAAACATAAAAAATTGAAACAAATTTTTAAAGATATTTAAACAAATACATATTATTTTAGAAGAATATTCTGTTTGATAAGCAAAAAAAGAATAGTTATGGAGAAAGCATAACCACGCTTTTTATTTGGACATACCCGAACCTTCAGGACATTGAACTTCCATGAGGCACAGGTGATATTCTATATATTTTAATATATTAATCAAACATAAAAAATTGAAACAAATTTTTAAAGATATTTAAACAAATACATATTATTTTAGAAGAATATTCTGTTTGATAAGCAAAAAAAGAATAGTTATGGAGAAAGCATAACCACGCTTTTTATTTGGACATACCCGAACCTTCAGGACATTGAACTTCCATGAGGCACAGGTGATATTCTATATATTTTAATATATTAATCAAACATAAAAAATTGAAACAAATTTTTAAAGATATTTAAACAAATACATATTATTTTAGAAGAATATTCTGTTTGATAAGCAAAAAAAGAATAGTTATGGAGAAAGCATAACCACGCTTTTTATTCGGGCATACCCGAACCTTCAGGACATTGAATATCCCATGAGGCCTAGGTGAAATTCGTAAATTTTAATACATAAATCAAATATAACAATAAAAATCATATTAAAGCATATAAATAAAAAAAAGCACTCGTATTGAGATCTAAATAATTGTATAAACAATACAAAAGAATTAACCATGATAATTTAAATTATTAAGATTGACAAATGTAATCGCATAATTTATAATTATTCAACAGAAGTATGCGTGAAATTCACATAAAATTATAAAAAATTGTTTCATTTAATATAAAAAAAACAAATCTGTGATGTATAAAAATAAGACTTTTTAAGGGTGTATAAAGTAGACAAATAATTTAACCTCGTAAATATAAATATATTAGAATATTTCAGAAATAAATTTAAATTCTCTACTTTATTTTTGAAAAATCATAAACACAATTTAAATATAATTTAATAGAGTTTATACCTGTTTTTTTAGTGAATATATAAATCGGTTATACGATTTTTTTTGGTGTCTCATTTGAAAAAATACATAATTATCAACTAAAGTTTCTTTTTAAAAAGTAAATTTAAATTCCAGGTGTTATTATAAAACCTTTGTGTTTTTTAAGTCTATAAAATTAGCCACATGATGTTTAGAAACTTTGAAAAATTATTTTTCGTTAAAAAAAATATCTTCGAATCAGTATTTTTTTTTAAATTCGAGAAAGAATGATGGGAGATATTGAAATTACAAATAAATAAGTCACGATTCCTTTATTTTTCAGCATCAAGTATACTTTTAAGCTATATATATAGAAGGTTAGTTTTTTAAAAGCATATGTCATATACATACAGTAAAAATCGCTAAATTATTATTTTTAAGTACACAAAAAATATAGCCTAGAAAACATAAATTTAGATTTACGATAAAAATTGTTTATTTAGATATAAAATAATTATTTTTTGATATAATCTATAATTTTATTTATAAAACTTGTTTATTCAGATTATAATGCTGTTTTTCCCATGGAATAATTTAAAATTTTTAAGGTTAAACCTTTTTTTATACTATAAACACGCCTTTCTCATGAAATAATCTTATTTTATACTAAAATCATCATTTTTTTAAATTTAAGAAGATAAAAACTTAAAGGATGTCGGAAATATAGATTCACATCCTATAATTTTTATGTATTTATTATACACTAGCTCGGATCTGAGTTTTTATGCACGTTTCTGTGTTGAGTGCTGCGTATATAAATGGGTTTTATTCCGAAATCGATAAAGTAGTAAAGGTTTCAATTCCTAGCATAATCTATGAATTGAATTAGTTGATATATTATCTTAAATTAAAATATATATTTATTATATAACTTAACAGGTTCAAAATAAATAAGGCCTAACAAGGACTCTAAAATTGAAATAGGCAGAAAAATCGCCAAAAATATCATTTTATTGTACCAATATCTCAAAACCAGCTATAATATTCGCCATAAATTTGCATATATAGAAAAATGTATGTTTGTTCTCAATATTTATGGGCGATAAAATTATAATTCGATCACATAATTTTCGATAATAATTCAAGTTTATTTTTTATTTTCATATAATATTCCTGTAAAGATCAAATATTTGATATGAAAACTGACTTTATAGTCACGTGATAAGCGTAAATACGGTTACACGAGCAATTCCGGGTGTTAGGATTCTTATGCACGGTATTGATCCATCATTTGTGATGATAAATATTATTTAAGCAAATTAGTCAACATATAAGCTGAATTTTGACCGCAGTTGTAACAAAACTAAAGTGAATGTTAAAATACAAAATAATAAAGTGGTCTCTTGATCCATTATTTAGGTATTCTTAACCAGACACAAATTCAATGAATACTGTCATATTTCCATGGTTGGATTAAAAAATCGATATTTATAAAGAAATTGAAATAATATGATCATATTCATAGTCTTGGATCGAAGCTCATCCATTAAAATTTATTTATGTTTACAAAAAATAAAAATGTAAAATGAGATTTATTTGTTTGCAGCTTTTTTTTGGATCTAATGAAAATACATTTTAGAAAGCTTTTTTTCCAAAAGTTCAAGATTTTTTAAAAGCGCAAATGAAAGTTCAGAAACACAGCGTATGATCTTCGATGTAAAAACAAACACCTCCAAAATTTTCCGACCCACTTTTAGAACAAGAAAAATTCCAGCATAGAGATTTAGTATTCTATTTTTTTCTTTTAAAATGTTAACATTCTGTAATTTTATTATTATTTTGATAAAATCTTTTGAGCTCTTGCATAATCTCAAATAGGACGAGAAAATATCATCGACACGTCTTAAATTTTTTAATATGTAGATAAAAGTGATAAAGTCCAATTCAAAAGCCCAGCAAAAAAGTTTATTGAGCGTACAGGAAGTAAGCAGAAGATTTGTGATGATTATAGTTGGATTGAATTTTATATCAATGACATTTTTGAGCACTGTCACCGGAATACTAAATTTCAGAAATGCTCTAGAAATTATTTTCATACATTTAAATAAGTTTTCGCATGTAGATGCAATGTTGTTGAAAGATGTTCTAATCTTTTTATCTATTTCTGAAAAACAAATGGAAATGTCATCGACTTTTTTAAAAACTTCAAATAACTCATAGTAAAATTCTGTATCGTTGCTATCAAAAATATTGAAGAAATATCTAAATATGTTGTTTTTCGCCTTTTTATTATCGAACATACGATGCTGCTCTTCATTTTTATTTTCTTGTTTGTAAAAATCTCTGATTCTTTTTAGAAACTTGAATATTCCTACAGTTGTTAGAAGAAAGTTATGCCCGAAGAATTTAGATACGGATAAAAGTTCATCGAGATTCTTCGAAAGTCTACATACTATTCTGGTATTCTTTAAATTTATGATTTTTTTGACAGGCATCAAATAGATTAGCAAAACGGTTATTTGTAAAACTTCATGGTCGACTTTAATCATATCATTTGGATCTATACACATATCAGTCTTCGCTTTCATCTCGTATGGGTTTATGTTAATTTTATATATACTTGTGTCAATTATCTATATTTCGAAATATATTTATTAAATTAAAAAGTAAGCTAGAAAAAAGATCTTTAAATTGTGGTTTTGAAACTAAATAAGTAAAACCAAAAAAGAATTATTAAAAAAAAATACTAAAAGAATGCAGATAAATTGTTCTTTTGATCATTAAACGCAATTTAAATTCATAAAAAAAAGAGATTCAATATAAATTCAATCGACCAATACGAACACAATAACATCCATTCGAAAAATTAGCTTAAGAATGAAATACAATTATATGCTTTTAGAAAATTTTTACTGCATTTTTCATGAACAATCCACAAATTTGGTAAATTTACAATTCTAAACACAAATTTTTAAAAAAATTTAATTAATTCCGATTAAATGATTTTGCTGTGTTTTAAGAGTAATCCATTTTACATAGCATCTGTAGTGTAAATGCTAATGCAATATCAATCCAATTTACCAAAAAGGAATATTTCATATTTTCCAAATACGAATATTTAAAATAGTTTGGACATTTAGTAATTTAATTATATTCGCTGCATTTCAATTCTGCTTAATGTATAAATTATAAGATGTACTTTTCGACATCGAATTTAGCTTAACATATAATCAATTTCAATGGACATTAAGTTAGATCTTCTCCACGATAGCAAAATTCACCAATCATGTTGCTCTTTAGAAAAATTTATAACGACGAAAGTGTTACAGACAATTTCTAAGATAATATAAAATTTATCTGTTTGTAACTACCCAAAAATTTTGGATATCATTAAATACTTCTAAATCAATAAAAAATTGATAAAAATATCGTTTTTAATTTATGCAAACTAAGAGCAAATATTGAAATTTTTTATTCTTGATTTCAAAATTTGAAATATTTCTCTATGGTGTCAAAATGATGTTATTTGCTTTGAATATAATGATATTATTTTGAAATGAAAATCGGTGATATAAGTAGGTATCTTCATATTCCAATTGAACGACCATTATATCAAAATATACTTTAAGAACATTATAAAAGTTGCATCTTTCGATAAGAGCTCTTTAGTTCTAACGTCAAAGCCCCATAATAATTTGAGAATGGTCATTGCAAATATAAATTAGCATCATTGATACATGATATAATTCATATATCGAAAATAATATACAGCCACTAAGCTTTACAAAAACTGCTGCTATTTTAAACCTGCCCATTTTATTGTTCAAATATTTTGTTTATGTTCGATACCTTAAAATCAGTTTAAACAGAAAAAATTGGCATATTATTTTGCAAAACCTCACTAGAAATCATATTTATTACATTAAAGGGTTATACACACCATTTAATGTCCATATATTAATAATGTAAAAGGTATTTATATTTCATTATCAATTTTTCGATGTTTTATAAAATTAAAAACCTTCTTTTCTGTTTTAGTATTTAGAACGTTTAATATAAGTATATTACTGAGAAATACTCTAAATAGATATATACAAACATAATTATAGACTTCAATTATACAAATATGAATTGAGAAGATGGTTTTATGAACGATAATAACTGTTCAATATTGCCTGTTTGATGTCAATTTCGCCATAATTGTTTTTTATCACAAATAAAATTCTTAAATGAATTTACTCAAGATGATAAATACATGCAAGGGGGCGTAAGTCATAACTAGAAATCAAAAGCCTAACAAGACTTACAAGATTAGAATTAATAGAGTTTGCTGTTTAAGACGCTGAAATGTGGCCTGCTCCGTTTAGCAAGATATGGGTAAGAGCAGAGTGATGGTAGCATAATTAACTAGCGACGGAAAGTGGATGGAATCTCACCCTCCGCCATAATAATTACCTCTGGTAAAACAGGTCTAATCCACGGGGACTAAACTGGTTACAGGGAATGTGAAAAATCACACGTGGGGATGATTACATAAGCAAAAAATTCCTAATAGTCATATGCGAACTTTCTAAAAAGAAGAATAATCGAGTAAATAAATAAAAAAAAGCTTAAATTCGTCTCAGTTTAGAAAACATATTCTAAGCAAATATTTAATTCTAGAGTCATTTAATTGAAAATTTTTAACACTAACAATCCTATGGTAAGAAAAAAAATTAAAAGTATTGATTTTACCATGTATATCGGTACATCATTACGGGAAACATCATCATCTATGATGCAAATAGCTGATTTTATTACTTAAACCCGTGCTCGGGAATCGTTTCAATATGTTAAAGCACCCCGATCAAGGGTATATAAAGTTAAAATACTTCATTTACTTTTGTTCGGTCTCTTAGTGTTTGTAATATAAAGTGCAGATAGACTGCTTTTTTACCAGTCTATTTATTATTAAATGACATTTCGTGTAGAGAATTCGAACCTTATATAATTTAAATCAAATTTATGCACTACTTAACCATCGGAACCATCTTTTTTGGCCGTATGAAAAAATACTAACTATGTATCTAAATATTTATAGCAAAAAAATAAATATTAAGCTTAAAAAAAGGAAATATATAAAAAACATGATAGAAAAATAATTAAACCTAGAGTCGAAGAGCATTTGAGGATTTTAGAATTTAATATTATGGTCTTAATTATATATATATGAAATATTCGACAAACAATTTGTAAATAGCTCTGAATTGATGGATCGAGTTTTGAAAAAATAGAAAAATAAATAGACATAAAATATGAGCGTATTTTTCTTAAAGGACTCCTTATTTCCTTTTATATCACGTTCTTTCTAAGATTCCTGCTTAAAATAAAATTGGCTGTTTAAAGTTATATATTTAATAAAATACCGAAAAAAGAATCTTTTACAGTCCATATAACTTTTTATATTTCTATTGTGTTTATTTGTATTTTTTCATATACATGCCAGAAATATTAAAATATCATATAAACTAACCATAAAATAATTAAACAATATGTTAATATACAAACAACGATTAAAAAATAATATTTAAAATTATAAGAAAAATATTAATTTATTTAAAGTTATATTTTGTAATTGTAATTTTAGATTTTCTCTGGGCTTAACTTCATTGATTTCTCATGAACACATGATATCTATGCACTTATCTATATCATCTAGTTTGCGATCATCTTCAACACCGCTTCTATTTTTAAGACTTATTAGTTCAAGGGTTGGATTTAACTCTATAGTTTGAATATATGCCACGATTTGTTTTGTGACTTCATGTTCTTTCTGGTACTTTTATGATATTTTGTTGCTAATTTAGCGCATTTTACAACCATAGGGATTAAAAGGAACAGAAAATATATGTGAAAATAAAAGAGGAATACATAATAAATGCCTAAATTTTTTTATAATAAATGTTTCCCATTATATGGTTGATTTAAACCTAAAATAACAGATATATAAGAGAGAATATTTTATGTGCCAGGTGAACTATTGAATATATGCATTTTAATATGTTAATGCACCCCTTTCGAATAATAAAAAGAAAAATGAATAAGATCACTATGCTATAAAAAGATAGATTTAGTTACAATTTGGTATAAAACTTCAAAAATATATAGTAAATCGCCGTGCTAAAAAGAAATCGAAATTTACCCTATTTTTGTGCGCTTTAGTCAAAAAGATCATCATATCAACATTTTTGTAATTTTTACGTCAGATAAAGCTAGAATTATCCTCTGATGTAATTTGAAGCCATATTTAATAATAAAATGTTGATACTCAGCATAAATAATCATTTTTTAGTCCACCATTAAGTTTACAAAAAAAAATTTGTGTTGTACTAGACAATGTTTTTTTCTCATATAAATTCCTCAAAAAATTAATCTTCTTGTATTATTAATCGAAAAAAGCATCTTTTTGCTTACGTAAAATATATGCACGTATCATTTTAAAATGGAATTTGATAAAATTTAAAGTTACGTTGAAAATATTTATATTGAAATGAAAATTTTCTACATAAATTTTTGGCATATATTCTATAATTATTGTGAAGATTATACTGAGGCCAAGATACTTAACGTACAATACTTTAAGATTTCCTTTAAACAATTTTATAATAAATATACGAAGGTTAACGTATGCAATTATAATTTTTGTGGCTTGTCTGCTAAATTTTGCCCACAAATATATATTGAAGATCAAAAATAATTTTTAATTTATAACTTATATGCCCGTACAGTTCATGTAAACTGATCTGTTAAAGCAATTAAAACAGCTAGAATAGAATTAGAAGGCCTTCAAGCCATTGAGCTTTTTTTAGGCTTAAATTCAATCAAAAATATATCTTTACGGCATTTTGTATTTATTTGTTTTTCGGTGGTTTTACATTATAGGTGAGAATTTCTAAATATATGTGTATACTTATTTTATCCAAGATTATTCCAATGCAAAAGATTCACCTGCAACAACTCTAGCATTCTTTGGCTGAAACTATTAATTTCAATCCGTACGATCTCTGACTATTTATTATAATCCAGTTATTGGCTTCAAGAGTATATTAGATATATATTTAAAATCATATTTAAAAGGTAAAGGTGTTAAACTTTAAGAACAGAGTAAAATTTTAATTTTTCAAGTTCATGCATAAAATTTCAATATGGTTGTAATTCAGTGAGAGAAAATGCAATACTGAGTGGTTTTTTGTTGTTATAATTACTCATTACTATAATATGAGGCCATAAATACCAAGAATTAAATCTAGTTAATGCATCTTGACAGCCATCAAGAGTCTCTATTGTCATCGCCGTTTCTTTAAAACATGTAAAAGCCAATCTTTACGTTTATGATTCCTTTATTAGTTATTTTTTTCTAAAGAAATCATCAAATTATCATGTCTTTATACATTAGCCAAATTAAAACAGAGAGCTGAAATTCTTTAATTTTAAAACTTTGATCTTAAAATGAAAAAAGGCGAAATCAAGGTGAAAAATGTATTATAAACAAAAAAATTTTGTGTTTAGAATGCAAAGTAAATGCTTTCTTAGTAAATCTTGGATTCAAAAACCAAATAATATATATAGTGTAATGTTTAAATGTATCTACTATCAGATTAGAAGTATTTTAAAGTACATACAATACGAGATAATAATATACAAAAATGGAAAAAATATGATCGATAAAACGAAATTATAGAATGAAAATTTTATTAAAAACGCAATAAAATTTTCCTTCTTATAATGATTTAATACTTTGTGAAAATAATATTTTGGATTGCACCTATAAATTTTCAATTATAAAAAAAATAAATAGCATAAAATCATTTCTATTATAAACGTCTATGGTTTTAGAGATATGGTTGTATTAAAATGAAGCTTTACGAAATTCGAAATTTCATTTGTGTTTTATATAGAGTAAAAATTATCTTATTTTTTTATTTATGGCTAAATTTATAGTTGTAATTTTAGTTTTTGTTCTCAGGCACAACTTGCTTGATTCCCTGCGCGCACAGCGAATTTATACTGTCGGCTATCTTCTCCTCTCCCAAGTCTTCTTCAATACCCCACCTTCTTTCGAGACCTATTAATACAACTGTTTTTCTCGATCTAAAGGTTTGTATATATGCCTCAACCTGGTTTTTGACATCTAATTTCTTCAAGTACCTTTTATGATATTGTGTCACCACACCGTCCCATGTTATAACATACAGTAAAAATAAAATTGGATATTTATAAAGAAACCCACATCTATATAAATTAAAAAAAGAAGACATTAAAATTAAAAGCTCTTTTATGATATAGACAGCTATAACTAATGATAACAAAATATGAATACACAAATCTATATAATTTTTTTTAAGCATAAAATTTAAATATTTATAATCAGCAAAACATATGCCGTTAATTGTAGAAATTCTAAATTAAAGATCAAAAATCCATTTCGATATGATGAAATTCATCAATATATAAGAAATCTAAAAATATTAGATCACATATTATTGTGAAGTAAAATATGTATTCAGAAAAATTCACAAAACTATAATACAAAAAAGGGTTTTACATCAATTAACAAAAAACACATGAAATATTTTTAATTGTATGCACAAAACAGATTCAAAATAAATCAAGAACCCGATATCATAATTTAAAAAGGATTAGAGTATGATAAATTGGTAGTATATACAAAAGAACCATACAAATAATCTGATTTAGAAATATTATCAATAATCTCTAAAACACCATTATTTAATAAAATACACATTTTATATATTTTTAGAAATGTGAAATTAACTCAAATAATGTAATTAAATCAGACATTTTTTAGAAGCCTAGCTTTAAAAACAAAGTTTAAATAGTCATTTATTTTATGTGTAGAATATTTGGCATGAAAAACGAATACAGATCCGAAAAAACTTTTAAGGGCGTGTTTTATGACTGATCATGTGGCTCATATATTGAAACCTTTATAAAAAATATATTAGAAAAGCAAAAAAAATTAAAGATGTGCTGTATATGAACGCCGGGAGTAAATATCGTATAAATACTCTTTATTGACGATCAATTAATTTTAAAAAATATATTTTTCTCTTTTTAATATGGTCAAAAGTCATTAAGCCTATTTTTTGGCGAATATTATTATGTAAGATAGGATGCATATTTTCCTTAGATTTTTGCTATGAAAACGCATATTTTTACCTGCTAAGTATATATTAAAGTAAAACAACACATAATTTTATATTTAACTTTAAAATATCAAATTACTTGTAAACTATATTAAAAAAACGAAAAGATAAATATGTGCTAGCAGTGACCATTAAAATGTTTCGAAGAATGTTGTAAAAGATTTAGATGTTCATTTTAAGATGATATGTGAATATTAGCTTTTTTTTATCAGAAAGAAGGATAGAAAATGATGTAAATATTATATTGAATATATTTCATTCCATATATCATATTGCAATGCTAGAACAGAATTATCCTAAAAAAGTGGTCAGCAATAAATTAAACTTATGTATTTTATTTTTACTCAAATATGCAATTTTTCAATAATATTTTTAATTCAGAAAAAAGATTTATATTATTTAGCTTAAAAAACATCGAAAAATTTTGTGAAAAATAAAAAAAAAATCAAATAATATTTCATTTGATTTTTTATTTTTATCTTGATGATTCCCATCTTAAATCTATGAAAAGAAGTATAAAACCGTGTTTTCAGCATTTAATGAAAACAATTTTTTTTTGTGGTCTGATAGATATAATTGATGTATCTTAAATCATGATTAAATTGATTTAAATGTATTTAATTGAAAGATATATATAAGTTTCTGAACGAGAATAAACACCTATTTGTGTAAAAACAAAATATTATTGCGAAAAAGCCTGTTTGTGACGATGCAATCCCGCATTCAAGACCTCCATCCAATTATTTGTCTGATTCCAGGCACTTTTTATTCTCGTTTTTATCAAAAATTGACCATTGAACGAAAATTTAATTTTAATCGTTTTTAAAGACGTAAATCCATGTTATTAGAAACAGATGCATTAAATATCACTTTTTATCATAAAATTATTCAAGCAGTTTTTGCCGCTTATACACTCCCTAGTTCTATATTCTATGTACTTATTTATAAAATATTTATATTATCATATATTTTAGTTGATCTGCATAGGTTAAGGCAATTCCTTTAGATCATTGGTATATCAAAATCGTTTTTTAAATATTATAATAAAAAAATTTAAATTGGGTTATGCAAAGGAGTGAAAAAAAAAGAAAAAATATTTTGCTACCATATTTGCTTCGGTGATTATCAGCTTCAGATAAGTGATAAAAAAATTTAGATGTGTGATTGGTGTTTTTTTACCAAGATTCTGATATTTTCTATAAAAAAATCACTTGCATCGTAATATGTTAAAATTTAGACATTTTATTAGAAACATAAAATAATAAAAAGTTGAAATTGCCCTTGCGTACACGCAATGAAAACCTTTCATTTTCTATAAAAACTGCTATAAGAATGCGATCAGCTTATAATATACCTTTTTCTTTCATATAACGTACACATCCTAAAAATCTGATAGGATTAATGCAGCAAAAAAGGAAAAATCTATTTAACGTCAAAACAGTATTGTTTATAACAAAATTTGAGAAAAAAATAAAAACTTACATGTAATATTATATAAGAAAATTGCAGCGAAACATTAAAATTACAAAATTAATGTATATATAACCGATAGATACCCGAAACAAAACCCCGATAAAAGATGTTTATACAGAGAAAAACTTTAGATGGTTTAAAGTATATTTTTTTAATTTTTGACTATTTTTAGAAGTCTATGCCTATCAATTTGCACAAATATTTAAAATGATTGGAATTTAGATGTTAAAGACAAAGGAATGAAAATATGCACTTTTAACTGCAAATATTTAATCAATTTTTTTATTTCAAATCAAGTAATCATAAAAAAATGCTGTAATTTTTGTAAAATAATCCTTATATTTCGATATGATTAAAAATAAAATTCGGATGGAGGAAACAAAAAGCATAATATCTTGCACAAAATATAATAACCTGATCTAATCGATTTTCACTGACGCTTGTTCATCTGATGATCACATATATTACTTATATTCATCGTTTCCAAGTTTTTTGTTTTTTAACGAATAGAAATTTAGAGAAACAATTGCCGCATTTTAGCTCCTTGAATGCTTAATACACATATCAACACGTTTTAATTCATAAATAATTGATTGAACAGCAGTGATAGGCCGATATTATAAACAGTTTACAATTTTTTTGCTCAAAAGTATTTTTAGCATTTGGAATCCACAATATTTAGTTGAATGTTTTATAACTTTTACTTTTACATTCTGATATAATTGAACTAAAAGAAAATGTTTTATGAACAAATTGTGCACTGATAACAAAAATAGAACACAAAATTTAAAAAAAAATACATAATACTTGAGTATTTTCGCACATAAGAAACCGTGGTATAAAGATTTATTTGATTAACGGACAGGAAAAAATTTGATTGGATAAAAAGGATAAAATATATTAGTTTTATAAATATACTTACCTTACCAGGTATATTTAATATTTTTTATTTTTTTACATTTCAAATATTGAATATTTTATAAAATAATACGCTTATTTGCATAAATGAGATCAATATATTTTATTCTTTTAATCCAATCAAATTTATTTCTTTCCATCATATCGTTAAAATAGCACCAATCTAGATAATTATAAAACTATTGATGAACCAGATCAAATTTATTAGCGAGCGTTGATATTTAAATGGTTAGTTGTATATTTAGAAACTTCTACAACTTGTGCTTTATGCACCTATTCTCAATTATATCAATAGAAAACTGAATTTATATAATTTAAACATTAAATTGCCACATTGAAACCATCAGATCAATCCTATACTTTATATATTGAAATATTTTATGCTGAAACAATATAATATAAATCAAATCACTTGTATAAGTAATATAAAAATTTTATTTGAATCTATTTTAGTTTAAAAAAATGTAATTTTATTACAACATAAGAATTAAACATATTTATATACATGAGATGCAGAAAAATCATAAAACCATACTTATTTTATTTTTACAGCACTTATTACGAGAATATAACCACCCTCAGGATATATATTATCAATAGTTTTTATATTCATTAAAAATTCTTCAACAGAATCATTCTCAAGAATAATCGACGAGTTTTTATTGTAGATTTTCATTCGAGGTTCATTTTTCTGCTTTCGTATGTTTCGCAAAACATTCATTTTATCTAAACAGTCATTTTTATGGTGAAGTTCGTCGAATCTTTTCATAAATATTTTTCGTTTTAGAAACCATAAAAAGCAAACAATCATGCAATAATTATCTAAGATTGGAACGTTTCATAATTTATAAAATTATAAGACATACGATCAAAAAATATAAGATAATTGTTATCTAACCAAAGCTTGTTACAAGATTTTGTTTTATCTATATATTATATATAGATTCTAACAATGTAATGAGACAATCATGAAAGTTTTAGCACAATAACTAAAGATGTGTTAAAAAACCTATCTACCATAGTTTAAAGGTATTAAAAATCAAAAAGAATAACGATCGAATATATATAGATGCATACTTATTGTATAAAAAAATTGGTTGTGCTTAAAAAGTAAATGATTGTTGATTTAAATATATATTAAATTTATGAAAACTGCGTGATAAATTTTTTTGGATTCCCATTTAATTTCCGAACCGATAAAATAAACTGTTACTATTATCAGAATTAAATGTTTAAAAATTTTGGATTTCAAGTGTCTTTTATCTACCGGGTTTTAGCCAAGTATAAAACTGTAAAATAAAGTAAATTTAATAAAAATATATAATATTCACATAAGCCATTAGACATAAATATTTATTTAAATTATAAAGAGTTTATATAGATATTTATTATTTAAATTTTTATATTATGATAAAAAGCAAAATGAATAGTCTATTTCGGGGTCTTTATAAAAAATATTGTGCTGCACTAATTTTTCCGATTCCATATAATAAATTGAAATTACAATGTTTTAAATGATGTTCTTTTTGAGATCATTTCTTAGCAGAAAACAAGTACGAACAGACAAAAGAATTTCTAGTTGACATAGAAAATAAATGGGCATGAGAATCATTTTCTTTTTTTAAGATTTTAAATTTAGGGCTGGATGTAAAATCTTTTAGATAAACATGAAATTTTTATAAAAATGCATTTTCGAAATTTTGATTTGAATTATGAATATTTAATCATCATTTGAAAAATATTTTTATTTAAATTGGCTCTTTTTGTGACAGAATTATCTTTTTGGCGCACTAAATTATATTTCAAAACCTTGAAAAAAAGGTAGCATAATTAATTTAAAATACTTATTTTATTTAATCAACATGAACCTTTAAAAAAATATCTATATTTATAATTCAGGTGATAATAAAAATTCTTCGTTTAATTTTTAGCAAAAACATCGCATCTGTATTATTTACATAATAAAATTACTTCTTTTATCCCTTTAGAATTCTAAAATTACCCAAAAAAATGCCCATGATTTATATATATTATAATTTGTGTTATGAAAAACCTATAGAGGTTTTATATAATACGCACTTGAAATTGATTTATTTTGAAAGTTTAAATTTTTAATATTCTAAATTAAAATAGAGCAAAATAAAATATAAATTTACAAAATATAGATTTATATAATTTTTATTATAGTTTATATTGGGACCTAGCCATAAAAAAATTTAATAATTTTTAGATAAAACAGTTGTAATTTTACGATTAATATTATTCAAATTCGGTGTGGTAACTCGGAGTTTGATTTAGTTTCATTTAAGAAAAAATGTGTGAATAATAATATTTATTTATATTTTAACATAATTTAGTTCTTATATACCGGATATACACATAATGTCAAGCTAGTATATTGTATGGTTTTTAGTTTTAAAAAAATTACATTCATTAGATTATATAAATTTGGCCATGAGAAACGATAAAGTACAAAATAGCATGGTTATTAGACATATATAACCAATTATTCTGTTTCGCCCAGCTCTTTTCAATTATTTTGAATCTATTTTATCTAAGAGTATGTTAGAGATAGCAGATGAATATCGAGAATATTTTTTAAGGTGTCATCGAATAAATAGAAAGATTTACCTTTGTTTTTAATGATAAAAAACACCTATATTCAGGTTTTAGATCTAAATAAAATTTTATTAAAACCTACTAGATCATATTTTTAAATTAAATATTTTTTTTAAAAAACCAAAATTTTATCACAATGTGAATCCAAACACCCGAGTTTTTTTTATAGAATTCGGTTATTATCATAAATTAAGTACGGATAGTTTAATTTAATTCATCATAATACGGAATCATAGGAATGTTGCAAAATCCTTTTACGCGGTCAATAAATAACTCAAAAACCAATAAATGTTATAATAAGCTAGAATATATTTGATAAAATTTATTATTATGAGAACTTAAAAACTAATATTATAAGTGTAGTTAGATATTTAAAAATAGTGAAAATTTCATTTCATTCTAGAAAACATATTAAAATCTTATTACCACTGTATATAAGACACTTTCAAAGATTTTAAGACAACTTGAATTCCCAAATAGTAGGTATATGCTGCTTTTTTTGTATTTATTTTCGAAATAGGATAAATAAATTGCATGTTTATCAATGTGAGCATATCATTTATAACCCCAAAAAAATTATTGGATTTAAACTTATCATGGAGCGCTAATTTCAATGCCTAGTCTGTATTTAAACTTGAAATAAACCATGCTCTGACATAATACAAATAATTATTAAGGCCAAAAATTAAAATCTTATAGAATAAGTACATAATCCTTAAACAAAAGCTTGATATAAGCTACGATAATGTTTTAATCCCGTAAAAAGAACATTTTTTTTATTCATCTAAATTGTAATTTCAAGAATAACCCATAAAAATATTTTTTTTTGTTTATATATTCCCGTTTTATTTTTGTATTTAATAAAATTTTAATATTAAATATTTTTCATCAATGAATTAAATTTAAGCACTGTTTTTTTAAACTTCTCGACCTTATGATGTATATAAATGGCATAAAGATGCATTAATCTATATAATTTGTAAAATAATTATTTAAACACCGAAGTGTATCAAATGCTGTAAATTTAAGAGATATAATATAAAATATAAGAATAAAAATTATATTGAAAATGATCTCATATTTTTCTCAAATATATGCTAGTTCAGTGTAATTCATAAATTCGGAGATATGTTAATTTTACAAGAGATATACATATTTTATGATGAAAAGGAATTCAACAGCCAAATTATCCTAAAAACCTACCATTTTTACGACGAAAATATTAAGAAATAAGATTGAGTTATCAGAAGATACATTCGCTAATAATTTTTTTTGTGTAAATTCAAGGAAACATGTGGTTTTATAAAAAATAAACCAGAATTTTATGATAAAATAGTGGTGAAGTGATTTTTTATATATATAAATTTTCATACTGTGGCTGCAGTTACTAAAAAATACATTTTTCGATGTATAATTTTTTTTAATTTTTCTGAATTAATTCGTGTGATGATAATATAATCCCAAAAAAAAAAATTCGTTTTCAACAGATTAATTCATTATATTAGAATATTCATCATTACATGCGGGTAAAATATTTCCATGGCTAATTTTTACAAAGTAATCGACTAACCTGGCATTATATGCAAATAAATATAAAATATCTTAAAATAGGGTCAAATAACACATCAAAACGTGGTAGACATATAATATATAGAACTTGGTTCTGATAAGAGATATATATAAAAAACCATGGTTTATATGATAAAAGATAATACTATTTTCCCATTCAAATATGCTGATATTTAATAAAAAAAATAGAACACGTTTCTCACGCGAATTTAAAGATAATAATTGCATTTTAAGTGATTAAAAGACTTCTCGTATTTAAAATATAACAAGGATCAATAAAATATCGTTTTTTTAAATATTTGACAAATCCAACCGTTTAATGTATATAATTATGTTAAATTCATAAATGTGAAACTATTTATAAGAAGTCTAGAATAGAACAGAAACGATATTAATAAATATTTTATTATATTTTTAGAAGTACGGCATCACAGATTTAATTATGGTGTATAAAAAAACTTTGTCATTTTTGATGTTTTAAAGTTGTAATTACGTCAATGTAACCACATTATTAGGACTTTTATGACATATAAAATTTTATTGAGCAACAACATAGATTCTCATACAGAAAAGAGGAAAAGAAATCATAAAGTGAAATCTCATATATTATAGATTTACTCATTCGTATTTCGAAACAAAAAATATATAATGAAGGTTCAATAACGAAATATTTAAGAAATCGAACTAAAAATAATGCATAAAACTCTAGATTTTGAATGGCAAAAGCAAATAAAAACTCTAATCAATCGTTTAATTATACTTTAAAAAAACAATAAGAAAAATACAGGTGTATAATAAAGTAAAAACGTGATGAATTCGCTTTGAACTTTTTAGGCTAAAACATGAGAAAAGCGCATATGATATAGTAGTATAACAAAAATAAAAATCAAGCTTAATTAAACTTATAAAAAGCTAGATATATTTTAAGTTTACAAAAATTATGTAGAAGGTACAAGAAACACTAGAAATTTAAGCTATAAAAAACATTTATTTATTATACATTGATAAAATGAAGATATGCAAGTGATATCCATTCTTGTAAAGAGACAGTATTGTAAGTTTTTAGACAATATTTTTAGTTTTGGATTATGAGTTATTATTTCATAGTAGTAATTAAGCAGTAAAATAATGCTGAAATCCATACTCTATGGTCTAGTTACAGTAAAAAATATTGTTCATCACTAGGCATGTTTTAAAATCTTACATTGAATTATAAGTAATAAAATAATATTTTGGACCATTTATTTGTTATTTTTCAAGATTTCTCTAAGATGTTTAATGAAAAAAGCTCTTATAAAAATCCCGAAATATCCATTTACTCTCAAATACACGTTCCCTTCATGGAAAAATTCTGCTGGTATTTTCCCTTTTTAGTAGGTTTTACTGTGCCATCTTCGTCTAAATTATAATATTAGATTCATAATTTAATAGTCTGGGGGTATTCGATTATGTATTTTGGCCATTTTTTTGTTTTAACCATTAAATATGCTTAACTGAACGCCGCAGATACTCAAAAGATATCAATTTTAGAAATAAAATTCGATGTAGATTGATAAAATTACTATTTCCATAGAACCAGAAAATTTATAATGCATCAATTAAATTATATATTTGGGTAAAGTTCTGTTTCTGAGAAAATTGCGCTATATTTTTCTTGGTTGCCAGATATATTTTATTTTTTTTTGTATTTAATGGTTTTATAATCCAATAAAATTCAAAATAATCCATAAATATTTGCTCTTGCAAAATTTATTTTATTTAACGAAAAAAGCTTCCTTTAAATGTCACCAGTATTCGCCTTACCATGATCAAAACCAAATAAATTATCAATACATATCTTTTTCAAGCTCGAAAAAAATCAATTGGAATTTTATAATATACAACTGTGTAAATATATGAGAATAGTGGCGAAAACTCAAATTTAAAGTCATGTATATAACGATAAAATAATATTTGAATTGTATAATTGATGATATTAAAGCACATATATGCACACGTTACTTTGGTGTGCAAAGAAAAGAATAATTTAAAATATAAAATAATTAAAATCACGTAAAAAAATACCATCAATGCATTTTTTTATGTGTATTTTAAAAGTTTATGTTTATATTACGTCTTCATAAAAATATTATTATACAATCAAATAATCTAAAATGTATAAACACAGTGGGAATTCTTATATCATAATTATCATAAAAAATTCCTTTTAAAAAACCAAGAAAATTCAATAGCAATAATATTATTTTAAAAGAAATGAATATATAAAAATGCAGGTATATTGCCCTGTTATACAGGCTGATTTAATAAAAATATTTTTTTGGTCACACAAATATCGAAAATCTCTTTTATTTACATTCCTACTTATATAAATATTGATTTTATTACGCTTTCTTATCGAAAACTGTTGGCAATTTTTATATTTTCGCATTGAAAATTTTATTTTAATTTTACCAATAAACGAGAAAAAGTTGTACATACTCGTTTTTTATTTTTGGTTTATAAAATTTTCATGTGAATTATAAATGAATTTAATATTTCTTTAAGCTGAAAAATTATAGAGGATTTTTGTATTGAAAATTTCGGAATGAAGAATTAGGATAAAGCACAACAGTCACCCGTAAATTATCTTTAATATACTATTTATTAATGTTATTTTTTATTTACCCGATTAACAGTAACTAAAAAATCTACAAGCTTGCTTGTCAATAGTTTGACGAATATAGTATAACCGAAAATGCCAGATGTTTCTGACAATGAATACACCAATAAACTCTTATTTTCTATTCTACGGTTTACTTGATGTAATAACAATTACATAACCACCCAAAGGGTTAACCATGTTCATGATTTTTATTCTTTCTATAAAAGCATTATCAGGAAGATAATCATTACCCGATGTAAGATGGGTCTCTTTATTGTGATCAAAAACATCTATTGAATAATTGCGCGTAGAAGAAAGATCCCTTTTTGGTTCCATGTGCTTTTCTGCGGTGTTCCTTTTTGTGATTTTACAGTCTACTTCACTTCGTTCATAATATTTATTTTTGATTTCTTGTGACTTCCCAGGCATTTTTTTCCTTATATTATTTCTTTAAATACCTTTTTATGGAAATGTTTCTAATTAAACAAATTAAAATAAAATGGCCCAATAGCGAAAAATATTGGTTTACTTGGTCAGAATTACCCAATTAAAAATATTTATAAATTCAATTTTATCGATCAGAGCATTGATACGAGTAAAATTTAACAAATAAAAGACACATAATCTATGAATCAATAGGTGCAAAATGTATAGTTTTCGTAAATTTAGTAAACTTTAAACATATAAAGATAGTTTTAAAATGTTCATTTAAGTTATATTTATTATATAGTACATATGATGTACCTTTGATGCAATATTTTTATTTCCTTACCAGAATTTACGAACAGTTCATATATTTTAAGTTAAATGCTTTAAAATTTTGTTTAAAATTATAAGTCTAGATATATCTAAAAAGCAGTTAGAGAATGCATAAATTCTGCGACTAATAATTTATAGTTTTAATTGATTTTTTTTACTGTTTAATTTGTAATAAAACAAAAATAGAAATGAACATACATTAAATAGCTGCAAATATATTTTCAATATTTCTTAAAAGTTTAGAATTTAGAATTTGGACGTCTGAAATGAAGCGGCAAAAAAAATTAAAACTATAAAAAAACCAAAAAATGGATTAATTAATATTACTCGATAATTTCACGTAGATTTTATGTGATTAATTTATTATATTCTCCTAAAATACACTTTGCATGCTTCGTTCGTTTATGTTTTAAAAATGGGAAAATATTCGGTCTTTTTATCAAAAATCTGTCCCAATTTATAATAAAACGATACCCATGCATTAAAATAAACAAAAAATCAGAAAGGTGATATTTTAAATATTTTTTGTGAATTAATTATAAGAAATTGATATCTGATTATTAAAAGAACAAATAACATTGTGATATCTAATAAACCATGAAAACAGTTTTAATATAAACTAATTTATCAAAATGAAATATATAAAATGGTTTTATATTTCATCTGATTATGAAATTTTAATTACAAAGATTTTCTTTTGCATTGAATATAAAATGAAAATTAACATTTTATCTGCAGCTTTTACTTTGCAAGTATTATCAATGAATTAATCCATAATTTAAGCCTTTAGAAACCCCTAGGATAAGAATAAGTGTAAAATGGTAAAAGGAAAATCGTTCGACATTTTTTCTATGCTCATATATTTTATAAATAAAAAAAAACTCGGGATATTGCAATATATAAAAATATATGAGGTGTTTAAAAAAGGAATAGCTGTTTCTGTTATCTTGGTATATGCTTTTATTGATTTAAATCTTATAATTGTATTGATTCTTAAATTATTTTATGATGTAAATAAAGTTATTATTTTTCAAAATTTCGAAATCATAGAACCAAAAGTTTAGTTAAAATAAAAACAATGCATAACCAGGATATAAAAATATAATATAGTTTATCATGATGATAAGTGTTTTTAAATTCACATATTTTATGCTGATAACAATACAATATCTGATTATAAACTTTTAAATCAAAGGTATATTATCCGAATATTTCATTCTAATGTAATATGAAAAATAGAGGTTATACCACAATTTTTACAAACTATTGAGTTTAATTTAAAAAATCCAAGTTTTCAGCAAAATATTCGATATGTGATTTTAAACTATACACACGCAGATTTTAGAAATTAAATTCAAAAAATGTGTGGCTCTTTTTTAAAAAAAATTCCTTGCGGCATATACATATTGTTACAAAAAGAATTATGAATCATGAAAAATTTCAGCAATATCTCATATTATTATAAATGCAGCTTGTCTCAAAATTAAAAGGAATTTTTATATACTTAGCTATAAAAATTTAACTTTGTAAACATAAAACTATAATAGTACCTAGAAAGTGTTTAGTGTTTTCGTTATGGGTAAAAATAAAATTGTAATGTTTTCCTGTTGAAATATACCAAAGGATCATGTATATAAGATTCTTAATTATTTTAAAACTTTACGTAAAATGGTTATGCAATCTTCTTTAGTGGTAATTTTTATACGAGTTCGTTTTTATATCCAATTTTAAATGGTATAATTGTTTTTATACATGACTAGATATTCATTCATTTTGTTTTTTAGGATTTTGCAAGTTTAATAACACAAAAAAATTTTCGTGATTATATTTTTAATTTCAAAATCTAGGCAATAATATTATTTCGCAACTTCATGAATTGGTTAGAACAATAAGGAATAATTTGCAAGCATTTACGTATTCCATAGTGGCATAATGGGAAGATTTATATATTACAAAATCATAACAAAATGTGTGCTATCTGCAAATTTACTATATTTTTGTTGCAGAGCGTTTTTAAAAGCGATAAATTTCAGTAGATATTTGAAAAATCCTTTAAGCATGGAATAAACAAACACTACGTATAATAATAGTTTTGGGTTGAAAATTTGAATTTCCAAGGAATATATTTTTTTAATTTTATATCACTGGCTAAGGGCTGTGTCAATATTTTATGCTTTACTACACCATTTAAAACACAAAAATATAGTTCTTGTAATTTTTCGGATGATTTACGTTTTTTTCTACCCTTATTCACTATATGTTGGTATTTTTTTGTAAGATTTAATTTTTTATGTATAATGTGGAATCCATTTGGTGTATTTCTTTCAATTATGATTATGAAACACTAGCTTGAAAATATTCTGTTCAACACCCATTATACAACCCTATTTTTAATCGTTCTTTATCTTATCTTCACTTTCTTACTCCATATTGACGATAAATATCCAACCGAAAATCCATATCTATCTTTACTTAGTTTTAAATTATTATACAAAGAACGTCACACTATTTGCCACCATCTAAAAGAATTATGGTTGCATACAGATATGTAAAATCCCGCTAAACTATATATCAAATATTGTTGCAAAATTCAAATATAGATGCAAAAAGAAATCGTGATAAATATATATTTTTATATACCTAAGTTTCTTATTTTATTATTACTATTATCCGATAAATTTGCAACTAGAAATTCTAATCTTCGAAGAAATCAATATTGCTTAAAATTTTTTAATGATAATAATTACCAGATTTCATAACTTCGTGAATAAACAGCAGATATTATATAGAAAATACGATAAGAAAATGATCAGATGAAATTCGTACATAAAAATGATCAAGTATTTTGTAAAACACAAGTTTAATATAATATTGCAGCTCTTTACCTAAAATAAAATGATAATTTATATTTGTTAAGCTTGTAGGGTGGATTTTTGCGAATTTAGACCGTATTTTTTATGCAAAAATAGAATAGTATTGGCCCACCAAACTTTTTTTTTGTTCAGATTTTTTCAACTAACTTCATTAAAAATAGATGAAAAGACGCGAACAACTAAAAACTTCAGATATGGAGACTAGAGAATAAAATAAAGAAAATTTTCAGTAAATTGTGTCTACTAAATCCTCGAATACTGCACTGTAAGAAAAACTTAAGATGTAGGTGAATGAAATGTCTAAAAATGCAGCCAATATTTATATCAAACGCTTTAAATGAGTTATATTTTAAAAATGACGAAATGTTTGATTTATTTGAGAAGATATTTTCGGGTCAAACAAATAAAAAAATAAAAGGTATTTCAAGAACAACAATTTGTCAGTGAAAATAAATATCAGAAGGGTAGTAAGAAAAAATTTCTGGAGAAGCACAGATATAATCTGTGGACTAAATATGATTTTAGAAGCAGTTATAAAATTTAGACGTGTTGAATATAATTAAGATCACAAAGTAGATGGCGTGTGGGTTTTAGGTATGGTGGAGAGGAGTGAAAGGAGACAAATGTTGCGTTTAATGATTAGGAATCGAATTAAACTATTATTTACAAATATATATAAAATGTTCATCAGGGTTCAGCAATATACGCGGATGTACGGTAGGCTTTACCGATTTGTTCGCATCTGGTTTCGATCATGAAACAGTAAATCATGGTCTTGAGTTTATTAACCATGTAAACGGTGTTAATAATAACACTATCAAAGGCAATTGATATTGTTTTAAATCATTGATACCAAAAATTTATCAAACACGCAAAAAAATTGATTTTTATTTAATTTTAGCAATGAATTACCAAAATAAAAAAATTGAACAGCATTAATTTTAAATTAAAAATCCCCTGCAATTTAAAATTCTGTTTATACATGTTTTTTTATGGTTTTGTATTTGTAGTTATCACACTAGAACTTGTCAAGGATAAAAAAAATAAGAGTTTGAAAAATATTTTTATGACTGGGTCAAAATGCGATATGATAGAGTCCCCACAACCAATAGTCTTAAACATACAAAAAATCAGTTTAGTATAAATAGTTTGGTTTTTTTGTCCAATAGTACGTTGGTAAAAATGATGAGGTTAAAGATGCATACAACATTTATTTTATATATATTATTTCAAAAAATTAAATTAATATTTATGGGTTAATTTTAATGTTGTAACGTATATTTATTATTCATTAGCATAACGTGATTGATTTCCGGTAGACACTTCATATGCACACTCTTTGCTATATACTCTTTTCTTAGATCTTCTTCGATGCCTTCTCTCTTTTCATGTGCTATTTATTACTTCCATGTTTTCCTCAATCCTATTGTTTTAATATATGCCTAACATTTGGTTTGTCGCTTCTAGCTCAATCAGGCTTAAGATAAAATATGGATCGTATAATATAAAAGTTTGATTCGATTTAGATACAAATAGTAGTCAAATATTAGATAATAAAGAATTAGATTTAGAAAGAATACAATTATGATAAAGGGTTGAAAGACCCTCTGTTATGTGTACGATATTATGCAATAAATATATATTGGTGAATGTGGTTTATTTGAAAATAACTCCGGCGATTTCATGCATGTGTCGCTTCTTTAACATTTCCACGCGTGAAAAGTAACTATTGTCACAAACAGTAGTTCCTCGAGAATTCACAATTTTGACACCCCCCAACAAGTTTTTATGCAAGGTTTCAATTTTATAATTGAATTTTTTATCCTTACACCATAACTTAACATTTTCTCTATCTTTGTCCAAAACATAGATCACCAGATTATCCTTATTATCCTGTGATAATATTTTATTTAAACACTCATTGAAAAGACCTTTGGTCAATGGTTTATTTTTTAGAATCTCATAGACCTTGTCTATAAATATTCGCATGATTCTTTCCTTCTTGACTTGGTATTTCATCCTATACTTCGCCTTTATATCGGATATTTCAGTAATCACATCAATTTCAATATTGCTCTTCTTTTTAAAATAATCCTTTTCAATAACCTCGGTTTCTTTATGTATGGACTTGGCTTTCTCTGTATTATATTCTTCAAGGGCCTGTATTTTAATCTCTTTTGATTTTTCTTTGGCTTCGTGCTTGATAAACATTGCCATGCGCTTAATATCATGCTCTTGATTTTCGGTTCTTTCTTGCATTCTTCACGACTCAAATTATATCTATTAATGTGACGATTAATTTTATGGGGTTCTTTAAATTTCTATTATGTTTTATAGAGTTTTGAACTCCTTTTTGTTACTTGTATGAACTATCTTATTTGATCCTTGGTCGTGAAACATAAAATAAGTATGATCATTTGTTGGTTATGGAAAATTAGTTTCGAAATAAATGCGATACTTTATATTTATAATCAAATACAAGGGAATGAATAGATTGTTGGATTTTTAATAATTTCAAATTAAATTTCAAATCTGTGCAATTTAATTTTATTTATTGGCCAAAATATCTTTATTTAGGCACACATATATTTTAATAATGACATTTCTCAAAAATCAATAATTATTTGGTTAAACAAGACACTTGAACGCATTTAATTTGAGAGAAGAAGAGCAGTTGATGAAGATAGATCAGGTTAGGGTGTCAAAAGATGTATCAAGTAGTAGTGCAATATTTCCAATCGGCTGACTACGTCTCAATAGATGCAATTGATAAAATTAAATGTAACCCATATCGAAATATTTAATTTGGTTAAATATTTTTTCAAAACAGATATTATTATCGTATTTTAGGGCATAAATATTTTTGGTGATGATATTTTCAAAAAATTATGTTAATGGAATACTAATATTTTTGATAAGATGCATATAATTATTTAAAAAAAATATTTCAGACCATAATTTTCTTTGAATCCTAATGCTGTTTCATTTAGTTCCGTTACAAATCCTGCCCGCCAACAAAATATAAATATTATCGATTCAAGCATAAATTTACATAAAGCATATAAGGAGTATTTTATATTTATGTAATGAGTTTTTTTTATAAATTCCATCTATTGTGACGTAGTCAGCCAATTGGGAATATTGCACTGCTCCTTGATGCATCTTTTGACACCCACATCTGATCTATCTTCATCAACTGCTCTTCTTCTCTCAAATATGTTAGTCCAAGTGTCTTGTACATTAAGCATATTGTATTATATTATATTGCATTATATTATATAAGAAAAAATAAATTAAAATTTGCATAAAAAACATTATTTGTTTATTTTTTAATTTGATTTTTAGCTATTTAAACTTGTTCAAGCAAAACTCAGAATGCCCTTTAGAACATGTTTGGATAATACCTTTTTCCCACTTCTTGAATAAAAATTATTGCTTCCTCAAATTAATCAACTTTTTTATTTGATATGGTTTATAGTTAATTTTTTATAATTCCCCAAATAAAATATTTGTTTCATTATAGAAAACACGTCTAAAATTGTTTTTTTTACCTGTAAATTTTATATAAACATTTATTCTCATAGTTTGTAAGCATCAAATATAATTAAAAAAAATTAATCCTGATCTATAATCACTTACTTTAATGCCAGTCTTTTTCGAAAAAAATCATTCTAAAATAAATCATTAATTGTTTATCAATAGCGTTTATTTGACAATAAAATACACATTCTCATAAATAAATTTAAGATTTGAATTTATAAATATATAATGGCCAATTTAAGATTGAAAATTGAAATAATTAAATGGTATAAAAAATAGATAGTAGTCAATTTCAACATACAAAATTCATTAAGATTGAATTGCTTTATTTAAAGGCTCAGGTTTGAATATTGGTTTAAATATTACCTAAATGATTTTACACTGTCTTTAAATCCAATGAATTTCAATAACAGCATTAAATATGCGTTTTTTTAATGTTCTTTGCAAATTTAACATTGCATTTAAATATTAAGCCATTTATTTCCCTATGATTTTTGATTAATTAAATGATTGACACAAGAAATATCAAATTTTAATAAAAAGATATATTATGTATGACGTGATAAAAATTGTATATTTTCGAAATAAATATATGCTGAATTTTGTATTACGGTAGGATGTAATGCATTAGATTATAAAAATAAAAATTTTGTATTGGTTAATGCAATAATTTATGAATTACTACTGTTGTATTCATTTTTATTACACAAATACAAATTTTGTATTATTTAATCCAATAATTCATGAGAAACTAGCGTTGTATGCATTTGTATTATATGAATAAAATTTTGTATTATAATCCAATAATTCATGATAAACTAGTATTTTAAAAATTATATCTTTTTGATTCTATCTAAAAATAGTGATATAAACGTCAAATATTCAAATTCTCTCTAAAATGATCAAACCAACATGTTCTTGACCATATTTTTTTTTAAATTATCTGAAAATGGATGAATTGATATTAAAAATATAAAGCGTCGTTAAAGAATGAACAAAAATTATATCTTTTATATACTTACATCTTTAGTCTATATAATTTAGTTTCTGTAAATATACAATTTTTCGCCTCACCTAACTTAATTAAACCCAGCAATATTTATTGATGTGATGTATTTTTAGAATTTCATGCAAAGTTTCCATTATTTATTCTCGTTTTTCTAATCTACTAAGAATGTTTTTAATCACAATCGAAAATATTAATATATTCAAAAAATTCCCAAGTAATTTTGATACACTCATAATAATAAAAAAAGCTATTCTAAACCTTAACCTTTTTTTATTGTATAGCTATTTATGGTGTTTATAACGTAATTACATCATGAAACTAAATTTATAATCTGAAATTTTGCGTATATTAACCAACACAGATAGACCAAAACACAAATTACGATATATAATAACTTGCAGAAAAAGCCCTAAAAAAGGAGTTAAACAAAGTAATCATTATTATATTTTTATGTTTCTAAGTTTGTTTGTTTTTATCGGGAACTTACATTTTATAAGTTTCAAAAAGGTAATTTTATATCAAAATTTTCATTTAATCGTAATTTTCATCTTAAGGAATCAAGAAAAATACTCCATAGCTTTTCATCTTCTTGTATATTCAGTTTAAATATTCAAAATGCCCCTTATGTCTTTTTTTTTCAATTTCTATCTAGGATGGCAAGCTTGAGGCCACTTTTTTACCTTCAACTATTTTGGTATGATTACTTGTAAAGGATCTTTATTTCTAAAAGCGTGATTAACGATTTTTTAGTAAATCCAGCTGTTCACAAACCTTATGATACATTTCCAGCCATTAGTATAAATATACTATTCGTTTAGAATATTTTTGAAATATTTCTTTGATTCTTAACAACGCTTTTTATCAATATAAACGGCAAATAACATTTTTTTATGTAGTTGTTTCTATATCCAGAACGCACATAAATCCCCTGTTCTGTGTCCATGGTTATATTAATGTTTCCGCACTTTTGTTCATCGATTTATACGACTTACCAGAACCTTAATTTCAGCTTTTTCATAATAAATTAAGCAAACTGATTTTTCTGTAACGCCTTTCCCATTTTACAAATGTTTTCGATGACAATCCTACGACTTTGGCAATACTTGTAATCGGAATTTTATAAATATAAAACCAAAAATACTATATTAATTTATAATTTCGAGTTTTAAAAAACATAATTATTCATAATATATTTCTAATACATCCATTTTTTGACTTTTACCTAAAAATACCTTTGTTATTTATGGGGAATGTCATATTTATACATTTTGAGTATTTAATTGTCTGATTAAATATACCCTTCAATTACAGTGTCTTATTGTCCTTTTTTCAAGATATCATGAAAGTTAATTTTGTTTTTGATTTTATTTTTAAAGGATAATTAATAATAATTTTCATCATTCAAAAATTAAACAAGAAATATAGTTCCGGAAAAAAATTCTTTTGAAAATCACAATATGGAAAATTTTTATTTAAAATTGTGTTTTTTGTTCATTTTGGCCGCTTTGTAAACTTTAGCCTCTAATGTATAACACAGTAAACGATTCTAAATATGCATAGAAAATTTTATCACTCTTTAGGTTAAATTTTTTTGCCACTCACTTAGTTAAATTCGCATTATGCAAAATTAATAGGCAAAAAATTTTTATCAAATATTTTACAATATTTTTTTAATTTAGAATATTAATTAAAAATATTCTTACGGATAAAATTTATTGCATAGAACTGGTAGAATATTTTTTTTAATGATAGATGCAATATAATTTCAGACTCAAATAAATTTATTTTCACAAAACAATTATTTTAAACGATATTACATGTATTTTATTTAATAATTAGAGGTTTCCATTTATAATACATACGAATTATTGCTTCTTTTGATAATTTATTTCACAAAAATATATAAAGCCACAACAAAACATAGTTTTATTATATAAAATAGCTAATTTTTAAAAATAACACATACATAACTATTTTCATTTAATATCTCTCCTCGATATGGTTTTATATTGACAAATAATTTATAATTTCTTCAATTAAAATATGTTATAGAAATCATATCCTCTACAGCATTTCATAAAGTTTTTTAAAAGTTCTTATTTTGGTTTTTTGATTACTTACATTAGCATCATTAGTCAGAGAGACCTGCCTGGCTATAACAGACCGAAATTTCAAGAAACGGGTCATTAAAGCAGAAATTTTAATGCAACGGTAAAAAGAAAATATTTATAATTTTTAGTCAATCAAGAATGATCCATAATATAATAAATATCTGATTAATCTATTTTATAGAAGGAAGAGCTTATCAATAACAGTACATCACAAAACTGCCCAAAAAAATCGATGTATATATTCACCCATATAGTCGGCAAGCTTTTCAGCCGGGCACAATAAAATAACTATATTTTTATCCTTTTTTTATTCAGTAGTTCTATAAAACGATAAAAAATTATATTACCACACTTGAACATAGAAATATTATCAAAATATGGCTCGAAAATCATTTAAACTTATATAATCTTAAACAATGCATTTTGCAACTATAAAAAAAATTGGTTTTTATTATAGTCTTAAAAGCAGTATTTCAAGATAAACATGAATCTCGAATGTTTTAAAAAAAATGCGGAACGTTTCCGAATACGTAGCAAAAGTATACTTATCAAAACAAAAATTGAAATAAATTTCGTTTATGGTTTAGCATTTTTTATGAGAAATTGACAGATGAGTTGCTCAAAAAATATAATAGATCAATATTATTTTAAACATGCTTTTAAAACAAATCAATGGTGCATTTATAGGCATAACAAGGATGGCTTTACAGAATATAGCTTTTTTTTAGTGTAAATGTGAAAAATGAGAAATAAATATTGAGACTTAGTTTATGTATCATTAAAACCCATAAAAAAACATTATAAATATTTTTTTATAAAGAGTCAGTTATTTATATTCTGACTATCTTACATGCGAACTTTTTCTAGAAAGGTATGTATAAAATAACATTTCATAAATGCCGCGGCTATATAAACTCAATTATATCGAATACATGTTTAGCTAAAATATTTTATTCCAAAACAGATTAAACTTACAAACTATCCAAAATTAAGGTGCATAAAATTCAATTAAATCTAGTAGAGTCATGTGAGATAATTTGAATGTGCAAATTTTTTCTAACAAAAATAATTTTACAAAAAAATATATTGATATAATAAATTTATAAACATGTAATTAATGAAATTATAGTAATTATAATAATTACATTGTAAAGTCAAATTAAGAAAAAATGCGCGTCGTAGATACTATAGATTAAAGGTGTTTTGTCAACCAATTATAATTATTTCTGCAGTATTCTGAATTTTTTTTCATCCAAACGAAAGTTTCGGGCCTATAGATATGAAATTCCATCAAAGACAAAAATTCATATTTTAATGCGAATTTGGGTTCAAAAAACCAGCTTCTATTTCTACGAAAGTAAATATTTTAGGAACAACATAGCCCTCATTACACAATATTGCAAAAAAATAAACGTAAACTACAATATTCTAACAAAAAGCTTTGATCGACTAATAGAAATTAAATCAATTTGTCTAAAAATACCAAAGAAATTGAAATTAAATCTAGCCATTTTTTTTTACAAAATATCTAATATTTATAACTTAAAGTATGTATAGAAATATGAAATCCGCAAAAAGAAGACCTAAAAAGAATTTTATTCTTATACCACTGCCATTTTGAAGCTTTTAAAGACATACTGATCGTGGCCATTTTTATCATTCCTTTAGATATTTTAATGTGGATATTGGCACGGATTCATACTTTACCAAAATATTGGAATTTTAAAATATCGTAAACTAGATAATAAAAACCTTTTTTTATCAACCAGTGAGATAAAAGATATATTAAATCATATTTTATGCAATAAATAGTTTTTTTAAAAGGGATAATTGTGAATAAAAACGAAATTTATCAAATTTTTATAATTTTGCATTTGAATTTCAATTCTGAAGCGCTAATTTTTCCGATAAATGCATAAATATAATTAATTTCTCTTATATCAAGTAAATCGAACACATGTAACTTATAAATTCGATGCTATGAGAATATAATAACATGCATATTATATCCTGTGCATTTTTTTGTTGAAATAATATAAACAAAAAGTCACAGTCGTTTTATTAATACCGAAATTTTTTTGGTTTTTTATTACCTTTAGTGTTAAGGCCTGAAATTATTGTCCCATATATATCTGTTTTTTTTATTTCAAAATTTATTATGTTTATGTATAATACCCTTTAATTTTGTTTTATATACGAATAAACTATTATATTTAAATACATATGCTTAAGGTCTTCTTTTCCCCTTTATTTAACTTTGCCTTGATTGTTATTTATAAATAAAAAACCCCTTTTCAACCTGCATAGAAATGAATATTAAGTCAATAAACGGCATAAGTGGAAATAACAACTTTTTTCTACTATAATATAAAAATTCAACTATTATCCTATAAGGCTATATCTAATTCTATTACTTAGAGTTTTAAAAGTTTCGGTTACATATTTTTCACGAAAATAAATTGCATTTTTCTGAAAATAGATGGAAATCAAGTATTTCTTAATAATATAGACATGCATTGTAAAGTAAATCAAGCAAAAAACATTATTACTTATAAATTTTGAGTTTTTAAATCTTAAAAAATACTTGAAATTTGCATGAAAAAATATTCAAAATAAATAAGTACTTATTAAGTCTATTGTTGTCTTTTATAGGCAATGCAATTTTAAAAAAGAATTTACGAATAATTTATAAAAATAAGCCATATCAAATTTATTACCAGTGATTATAAAATCATTTACGGATATTTTATAACGGAGAGTAAGAAGTCATACAATTTGGCAAATTTAATGTTTACAGCATTTTAGCGACATTGATTATCTGGAAAGTTAATGATGATAAGAAATTTAATAAGAAAAGCAAAGTATACAAAAATATATAATACAATGATATAAGAAAATAAAAGTAAATATAAAATGCCCTGTCTATTTTATTTTCTGTGCAGAAACACGATCCACGCAATTAAACTAAAGGTCAAAAGTATTTATTGCAAGAATTAGTATGTTTGTGGTATGAAATAAATAATGTGAATTTTTTGTATTATTTATGACATCTTTATTATGTTACTTATTTAATATGCTAAACTTAAATTTGTTTTTAATATTTCGCATCATAGATTCGTGTAGATTAAACACAGTAAAATAATCGTTTATTTAAAAGTTAAAAAAATTCAAGGTCGAGTTTATATTAGAAAATTTAGAAGGATATATTTTTATTTGGTTTTTTTTAGTATGAGGCTTATTATATTTTATAATTTTTTTCGGGCTTTTAATTGTATAACAATATAACTTATATATTTAGATTAACAATATTAGCATACTTATATAGATCCTTTAATGTTGTAATGTACATAATTAAATATAATAGCCTAATATTTCCCCTCTTTTATCAAAATTTTTGTGCATTTTTTTTTATTTTAGTAAAAAGTGATTTAAACATAATTTATATTATTGAAATTCCTCTTAATTATTAAAAACCTTGGTATATATGACCGATTCTTATTATATACATAAATTGTTGATATTTATAATGATCTAATCAATAAAAATATTGTTAAATACTTGTGTTTTTTCAATCCTTTTATTAATTCTTACTGTTTTAGATTCATTTTGAAGGGTAATTTATACCAAAATTTTTCGTTTGTTATGATTATTTAAGATAATACAGCAACAAATTCACCACGATTATATCCGATTCATGATATTTGTATCAAGTGCACCAATTTTTTTAAACGAAGTAGGCGGCAATGTTAAAGCTTAAATAAGAGATGATCAAATTTCTCTATTTTAAAGGAAATTATAATTATACATAGAATAAAGTAAATTTAAAAAATATAAAGAGTCTACATATTACATTCATGTGTTTTAAATCTTGTTTAAAATGGTAAAAAAATAGAAATATGCTCACCTGTGGAATCTCTTGATTCTTAGTAAATTTACTGCACAAGCTTATATATCCAGAGATGTATGACAAAAAAATTACACATAAACTTTTTCATTTTAATGATTTTATATAATTATATTGTTTTAATGTAGTTTCCTGCGATCTTAAAGTACAATCTGTCTCTGTCTTTAGATTTTAAAATATGTATTAAACTCTTACATGTGACAGTTCATGTTATGAGCATGAATACAAATTTAGAATACCATGAAATCAGGATCAAGTCCCATATTTCCCACCGAAAAAAAGCATATTTAAAATTTGTACGAAGTTATAAGCATCTAAATCCCAATAACTACAATTAAAACGGAAATATTAAACGACTCTCTCATAACGCAATCTGATTATGATCACATAATATTTTTGAGGATTCAAATTATATCGAAGATGAGTACAATGCAGTGAATGTGACAAACAATCGAGTATCATCAAAAAGATAAAATAAATCGAATAATACTTATAATTCGAATAATTCATAAAAAACTTTCAATTAGAATAGGTTCGTTTTTCGAGGACATCAATATAAGAATTAAACATACTTAAAGAGAGTTAATTTAGTATACTTGAGGAACGTATGCCAGAATTAAATGTTTTTAAGCGGTCTAACAATAATTAAACACAGGCTGAATAATCATTTGATAATGAATTAAAGGCCGATATCAAAATAATAAAAGGTATAAGAACTGATTAAGAGAATACATTTACCCTAGATGTTTTGTTTTTATTTCAATTATCGACATAATTATATATCCGTCACCTTAAATTTGAAAATGCTTGAACTTTATTAAGTTAAAAGATTTATTATGTCTCTTTTTTGTTTAGAATGAAGTTTCTTAATTATTTGTAGCTTATGACTTTACATAGACAGAATCATTAGATAAAAAACTACTTATAGATCCCCACAATATAATTGTATATAAAACAATAAATATAATAAATTCAGATACTATAATACCTTCAAATTACATTTCTAAGTTTTTTTATTTACTTGATCATACTTCAATTACCTTTTATTGATTTATGAAGTCTACTTATGCATCGAATATATATTACTCTGCAGATAAAAGCCAGTCTTCGGCTATTTTAACACCGTAAATATGAAAAACTCCTTATAATGCACTATTTTAAGGATTAAATGGTGCTATAGATTTATAAGTCAATATAATAAAATAATTGCTAGATATATTTTTTCACGCGCTCTTTTTATAATCCAAAATTGACTTGAAACGAGGTTATTTTTTGAAACTTTATAAAAATGTACTATAAATGATGCTTATATGGTCTTTTATGCCACTTAAAATTAAAAGGTGTATTTTGCATAAATTATTCTCTTAAATATTCCAGATTATAAAAAGTTACTATCATAATAGAGATTTGGGTAAGTTTTTATTTATATCTATATAGAATAGCTAGTTAGAAATTTGAATAAATATTTAAGATATGAGATATAACATAAATAATTTTATGGTTTTAAGTTCCAAAACTTTTTGCAAAATTAATTTTTAGAGATCACTAGCAGAATACATCCAAATATGCGTATTTGAATATTATATTTGCAATTTTATTTATGGGCCTATTTTATTATCCACTTTAAAGACCTATAAAAGCTATAAATATCGCTATTTTGATGATTATTTTTTTACTTCTTTTGATAGGTTACCTATAAATAATTTTCCTTTTACATATTTGGAACACTAAAATTAAGGGGCTATAACAATCCAATTATTTTTGTCATCCCTTCGCTTCCGCCTGAACTCTTAGCTTCGTGTATAAAAATAATGATGTATCTTCATAATTAGATATTATAAATTTTTGTTTTTCTTATTCTAATTTTCAAATATGCGAGAGTTCTATCACACGTGATTTTTAATTGCTTTGTTTTCTGTTTTTAACATTTTCCAGGACTTCGGTATCTATAATTCCGATTTCAATAATTTGATGGATTTTTAATTTATCTTTTATGGTTTTTTTTTTCCAGTAATTCTAAATATTGATTTGGGTTTGTATTTTAATATCCACTAAAAACTCTGTGCTTTCGTTTTCTATGATTTCTAGCTATCTATAACTTTTTGGGCTTATATGACATGCTGAACATATATTATGTACATCCAATCAAAAATATGACCCATATAGCAGGAATAATGCAGCATTTAACCGTATCTGAAGGACAGGTAGTCTAACGTTTTAAAAGCTCTTTTCCGGTGTTTTTATTTACCCTTATTTATAAAAAATTATATCTTAAATAACATAGAATCTTTCTTCTTTCATTGGCTTTATGTTTTTGAATTTAGGGGTCTTTTTGTTTAAACCTACTATGACAATCAAAGAATTATACCCATGCTTCAATTTTTTCGATAGAACATATGAATAAAAAAATATATGAGCATAAAAAAACCAATTAAAGTGAATATCTAATTTTTTTTTGATCTAAGAAAACTTTAATCGTAGATTTAAAAATTGATTTAATTGAAAAAAAATATCGGTGAAAATGAATTATAATGTATATCTAACAAATAAAGATACCAACAGAAATTTTTAGGAGAATGCGTTCAGGGGTCGATTGGTAATATTCAAAGAATTTAACATAAAACAGTTGATAAATAATAATATAGAAGCTGGTTTTTTCTTTATAAAAACATTTTTATATTTATATGGTTGATGTGCAAATCCTGTGTTTTTGACTTGCGGCTTCTATAGTTAAAATTTCAACGTATCCCTAAAATTATCTGCATAATAGTTATATTTATAAAAAAAGTTAATTTATCGGTTAGCTAAATAACCATGTTTTTTTAATGATGTATAATTAGCAATCGAATAAGCCTATGGATGCAATTTATGAAATAAAATCCAAATTAGTTTTCCCAGCAAAAAATATTTATCTGCCAAAAATAGCAATATTCTATTTCCCCTGTATATTCTTATAGACCTTTTAACGATTTTTCGTTATATTTGAGGCCGTTAATTTTTATTTTAGAAAAATATTAGTTATAAATCTGATTGATAATATCCCAGGAAAGCTATATTAGCCTAAAACTTCAAATGTAGTTTTTGGGGAATATTCATACGCTATGAATATTTTATTGATGGTTTGTTTAAGTGCAAGATTTAGCTTTCATCGAAGTTATATTGGATATCAAACAGATACATAATGTGTCACAGAAGTCAAAAAGACCGAAAGAATGCTTTTTAAAGAATATGTTATAATAATAAATTATCATTAAGCATGGGTGTCTCTTGATTAAGTATCTAATAAGTGATACTGGCTATTGATAATTTTTATTTAATTTATATAATAGCGTAGAAAATTTTAATTTGTATACCAGATAAAAAATTTTGTCATGAATTGTATAAATTCGTGGTATCTGATATATTTTAAATTTAAATTTATATGATCACATAGATTTTTTTTTTAATATTTTGAATCATGTCCTAAAAAAATAATGTTGTATTAAGTAATCGCAATTATGAAGTTCACTAAAAAGCCAAAACATAAATTGAACAATACAAAATTGAATAAAAAATTTATTTATATAGAAATACAATGAATCGAGTCGTCAATATAAAATAGAAGAATGTGAATTTGTTACGGTCATCAATAGTTTAGTAAAGAACAGAAAGAAGAGTTTTTTTTGACACTTAAAATCCGATATCTTGATGAGTTTCATTCAAAGGAAATAAATTGAAAACAGATATTGAAAGAAATAATTTACCGATGATTGATTATCTTAAAGATAGTGATTTTTATTTTAAAGAAGATGATAGGGAGTTTAAATTCATCTTTGAATCATATTCAAGGAACGAGAAAGAGGAAGCTAAAAGAAGTAAACGCATTTCGACCGAAAAATTTACAGTCGGCATAAAAAAATAATTCGAATGGCATGAATAATTAACCACAGAGGTCAAAAAACATAAAAATTTTATAGAATATGTTCTAGAAGATAAAATTTTTTATTTAAATAATATGCCAGAAAAAATATGGATCAAAATAAGGAAATCAACTAAAAATAATTGATTTTATAGATTATATAAAAAAACTAACGATGGTTTTGTTTATAAAAAAAATCATGAATAAAAACCATAAATATTGATATAGATGGTATTTTGGTAGCCCATCTAGACGTTTTGGATAACGCAATGAAATGATTAGGGAAACATTCGACTTATTGTACAATTTTAATTACATTATTATTATATTTATGATTAACTTAATATATATTCAACTTATTTTTTTGGAACAAGTAATTAAAATACGATCATTTCAAGAATAATTAATGCATAATGCCACTTTTACAATTCTATTGATTCTCCCCCTGCTAAGATATAAAATTTCAAATATATTCAGATTATTAAGCAAGAACTTTGAACTCATTTTACTTAGAGAGGAGAAGTTGATGAAGATGGATCAGGAATAGGCGCCAAAAAATGTATCAAGGCGTTGTGCATGTTCCCAATGGGCTGTTTTTGTCTTTATGGATAAAATTGATAAAAAGAAACGTATCCATAAATAAAAAATGTTGATTGCTAGTTCAGATTATTATATCCAAATTTTTCTATTTTTTTAATAACTTTATTGTAAATTAGAATTTCAAAATTGCATCCTTAAATGTAATAACAAAATAATTATGAATATATTAGGAGCAAACTGATTTTAAAAATATAGAGTCGGGCTTTTATTTTCTATGGGAAATTAACTTATAAACTTACTTTAAATAACATTTAAATTTTCGGGAAAATATTGATTGTTAAATATATAATAGTCCATTCATAAAATAAATAGAGTTCAATGCCTTTTGTAACTTATAATCTTATTTTTGACCCCCCGAAATTATAATAAAGAAAAGAATTATATGCTTTTACTCATAGATTATTAAAATATTATGTAAATATTTTCTTTGAGATAAACTAATTAGAAGTAACAAACGGGGCCCAAAAAAGAATTATAATGGAAGTATGTGCAAAAAAAAATTTTTAAAAAATCAATAAATATAAATATATATTTAAATGCTTTAAACAATTTTACATCAGAGATCTCGATCATTTTCATATAGTTTTTTAATAATTGATTATATGTATTTTTGTGATTTGAAGTATATCTATCCTAAACTTACTTTGTTATCACAATTATGGAATTCTTTAAGCACAATTCATGTGTTTTATTATAAATATGTGGCATATGTTTACAAAATATCACTTTGGGGATCTCGATCACATAATTATTTAACTAAAAATCATGTGTGTTATTGCTATCACAAAGTATGTTAATCAAAAGTTTACTTTAAGATATTATAAAATATGAAAATATATGTTTTTTTAGGAAAACTGTGCTTTTTCAATGTATATAGTCATATAAAAAGTGTTGATGATATAAATTATATAAAAACTGCATATAATTTGTTAACTCGCTCCTCTATTAAAATAAGTTATGTAATCTGAATTTATTGCAAAAAATTATAGTTTCCCCCTATTTCTCTTGTGATATAAAAACTTAAATCAACTTTTTAAACTATTGATTTCTAATTGCAATTTATAGATCATAAAGATATATAGATTTAGAGAAATGTATATAAATAATGTGATCGAGAAAAAAATCACTAAAAGTAGTGTCTGCGTATATAATGTGATGGTGGGTTTACAAAATAAAACATTTGGTATGTAAATATGTTAGGAACTACAGTGATAACGGAGATATGCTCACAAATAATAGGGTTGTGGAAGACAATCGAATTAATAATTATAAATGGAGAAGATGCGGAGACGAATGTTGTAATTGAATGAGGCTTAAACAACTATTTATCAGGAATTCTCTATTAAGCTATTAAAAGCTCTTCTCGGCCGAAAAAGGTGTACAATAATAATGTAAAATTAACTTATAAGGGAATTTTATGAAAAATAAAATGATTTGCTGGAAATCTTCTTTTTATGAATTTAATATTATGATTATTACTTCTTTATAGTAAAAGTAATTAAATCTTTACAGGCTATATTTTCATAATATACTGCACAAAACACTGACACCTAATATAAAACAAAATATACTATCAAATAAAAGACTAGTATATATATTTGGATTTTAAGGGATAATGATGGGCAAGGTATTAATAAATTTACATTGAAATAGTAAATGAAACTTTAAGTGAAGCTATTACGATTTCATTTAGGGAATACAAAATCTTTTAAACAAGGTATAATTCGGTAGTAAAAAACACTGATGCAAACTATAATAATTTATACTGTCTTCACTAATAGTAAGCAGAATCAAAAAATTAGCATTTTAAAGATACCTCTACAGATAAACATGACCTGAAAAGTACTTTATAATTTATAATAAATAGGTTTAACATAACATTTTGCTGCATAAAATACATATTAATATGATTTATTAGTTTCAATATATGTGGTATTTCTAAATATATTTTGGTTTGTTTCAAAATCAATGTAAATTTTTATAAAAATTACAAAATTAAAGGTATAATGTATTCACAGATGAAAAAAATAAATATTTTTTTCATTTGCCTTTCTTTCATTCTTTTTTTAATAATATGTTATTTAAAACCTTTATATCATAATTTTTATGGTATGGCTTTTGTTTGTATATAAAAATCATAGTTACTCTTGTGGAATATAAGATGTATAAATAAAATTAATTATATTATGAAGGATTTTAACTTTATTTTTTTCACTCTTTTATTAATTGTTTAACAATTAATTAATGCCAAATTACAGACACGATATCTGTGCTCTATTGATTTGGTCATTTTTAAAAAAATTTACTATTAAATTGAAAAAAATAAACCATCCATATATATTAAAAATTTACCTTATTAAATAAAAACATGCAACAAAGATTTATATGTTACATCTTCCTCTTGTTGCATAAACCACCATTTTTATATTTAATGATACTAGAGATTTCTGTAATTAAAAAGTACTTGATTGTGTGTAATTGGATATAGAAGTCTGATTAATGTTTTATTATTATAATTAAATGTAAGTATTTTATTTATAAATGTGTTGTAGTTTCTAGTTTTTAATCATAAATATCTGGAAATTTTACGTTTTACATGTTGCTTCGTTTTTATACAATAATTTTTCTTTCTTTACCATTTATTGCTATTTTCATATTAAAATTGTCATTTTTAGTTTAGTTCAAAGCATAAACAAAAAAACTTTAGCAGAAACAATCATGGATGTACTATTCTATCTCTAACTATATCATATGTTAAGCCGTTGTTTATAATTAAATTAAAAGCACTTAGAAAGAAAAATAGATGAAAATTAAAAAAATATACTATTAATATATGGCTATTTTGGAATGAAAAGTGTTCATATTAGTTTAGTTCAAAGAATTCGTAGAAAAAAACTTTGAAATACCATGGATATAATATTTCACGAAGTGTTATTTAAATAAATCTATTTTAATTTTCATTTATCCTGTGATGATTTGATCCTACGGCTTTTAATTTCAAAATAAGACTTATTTATAAATCCCTTTAAAAATGACACTAAAATCCACTTTGTTGTTTTTTGGAACAGGTATAGGCTTATCACATTTCTTTTTGAAGAAAAAGCATAAAGAATTGGCAATTTTACCGATATCTGGTATGTTCTTATTTACATACACCGGATCTATTATGGAATTTGATAAACTTCTAACTGAACAAAGAATATCACCAAAACAACCTGGTTTCTGGGTTATTGGCGCTGGGTTGGTATGTGCTGGTATGGCGTTCGATTTTTCTGCTCAAAAGATTAAAAAATATGCAGATATGTATAATTCCAAGCATATTGTGTAAATAAATTATAAATATCGTGTATTTTCATAGGCTAAGTTTCTGTTTTATCAATTATTAAGTCATTGATCAATATTTAAAATATGTTTGTCTTCGAATTTTTTTAATTATTTCAACGAAAATATTTGAACCCACTCAAATATCATAAATATGCAAATAATGCTATAAAAGAATAATATTTATCCGTAAAATATTAGATAATATGAATGTAAAAAGAAAATTTCTTGGTAGCATACCTGATTATTTTATTATTAGATGAATGGGCATTTCTATGGCTCTATATTAGATATTAATGGGTCCAAATATTTCATTTAAACCTTTCTGTTGAGCTTAAAGTTATATACTGTTTATTTTTTTTGCAAAAATAAACATTTTTCAGATGAAAGAAGACAAACAGGACTCTAATAAATCTTAGTAAATTCATCATATCTTTATAGGTCTATTCCTTGAATAAAATATTGGATTAATTTATACCTCGAAATAAATAGTCATAATTTTAGTTTTTGCTCTCGAGCACAACTTGCTTATTTTTGTTAATGCAACGTATATATACTTTTGGCTATCTTCTCCTCTCTGAAGTCTTATTCAATACCTCACCTTTTTGCGAATATTTATAATTTAAAGGGGTTTTCTCGATCCCATAGTTTTAATATATGCCTCGATTTGATTTGTGACTTTGAGTTCCTTGTATGTACCTTTTGTGATACTTTGCTCCCTCGTCACGAGTTTTAATATATCGGATATTTTTTTTTCTTGCACTTGTATATTAATGACATCTCTGATGCTAGCAAAATATACTTCCATTATTTTTTTCGTTTTTAACTGTGTTTATTGCGTCGATACTAGTCACGCCTATTTCATTAGAGTGATACAGTTTTTATTTTACTCAAAAACTTGAATAAATAATTAATTTTTAATCTATAAACTTCAAATAAATCACAAAAAAATTTAAAAGGGGTCGTTAAATATACAATAAGAACTATAAAAGTCATATAAGTTTGTGAAAAAATTATGTGCGATTTTTACAGCAAATTTATTAAACACATATATAGTTTGTAAAAATATTTACATGGAATTTACTCATATAAATATTGTTTTAAAATTTAAAATTCTTATGCCAATTTAACTTTTTTTCTGATGTTTTAATATTAAAAAAGTGAATATTTTACCATACCTAATCGGGATATACTCAGATTTATATGCGTTTAAATTTCGGCTATGCCCTTAAATAGGCTCATTCAATGTGTTTTTTTAAGCATTGAAAACTCTCCGCTCCAATGAATATCTTACACAGAATAAAATTTTTGAATTGTGATGTATTATTTTAATAACTTTCGCATTGAAACTTCTGGTCTATTTCGCTTTTTTTATACAAAATTATTTGACTTTAATGTTATATCAATACGCTGTATATTACCTGGGTTTTGTGCTTTTTTTTCTGTCATATATCCATGGTTTATTTCTATATGTCCTATATTGATCAAAAAGAGTCATAGACATCAAGTCAACTGTCTAAATGCAGACAAAACTAAAATTAGACGGGTTTCAGAAATTAAATCTATTAAAGACACGCCAATAAAAATAATATGGTAATCGGATGTGTTTAATGAATTTTATTATTTTAAAATAATTTTCGCTTTGAGTATTATTATACAATCGTTTTTTATTATAACAGATCTAATTTCTTCCAACCAAACATCTTTGTACATATAATTGAAACGATAAGCGTAATAAAAGACTATTTCTCGTAAAAAAGCATGTATTTTTGAAAAGGGAATTTTATAAACGAATGAAGTTTATTTACACAGGATTTCAATTTCAATATATAGAAATTGTGAATTAATAGCCCTTACGTCTCTTTTTGCAAGTATCCACAAGTCATAACAAAAATAATAAAATACATAACTGAAAACCACAGTTTTTATTTATGATTGCCTGATTTATGTAAACCGATGTGTTAAACATCTAAATTATTTTGAGAAAATAAACCCTTTCGATTTTATTTTTTTAGACGGTAATTAATTGTAAAGCAATTAAATCAATATAAAAAACTAAAAAAAGATGTAATTCCTATTTTTCGTTTAAAACTAGAGACACTTAAAAACATTCGCTAAGACCAATAATATCAAATAGAGATAATAACTAATAAAAGTTTAATTATATATAAGAGCGGCATAAAAATATTCCGAATATTTGCCCTGATTTTAAAATTTTTAATTCAAATAAAATACTGCGTATAGGAACAAAAAAATATATATTAGCATTTAATTTGCATCAAAAATAATCTTTAACGTGTTTTATACAAAATATTATTAGTCGGTGTTAAAACCTGCTATCTTATGACACTATATTCAAGATAATCCAAATATCACCTATCGTAGCTACAAATCTATTTTATCTGGATTTATAAGCTAATTCACATAATAAGGAAAAATATTTTCATAACGTAGGCTCTGTTTCGTATAATACACCCCTATGCAGAATTTTACTTGACAAAAAATAAAAATTATTTTAAAAAGCTATCATTTCCCCCATAATTTTCTTAATTGTTTTAGTTGCCATAAGAGAAAATTTGCTAAAATACTTATAAAGAAGGATTAAAAACCCAAGATCTTATAAAATTCACTATTGCTCATATTTTGTTTTAGTAAATGCAAATAATATCAGAGAAAGGTTAAAATGTAGAAATTATACAAAAGATACCAAGATACATTTGCAATACATTTTCCCTTGAAATATTACATATCTATAAATTGTAAAAATATTTGATTTGTATGTATTTTTTTGTATTTCAATAACACAAAATACAACAACATGTTGATTTGGGCATCATGAATTATCGAAAATGGCGTAAAACTAGTAAAATGATACTATAATATTAGCTTAACGGTCAAAATTTTTTTTTGTCTTTTTTTATGTCAATTGCTATTTCACTAGGATTCTAGTCTTTTTCTCTGCCTTTGATTTCGTGTAGCCCCGATTTTATTTCTATTGGGCTCTTAAAATGATATAACTTATATCGATATCTTTGCAAAGTCTTACTAAACGTTTCTTACAGAAATATAAACATTCTTTGGTTGTTTAGTGTTGATTAAATCCTTAAAAATTAACTTTGGTTTATTGAGTTCCGCGTAGTGAACTTATACCTACATAAATTTTTATTTTGAGAAACGAGATATAATTCCACAAAACTAACATATTAATAATTGCAAAACACACATAAAATTACGTCGTTTAGAAATTTTTTCTATTACACTGTCTTGTTGATGAAATGATAATAAATTTATTATGTTTTTAGAAAAAATCTTGCTTTTTAAAACTTAAAAAACATTTATTCATAGTTTACCGATTTTTTAGTCGTAGAAATTGGTTCATTATTTTATATAATCCTATTAATTATAAAAAATCTATTCGGCAATACATTTTATTAAAAATTCAATTTAATCAGATTGGGATAAAAAAATTCTGCTAATAAAAATGTGAATTCTTTATTATATTCTCCATTAGATATTTAGAAGATTTTGTGGTAGTAGTGACAGATTACTTTGACTATTTTTTTTAGATTGATAGTCTAGGCTAGATTAGAATTTTTGTTAATGAATTTCAATCAATATTTGAATTTATTATGCGTTTATACGTGATTCTTAGGATTCCCAGATAAGTTCAATTATAGCTTAAATATACGTAACTTGGCTGTAAGTGTATTGTTTTTCACGTATACCAAAAACAGATTTTTTATAAAATTTATAAGTAGCTTTTATGTCTATATAAATATTATTTTGCTTTTATTTATGCCTAAAGAATATTTTTCTGTTATTTCCGATCGTATTTTTATATTCACTTAAATAAAGAAATTTCCAAAGATAATTTTATTCAAATATGTCGATTAAATCAACAAATGCTATTGTATTTGGTTATGAAAAATATTTTTATTATATAATTTTTTTTCAAGTGTTATGTTCAACGAAATATGAAGAATACACAGAAAATTGCGGCATTATTTATAGTTAAGCAATAATTTGCAAATAAAATTCTAAAAGCAAGAAAGCTACATAATAATATGTTTTTTTTTGTTTTAAAGTATATATAATATGTGTAGAAAGTTTTTGTACTATTATTATTATATTATTGTAAGATATTGTAAATGTGGGTTTGCAGCTTTTTCATTGATTAATAGATTATACTTTTCGCGGTGCCGATTTTATCTAAAAAAATGTTGAAAGTATTTTATAGAAAGTTTGCATATATTAACTTACAATTATAGAATATTATTAATAGAGCTTTCAAAGCGGTTACTAGGAAAAAACGAAAATTTTTTACCGTAGAGGTTGTGGATTATCACCAGAATTTTTGTAAGAGCCATCTTAAATAAAGATCAATAAATCCCGGTGTCAATAATTTTCTAAAGTTCTTTTAAAATTCAAAATACCACAATGAGAATTGCAAAAGTTCGACAAATCTAACTTTGGATCTAATTACGAAGCTATACTATAAAGTTGTAAACGGTATTTTGGTGTAAATTACTGTTATTGAAACATTTAATGACTAAATAAAACCTTGCAGTATATTTTATATTTATTTTAACATTGTAAAGAAATTCATCTATAGGTAATTTAATATTTTAATTTGGGATAAAAACGGTTGATATGATATTTTTATCTCAGTAAAATTACATATTTTGTGTGCTTTAATAATTAAACCATTAACTTGTTCTATTTTAGCCTTTATTCTTAATTTTTTTTTGTATACGCTATTTTTAGAAGTTATTGTGCAATAAGATTATAATTCGTATTTTTTGCTGATTTTTACTTTTATTTCATGAAAAAACAAATAAGCAATTTATTAAATTCATTGTTTCTTTTTGCATTTATTTGTGTAATCAGGCATCTTCTTTTCTGAATTTATTTGCTTTTTATACATTGGGTATTTAATTTCTTTTTAAAAAAGGATAATGGTTTATTAAAAACCTCAAGATAACTAAAATAACGACATCAAAAACGTTTTATAGAAAATTTTGAAAATATTTCTAAAATTAATTGGCGTTTTCGAGTGTTACTTTGAGATAGCTGTATAACAAACACGTTTGACTATCCTGTAGAACAACTGGTATTCAAGAAATGTTATTATAAGCCTAAATATATTAAAATGAAATATTTTTTTATTAAATGTCAGATTGACCTTAAATGGTACATAATGTTAATTTTTGACCATTGCATTAAATTTTTTATATCGCGTAAATACAAAAGTCGTAGGTGGGGGTCATCATGTTTTGGTGTAAAAGGGATAATCAAGGTTACTCCTGTGGTTTTTTTTAAAGACATAAAATATTCAATAAAATGTATTTTCATTTTAAATGAAGGTTACCGCATGAAAAAAGTCTAATAACTGAGCATCAAAAAATCACAATTCTTGTGATTATTTGGACATAAGTATTATTGATTTGCTATTTTTTCACCTTATTTGATTCAAGGTGTATTTTAAAAATTTAAATCAACACATGTTTCAATACAGACGCAAAAGATCAAAAAAAAAATTTCGTGGAATATTAAAATAATGTGATTTATATAATCGAATTTTGTTTTATTTGATAGCGGGGGAAATGACCCACAGTAATAAATGTGACCTCAATTTATATTTCTAAAAAAATTATCAAAGGCTTTAACAATAAGCAATACTCGTTTTCTAAATATAAAAACTACAAGATTTATATGTGTATTTTTTTTCTTTCTCAATTTTTTTTCAACTCTATGTCTTTCTATATGTTTAAATTTTGACATACTTTTTATATTAGAAAATTATTATACTTTCAAGGCTTTTTTGTAATTTTATACATAATTTTGATGATAGAAGTTCTATTATAATCAGAAAAGATAAAATAAATAGAATGATGAAATGGAATATATAGCGGTAATAATATACTTTAACTCGTTTGAAACCTTCATTTTATCATTAAAATGTTGTCTAATGTGATCATGGTTTAGATTCAATAATGTTTCATTAAAAAGCATATTTGAATTATAATGTTCATGGTAAATCTAACCTTTATGCAATTAAATTAACGATAAGAATATTTAAGATGATAGAGAAAGTTACCGATGTAATATATAAAAGCCTTGAAAACTCCCAAATGATTGCAGATATAAATTAAAAATCACATGAGCACATAAAAAAATGTAATGGTATTATGATAAAATACTATCAGATCGAATATTTAAAAATAAAATATAAAAGATTATAAATTTTTATTATTATACTATACACACATCACGAATAAATGTAAATAAACATTGCTTTTAATTCTGCTATACCAAAAATTATTTCTGAATTGATTTATATTATTTTTCCGATTTTACAAGAGGTTTTGTAAAAATTATCTATTACTGATCATATGCTATTTGGGTTTTAATATATAAGTTTATTTCTTAATACCCCATAAATTTACAATTTTAGATCAGCTTGGCATTTTCAGAATTTAGACTCAAAATACCCAAAAGATTATTACAGGTTTTATCGTAATATTTATTCGAATAAACTTTAAATAAATTGTAAAGTAGGGTAAATTTTGTTGATTTTATTATTTTTTATACAAAATACCCATCAAAGGTTGTTTTTCTAATATAACTCTCCATCTATAAAAAAATAGTATGTTATACAAAAAAAAATCAAGAATTAAATTTGTGTAAAATTCAAAATTTTACGCTTTAAAATAAATATTTTTAATATTTAGCGCATATTTTTTTATAAAGACCACTACCCAGAGAAGTAGCTAGGCATTAAATGTTAAAAATACGGCTCTATTCAATTTAATAGTAACAATCAAAATTTGAATTCATAAATATTTCCTAATACATTTTTATTTTAGGAAAATCAGATTGTGAAATTCGCACATTAGTAAAAGTGCTTGCCTTTAATAATGTTTTTTTTAGTTAATGCAGTACCAATTTCTATGATCATCCATTTTTTAATGGCGAAATTGTCTTGAGTTTATTTAGAATTACACGAATATTTTAAAATATGTGCTAAAAATATAAAAATCTGTAAAATATTCGAATTGTTAACTTATTATTTGCAAATTTTGTACCTAAAAAGACTTCGATTTTATGCATTTTTTGCCCTCTGAATGCTTTAAGGTAACGTTATAAATCTTTAATACATAAATATTATGATGATAAACATTAATCGGTGTTTTATGCAATTTTAATCTTACTATACAACATGTTTATTCAGATATTGTAACTTGACTTTTTTTTCCTTTTCTCTGACATCTTTAAAATAGCTGGTTATGTTAATTGGCAAATCTAATAAATCTTTGTAATTCCAGTCGCTTAAATGTCGAAATATACTAGTTTATAATTAAGGGTTCAAGTTATTGTTTTAAACCCAAATATTGAATGTTAGATGCATCGGGCAGATTCTATTTTTGCCGCATATTTCTAAAATTTATAAACCGATTTTGATACATTCAAATTATATTTGTGATATCTGGAAAAATAGGCATCAAACATTATTTATCTTTCTTCGCATCTATTTACTTGCTTCCTTATTCATTAAAAAACACATATTCTATTGGTAGATTATTCAAATAATAAATGCTTTTTATGAAAATATCAATCTGTAAGATATCTACACATCCATTGCTTCTCAAATGTTATTTTCATTTCACTAGAAAAAATATTATATTAGCATATATAAAGTAATATATTCTGAAAAGATATATTCTTTACTATTCTCAGTATTCCTATCTCCCTTTTTCTTTTTAAAGTCTCGGTGACGCATATCCAAATTCTATTACTAGCAAAAAAAAACTTTGATTTCTTATGTAAGTCGGGTTCTTTTTTATATCAAATACCCTAATATCTAAAAATTCAACAAAAATTGCAATTTTATAATTCTAATATATATATTTTTGCCTTAAAAATAGCAATATGATCCCACCCCAAAATATAATACAATAAATTAAAGATCAGATCAAAGAAATTTTTTCCCTTCCATAATCTAATATTAGCCTAAATAATTATTTCAAATCTAACTAATGTTAAATGCTAAACTTTGCCTATTTATTTGTGATCATTCTAATATAAAAAATGTGATTACTTTCATTCTATAAGGCGATTATTTTTTTATTTGTCTACATTTACTTATTTACTAGGATTAAAAAAATATATAGATTTCAGGCCATCAAATATAAACTAGCGTCTATGCTAAAATAAAAACTCAATTATAATCTAATCAAATGGTTTGAAAAACCAAATTTATACTAAAATAAAATATAGAGTAATCTTGTTTTGCAAATTTATCGTAAAAAATATAAAGCAAATTATACTGTATAATTCTATTGGTTTATTAAACCTTTCATATTATTGATATATAAATTGGCAATGTTTATGTTTGTATCAACTTACTAATATGAAAAAAATATGTCACTTTAAAACATTATATATGAATGAAAACCAATAATTTTGGCTGTTTTGTGCCATCTTTTTTTCATATAACAAGTCTTATTTTAATACGTACCCTATGGTTTAATTTAAGAAAATTTTTCGTAATTAAAAACATTTATAGAAAAGAAATGTCACCTAATTTTTATATAAAATTATATGTCTTTTGTTTGATAAGTTTTTTTGGCACAATTGTTAGTTTTTAAAAAAATAGGAAGATTTTTAAGAAATCTTTATCATGAAAGATACATAAATTAAGTCTTTAATGTTTGAAATATCAATAAGACATCAATTAGTACCATTTTTTGGTTGTTTAATTACAATGCTTTAGTTTTTTGCTATCTAAAGGCAACAATATGAAGATTTATAGATACCAGAAAATGATGATAGGTCATATTTATAAAAAATTTAGAAGAATTAGGTCTAATTTATTTTTAATAAAGAGTTTGGAAGTATTTTAAGAATATATATGTGTTTATATATGTAATCAATGCTCATATACTTACATGTTATAAAATAATCCTTTTATCTTTAAATAAAAAGCTAATGAAGTAGAATTCTGATAAATACTGTTTTTTATGTTAGCTAAAACAACGATGACAGCAAAATTTTATCTTTGAAATTCTTCTTCGATTTATTCACCTATGTTGATATCTATAGTATGAGAAACTTAAGTGAAATTGTTGGTAATAACTGCTCATTATTTATTTTTAAAAAAGAAAATGCACTAAATTATATGAGATCAACAATGAAATGTGGTGAAACCCGATCTAATGCCTTTTAAAATAGAAGAATTTATTAAATAACTTCTAAAACCACATAAATAATTCTCTTGGTAAATCTCAATTAGCTTCTGAAAATCAGTGAGTGAATTATATTGAAATCAAAAACACTGTAATATTGTAAAATTACCACGACAAAAAAAATTACATTTATACAAGAAAATAAGATTTCCTATAAAATAAAAATTGTTCAGATATCAATATATTTAAATGGATGTCATCAAGAAAAAAATTTAAACGTAAAGTGTGTATTTTCTTAATCCAGAGACAATAGAAGCGATGTAATTATTTTCATTCCCTAGAATTATGCCATACATAATTAAATCTTAAATAAGATACTGAATATGTTATTCACGAGTAAGATATAATAATTTTATCAATAAATATCTTATTAAATATTCTATTAAATGTGTTTTGAAATTAAATTTATTATATTCATGCACAGATTACATTCTTTGAATCTTTATAGAAGATATCCTATGTTTTTATTTCTAGCGCAGTATAAAATTATAAATTTCTAGATAAAGAAATAGTTACATAGATAATAGGTTTCTATTTTTTTTTGTCATTAGAAATAATTTTAGTGTTAGGTTTCTAGATATATGGTTTGTTTTAGATTCTAATATTAGACGCATTTAAAATAAAATTTAAACATTTATAATGAAAAAAAGATAACATTGGATTTCTAATGTGATATTTTTATCAATTTAAAGTAGATTGGTTTTTAAAATTTATGTGGTATGTTGTATAGAACTTATAAATGTGCTTTTTATGCTATTTGATGCAATTTAAAATGCATTTAAATGTTTTTTCCCTTTTTATATCATCCGAGCTTAAATATTAATTCGGTTTTTCGTAATAATAATTGTTCATAAAAGTAACATCAAAAGCTACGCTATCAGTACCATTTTTTATTATTATCTTAAAGCCACAAGGTTTTTATTTCTAATAAATCAAATCATATATTTTTGAAATATACGCTCCTTGTATTAAAATAATTTCATATAGACTTATCTAGTATATACAAATATAAATCAAGATATATATTCGCACATGACTCTAAAATCGAAAATGAACCTGATTTTACATATCTTATAATATCAAAATAATTTTATATTGGCCTCCCTTTTAGGGTTTAGTGCATTTTTAGAAAAAATTATAGATTTATATGTATGAAATAGAATTTAATCGTAAGTTAGTCTGAATAAAAGTAATTTTATTCTCAAATACGTCTAAAGACTATCTTTTGCAACATTTGTGATTCATCCTTCCAAGAATTTAAATAAATTATTCCTTCTGCAAAATTATATTGTGAAACGGGCTAAATATCGTAAAACGTTTCAAACTGAACACCATCATCTTTTTATGTTTTTCATAATTTTATAAGTGAAATATCATATTTATAGTACGATTAAGAAAATTCAACATCTTCATAGAGCTTTCCAATGAAGTTTCTAGTAATTAATACCACTATTTTGTTTATTAAACTTCGAAGAAAAGACACAAAAAAATGTCGCACACAAAAACTTACTAGTATGTTCCTATCATCAATAATACTTAAAAAGTTTCTTTTTAGAAAATTTTACATTAAATTTGTGCTCTTGAATTGACTGAATTATCTCATTTTATTTAAATGTATAAGTCATTGTATTACCAGCGAAGGAAATTTTTAATGTTTGGTTTAGTGCATAATGACTTTATATTTCTACATTGAATGATTTTAAATTGTTAAAATTTTTGTTTTTAGTTATATAGAACACGTGGTGTAATATAATTAGTTACATGTGTGCAGTATATGCAATAGGTATTCTGTTGCACATGTAACACTATTTATCTATCCATACTATGCATTTCAAATGCATTAAAAAACACAAAATACGATTAAATTCATAAAAATAACCGTGCAAGATATCACCTCGAATGATTATACGCGAAAGTACAAATATTATGCAATATAAAACTTGATGGTAATTTTCTTATATTGAGGAAAGGCTGTTTATTTACAACCATTTAAAATTTTCTTTTCTAAGTGTCAAAGCACATTTTTATTTAGTAAACTTTGAAATCGAAAAATATATTTTTAGCATATTTAATTTCCGTTACTGTAACTATTTTTCATATTTAAGATATTATTGTGTTTTATTTGTTCAATTAAAACTTCAGAACTTATACTTTTAGTTGATATTGGTCACCCGTATGTATGGCTTTCATCAAACTTTATTGAATAATATATTCTAGCTCACAAATTACGCTTATTTAAATGCTTTAAAATTGCATTTTAGATATGTTTTGTCTCCTATCGTGTAGACATTGTAGTTGTAAGTCTTATTCGTCGAAATTATGTGTGTAAGTTTCCGTTCTGAACCTTATTTATATATGCGAACTAATTAAAAAGAGTTTAAAAATCTAATGATACATACTTTTATGAAATATTTGCTAATTAGCTGGTTTTAAAGTCAATGTGTATTTATTAGAAGCAATAACTAGCATTTAAGTGATCAGGATATACAAATAAACGATTCAGGTAGGGTTTTCCATTTTTTATTAGAGAGGAAATAAATTTATTTAAATTTCAACTTTTTGAGTTTTGAAACTGATTTATTATTACAGTATAAATTTAGCTATTTTAAGAAAATAAAGATTTTTATATTTATTAGGTATTACGGTGAATCTCTCACGTTAAAATATATATTTATAATTTTTCTATATCATGAATACATTAAAAAACTTGATTTTCGTGGTTTGGTTGTAGAGATTTATGATTCCCAAATATTGAAACATTAAATTTACAGAAACACAAATCAGAGACATCTATGCTATTACCATGAAAATTCTAGACAAAAGACGCTTGTGATATTTTGTGGTTTAAAAAGAAGGTTCAAGACATTTTGTTAGATTTAAAATAATATCCGGTAAACGATTTATTCGGGTGATGACTTGAACAAAGAGACATTGTACGGTTTTGTAAACACGATATAGTATTTAATATTAGTCTCTATTTTGTCTAACAACTATTTTTATCTCATATCAGTACTATATGGGGTGATGTCTAAATTAAAAGCCATAATCTCGAAAATATTCCGAAAAAGTATTGGATTAATTTGTTTTTGGCTATTTATATTTTTATGCGTAAATATATTGTTGATCGAGTGATTTTTTTATTTAAAATTGCAGATATTTATGCTATATGTTAGCTGAATATAATATTATTTTACTATCTTCAAGCTATATAAAACAATTTAAAAAAATTGAATTGTATGCCTCGCTCTAGTATTTTTTTCGTTTAAAAATTGAGGTTCTCAAAATCATTTTCAACTAAAATTGTATTAGATAAGGCGGATAAAAACCTAATAAAAATTTAATTTTTTGGTTTTTTTTGACATATTCATCTTTTTGGATAACGTTTTTGGCTGTGAAAACGATTCGAAATGAATGAAATTTATCTTATCTGCCATGGTTTTACTTATAATATAATAACTGCAAAGTAAATATATATCGGTATCAGATTTTTTTCAAGGCTTAGATATACACATCATAGAACTGTTCAATTTTAAAGAAACCCCGTTAAAAGCGGGTCTGATAAAATATGTCGGAATATTCCTTTGTTAATAAATACATGAAAAATTTTACCCTATCCTATTTTTTAAAATGAACTAAAAATGAATACAATTCTTTCTTCTATTTACATTTTTGGCACATCACGTCGCTCTAGTGATTATTAAATTATGTTTAGAACGTAAAAATGGTATATTGATTCCTTTATAAAATATTTTCTATTGTGATCACAGCCTTCTTTATGTTTTTGAATTTTTTTTAGCACATCAAATATTCAAGAAGCTGCCATTGTTATGTCTAATGTTTAAGGGTAATAAAAAATAATTCAAAAACGTTAAAAAAAGTAAGTTCTGCCTGATTCAAATATTTTTGGTCAGAATATGGAATCAGGGTATGCTTTCTTTTTATCTGATATATTGTATTCTATCAATTTAAGCTATTTTTATGTGTTTTATTGTTCATCTGAAATGGCGGTTAATTTCACTAATTATTGATCAAATAATTTTCTTCTGCATTTTTGCTGCATGATTTCATTCGCAAAGTTCTAAATAATGGTATGCTTTGCTTTATTTATCTGCCTACTTGTTATTTCAAACGGTATTGATCATTTTAAAATTATAATAATTATTATTTAAAATTAAATGATTTATATTTATAATTGTTTTGGCATTTTTAATTTGAAGTATTTTTATTCTTCAATAAAATTGACCTGTTTTTTTCCAAATTTTTAATCGTGATATTGTTTTTCACTTTTTAGACTTTAATGGATTATTTGATTTATAAATTTACTTGCTCTATTAAAAAGATCATATAGCAATAATATAAAAAATTTATCCTAATTATTAGTTCTTTATATTGGTTGACATTTTTATGTATCATTCCTTTTTATTTTCATTTAGAATTGTTTTAAATTTTATTATGGCATATTTAGTTTTTCTTAATTCTATTAGATTTAAAGCTATTTTATGGTGAAACCCTGAATAGAAATTCCAAATCTGTTTGTATACTACAATTTATATCAATATTTTATAGTCTGTTAGGTGGTTATTATTATATAAACTTATTTTTGATGTATATTTTCACATTTACTGTTTTAATACAGTAATTTTTATTTTTTTATTTTCTAAAATCGAGTTCTGTGTGCTTTTATTATTTCTTGCCAGTGGTATTTTACTCATATGAGAGAACCGCATAATCATTAAAAATAAATGACCACAATATTTTTTTTAAAAATCGAAATAAAGTCTTCGTATTTTTTAATATTAGACTTTTATTTTATTTATGTATTTAAAAAAAAGTGCGACATTATTTCATCTATAATAATTTCTAGTGCAATAATTATTTGTTCTTTCTGTACAATTTTGCATTTAAAAGGTTCTTAACAATATATTTATTTACATAAAAATTTACTTTTAATATTCCCCCGTTCTTATGTGAATTTACATGTAGAAATTTGTGGTTAATTAAGTTTAATTTATGGAAACATTTAGTTATAGTCTAAATAAAAAGAAAAAGTTTAAATTTTGAAATGGCATTTGAGATTTGACTATTTTACAGATTTCATTATTATCGTTGTGTTGTTTCCCGAACTTTTTTTGAATTATTTTAGCTCTTTAAATTATGTGTTATTAATTAATATATGTTTAGGATTAAAAAATAGGTGTGTTTTTTTATGAAAGGTAGGAATAATAAATTTATATTGATAAAATGAAAATTATCTTGTAGATGGCTAAAATTAATATAGTAGCGAAGATCTATGCCCTAGGTAATAATAAGCATAGATTCTGGACAGATAATTTGTTAAAGGTTTTTAAAGACTAAAATTACAAGAAAAAAATCATAATCTGCATATATTTACTCTTACTTAAGGTATCATAAAAATAAGTATCAAAACCGCATGTTTTATGGGAAGAAATTTTATCAATGAAAGGAAAAATCTATGTAATGAAGGGTACACTCGAAAAAAAAACATTATAGCAGCTTAATTAAGGGATATAGATGTTACAAAACTTTGCAAGACAATATAATAGTGGGCACGGAAACGAAAGCGTATAGTGTATGAATAGATTTTATTATATAAAAAAATCATATAAATTCAATCTGGTTATGCAACAACTCTAAAATTATTGAATTAAAAATATAAAAAGCATCTAAAATATAAGCAAACAAATAAAGGCATATAAAAAGGTTTGTCGGGCCCTTGAATATTTTTAAATAAATTCGAATAAACGCAAAAAAGATATAATCGATATTAAAGTGCTAAAAACACGTTGGAGAGGATAAAATGGCATTAATTTAAGAATACCTATAAGATATAGAAAAAAATATTAAAGGTCCTTTAGTTTTCACGTTTAAAAGAAGAAAACTTAGATGAATATCTGCAATATTTATCTTCTGTATTTGTGACATTCTTAAAATAAAATATAAAAACTTTTCATCGCTTTCTCATTGGTAATAATATGTGTAAAAGTATTAAATATTATTCATTTCATAAATAATTTCAAACGTGTGTGTTATTTAAATTATCATATCCACCGGAATATACTACATAATATTTTATAATATCTACTTTTAATTCGATATCCATAATATTTTCTAATTTTAATTCTGTCACATTAAATTTTTGTTTATAAATGTGTAAAAGAGATTTTTATATTTGTATGACCTGTTAAAAATATTTAATCATATTTATTTTAGCCTTAAGGTATTAGTTTTAATTGACTTGTGTAATTTGATGAATTTTTGCTTGTAATTTATTCACTATAAATTTTTCCATAGAGCATCGTATCAAATAAATCCTAGACTTTTTTAGATTTAATTATAGTTCGCTTTATTTTTTCAAGTTTTATATCTTTTTACAATTTTTAATTACTACTAAATATTTAGAAGAATAAGGATCGATTGCTGTTTGCCTTATCTGTGTATGTTTCATGGGTTGGCGATTATTTTATTTCCAACTTATTACCTTTTTTAGAAAATTTCTGTGATTTGCAATAATTTTTGAATATTAATTACATATTTTATAGAAAATGTAAAAAATTCAAGTTTTATCCTGCTGATATTTGGATATTGAATTTTACTTTCTTCAGAATAGTGTGCTCATTTAATTTTATACCAATAAATCAATGCACATAAATTAAAAAAAAGTGGTTTACTCTACCTTTTTAGATTTATTATATAAATCTGTATGATTCATCCCGTTTATAACAGCAAGACACATCATCATTCTGAAATATTTCTATAAAAAAGCGTGAACTAAGTAGATACATTAAAGTTTCACAGAAAAGAATTGCATTGAATTCGTTTCTCATATATTCAATGTATTTTTAAAATAAAATATGTTTTATATAGATGTTTTTATTTCTCTTTATGATTGCAATGCCACATAAATTATTTTGATAACTTATTCTCGTCGAATCGTCCCAAAATATGTTTCATGTGATCATTATTCTTGTATCACTTAAATATACAATTATTTCGGGGTTTTTTGTTTTATGTTATAAAGTAGACACAAAAAAGTCTTCTAAAATTTATCTATTTGAATGGATGTATTGTTTCAGGCTAGAAACAATCGATTAATTATGAAATTAAAGGTACGTTTACAGGATGTTTTTTTAAATATAATAGTATCATGATCTGTTATAAAGAAGAAAAGTATAGACTTAATTGACGGTTTTACATATTTTAGCACGTAATTTTATTTATATTTCATTTCAGCTGGGCTATAGAGTTTTTTGATGGTGTTTATCTGTAATCAGAAAGAATGTCTAAGTAACTATTTATTTTTGTATTTTTACGCTTATTTTATTTTCATTTTCCCAAAAAAAATTCTTTTTTTTTCACATTTAAATATTTAGTTTTATTTTTTTTTTTTTATCTTCTCGTAAAAAACACCTTTTTTTCCCTATTTAAATATTTAGATTTATAATTATATTTTTCATGTAACTCGTTTTAGATAATTAACTTTATAATATTAAAGCATTTTTATAAAAATTATATTTTTAATACCGCCTTATTTTTCAATCAATCTGATTTTTGCGTATGTGTTTTTATCAGACATTTTACATCATAGTTTATATTACTGATCATATCTCTTGATTACATTATTTCTTTATTAAGGCCCTTGTATTCAACGACTTTCTACTTTTGTTATATAATATTTTAGGAATCTTTTATTTTTAAAGGTGCATGATTTTACTACTTTTTCTCGATATGTTAGGCTTCTCTTTTTGTGCTCGATCGTAAGCCTTTTTAAATATATGTTGCGCTGTAGATATCGAAACTGCAATATCTGGTATATTCTTATTATTAAGTTTGGATCCGATTATTCTTAATTTTCCTCTTATTGAGAGCTTGAAGACATTCTGAATCAACTTTTTCGCATATAGTATATAAATATAATACCTCAAGGAGGACAATGAAACAATACAATAAATAATACTTAAACGACAAACTTCAATTTGAAAAAATACCTTGTTCTTTCAAAGTTTGTGATTTTTGTATTTTTCAGAGTTTCATAATATTTATTCAATTTTTCCCCTAAAAATAATATCATTTATAGTCTTCAATTATAATTGGTCGGCTAATTATGGTTCTTTCAATATTTTTTTTAGCATAGAATCATCTGAAGCCCTTATTTTGCCATTTTTTTGTATCGATATAGTGACTATGTTTTTATTTATCTAAATATTCGCCTAAATCTAGAATTTAAATGATTAGGTCAATTTTTTTCACACAAGGGTATTTTGTAAAAATAAAATTTGTAATTATGCCTCTTAGCTACAAATAATACAGAAAACACTGATACGCCGACCCACAGTAAAACAAAGCTAAGGAAATAACCATACACTTGCTTGTGGCACTAAAACCACTTGACTCAATTCCCGAACACAAATACAAGTAATAAAAGCCATTGTAGGCAATATGGGAAGGATATTTTTCATATGTAGTGGTCTTTTTTTTACGTGGTCCGGCATATATTTTAAAAATTAATTAGATGTTAATATGTTAATCACTGTTTTATCGAAATTTTGATTAGCAAAAAGTATCTTTATTAATGATTATAAATGGTATAATAAACATTAAAGGATTATGTAGTTGTACTTGTGCAAAACTAGAGAATTATTTTGTAAATTTGGGATAATAAACATCACGAACACCATTGAAGGCAGGTAAAATGATTTGTGATACATTTTTTCAATCTTGGAATTTGAATTACAGTTCACTTTCAAAAATTTATTGTTTTACTTATTGATATATTAAAACAAAACCCGTAATATTATACTGTATTTAACACAAAATCTGTTTTTTTTCTATAATAAAGTACACTAAAAACGATAACCACTTGCGTCCCCGGTATATAATATTGTGTGTTTAAATACAGAAATATTATATATTTAGAAACAGTTAAAGTATTTGATTATATTTAATTTTTTCACAATATTCCTCTATAATTTTACAAATATCTTCAAATAATGCATAATTCTAGGATTTTATGATCTGAATATAATTATCTATAAAAAAAATTACACTAAATATGAAATATAATTAGAAAAAATCATTAAAACATACTTATGTTTTTTAAAATTAAACTTAGGTTTATTTAAAAAAAAAAATTGTGACGATTGGCTAAGCTCTAGGCAAAATATGAAAGATAAGGCAAATTGGGGTGTTTAAGTGTCATGCTATTAAAAAAACACAAGTATTCGCATTATTTTGAATCTTAGTACACTGATGTTCGTAGTTAATAACAGTATGATTCAACAAAATACTTCATTGTACTATAAATATGCGATGAAGTAAATACCTTCTATACAAAGAGTGAATATTCATATTCAAAAAATCTATTCATATTATTTACACATAAACATCCCACTAAAATTATATTTTTTAAACATAATAAATATCTGGTCACCAAAAATACTTGAAATACAGATATTTTATACGAGAATAAATCAATATGATTAAAAATGAAAAATCGATGCGTTCCCTTTAAAAAATAGATGAAATATAAAATCGACGCATTCCCTTTAAAAGATAGATGAATTATTGAAATAAAATTGACCCATTGATATGTAAATATATTCATTTTCAATTAAATGGATTAAGAAAAGGAATAAATTTTTAAACATTTTAAAATACTTATTATATTAAAAAACCTTATATCTCACAATTTCACACTAAAATCAATAAATGTAAACATTAAATTTTCTTATTGTTGTTAATAGATATAATTTTTAATAGCCTTCACTGATGTCTGATGTTCTAAGCGAGATAGAAGTATGGAGAATGAAGAAACTTCTTAAGAAGTTAAAGGATTCAAGAGGAAATGGAACATCGATGATATCACTTGTGATACCGCCGAAAGATGCGATATCGAAGGTGAATAAAATGCTTACTGATGAAGCAGGAACAGCCTCGAACATAAAGTCACGAGTGAATCGATTGAGTGTTTTAACCGCAATAACATCAGCACAAGCGAAATTGAAGACGTACACCCGAACACCAAAAAATGGGTTAGCTATTTATGTAGGAATAGTTTTGGATGAAAATGATAAGGAAAAGAAGGTTAGTATTGGAATAGAGCCGCTTAAACCAATTAACACGAGTCTTTATTTATGTGACTCACAATTCCATGTTGATGATCTTCTAAGTTTATTTGAGAATGAGGCTAAGTATGGTTTTGTGGTGATGGATGGCCACTCGACACTTTTTGCTACGCTTCAAGGAAATGTAAAAAATATTTTACAGAATTTGAGTGTTGATCTTCCTAAGAAGCATGGTCGGGGTGGGCAGTCTTCAGTAAGATTTGCGAGACTTCGGGTTGAAAGGAGGTTAGCTTATGTGAAAAAAGTGAGTGAAATTTGTGGGAATCTTTATTTGACTGAAAGTATACCGAATGTTGAGGGACTGTTGTTAGCAGGACATTCCGATTTAAAAAATGAAATGAAGAATTTTTTGAATAGACGGTTGCAAGAGAAAGTTATTAAGGTTGTTGATACAAATTATGGTGGTGAGAATGGGTTGAATGAGGCGATCGATCTGTGTGCAGATGTATTGAAAGATGTCAAATTTGCAAAAGAGAAAAAGATCATATCTGGATTTTTCGATGAAATAAAAATAGATACGGGACGGTATGCTTATGGCTTAAAGGATACGTTGATGTGTTTAGAAATGAGTGCAGTTGAGACCCTTATTGTTTATGAAAATTGTACCTCTAAAATGCCAGAGGATCATGAGATGCCAGATGAGTTATTTATTGATTGGATAGCAGAAAACTATACGAAATATGGTTGTAATCTTGAGGTGGTTAGTGATAAATCAGAAGAGGGTAGTCAGTTTGTTGATGGTTTTGGGGGAATAGGTGCCGTTTTGCGTTATAAAGTTGATTTAATAGAGCATGCTGAAGATTATGAGAGTATTTCTGATGATGATATTTTCTAATTATTTTTTATAGAGTTTAATTAAAATACTAATGCTATATTTTTTTGTTGTTTATAACACCGTAGAATAATTTTTTTCATCAAAAGTTATAAAATTGTTTAATTTCAGCTAGATAAAAAAAATAGATTCGTTTTCTAAGGGTTTTAATAATATCATGTTGAAAAACCCATATCTCGTGCTTTTCGTCAAAAAAAAAATATTTTAAAGAAAAGCGTGTTCATTATAGCGACAATAAAAAATTAATTCTTTTCAATTCAAAGGGATGGCCGATGGTGCAAATATTCAATATAAATTATTAATGTTCGAATACTCCTCACACAGGGACATTGTATTAAATAAAAATTGGTAATTATACCACATAGCTGCAAAAGATAAAGCAAACACGGATACGCTGACCCATTATAAAATAAAGCTGAGACAATAACCATACACTTTATTGTGGTGCTTAAACAACTTTACTTGATTTCCGAACGCATGTGTGGGAATCAACGCTATTATTGATATGATGGCGTTGATTAAACCTTAGCGGTGATCAAATTTAAAAAAAAGGTATCTCTTTTTTATATAAAATATGATTGCTTGATAGAAATAAATTTTATGTCAAACAGGTGATTGAAATAAATAAAATATGATAAAATTAAAGGTACAATCGATATATATATTAAATATAATAATTCAAAGTTGCAATTGATATAAATTAAATTGGAAAAAAGTCAAAAATGCAATCTAAATAAATTTCCTTTACTCGAAATTATGATTTTTTTGAAATTTAGTATGAAAAAATTTCATCTGTGATGAAAATAAATTACATATAAATTTCGAAAAGAGGTGTGATGCAAAAGCGAATTATCGATAACCTTGAATTTTAGTAGAGATTTGTAATTACAATAATTATGATGAATTCTTTTTTGTAATTTCCTAAAATAATGTTTATTTGTGCAACTTATACTTTGTAATAAAAGTATATTTGAACGTTAAATGTACATGGCAAGAGTTGAAAATTAAAAGAACAAATATTTTTATCGCTTGAGTTTAGTATTTGAGTTTTAAATATTAAGGTGCTGAAGGGATAAAATATAAGATGTAATTTTATTTGTGTTTTGTAATTCATACCTTATCGTATAAAATAACTTGATTTGATTATCAGTAAGTTTATCTTTGGCATATTTTCATACATCTCATCTTAAATTCTTATATATATCACGCTTCTTTTCATTATCTAATGGCGTATTTGAAACTTTGAGTTCTTTCGGAATTTCTTCGTGCGATTTATTACCAGACCATCAGCAATATAATTTAAAATAAAGATGTATGAAAAATCAAAAGAAATTTATTATAAAATTTGTATTTAAAGCCAATGAAGTCAGTATATTGTATCAAATAGAGCCGACTGGTATATAGAATATAAGGATATGGACACTTTATATAATATAAATAGGCCTATAATACAAATTATGGAATTTAGATAAGTAATGTTTGCATATATGTGCCTATTTAAGATTTAATAAACATTTTTTTCATTTAGATAATCTCTTTAGAACAAAACAGATGAGTTCCTGTTTAAAGAAAAAATGCTGTGCAATCAATTTATAACTAGAAATAGAAAATATAGAGGTAATTCAGTGCTTGGCTACCGATGAGGCAAACAAATGCAATTTTTCTCTACTAATTTTGATCCTGTAAGGAATTTGATAAGCTTATTAAATTTGAACCCTGCTCTGAAAAAAAGATTAACTACAAAAAAAAGATTTATAATTGTAGAAAATTTGATTTTTAATCCTCAAACGTGAAACATTTAAATTTGATTATTTTAATTACCAGATATTTTATTTTTATTTTCATAATTTAGAAAATGTTGGTTTTTGATCCATCCTGCTGACGTAGGACTATTGTATTTATAGCTTTCGACGAAAATATAAATTATTTTTATTTTTATAATTTAGAAAATAGTAGTTTGTGATCCTTCTTGTTGATATAAAACTATTGTCTTTCTAAATTTTAATTAGTAAAGTGTTTCTTTTTAATCCTTATAAAGGAATTAAATGATATAGATTCTAATTAAAGGAAAATTTTGCCAATATTCATTAAAATCACACAATTCAATTTAATTTAAATTTTCATCAAATTTCAAATGAACTAGCAGAGACAAAAGTAGATACAAAAATATAAACAGAAATAAAATTATTGCACGGACGACCAAATTTAATCTATACACGATAAAAAGAAAATATGATTACTTTTATAGAAATAGGAACAACAATAATCGATAATAAAACCTATTCAGAAAATACGATCTATTGGCGAATGAAATTTCACTCATATCCAAATGAAAAATAAGGATAGTACCATAGATCATAACATGGAATAGTGCTTTCAAAAATACCATAAGTCGGATATTAAGAAATTGGGGGTTATGATGGCCGCGGAAGTATAAACACAAATAATATAGTAGGAATAAAACTTGAATGTATAAGTCTTGAGCGTAGAATATAAATGGGTGAAGACTAATAGGATGATGAGCTTGTAAATAGTATATGGCAAATCTGTAATAAAGATCAATCTAAAGTTTTGCGCGAGTAAACAATAAAGGTGAAGAGAAAAATTAGTATTTAAATGAATATATAAAAATATCCAATGTTCTTGATTAATAAATAAAAAAAATATGAGCAGTAATCGGATTAAAATTTTTTGCATATAAATAAACTTTAAAAAAAATAGATAAGCATAAAAATAAATTAAAAATTAGCCCGTAAATAAATAAACCTTTTAATGTTATATGTTCATACAGGATAAAAATATGTTCTTGGAGAAAAGTCAAAATTTCAACATTGTGGAGAAGCATATAAAACAGTAGACCAACTAGCAAGCAGATGTAAAAGAATGCTTAGCCATGGCTATACACGAAGACATAACGTAGTTATAGGATGCATACACTTTATGCTCTCAAAAAAATACAATATAAAAAAAAGGAAGAAAATCAGAAAAAATTTCATTAAAGGAGTAATTAAAAACAACTAGCGGAAATAAAAACGGTATAAAATTATCACATGATTGATCAGACATTTTCGTGTAGAAAAGATGAAAGACTTGATAAAATGAATGGGAATAACTAGTATTGATAATCTAAAGAATGTTGAAAATGGGAAGCTAGAAAAATACGATCTATTAGCAAGCTAACTCCCCTTTATTTACAAATGTATAACTCGAATATTGCCGTGTTTATAATTTGGGATGGAGTGGTTACAAAATACTATAAGTTTGGAATGCCAACTGAAGCGAAAGCATACGTACAAACATGGGATGGAGGAAGACACTTGAACTAATAGTCTTTAGAGAAGAAGATGCATCGAGGAGATTGTAAAGATGATGAGGTGGAAACAAGTATCAGCCGTATATATTTTATGAAGCAATCAAAAGTTTTGCTTGAAGAATTATTGAAAGCTAAGAATTAAATTAACACATAAATAAAAAACATGTATATGCATGATAACAAGACATTTGAACTCATCTCATTTAAGAGAAGAAGAACAGTCGATGAAGATAGATTCAAGGAAGGCGTCAAAAGATGTACAAAAGGTTGTGCAATCTTCCCGATGGGCTGGCTAAGTCTCAATAGATGGAATAAATAATAAGAAACTTAGCCCATAAATAAAAAATAATGATTTATTTATTACAAAAAAAAATTAAAAATATCGTTTATATAAAATATAGATTAGCGAATTTCATACACTTTTCACGATCTGAACAACATCCTCATCATTAAGAACATGATCCTTCCCTACCTTCTGAGGATTATGTTTAACCGAGCTACCCCAAACAAGGGCATATTTAAATTTTGAGATAATGGTTCTGTGAATAACATTACAAAAGTCACTTACACTCCGACGATCATTTCTTAAAATCACGGGTTCCTCATAATCAATGCCTGAAGACCTAGGCTTTGGATAAATTCGAATAAGATTTAAGTAATTCCATGAGGTCGCCAATAATTCATCGAAATTCCATTTTTTATGTGCACAGACAGGAACAGCATGCGGAATTCTATAAATAATATTAAGCTCTTCTACACTAATCTTATCAATTTTATTGAGGACATACAAACAGGGCACATATTTTCGATTACCTTCAATTGAATCAATAACATCATCAATTGTATAATTCTTTCCTGATATTTTTACTTCTGCATGGGCTATTCTATATTCTGCTAGAACCGCTTTTATCACACTGGTTTCAATAGCAGTTTCTCCTGAAATAGAAATACCACCCTTTTCAAGTCTTCTTATTTTTATATTTGGTGGGTCTTTGTTCAATTTTATTCCATAAAGATCAAGTTCTCTTTCGATTATTTTCTTGTGGGTTAATGGTTTTGATACGTCTAGAACTATCATTAAAAGACTGCATGTTCGTGCAACTCCTAAAACCTGCCTTCCCCTTCCTTTCCCATCTTTTGCTCCTTCAATAATTCCTGGTAAGTCTAGTATCGGAAGTTTAGCTCCATTAAAAGTCAATGTCCCAGGAACTGTAGTCAATGTAGTAAATTCATAATCTGCTACTGCACTATACGCACCCGTTAAGTTTGACATAAGTGTGCTTTTTCCTACGCTTGGAAACCCAATAAAACCTATACGCGCATTTCCAGTTCGTGAAACGTCGAACCCAGGCTCGCCCCCTCCACCTGTTCCTTTTGGCGGTGCTAATAGCTCTCGACGTAATTTTGCTAGCTTTGCTTTTAAAGTTCCTAAATGATAGGCCGTGGCTTTGTTTTTTTGTGTACGTGCCATTTCATTCTCTACTTCTTTAATTTTATCTTGTACCGTACTCATTGAAAGGGAAACATAAAAAAAATTGAATGATAATACTAAATTTAATTTAAAAATGATTAAATCTAAATTGTCAATTTCAAAGCTATTATCTAAGACATAATTATTAAAATTAAATTTTTTCGAAAAAAGGAGAGAAAAAGAGAACAGAATATAGTCAAGATAATAGTCAAAATGTTCAAGCTAAGCTTAAGAAAGAAATACATTTTTAAATTATTAAAACAAAGCCCAATTAATTTAGAAAAATAATTTATTAAAAAATACAAAACTAGCTAACTAATAAAAAAAATATCATAAACATAAGGCATAAAATAAAAAAAGAACCATCATTAAATAGATTTTTTTTTATTATTTGAATAATTTTAGCACATAAACATATTATATCGTTTATAATTTAGAAAATACTGATTTAAAATGATTTGTAGAGTACTCAAAAATTATTTTATAGAAAAAAATAAATGATCATATACTTTAACTTCGATAAGAATAACTAAGAAAAACGCGTTTATTTAAATAAAAACAGAATTTTGCACCATTAATAATCTACGCTAACTTCACATCCGTCTGTAATGTTCAAAAAAAGTGTACATTCATCAAATAATATTTATTTTCAAACTAGAATTCATATCTACGATCATAAATAATCAGATTTTAAAGGTTCGGAAGTATATGAAATATCTTTTTTGGTTTTTAGAAATAAATAACCACACTAAAAAATATATCTCATTCTATATAGATCCTATATCTATAAGATTCTAATACACAATTATTTTAATTTTTCAATTCATCAAAATTTATCTTTTTGACCGCCATTAAATTTTTTCTTCGTGCCTAAATTGATTAATTTCTAGCGTGCATATTTATCATACCTTTAAACCCTTCTTCTCTTTACAAATCTTTTTTTCAAGACTTATTAGTTCTTGATTTTTCCTGTATAATATAGTTTGATGTATAACTACTAGGTACAAAACTAATATTCTAATCTTAAATTTGTGTTTGTTTGTGATTGTGTATGGATATCGTTTATTTAACGACTATATTTTATAAAAATAAATATAAAAGCAAGTGTTTCATTTAATTTTTAAAAATTCTAATTCCCATTGCTGAACATGTTCAGCTAAGGTGTTTAAGCGGCCCTATATGAAAATTACATATGAATTATAAAAATAATTGCCACACTTTTTATTATTTTAAAATGTTTTTGTTTTGGAACTGAATTTTTGCTCGCTTTTTAGAAAAAAATAAAAAAATCCCTCTAAAAATCAAATTGAAACATAATGACGGCCATTATATAGAAAAAGACCATTAGATCGATAAAAACTAATTTTATAAAAAAAGAATTAAATTCCTAAAATGTAGAAAAAGAAAAGCCCTAAAGTAAAGAAATTTATAGGTTAGATTACAAATTAGACGCAGTAAAAATAAAATCGTTATTAAACGCATTTGGAAAAATCACGAAACTAAAAAAAAATGGATTTTCTATATTTGAGTTTAATATTTTTAAAATGCCAGTGATAAGTATCTTTAAGATCGCGGGATTCTTATCGAAAAACTGTTGTGAAATGAACCAGGCGAGTAGTAATTATCTTCGGGCGCTTCAGTGTAAATGTAAAATAGAAAGAAGGTTCTGGTATGTTGTAGAAATAGACGGAAAAAATAAGAAACGCAAGTATAACCTAGAACATCCAGCAGAGAGAGTTTGATGTGTTCTAGGATTAGAAAAAACTTACGAAAAAAATTTATTTGCAGTTTCTGTTTAAAAAAAGTGATTCAGACATAATCAAGGCAAGAATTCAAAAATATGACGATCTGGATAGCATGACATTATTGACGGCTGGGAGGCAAATGTTAAGTATTTTGAAGAATAAAGATTTGCACATAAAATTGTATATAAAACTTTATAATTTAACTGCTCTTTCACGGTAATTCATACTAATACGATAGAGGCTAAAAATAATATTATCCCACATCGAAACAAATCAAAAAAAGAATATAAGAGGGTAATTTGATTTATTAATTTAAATAAACCAAAACAATGAAGATATATGAATATGATTACAAAAGGGCTCTGTGTGGAATTTGTAAAAAAATAATAATTTTTGATCCATAATTTTTTTTTATAAACTTAATAAATCCTCTGTTACGGGTGATTAAAATAACTTTAAATGTTTAAAACACATATATATGCACTATTTTGCCTTCATTTTTGGACGTATTGTATAAGAGATCACATATGCTCTCCTCCATAATATGCAAATACAAAAGCCGGTTTTATAATATTTTCTAGAATGATGTATTTTTGGTCTATTCTTAGGTTATAAACTTTATAAAATTATGAAAACTGGTAGTCGATCCCATATTTAAATCTTTAAAATTCATATGATATTATGTTTGAAAACGATTTCATCATTATTTTATCAAGTTTCAATGTTGAGTGGTGTAAATGATTGATCTATAATCTTCAATTTCCAATTAATAGAAGGGTTAAATTCTCTGAGCGTAAGGAATTGTTGATACAAACTCACTTAATAATTGTCTCGGAGCTGCAAATAAAAATTCCAATGCTGATTTGACTAGTCGTAGCGATACTTTTCGGGTTAATACATACATTTGAATGGGGCACTAAAACAAAATTACTCGATTCCCTGACGCAAGCACAAATAATTGTAGCCAATACTGGTATGAATGGGATGTTTTTCAAAATGTTCTCGATTAACTTAGTCAAATTTAACGATTAACTTTTCTTCTTTTTTTGTGTATTTATGCTTTATTACATTTTAAAAGGCAAATATACATTTTTCGTGTATCTTTATATAAAAAAATAGACTCAAAACAAAAAATTTCAAAACTGTGATAAATATGAACAAAGATAAATAAAATATTAACTTCTGAATTTTATTTTATGAAATATATGTAAATATAATGGTGGATTTAATTTTATTATACGATATCTATATGGATATGTGTTTTTGCAAGTTAAACAAATCAAATCAGAAGTATTCAAATCTTGAAATGATAGTTTAAGATTAACTTAGGATTAAAATCCAAGATATTCTGTATTTTTTTTTCGCGTCTAAAATATATATTTATGATATGCCTTTCAATTCTAAATTATGCAGCGATTGAATGAAAAATTATATAATATTGAGCAAAACTAGCATTGAGCAATGTGCTAATGTTTATGGGCTTCATCTTTAAAATTCATTGTGACGTATAATATTTATTTACGATATAATTAAAAGTAAAAAAAATGCATTTCTAATATATTTATTTCTAAAACTATGAGCTTATTTTGTTAATAAATGCTCTTCTCTTCGGGGTATCATTAAAAATTGACATAATAAGCTTTTGTATTTCGTATATTTCTAGGCAAAACGACTTTTCATCATAAAGCCGCTCAATTTCGAGCAAATTTGAACCTAATATCAACTTATAACAAATCATCTTGCAATAAGTGTCTAAAATATTTTTATCTGGGCATAATTCTAGAATGTAAGTAATAAGCTCAGAAAAAGCTTCAGAATCTTCTATCGATATGGAATTCAGCGAATAAATATAATTTATCAAATTTTTATTCAAAGAATCGAAATACGAGGTCGTAAAGGATAGTCTTATTGCACCTTTTATGAAAAATTCAAGTATTTCTTTAAATGCAAGATAGTTTTCATATATATCCATTTTTAAAGCTTTCAAAGAAACAGATCCTGCGAATTTTATGTCATTTGTTCCTGAATTTTTTACTATTAGGCAAAAAATATCTTCCTTGATCTTGGATAATTCGAATATTTTTGTCTTGAATTTCGATTGAAACATCGATATCTCCGAAAAAAGACAAAATAAGTTGAAAGGTGTCGTTTTTACTTTTTGTAATTCAAAAAATGTTATTATTTCGGATTTTATATCGTCAATTGGCGTCGCCTTTAAATTTTCAACTATAAAAATAAGTGTAACGAAATCGGTTGACACGGTTGATTCTCTAATATCAATTAATATGTTTTCTCTTTTGATTGAACAGATTTCTTGCAATGTTTCTTTAACTAATAATTCAAGAAAATTTTCTAGATTTTCTAAATCAAATTTAGTGCCTTTGATTAAATCCGCATTTTTATAAAGGTAATCTGCAAAATTAGTGTCTCGCTTTTTAATCAACATCTTTGTCTTTTCAATTAAATTAATTTTGAGAATTTTAAATAAAAAATTAGAAACTTCTTTGTTTCTGATATACAATTCCTGAATATTTTCTCGCTCAAGATTGCCATCTTTACAAATATTTAGTAGAATTTCATTTGAAGTTTCTTCATATTTAAAATCAGAAAAAGTTATATCTTTAAGAACAGATTCTAATTTTTTATAGTACACTTTCTTTAAATCACTATAAAACCCTTTTTCTTTAAACAACTTGAAAAAGTCTTTAGTCTCTTTGCTTAAATAAATCGAAACATCTTCACCATTGAACCAAACATATATAATATCTTCAATAAAATCAAAACACTTTTTTCTTAATATATCGTCATTTAAATTTAATATTTCTGCATCAAAATCTGAAAGCTGGCTTATTTTTTTATCTTTTATGTGCATTGTCTGTATTTGTATCTCTATCTTCTCTAGCTCATTTCTAAGTTCTTTCTCCATTTTCGATTCCTCGATAAGAATCTCCTTCTCATATTTAATATTCTCTATTTCCTTTCTAATTTCCTTTAGCTCCTTCTTTTTGTCTTCAAGCTTAAACTTTATATCATTTATATCAATAACATCTTTGTACAATTTGTTCATACCATCCATTTTAAAAAGGGTACATAAATGCAGAAATTCATACAATATGTGGCGAATAAATGCGATGTATGGAAAGACCATTCCTTAAAAACACAAGAAATTCAATTTATAGATAAATAACTGATGATTTATTTTCATGAAAAATTAGATAAAAATCACAAGCCTGGGTGCTATTATAATAAAAAGATCATGGCATGCAGAAACTATTAGAACAGGATATTTGACTTGCAATTAAAGTATAATTTATTGTGGTAATTCATCACACCATAAATATTTAAAAATTCCCTTTTTCATGCCACTTAATTTTATTATCCCAATAAATATGATCTTTAGAAGATATTTTACTTTTCGATTAAATAGCAAAAAAATTGTATATATTTTAAATAAAAATGAACCTACATAGAAAAAAATAATTCAATAACGCTTTATGTCCCAAAAAAACACGCATTATTTGCAAAAAACAAACCGATGTCATTTTTATTAGTATTCTGCAATTAAATCCTTAAATTACAACTTTTTTTCTTTCGTTTAATATTTATTGTACATGTATTTCATTTCTTTCAATAAAATACATGTAATCGAGTATTCTGATATCATGAACATGTGTAATAGATATAATAAAGTTTTAAATATAGTTTTTTCTCTGCTTTACATCAATCTCACAGGAACCAACAAACCTGGCGGGGAAGTAAATTAAGCGCAAAGTACGGTTTTTTATAAAAAAAATTTTATGATGATCCAAACTAATATACTGACTAAAAAAATTTAAAGAGCTTTAATTAACATTAGAATTTTTATAGTACATAACGTTCTTCTTTGAGATCATTGCATGAAATGAAAACAACTAATGTATAAAAATAAATATTAAGACGAACGAAGATATACATAAAGCAGAAAAAAAGAAACATATATATTTTTTATATATTTAAAATCCCAATTTTAAAATAATTATAATAATGAAGCAACTTATAGAATTATATTGATTATCTCAATATAACAAAAAAAAAGGAGAAAGACATACTATTTTTTAAATAAAAAGGTTTATCGTATAATCATTGAGCAAAAAAAAATTAAATATTTTATCCTAAATATTTACATTTATTATTTTCGCCGTTACATTTAATTCCTGCAATAGAGTTATAAATGAACATTCTGGCAAATAAATAATCTTTTTAAAGTAGTTACATATTTTGGATTGATCACAAGAGCTACAAATATTTACCAGTATATAAAATAAAAGATAAATATACTTGTTTATACAATAAAAAAACTTATTAATTTATAATCCACATTTAATATACACATTCATATTTTTATATTTATACTTTATTGTTATATTTGCCTTGGAGAATAAAACTTTAATTTTCTTTAAAACATATTTTTTGCGATTTGAAGAAAAAAAATGATGATTTATATGACTTTAAATGATTTATAGCACAAAATCATATTAAATGTATAAACAAAATTTTAAAATGTAGACAGTATATGCTAGTTGTGAAAAAAAATTTCAGCGATATGACTAATCACTAATTAGCATTAAAAAGTCTTAAAATTCTAGAGATGCTTACAGTTGCATGCTGTAAAAATAAAAACCCTTATATATGAAATAATTTTATTGATGTAATTGATTCTGTCTCTTTATAAAAACAGCTGAAAAGCGATACTTATGTCGTTTGGGAAATTTTAGAACTACGTTTTCTACTAATGTTATTTATTTAAAAAATATAGTTAAAACAACTTATTTGCTTCAAAATATATCATTCAATGCGTATATGAGCGGCAACTTTATGAATTTATGTTCGTGATTAAAATTTTTATTTGTTCGCATTATAAAATTAAAAAGCAATATAATCCTATTTTTTATAAAAACAAAAAATAATTGTAATTTGATAGGAAATTTGTTTAGCCCTGATATATTTTTTACTCATTCTTAAAAGTACGAGTGCGTTCTATATTTGATATCTATATAAATATTAATTCCTTAATATTATTTTTTTGGCTTTAATTTAGCGTTTTGCCTTTCAATATTCTAAAAACCTTTAAATATGTAATTATAAATTTATATTTTTAGTAAATATTCTGGCGCAGCTTTTTTCATTTATTCATTATTAATAATTTAAAGATTGTGACTATTATATTACATTTTACATGCATTTATCTTTTTATATTAGATTTATTAAAATTTAGAGGTTTTTTTTATTCGGAAATTTTATTTTTTACATCACCCTTGCTTTTTTCACACTTTTTTTGGCTACTCCACTACACATTAATAGTCTGAGAAAAAAGATAAATAAACGCACCTAAACGGCATTTTTGTAGAATAGATCCTTATAGAGTATTATTTATATTGCCTATACCACCACGTACATTTATATATATGCAAAATATCTATTTATTTCGCAATTAATACCCCTTTATAAGTAATTTTTATGTTCGAGAAAATTGAAATTCATTTTTTAACTTATTTTTCATGGATTTTGATGTGAAATAAATAGATTAAACTTTTTAGGTGTCTCCAATTTCATAAAAACTTCCATTCCTAATCTATCTTTTATGGTGATTTCTATTTAATCAACCAGTGTAATCTGTAGTATAATTTCTATCATGTAATATAATAAAAACTTTCATTCCTAATCTATCTTTTATGGTGATTTCTATTTAATCAATCTGTGTAATCTGTAGTATAATTTCTATCATGTAATTTAATAAAAACTTCCATTCCTAATATATCTTTTATGGTGATTTCTATTTAACAAATCAGTGTAATCTGTAGCATAATTTTTATCATGTAATTTAATGAGGAATCCATATATGCATATTTTTTATTATCTTGTTGATATTTGTTAAATTTCAGCAATTAAGACCATATAAATGCATGTAATTGAATGTGTAAAGTTTAAATTATGCTGATTATATTGGTGAAAGATGATGTCGAATAGTCTAAATATTAAATGCAAAACATAATTTATTCGGCCCATTGTACCGTATTTGCGTTTCTTATATATTTTCATGTAGCTGTAAACTGTTGTATTTTTTTCAGCACCCAAAATGCTTCTGATATCTTCAATCTGATGATTTCCGCTAAACTCAGTCTTTTTTATTGGTTTAATTTAGTTCAACAATACACCAAAGATATACTATTGCTCTAAAACAACCAACGAACCCGAGAAATTGAATTATTATGATGCTGTGAATATTTATAATATAATCTTATTGATACTTTGTAATTATTATGCTTTGCTTAGAGATCAGTCCAGATGAAGTGCAACAAAAAATCAAGATTTTATTTATTACGCTTTATAATATAAATCAAAAATATTTAATACACACTAATTGTTTTCATATTTTTTTCTAAATTTTTATAATTCATCTAGTTTAAATAAATTTCGATTTGTTATTTATTTATCCATATTAGAAGTAAAAAAAGATCAGATATTGTTTATTAAGTTTTCTTTTGAAAAATTACCCCAGATTAACTCTAATTTTCCTTAAAGGGATCTGATAGCTCAATATTTATTTATGGCCGGAAAAATTAAATTGGATTCTATTGTAACATATTGTAATATATCCTAGCATTTATTATTTCAATGAAATGCAAGGATTTTGCATCACTAAAATTCCACAATTTTGTTATTGTTTGATAAGATGCTTTATTCTAAATCTTTTGCTTTTATTATAATTACATCCTTTATTTTGTTCAAAATCTTAGAAATAGAGATATTTGTTCTGTTTATCAGTGAAATCTATTCACTGTAAAAACAATACCTTTAATAAGCAGGCAGAAAACAATTATAAATTATATTTAGATATCATAAAGTAATCAATTTATACTAGTTTTAATGTTTTATTGTGGTATCGAGCATTATGAACACCCATATTAACATCTAGACGATATCGCTCATATGTGTTTTATTCTGCTTCCACATGTTTTAAGACCGTAAATTTCTCAAGTATGCTAAAATAATCACTTATAACCATCATTGACTATAAATTTGCCAAAACTACTGTGTTTGGTAGCATGAATTCAATTATACATGTCTTAGATTTTTTATCACTATTTTTGGAATAATTTGCTATCCGAACGAAAAAATACCATATCGATCAATCAGAAAAACAAGTCTGCATTACAATAAATGGTCCCATAGAAACAAAATTTGCCTGGTATCTATTGTCTCTGAGATATTATGATAAACAAATTATATGTAGGTTCTATCTTCGAATTCTGATTCGTTTTTTTTCTTTATGGTATTCCTGTAATAGATCCAGCATTTTCTGGTTCCATTCATGTTTAAAAACCAATTATTGCACGTATTCTTATAATTTGCAATCATTTTGTTTATTCTAATCAAAAATTTATATATTTTTATAGGCTATTTTTTAACATTGTGGTTTATAAATTGATAAAATATGACATCCACATAATTTTATGTGAGAACAATATATTTAATGTCGAAAATAGAATTTATAACGTTGAGGTTTATAAATTGATAAAAAATGGCATCCACATATTTTTATATAAGCACAATATATTTAATATCGAAACTAGATCTTTTCACGTTTGTTTGGCTATAAATGACGGTAAAATCAAACATTTTTTTATTTATAGGGGAAGTTTCTGCCACTTACCGAAACAAAATATTAATGAGCTTTCCTAATATATTTGGAAACATTTTATGTGCAGAAATTTATTTAATTATCTCCTGTTCTGTATTTTATGTGCACATAAAATATATAAATATAATTTTTTATTGAATTATGCAAAAAAATATGTTTTGCTCATAATAAGTCAAGCTATGTATTTTTGTCTTTTTTTACTCACACCAAGCTTCTTTTATGGCAATGATGTTGTATAGAATTATCCAATAGAAACTCTATTTTCTTATCTTCAAAGTCTTATGTATTCAATTTTTCACCAATTATAATGCATTTTAAAATATTGCATTTGTGGTTATCTTTAAAGCAATTTTTTTCGCACTTATATAAAATTGAAATTGCCCATATAATGTTTTGTGCTCTCGTGGGTTTCATGATGCTTTTAATCTGTACAAATCAAAGTAATTATAACTACTCTGTTGCCCAAGAAACTCCTATTGACTGTAAACTTCCGTTTCTAACTTTTGATAAAAGAACAGGTGAGTGTATCAGTGGATATATATGTTACACACTTGAAACGGATCTAGAAGTATACCACTGTACCAAAATTACAATCATAAAGTGTAGTTATAAAGAATATAGGTACAGCCTGCTTATTTTTAAGACTGAATGCGTTAATTATTATATGCCCCACTATAATCGTTCAATAAGTAAACATTCGAATATCATATACACGATTCAATTTGAAAAATTTGTTCCAAGCTCTATACCAGCCAGATTCTTATCAAAATTTGAATCACAAAAAATTAACAATGATTTTAATCGAATAGAAAACACTCAAGTACAATTAGAAAATATAAAACCTTGGCGTATATTATCTACAACCATGCTTGATGTAGAAGAAATTAATTTTGTTAAAAAAATTGTTGAGAAAAGCATGTATGGCACTGAATTTCCGATTATTTCAGGTGGTATAGACTGCAGAAACTATGATTTGAAGGTAAAAGAATGCTATAATCAAGATAAAGAATATACACTCTGTTGGCTTTTATATCGTAAAAAAATAATCTTTTATGCACAAAGAATTGACATTTTGTGGTTGAATGATGATGACAAGTTAGAATACATGAAACAAATGAAATCATTGAATATCAAGCACAATTTTATAAGTGAAAAGATCGCTATTTCCGTTTCTTCTATAGATAAAAATAATACGTGTATTATCTATAAAAATAAAATCAATCAATCCATCGTTGCAATAAATAAATCTACAAAAGTAGGATGTGGATTTGAATGGGGTAACGGTGTTTACATTTTTGAAAATTCAATAATCGAATCCAATGTTAAAATTGGTGAAGATTCTATAATAATGCCTTATTGCATAATTCATAACAACTCTATAATAGGAAAAAATTGCATACTTTATGAAAATGTGATGATATCCAATTATGTGAAAATCGGGGATAGAAATCTCATAATGCAATATTCAACAATAGGAACGAATATAAAAGACATTAATTATATTGAGAATTTCTATAGAAAAAATATTATCCGAGAAGTTCATTTGAATATTTACAAGAATATGAAATGTAAAATCTACATTGGAAATGGGAATTATATTCGATCCGGTGTTTTTGTTTCTAATTTATCTATCATAATGGATTATAACTACGTAGAAGTCGACGTTATTCTTTTATTTCCCGTATTCTGTGAAGGGGGTAATACACTAAATGATTCTATATTCAATATTATTTCACCAGAAAATTATCTATCGCAGTGATAAAGTATGAGTTTAACGATAGTAAATTCTATTATTATCAAAAGAAATCGAAAAAGTGGCGTGTGTTGATTAAAAAAATCCTTTTAAAATATAATACACCCAGCCAAATAAAATATATCTGTTATTTTACATTAAAAATATGTTATTCATAAAAAAAATATTTAGAAAAGTTGAAAAAAATTCAATTTATTCATCAGAAAAATGTCTTTCGGTGTAAACTAAATTAACATCTTTTAAGGTAAATTCAAATATGAATTATACTTAGTTAGTTTGAATATATTATTTGCCTTATATAAGTTTTTATTTATTTATGGGTTGAGTTTCTTTCAGCAATTTCTAGTATTTAGACGTAGAAAGCTTATTAGGAACATTGCCCAACCCCCTGATACATCTTTTAAAACCTTCCCTGATCTATATTCATCTGATGCTCTTCTTCTCTCTCATGAGATGGGTTCAAGTGTCTTGCTACCTTACATATTAAACGAATATTTATATAAATTTTCTTTTCTGTGTGATCTAAAAGTATGTTAAGAGCCTACAATAAATTGTAGGTTAATATATGAAATTTGAAGCTATGGTTTGTTCTTTATATCTTTAAAATTTATAAAAATCATTTTAATTAATTCTCTCGTCAATAATTTGCAACAGCCATTTACATTGAACTAAATAAAAATCACCTGGAAAGATATATTTTAAACGTCTATATAATTTTTGATCCTTTATGCGATTACAAAATCCTTCCGATTCATACAAAACTGCTCTATAAGCTTCATTTATCAATCTTCTTGAAAATATATAAGTTATACTGCTCTAATATGGTATTTTCATTATTTGAAATACAGTTTATCCGTTTTAGAATGTTTCATCAGCAAAAAAGCGAAAAATAAAATAAATGTAACCTATTGCATCTATCATTTTGTAAAAAACTTCCATATAATATATTCTAGGCAGATATTACCACATTTATATATTTGTAATTAGATCAGATGGTTATTCGAGGTATTTAAGAGATAGAAAAGATTTATATGGGCATTAAAAATATCATCTCTACCAGAAATAGTGTTTGAAACATAAAGAGTGTCTAAACTAAAATAAATACTTGATACACTGAAAATATAAAATCTATAAAATTTAAGAAATGGATCATTTGATATATATATTTTGACCTAAATATCTTTTTAGGAAATGTTAATATCAAATTATTAGTATCACACTGAATTCATACTGATCATTTGGCAAAAAGAATTAATAGTAATAAATACATCGCGTTTATCGGATCACCACTAAAGGAAACATCCCATCATGCGTACAATTTCTTTTATTGCAGCATTCGAGAATTGAATCAAATTTTTAGAGCGCTAAAATAATAGAATTATTATAAAACAAGATTTTTATTTTACTAATAGATCTTCTAACAGTTTTGTGTATCCCCTGCAACTGGGTGGCATTAATCCCCTGATCGGTTATTCAAAAATGTTCTTACGGGAGAAGGTATGATTTCAAGCCATTGAAGATAATAGGTAGAATATTTAAACCACTCAACCATCGTCACTTGCTATTTATATGGATGAACTAATTAATCTAAAGTATAAACATTACATTTCGCATAAAAAAAATGTGCTTTATTGATGCACCAATATTTTGATCTTTTTATCAAAAAATAATGCATAATATCCAAATTTTTAGCTATCATACATGGATTGAAAACCTGCGACGGTTGCCAATTTTTTGAATTACATAATATACATTGGCCATAATTATATGATTAGCGAGTTTCTTTATGTAACATGATAAAAAAAAACGCAACCACTGCATCTAAGAAAATTCATTTGTATTTTATTTTATTATTTACAATTTTATATCAAATTTTTAAATTAGCGACAATAGAAAGGTGATGAATTGATTATAAAATATCCACCCCCTTGCGAAATACTGGTTGCCACAAAAAGTTATTATAAGTATTATAAAATATAAAAAGAATTATAGTTATATTCAATTTCAAATATATCATGTTGTGAAGAATTACTGTCATCTGAAACAATTTTTTTCTTAAAACTTAAACTACCCTTTCTTGAAAACCACCCATGATTTTAGCTGATCTAGAAGAAAAATATTGACAAGAATAAAAAAGAAATCGAATGTATTTTTGATATATTTAATTCAATTATTAATATAAAGGGGTTTGAATTTGTCTTAATGTATTTGCTTACAGTATTTTTATTTTGGATTATATTCTAAGAAATAAATTAATTAAAAGCTTTAAGAGCCTAATTTTTAAGCAAAATTTTAAATTAAAAGAGAGATAACTAAAATATCACAATGATATCACTAGAAAAGATACAAAAGATAAAATTCAATTGAAACCCAAGGAATGATTAATTCTGTGCTGAGTGCTTCAATAATACGTATGAATCCTTTTACTCTATTATAAACACCGTATCACACACAAAATTTTTCTTGAGAAAGCAAGCATCTGTTGTTATTTTAGGCTTCTATGAATATTTATGGATTAGTAGTTTAACAAAATTTTGGGATCGAGAGTCAAATTTCTGGGGAAAAACATAGCAGCAAAATCACAGTTCTGTCATCAAAAAAATATTTTTGAATTAAAAATGTTAATAGAAAAAAGCTTTCCCAATTTTTAAAATTACATGCACTTATAAAAAGCATGGATAGAAATAGAAGAATGGTGAAATGATGATAATTATGCAGTGCTTAAAATGACATAAAAGGCCATCTATATGATTTGTTAAACATCACAGTTTAGATAGGTTTAATGGCGTATACAAGGTTCTCTTGATGAAAATTTTATATACATTAGAAAATCACAGATGCGTAACTTGAGCATACCCGTTTATATTTAAAGGTCAAATTAGCTTTAGTTACACACAATAATAAATATTATATATGAAAAAAGACAACAAAATTCTATTATAAAATAGCTAAAATGATTTTTCTTTTACTGGAATGGGAACTACCTGAATGTTTAATTATATTTTTACTGAAATAGTTTAGTCTAATTTTCATGTGGAAATTAGAACGTGTATTATAATTAAGGGTTGACAAAACTGCCTAATATCATAAAAAGTATATTTGATGTTCTTTAAATTTTTTACAGCACATGTGTATTATTTCGGGATCCTTTGGTTCACAGAAATTCTTTAATTTATATTGGTTTAATAAGATAAATCGAATTTTCTTTTCATTGAATAAAATCCATTATTTTTTATAATTTTTCCATATGCAATATAATTACTAGTTATCGGGCAATAATTCGTTTCGGGTGGGTTTTTAAAGTAAAATTGTTCTATTTACAACTATAAATTGTACCCTAATCATAGAAAATTTCGATTATTGCAGTTTAATTTTTATTAAGTATTTGTTATATGATATGCAAATTTATTTTCCGTTAATTCTGTTGCAAATTTTCTATCATAGAACCATTTGATTACATACACAATAAGGGTGAATCACCCTATCTCTTCAATGAATCACCACTAATCAGAAATCACAACTTTTGGGTGTAATGTGCAATAAATCGCTGAAACAGCTAAATCCATATATCTTAGAAAACTAATATAATCAAAAATTGTCTATTTTCCTCTATTGTATTTTTTAATACCATATAGAATGTGTATCTTTTTATCATACATATTGACGGAAGATAAATCTAACGAAAAACTTATCAAATTAGGATTTTCAAACTATCAAAAATTGTTCAATCATATATAAGGGGGATATGTGTATGTTATTACAAATAATGGATATAATGAATTTTGTAAATACCATTATGAGTTGAAAATTTCTGATATATTTTTTTATTTGAAAAATATTGAAAGATATTATGTGTCTTTTAAACTTAATTCAATTGTGATTAAAACCTTGATTTCGTAATTAATCCAAAGAACATAACGATTGTCTTTTATATCAACTTCAAAAACTAAAAAATACATTATGGAAATAGTCTAAAAGGCTTGAAATTTGACAAAAATTATAGATACTTTTTGCCTTTAAAACAAAAAATACCCTAAATTACCATTTCATTCTGAAAAACATTGAAGAAATTTTATACTGCTTATTCGAATTCTTCGTATCTAAAAATCAGAAAAAAACAGTCTAATATATCTAATATAAAAACTTAATGCAATGGTGTTTGATTAAGATTGGCATTTTACATTTATTTATTTTTTTGTATCGGTATTAACACATAAGAAAGAAAAATTAAAAATAAATTAGCAATATATTTTAAAAACTTAAAAAAATGGATATATAATATTAATCTAAAGTTATATTTTTAATAAAATCCGAAATTTTTGAATATAATTTATCTTTTTAAATGCGGGTATTTAATTTTTCAAAATTATTTAGCGCAATAATAAAAATAAAATAAACTATTGAAATAAGAAATATATAGATTTCAGTATTTTTAACCGACTTTTACCAATCAAATTTGATCATGTTTTTAATTCCGCATAAGTTAGATGTAAAAGTCAAATGAGGATTTTCGTTTTAAAAACCAAAAAATACATAGAGAAAAACAAATATATTGTAGAATATATGATGATGTTGGTTGTTTTAAATGCATAAATAAACCTGTGAAATCCTGTGCATACATTATTCCGTAATTTGTCTATATGATTATGACTAAATTTAATCGTTTTTAAGTTGGTTTAAGAATTAATTAATTATAATTAAAAATAGGCAGGTAAAATATATAAAATAATACCCGATCGATTTTTCATCACTTGAACGTTACAGACAAATTGAATTAAATGATATCTTCTGGTCAAACAAAAAATTGACAATCGAAATTAAATAATCTAATAAAGCGTAGATATTAGGATAAATAAGGCCTATCGTGCTATTACTAACATTTTATTAAATTTTTATTGACTCCAGAAAATTTCTATGATATTATAAAGAAATAGCAAAATTATGCACATGCATTGAATTTCCTTATATTATTTAATGCTTTATATATATTTAGTTTGCTTTTAATATGTTTAGCGAGCATAAAAAATTACTATTATGAAAAGTCAAAAATGGCATCGTGAACTATTTTACTCGACAAAAAAGATGAAAATATTATGTGTTTTGATAAAACGATAAAAACACAGTTAAATAACATTCAGTTAAATAAATATTCTATAATAACTTTATATAGTTTTATACTTTATTTAAGAAAATTCTTCGTTTATATTATATTAAAAATAAAGAGGGGGCATTACGTAGCATCATAAATGTATTTGTATTTTCAGGAATTTTAATATTTGTAAAATAAATATATTTTCATCGGATTTAAAAATACTTATCCGTTTTAAACTTATTTTACCTAAAAAATTACGTATCCACGGACAGCTCTAATAATTGACATACTTCGTTTTATTCTAGAATAAACAAAATCGTTGATAATTTTGTGTTTGCACATTAAATTGTTATCTTAGTTTCCAGTATATCTTTCCTGTTATTTCATGTAAACATATTGTATAAATTTTTTTGAATTAAAAGTTTAGTACTCGTTTATGTTAGATTATTAAAAGGTAGTTTCGAAGGATTTTTTACTATCGATTATTTATATATTTATTTAGGGCATAATTTCATTTTAAATTTTTATTTTTGCCTAAGTAAAACTTTAGATTGCTCTATATATTAGATTTGCTCTATGCTTTTTCAAACAAATCATCCTTACAGTTTTACAAATGCACCTTATACATACAAAAATTGTATATTCAAGTATTTTTCTCAATACTTTTGTTTGTGAATATGCTTCCACTTCCGTTGGCATCCTCAATTGTTATCAATTACAATATGTAAATTTTTATGAATTTTATTTATGTGTTAATTATTGATTTGACATTAAATTTTTCATGAATATTATGTGATACAATCATCCTTAGACCAAACATCATCATATGATGGCAGATATGAATTAAAACAAAACCTGTACAATAGAGCATCCAAAAGTTTATATTGAACAAAAATAAATTATTAGATCAAATTTACCCATAAACAAATGTACAAAGTTTATGTTGATAAAACGGTGGGATAAGTGATCATAACTAGCCGTGGCACCTTAATTAAAGCTGTGAATCTTAATTATAAGAAGATAAACATCATTAAAAATGAATTGATTTTATATAAAAAAAACAAAAAAAAATATATATAACATTTGTAATGACTTAGGATGGGTTGGCTACTAATTTTTATAAAAAATATGTATGGTGGTGAAAACACCAGATACATTAGAGGCATGAATGTAAGCTATAACACTTCGTAAGACACTTGTACTCATTTATTGATTTAAAGAGGTGTATTTTATGGCGATGCGCCAGGGAAATATACATAGAGGAGTCTTGAAATATCCCCAATTTAATAAATGAGTTTTATGAAAAAAAATTAAAATTTTAAGAAACTTTTGCCGAAAATACATTTTAGTTATTTTAAATTGAGCTTAATATGTTATATTTTTTTAGGCTATTTGATTATACTAAACCCGCTCCACTTTTTACAGTTTATAGATTTAAAATGAATATTAATATAATTTATTTTATATGATTATAGCAATGTTAATGGCCGAAGTAACGTCATTTAGGAAAAATTAAATAGAAAAATATTATTTTAATTGTTGCATCTCTTTATTGTCATAAATATATGGTAGATGTTTTATTGATCACCAAATGATAAAAAATAATAATCTATGCATCTTAACATGAGCTAGTGGCAATACACGTAATTCGTTTATTAAATTGTTAGAAATACCAAATACGTACGCTTTCACGCAAACAATAGGTTTGATAACAAAAGTTAATTTTAAGTAGTGAAAGGAGAATGGTTTTAGGTAAAACCAAAATTTGAAGATATTAAAAAATGAATTGCTATATAGAGATATCTGAAATTTTTCAAAGTTCTATATTATTCAAAGTGATAAAATATTACTAGCAATATTTATATTTTTTTAGTAAATTTTTTGTATCAAAATTTCTTCATGTATGTTTTTTTATTTTATTTCATCAAAAATTTTAAATTAAATTATATAATATTTAATATGTATTTATTTTTTTAAATTTATTCTTATGTTCATTATTTATTTTTTATGCAATATTTATTTGATTTTTAGGATAAATAGGAGCTTATCGATTCGTTTCAATTAGATTTCTGAATTCATAATGAGTTTCAATTATAAAATAAATTCATTTAAATATAATTTATCTTTAATTCATGTATAACATATCATTTATACCTTGAAAAAAATTTATCGGAATTATTATCAACGTAAATATAGTATAGTCACATAAACCAAAAAAATAATTACGACAACAGACTATGGTCAATATAAAAAATTACTAATAATTGGTACAACATCTATAATTATAATTCTTTGGCATAAAAATGCTGATTATTCTAAATTTTTTCGGATTTTATTGCAAACGATGTATTATATTTACTCGTATATTAAACAGAGCAGTCAAAATTTTTTACATTACTAAAAAACATTAAGATGCAACTTTTTCAAAGGGAATATTTATATTTATACAATTGTTATATAGTTCTAGGTTTTGTTTTTGTATCTTTAAAAAAAATATTGTAAATTTCATGGACATCTATAACTCAAATGCTTAGAGAACCCTATTTTCATGTAAATCTAGATTCCATTTTTTTTAATTCATATTTTTTTGGTAGATGCTTCTAATATCTTCTTAATTGTGAGTATCGAGTTTCATCAAGAATATTTATAAATTAACATCAAATAGAGAAGCAATTTAATGCTATCTACATTGAGTTTTAATTTATATCTAATGAATTTTTATACTATGAGCACCAAATTTTATTATTTATTACCAAAATATTAATACTTCATTAAACAATAATGATCACTTATCATGAAGATTAATTTAATATCTAACGATAAATATTGTTTGAATTTATTGGTATCCCTCTCAAATAGGCAATCTAGTACCAAATAAATTATATAATAGTAATGAATGGTAAATATAAAGTTATGTACAAATGAACACTCTTAAATTTACATTAAAAATATATAAACATGCTTTCTTTTAATTATTCAAATTTGGTCGTAATATGGTTCTTTCGCATTTTTTTTTGTTTTCCAATTTGAATTTTAAGAAATTTATTTTTTTTAGTTTATGTTTTGCTTTTAAAATGCGATAAATTTTAGGACATTCTGTAATTTAAATTTTTTTATCATTGTTGATCTATCTACTGTTTCAAAATATTTTAAAATCATAGCCTAATATATCATATCAATAAAAAAAAATATCATGCAAATCTTTTTTTATCTAGAACTATTCTAATTTGTCTGATAATTGATAATCAAATTTGTCTCCTTTATTCAACCATCTGATACTGTTTTCTTGTCAACCTACCAGATATTTTCATCTAGATAATTATTAAAACAAAAGATACCAAGAACAGGAGATTTAAGAAAATAAAAAGAAACATTGTAAGAAAATTAACCATCGACAATCGACCATATAAATATATATAAAATACGAAATTGAATTTAAGACATACAATTTAATGAAGCTAAATTCTAAAAAAATATCATATCATATTCATGAGACGTCAAGCCAATCCACATCATATGATCCTTCTGGAATAAGCGTAAATGAACCTACGAATCCTATTTCGCGGTGGACTTCTGCTACAAATGAAGGAGAACAATATATTATTCTAAAATTAAAAGGACCTTCGATTATTACCAGTCTAAAGTTCGGGAAATTTTGTAAGATTCATGTATGCAATATCAAAAAATTTGATATTTATAGCTATAATGTTTGGGAAGAAAGTAGTACTAAAGACGAAGCAGTAGTTATTTCACAAGAACCATCACCAAATAAAGATGGTGAAACCGAAATGAAAACGCAAAAAGAAAACGAAAAAAAGAAATCACAAAAAATTGAAGATGACCCCATTGAATATGAAAGCTCGATTCCTTTTGAAGCTTGTTGCATAAATCATATACCATATACAAACACGGAAAATAATCCAATAAACATACTTCATGGTGGACTTCTTAATGATACGAAGCCAGAAGTGTTTCCTGTAACCTTTGTCTCCAATAATACTTTTATTATAACTCGATATTTAAAAATTGTTCCCAGGCAAGCTTGGGGAATAAATTTTAATTATTCACTTTGGTATCTTGAAATCCAAGGATATTGTTTGAGCCTCGACTATCCTTTTGTATGTCGAAATCCGGCAATATATGATTTGGAATTGAACGAAAAGAACAATAATTCTATCAAAAGTTCTGATACAAGAGATATATCTAAACCAATAGAGAATACATCCAATTATAATGAAGACCCCGAAAGCTCATCAAAGAATAATTTGTTAAATATTTTAAAAAAATTTGATAATATTAAAAACCACAATGAATTATTAATTCTTGCTTTAAACTGGAATAACTACCAATTGACGGGAAAGTGCTATGATTCGATGATAAAATTTCTCAAATTCAAAAATATTTATGGAGTGTTAGGAAAGGCAATAAATAAAATTGGAATGGAAACTGATGCAATAGACGATAATGAATTTGTTAGAACACTGAAAAATTTGCTGAGTCAAGAAGATTTTGAAACAATGGAACATAAATTGATGGAATGGGTCAAAAATGGTTCAATTAGAATCGAGGAAAATCTATTATTAAAGTGGGAAAATGTTGCTAGAGCTAAGAAAAGAAAAAATAAGGCAAGAGTTCCTATTAGTGTTATGGATTATTTAAATATGTGTCGTTTGAAGGAAGATATATATGAAAGAGACTTGTTTTTTTGCACCGAGGATCCTACAGATGACATTGATATAAATGAAAAAACTAAAACCACAAAACCTTTAAAAATCAAAAAGAAACTAGCTTGGCCCATAGAGAGGGGTGGACATGCTATGAATACAGCTGGTAATTACATTTATATGCATGGGGGCTGGAGTGGAAAAGATGAACTCGCTGATTTGTGGAGATTCGATTGTGTTAGTGAAATATGGGAAGAGCTCTCTTGTAATATAGGGTGTAGGTCTTGTCATCAAATAGTATATACTGATGATATAGACAAACTAATGAAAATTTCATCGGATAAAAAACCAACCGATGAGCTAGAAGATGCCCAAGAATCACATACAATTGCAAACATACCGGAAAATAGTTCACCTGATGATAAACAAAAAAGATTTATAGACACCAAGTTCGATGAATCCATTTTGAATCAAGCAGAATCTGGCAATGGAAACGAGAATTCAATTAAAAATGCACCAATCGACGTCTATATAAATCAAGCAAATGAGAATAATCCATTATCGGGTTTTGAGGATTGCTTAGTTATAAATAATTTAGTCCATTCGAATTCGGAAAACCAAGAGATCCGAGAGAATGAAAAGCAAGTGAACGCGAAAGATGTAGAAATTTCCAATAATTTCATGAAAATCAGTATAAATGATCATACAAAAGAAAATGAAAATATTCAGAAAAAATCAAAAACAAATATAGCATCAAACTTTATTGACAATGATTCGAGATTCAAAAAAAAAGAAGGACTGGTATTTATAGGCCAATATATTATGTCGGATTCCTCTATTGAAAAAGTCGAGGACACAGAAAAGCCAGGGGTGCTTTTTCATGAATTAAATACACATAATGGTACATCTACGCAGATAGGAAACAATGAAATAAATACGTTATATGATTGTCAATGTGTGAGCACAGGAGATAAAATATATATTTATGGGGGTAGGGTTATAAAAAATTATGAAAAAACGTTTAAATATTCTGGTCTATATTCTATAGAAGAGGGGAAAATATCGGAAATAATTGACAATGAAACTACCGGTTCTGCAATTAAAGAACGTGTGGGGCACAATCTTATCTACTTTGAAAACAAATACAAAACAGACCATTTTTCAAAGAAAACCAAGCGTTTTCCATCAGATGATATAAACAAATTAAATCAAGTGGAAGAGGGCATTAACAAAAATATCGGAAACTTTAATAATAATAAAGAGATATTCCATGATGCTAGATTCAAAGGTGCAATCAACAAAATTGTATATCCTCGAAGAAATCTGTTTATAATAGGTGGTCAAAGGGATAAGGTGAATATAAAAGAAATAAAGGTATATGATATAGATAAAAGACATGTTTGGAAAGTAATAAAATTTCCGATAGATACCGATAATAAGATTGTGAATAGAAGTGTTCTTGTAGATGAATATATTTATGTTCTCTTCTGCTTCGAAAGTGGAAAAGACGGGTCTTTTGATAAATTGGAGATGCATAGATATTCTATTTTCGAGGACCAATGGGAAAAGATAACATTCGAAGGAGAGTATCCTATCCCAAGAAGTGCACATGGTTTCGTATACAACAAAGAAAATGAGGCAATTTATCTTTTTGGTGGAAATATTTATGATTGCCTTGCCTCTTGTGAAGAACTAGAAAAGGCGAGAAATAAAATAAAATGTCTAATTGACCGATTCGATAGCAGAAGCCGTTCTATTCGAGAGGAAAATGCAAATATGGACAATAATGCTGACTCATATTTATACGAAGATGACGAGGTAATAGATGATTATGTGTATTCAGAAGACAGCCATAATGAACTTCAAAACATTTACAATGATATTGTAACCACATATGAAGATGCGATTGAAGATTTTCATGATGATGGAAATGAAGGTCAAAATCCAGAAGAAAATGGAACGAATAATCCAGTTTGTATTAAATCACGAATAAAACGCAAATTCTATGAAAGAAGAGTCAATGACATGTGGAAGATAAAATTAAGCACGGAAAGGGATAAAATTAAGAAAATGAAATTTCAAGTAAGAAAACACAATTTTTACAGAATGGTTAGTAAGGGTGAATATAAAAAAGCTATGATGTATCTCCGGGATAAAATACACGATCTTGTAGATCATAAGGATAAAACTGAATCCGACAGGTACATTAAACTGTGCTTTGAATTTTACAGCGACAGTATATTTATGAAGGATGAAGAAATAGTGGATGATATTTGGAAGGTTTTTACCGAAAGTAAAAAAGAAAAGGTAAAGAATTTATGGGAATGTATATAACTGAACAAATAGACATAAAAAAGTTGATAAGGAGTAAGTGAGGTAAATAAATCCAAAGAAAGATAAATTTATTAAGTTTTAAAAATTTGAAACTCTTTTTTATCGTTTTCTTCATTAATTTTTCAGCAACCAGCAGCAAAATCTGTATTTTTTATATTATTCTCTATTTAATAAGATTGAAAATGGTCACTATCTGATGAATTAATTATGATCTAGATTTTCTCGATTGCACTAAGTTAAATTTAGTCAGGTTTTTGACTAAATCTTTCTAAATTGGAGCGAATTTGAAAATATTATTAGTCTTATGTTATGATTCATAAATAGGATAAATATTGACATAAAAACCTTTTAAGTATACGGTATCAAGATTAAAATAATCCCATTTGGCAGTAAAAAACTAAATAATATCTAATAACCATATTCGTGCCTAAAATATTCAAAATAAGAACCTGATTTATATAAGTAATTTCGTTGTATAATAACAGTTGGTGGTTTTCTATTTAGATAAAGAGAATAAAAATGCATGAAATATTGGTGTTATTTGGTAGTTCATCTTTCTTTTTTTAAAATGTACAGACAAGAAAGCTTGGTGAATATTAATCAGTACAAATATACACAAAATTTTACATAATTCCGAAGGGGCTTGTAAAGTTTACTTCGGTTAATAAGTAATTCTGGTAATTTTATATAGATCAGACCATGCATAATTCTTTACAAAATATGATCTTAAAAATAAATATAATTTTTTTAAAAATTACACAATAAAATCTACCAATATTTCAAACTGGTAAAATAAAGGTTGCTATAGTATTTTGGTTTATTAGACTTTTGATAACTATTTTAAAGGTATAAGGCGTGATATTGCTACTAAAACATTGATGTCTGTGAAAAAAATTGATATAAGCTATAAATTCTCAGATTTATTTTTTAAAAGCCATTTTCGGTCCTTTAAAAAGTTGTTACACTATTCTTAACTATATATTACCTTAAAGTACATGGTAATATGCATATTTAAATGACATCGGAACAATTAAATATATATGACTGACAAATATGATAACCAAAATTCATAATAACAGCAAATATTAACAGAATAGTTTAATGGTAATGCATTATATCAATATAAATTGATTTTAATAGACTAATATGAATTATCCAATAAATGTAAAAGGGGAAAATCCGATAGTAAACATATAAAAGGAATAAAAAGAAATGCGCTATTTACAACACTGCCGCTTTACCTATTTGATTCCAAGAAAAGAGGAATATTTTTGGAACCATTATATTTTGTAAATGTATTTTTTTTTTAATTAGAATTCATAGAAAAAATCGATAATTTAGAAGATATTTAATTGCATGAATAAAATTATCCGATTTTATTTAAAAAGAGCCTAAATATCCTTTCATCTCTCCTGTCACAAAAATAAAAGAGCTTAAAAGCTTATATAAAGACAAGAATATCATTAATGAATATATTTTGTGGGTTGGTAGAGCCATGAAAATCATCATACTTTCACGGATTTTATTTAATTTTTGTTTTAATGCAGCGAAATGAGCTACAGATTAAAAAAATGATCATAATCATGCCAAGATAGAAATATATTAATATGTAATGAGCGTGATATAAGACATATAAAAAAATTTTGTCTACTATTTAAAAAACCAACTCAAATTTTATATCTAGATATCTTATGAGGTTTATTAGTTTTTCATCATATGATAACCGTTGATTAGTATAATATTTTCGAGTATGTCTAACTTCATGAATGAATCCATCATGCAGTAATTTAGTAATTTTTATTTCCTAATAATTTATTTAATGCATTTCTAAGTACGGTTAAATTACAACACATACTATCTTTTAATACCTTTTAACCGTGTATGCCCTATTAAGAAAAGTCTTATTTGGATACAAAAAAGATCCATGATAAACTAATAATTGTGATTTGCGGTATTCTACCTGATAAATAGTTTACTTGTTTATATTATTTTACACAACTTTTTCTAAATTAATCTCCTAAAGAGATATATTCTCGAAAATCTGCTTTAAAGGCAGAAAAAAACTACACGGATATGTCGATAAATGTACACATGATATTTTGTTTGATTTTACTAGGTTTTATTTGAATTATTGTAAATTTAAAATGAAGTAAAAACATATTCTCTCGAAAGCGGAAATAATGAGCATTATAAAATGTTTACAAAAGTCCCAACAATTAACAGAAAGGGATTTTAGCTTAGATATTTAGGGTTTATTGAAGATTGCGTAATTTATTCTACGACTAAAAATGGAGTTTATAAAAAAATATTTATTCACAATCGGTTTTATTCTACTATATAAAAAAAACTATTCATTACCAGGTAATTTCAACGCGGTATTTTTAATTCTTTAGTATTTGCATTATAACATGATTTAAACATAAACAACAATAAAACAGTTTCTGTGAATTTATTAATGTATTTATGCAATTTTAATCTTTTAAATAAAATAAAATAAAATAATATAAAATTATATGATATCAATTTTTTGACTTTAAAACAATATAATCCTCAACGACCATATTAATATTTCAACTTGGTTATTTTTTGGCCGGCTTATTACAAATAATGGAGGGTTTTTATCTATAATAAAAAAGAAAACATAATTAAAGCTTTTTTTTGTATTTTAAATTTTAATCCTAGACATCATCTTTTTTTATGCACAAATATCAGAGACGATTTTCTTGGGAACTATCAATATAAAAAAGCCAAAAAAACACAAAAAAATAATTAAATTTTGCTAAATCTATGATCATAATGCATATTATAAGCTATTATTTCTTTCTATATTTTCATTTAGTTATTAAAAAAATTAACCGTTACTTTGTAATATAATTTTAAAAAAATAAAAATAAGATTGCTTTAAATTTTTTTAATTACGATAAGAAGAGAAAAAATTTATTGATAAAGTAACTTTTGTTTTCATAAGCAATCAATATTCAAATTAAATAGAGTAAACCTATAATATATAATAATTACATCTTTTTAAAACGTTAATCGCATATTAATTAGATTTAATACGCTGGGTTTTTTTAAAGAGAATTAACAAATAAATTTATGAAGTTCTTATTGGATCTTTATTAATAAAAAAATACTAAATTTTTTGTATTCTTTTTATTGATGATTCATAGTTACTTTGCTGATAAAATTAATACATAGGAAGGAAAAACATTATGAAAAGGACATAAGGTTATATTTAAATTAAAATAAAAAATTTATAAAAATTCTGGATAGCTGAAGATAGAAGAAAAGATATTTATGGGATTTTAATTAAAGTTTATATAATGAATTTAGATAAATTTATCGAAATAGAGATACAAACTTGAAATTCACGAAGATGTCAAGAATTTATATATAAAAAAATATAAAAAAGCTATGAACGATAAAAATTGTACATTTATATAGAATGAAGTTACTATGTTGGATATATATTCTGCAAAGTAGATTATTTAGTGTAAAATTATAGTATTGTTTTCTCTTAAATCTTGATTTCATCATCAGCACTATAATGATCAGCAAATATATATTGGGCTGTTATTTATAGATTTTCGTAGGTTAATTTTTATATTTTTATGTTATGAAATGCGTTTTATTTCTACCAGTTCATCATATTTTAGAAACGGTATAGTATATAATAAATAGTAAAATTAAGTGTTTATAATCACATGCTTTTTTTGTTTAGACTATGCATTTATAATTCAATTTTTTTGTTACAATAATAAGTCACGTATCTCCTATCACTGCTCGATATTGAAAAATAAAATAACCCTTCAAATTTGTATTTACTCAATATTCAAATCACCACAATAAATGTTTTATTGTAGCTTCGAAAAACTTATTATATAGAAAGTAAATTGCATAAAATATTTAATAAATCCTAGAACCGATTGAAGGAGAGCTGTAATAATATAAAAGAAAGGCTCGTGTTGTGTTTAATTTGTAAAGATATTTATACAATTTTTTATTTTGAAGATAAATATTTTGGTATATGCAGTCTCTTATTTCAATAATAGGAAATAGCATTGAAATTTGCGTTCAGAATCGCTAGTCCGTAGAATATTCATTATCCATTTAAGCTTTTTTTAAATTATTTGAATTTTTTTGATGCGCGATATAAGTATTTTTTTTTAACCTTTTGTGTTTGTCTTATATTTAATACTAAAGGCTTTTATTTAGCTTTGTTTAAGAATACAATTTATATTGAGAAAAAAATGGAGCATATGTTGTGCCTATTAGATTTTTGACGATGACAAAAATAATTTTTAGCCCTAAAAATTTACCATAAAAACTGAATGTCTGTGAATTTAAATTGATTCTTCGAAATTCGAGGCTAATGTACTTAAATTTTTTTATCTACTCGCAATTATCTTCTTTTTAGCTACTTCGCCTTTGATTATTATTATATATTTGCTTATTTGATGCACGTCTGCATACGAACCTTCAAATTTTTTGTTACAGTTTGATCTCATGGATTAGACTAGTTTTTAAACTGTAGTCGATTTGGAGGGGGATAAGATTCCTTTTACTTTTCGTCTCTGGTTATATACCCACTACCACTCTACACTTACCTATATTCTGGCTGTGTAGAGCTGATTCATGTAATGTTCAGGAAAATTTAGGCTTGTTACACGGAAGCATCCTAGATTTTTCACGGCTTATCAGTCTTGTTTATGTTTTACTTTCTAGTTTCGACGGAGCACCACTTGCGGGTATTTATCATTTTGAGCAAATTCATATTAATTAGGGGTGCGTCGTGGTTTGATTCAGTCTACTTCCTATCGTGTTTCTATACCAACAGCGTTACCACACCTAATTCAATCCGAATATTGATAATTATAGCTGTAAGGTGTAAAAAAGCGCAAAATATGGGGCTCAAAAATTATTTTAAATGGCAAATCAGGGTGAATACGATGTTCTGAATCGTTATGTAGTCTTGAATATTTAATATGGTCGAATAATATATTTTCTAAGTCCAGGCAGAATAAAGTAAAGATTTTTAGATACTGGAGCTATTCGTTCAAAAAGCGTGTTTTAATTTAATATCGTATTTTTTAAGTGGATAGAAAATGTGTACGGAGAAGTTATCACAGATTTTAATGCCAAGATATCATGAGTAATCAGAAATTATGATTCATGATCAGAAACAATAATAATAGATGCAAGTAAATTTTAAAAAATAAAAAATTTAGCTGACCATCTGTTGATTGTGTATGATTGATCGTTTTGAGGATGAAAATTTAAGATTAGATGTTGATGATAGATGGACTATAACAGCATTGAAGGATAAATTAAAGGAAAAAAATATATAAAGAGTGGGTTATTTGTTCTTATTGTTATAAATGTTACAGCGATCGTAAAAATGTGTTTGCAATTTATTTTTCTGTTAATCGCTCAAACATTTTAAAGACATCAAAACCCATGTAAATACTAACTTATTTGAAGAGGCTTGGTTATTAATTAAGATAAATGTTCTATTGCGTGGAAAGACAAAAGATAAAATTAATGTCTTATAAAAGATACATGATCAAAAAAACAATTCTGGTAATTCAGCAGTAAATATAATTGCATATTTATATAGATATATAATTTATCGGTATATAAATAATGGATATTTTTTTAAAATTTATGGTCGCCCCATAATACAAAACATTAGATAATATGCTCAATGTAACATGATTTTGAATTATTTATAATTTTTTTTGTGACATAAGTTTTTATACAAAAATATCACATTTAGGTGTGTAAAAAATATATGGAATTATAAGATCTCGTTCTTAAAATGAAAATTTTTTTTTATCACCCTTTTATGTTTTTGGTGTGCATCAAAATCTAGCTACCAATAGAATTTCAAATAATAATTTAATTATTTTGGGTTCAAAAGTAAAGATTCTAGAGCAAAATTGATTTATAAATATGCGAAAAAAAACATCTAATCTTTTAAAACATAAAATTAATAAAAGATTTGCACTTCGATCATTAAACTACTAATTTATTTCTAGTTTTTATATGAGCTATTTTAAAGCGTCTTCTACTAGTTTTATGTATTCCTATAACATAATTTCAAATTCTTTGGACTATAATTAAAGGAATAATATTTTTCCTAAGGTTTTGTATAATATTTACACATTCATTAGGAAAAAATGAAATTGTTAACTTTTGTATATCTTCATCTTAAGCATAATCATTATAAAACTTACATATGGAGAATAAAAATTATTTGATTGATTTATGTAAACCTAGGTATTTATTTTCTTATTGTTTAGAAAAATGTTTAAAGGTATATATTCAACAAATTTAAGTATTAATCATGATGTAGCGACCTAAAAGGATGATATGGATTCAATCTTTTTTTGTAAATAATGATCAATTCAGGTGTATTTAAATGATTTTTTTAGTAAATAAGTTTAATAAAAGATTGTTTTGTATTTTATACTTTATCAGAAGGTTCAAGTTAATTAAAAATATGGTTAACAATAGTTTTTTTAAAAAGAAGCATAAATTCCGACCTAGAACAATTGAATATATATAACATAGAAACGCTTACCACCTGTCTGCTTTTTAAGTTTAAAGATTCCATGAAAAAATATTTAGCCCGAATTGCTGAATAATTTAAAATAATTTGATGAAAGATTAGAGATAAAAATGTATAAACTAATTAGCTTTCAAAAATATTTTAATGAGCAACCAAGGTAATTAAATATATAGCGAAATATCGGGATAAGCAGTGGTGCAAATTTGAAAATTAGGGGTTATTATCGCCCTCATGCTACGTAATATTTTTTCACCAGGTAATTATTTAAAGGTGATTATAAATTTAATATATTATCCCCTATGGTTTTGTCGTCTCATTCTCGAAAATTGTGCTTTTTTATTTATATCTTATATTATTCGAAATTGAAATAGTATGCTTTTTAAAGACAAATTTTTACTACTACTCGTTTATTGGCATTTAAAATTATATTTTTTTTTAATGTTCTTTATATAATTTATCCATTGTGCACATTTGAATTGAAATATATACAACTTATAGAAAATTTATTCTGCCTATAAATATGCTAAAAAAAGGACACGAGTAAGTTATAATGTGTTGATCTGTCTAATTCGATTTATTATGGGTAAATTTAAAATACATAGGTGTTTATAATCATCCTTTTCCACCCGTAAGTTTTTAAATAACCAGCCAAATAATATTAAATATTAATCTCTAACGGTCAAAATCGAAATAAATGAATGGTAGTTACATAAATAAAATCAAAAATTTGATATTTATACATTTGAAAATGGCTTAAAAATGTATATAACTTAATAATTTATTCGTGAAGTATCAGAAGATTTTTTTTCATAAAACCTGTTTAAATAAATAATAGCTTTTAGTGTTAAAAGATATTTTTCGGAATTTATTTATATAGACTCACAGGATACAACTCTTTTTTATATCAAAAACAAGCCATACACAAATAAAATAGGTATTATATATAATTTTTTTTTCATGATTTTAGCATCTGCGAATAAGTTTCTTGTTGTTTTGTTGGAAATTTTATATATATACATGATGGTTTTGATCGAAATAAAAATTTTAATTTAATTGTTATGATTCATATTACCTTTGTTCAGTTTTTGTGCGAACACCAATCATGAAAAATAAATTTTATCGATTCTTCTTCTAAAAATATTATTGTTATTTATAACATTAAATATAAACATTAATGATTTTGTATAATATATTTGTTGAGTAAAATAAAAACAAAGAAACACAATTTAGTCAAATCCACTAATTTTTTTATTTTTTTTTGATTTTTATGTTTGTCCGTATTTAATTAAAGATAAAATATACGATAATATCTAGGTAGATCATATAAGTGTTTAAAAAATTCATGTGATAGTATTTAAAATAGATTTTCATTCAATATTTTTTTATTTTAAGATTTGTATTTACAATTGGATTTTAAACAAAAAATTTCTACTATAAGTGTGGAAAATTTTATAATTTGACAAGTTATATTTTTATGGATTAAAGTCCGCTTTTATTATTTTACCGTGGGTTTTGGTTTTTTTATATCATCAATAATGGTATTGGCAGTAGTTAAATAAATAAATAAAAGTTTAGAACAAGTGTTTTTAAATGGTTAGGATTGTTTATTTTCTAAATTTAGATAATTTATATTTTTTTATTCTGTAAATAAAATTTTGTGGGAAATTCAAAAACTAATATAATTCTTTTACCCTACAATTAAAATCATTTGTGACTCATATTGGGTAAGAAAGCATTTTTTGGATATAATAATAGATAAAAATATAAAAGTACTAAATTTAATTTTTCTATATTTTATTGGTAGAAACAATTATTATATTTGTTTAAAGATTATATCCCATAGAAAAACATACAGTAGCCCAAAGTTTCAATAAAATTTTCCTTTTAAAACATGAAACATATAACTTATTTAGTTTCTCGGATAAAATCGATGAGTATATTAAGTTTATAACAATCGCGTTGAATAAAAATAGTTATAATTTATTTAGTAACTAAAGGTTTTAACAAATTCGTGCAAAACATTTACAGAAAAAATATTAGACCATAGTTGATTTAAGTAATCTTTTTAAAATATAATGTGAAAACATTTATTATAAGGCCAGAATAATTATTTACACAATAAAATAGATATTTAATAAATTATTTGTTATTATAATAAGCAAGAAAAATAATTTTTTTTTGAATTTTAAAACAAATAAAATCTAATTCTAAGTGACAGAATATCTCTTATTATAATATTAATTTAAGCTTCTTAGATTTTTCGTTTTCGATGAATATGGATCATCCTTAGCTCTCTAATAAATAAAGAAAATCAAATGATGCAATTATTAAGATTTCTCAGAATCAAATAAACCTTTTAATTAATGAAAAACACAATTGTAATAAAAAAATACAGGAATTAAATTTTTATGAAAAACGGAGGAATTTAATATCAAAAAAATACAGGAATGCAATTGTAATAAAAAAAACAGAGGAATTTAATATTTATATGCAGGTATTTGATTTTCATAAAAAGACAGTAAATCAACTCCAATAAAAATGTATATAAAATAATAATTTTTATTATATTCTGCATGTGATTGCCTGCTGTTTTTTTGAAGTAAGACAAAACGCGAGCTATAATATTAATTTAATATTCACATAGATAAATTTTACATAAGCTGATTTCGATTATAAAATATACAATTTTCAACGATTTAAATATATTATTACTGCCATAGTCTGTATCTATCTAAACAACAAAAAATATTTTTATATGATTATTGCGGGTATAATATATTTTAATAATAATAAATAGTCAAGTGCCCATTAGTTTGAATATCATTTCAGTTAATATCAATTTTTGGGCGCTTCAAAAAACACTTAAAAAAAATAGATTTTGCGAACTACTTTAAAAGACAATAATTCTATCGAACTTTGTTTTTTTAAATCTAAAATTTTAAAATGTATAATACTTATATTTTGCCCTTCAGTATAATTATATCCTGTTTCGTTTTTTAAACCATATAAAACTTTGGATGATACTGTAGAGCAGAACAAACACAGATGTTTGTGTTTTAAATATAAATTTTTATTTATTTTTGGGCAATATACAATTTTTACTTTTAGTCTTTATTAATCAAATGAAATTTTAGTATGATCTTTAAAGTATCCATATTTATGTTCGCTTTCATCACATTAAATTCACAACATTCACTATTCATGTCTACTTTAAAATTCAGCCTCAAACCTATTTTTTTGTTCGTATATTTCTGGATTCGCTAGGATTTGAGAAATATTTGTGAATGGTTTTCAAAATATTATTCTAGTTATTTCATTTTTAGGTGTTATATTAAATTAAACTGTTTAAATTTATCTGTAAAAATATAGATTAGGCTATGTTAATAATTATTTCTGCCTCGTCTCTTTACAATCTTCCTCAACGCATCTTATTCCTTCCTTCCAGACTTATTAGTTCTGGTGTGTTCCGCTGTCATAATATTGTGTGTATGTTTCTGCTTCATTTGGCATTTCTAACGCCTACATTTACGATTTATGGTATTTTGTGAACACAACATCCTTTTTTATATCCTATGGTACTATCCCAGTCCTGTATTTGTACTAAAGTAATTTTATTAGCTAGTAGATCACATTTTTTAAAGAGGTCAGATTATCACCACTCCTTATTCCCACTTATATCAATGTGATCATGTTTCCCTTTTAATATAAACAAAAACATTTAGACGATCATTTGATAATAAATGTTATATGATTTATTTATAGAGCTAAATCTAATTGTTATAATTTTAATTTTTGTTCTCGAACACAACTTTCTTTTTTTCCTGTGCGCATAGTGTATTTATACTTTCAACTATTTTCTCCTCACCAAAGTCTTATTCAATGGTTAATCCCAACCCAAGGTTTGTATATATCCCTCGATCTATTTCTTGACTTCGAGATCTTTAGGTACCTTGTATGATACTGTGTCATCACCTGTTCCCAAGTTATAAAATATGTGATAATTTTAGTCTTGTCATAATATAATAAAGATTAATTAATCTAAAATGGTATTCTCTTGATAAAATTACTTTTATATTTGATATAAACTCAAATTATTCTATGAATTATATTTAGTCATGATTTATAAAATAATAAATTTCCACCATTCTTCCCCTTTTCCAAGACCGAAAATTTTTTATTGAAGATTAATAAATTTAAGCAAGTATTCTCTTGATAAAATTATTATTAAATTTGATATTGATTCAAACAAGAATTATTCTTTGCCATTAAATTATGGCATAGATTTAAAATAATAAATTTATATGATTCTTCCTTCTTTTCTCATACCGAAAATTTTTTATTGAAGATTAATAAATTTAAGCAAGTATTCTCTTTATAAAATTATTATTGAATTTGAGTTTAATTCAAACAAGAATTATTCTTTGCCATTATATTATGGCATAGATTATGAACTAATAAATTTCTTTGATTCTTCCTCCTTTTCCCATACCCAAAATTTTTTAAAGCCCCCCAATTTGACCAAAGAATTAAACGCAAAAATGTACAATAAATTTCCAAACATAGAAGCACCCCATTTCGAAGAGCTTTACGGCGCATCACAAAAAGACAGCCATCCGTATCCAATAAGCAAGACACACAACTTAAAGAATTCACAAACAAGCAATATAAATGAAGAGACATCAAAACATTTTATAGAACATTATCCTCGATCAACAAAAGATGATACGAAATTTACAATACCAGGATACAGTGATTGGTTTGATTTAAACACAATAAATATGATAGAAGTCAACAGTTTGCCCCATTTTTTCGATTCACCAGAAGCGAATACTGTAGCTTATAAAGAATGGCGGAATATAATGTTTTTGATGTATCATGAGAATCCTAGAAAGCATTTATCAATAGTTGATGTTCGCAAGAAAGTGAATTGTGATATTGTTAATTTAATTAGAATTTACGTTTTTCTTGAGAAATGGGGATTGATCAATTTCAATTGTGATGTTGGAAGTAAATGTGTTTTGGGGAAAAAGAATGATGAGTTTTTTAAGTCTATGACAGAAAAGGTTAATGGAAAAAAGAAATTTAAAAGGTTTGTTGATCCTTCAAGTATCTATTGTGCTAATTGTTCAATTTGTAATTTGTCTTTGAATAAAACAAGCAGCGGTAATAATAAAAATAATATGGATGGTAATGATAAAAATAATGAGGTTTGCTTTTATATGAATATTAAAGAAAGTGGATTCATTTGTGAGAAATGCTTTTTAGAAGGTGGCTATTCAAATTCATACACGGCAAACGACTTTATTCCTTTTGGCGATAACCATTTGAAACACGTATGGTCAAAGAAAGACGAACTGCTGCTTCTTAATATGATTGAAGAGGACTGTGAATGGGAGAAAATCGCAAATGAATTGGGAAGAACACAAACTCAATGCATTATGAAATACTTGAAAATACAAGAAACTAATTTTCTTGAAGGAAATAACAGTTCGTTGTTGCTCAATAAACTTTCTAACCCTGTTATGAGTGTTATATCTTTTTTGTGCGGAAGTGTTAGTCCAAAAATTGCAGGCGAAGCCTCGCGATTCTGTATTCAAAGAATTTGCTCTTTAGATAAAGACGAGAAAAATTCTAACCATTTCTTACCAATGGCCACATTGAGTTTCGCAGGCGAAAAGGCGCTCGAACAGAAAAAATTGGAAGAGGAAAAAGTCAATGATCTTTTAAAGGTTTTAGTGGAGTTACAAATAAGAAAAATGGAATTGAAGTTACAAGATTTTGAAGATCTATGTAATAGCCTTGAAAAAGAAAGAAAAGAATATAAAATTGCAAGAGAAAATTACAGAAAAGAATACGAAGAAATTAAAAGAAAAAATAACAACGAAATGTAGCTTAAATAAATACAACCCATTTTGATATTTCTAGCTTATTATCCCAATTCAATATTTTTATTTATTACCCTTAATTATTTTATGTTAAAGCATCTCTTAACTATCAACCCTGATTGTTTTGTGTTTAAAGCATCTCTAAATATCAGTGTTTTTATTTTGGATAGAAAGACTCTCTTAACTATCAGTGTTTTTAATTTAGGATAGAAAGACTCTCTAATTAATAGTGTTTCTAATTTAAGATAGAAAGACCCTAGTAGATATCGATGTTTTCAGTTCTAAATTTACAGTTCCACTTAATTATTAAATAAAGCAATTTTTTCTTTAAAATTTTTTCAATATTTCTTCGTATTAAAAATGAATTGTATTTCTGATTAAGCTAATTATGAGCGATTTAATTGATGTGTTTATTTCAGCCTATAAGCATTTTATGCCCCAAATGAATTAAAAGCGCGATACCAGTACAGATGATTATTTATCATAATTTGGAATTGTATGCTAAAATGATCATGTCTATATATTTCTTTAGCGTTAGATTAAAAATTCCACTTCGTATTGTTTGTTATACAGCGTAAACTGATTTTTTAATGGTAAATCACCATATAATTCCATTTCAGATATTAATTATTCCATGATTTAAGCATAAATAAGAAAATATGTGAATGTCTTGGATTAAACTATTTCAAACCCAGACAATAGATTTACTGACACAACCTAAATGTAACTTTAAATTACACAAATTTTAATATATAAATATAATTTTTAGAAAATAATTTCGCTGAAATGAAATATTGCTCCAAATTTAAAATACTTCTATTGATGGATTAATCAATAATATTAAAGATCTGTTTTTACCCTCGTATTTTTATAATATCAATTTTTTTATGAAAAATATTAAAAACAAATTTGTGATTTACTAGTTTTTTTATCAAAAACAATTTTATTTTAGCAAAAAATAAAAATATACATCATTTTTTTATGCAAATATTTTATTCAATGCAATTTTTCGTGGTCCAATAGTATTTATAACTTGTAACTTGCATCTTTATATCCTTGTAAAATATTTTACCCACTTAAAATACACATGAATAATTTTTGTGTACATGAATTTTTTTTTTGGAAATTTCGGCATAATTACGGCTGCTTCTTAAAAAAAAATTTGTACCTATAAAATAAAAGAATAAAAAACATTAAAGGATCTACAATTCTCTTCTTTACTATTTTAAGAAAATCAAGCCCGTTTATTATTTAGATAATTGTTTGTATTTTTTTTATTTAATTCGAGGTCTGTTCATAAAAAACACAAATTTTATGCTTTTTTTATGTCAATAATTAAAAAAAAATACATGATAATTCCAAAATTACCTTTTTGGGTATAAAAAAGCAAAATATTATTCAAAGATTACAGAATGGATAATAAAAAGTCCCACCATCTTATTTCTATAGTTAATATAAAAATAATATATTATAAATACATTAATAACCAATGAATTTTAAAGACCTCTACACATTTTAAACACACTAAGCAGTATATTTAAGGCGATGAAAAAACATTTGTAATTCATTATTGTTAAAAGTGGAAGCCTTGGGAAATCAATAATTTTATATATTAATCGATGCAGCAGAATGTATATATATTAAAGTTAAGAAAACATCAAATGTATAAATAATCGCCGAATAGAATCAAAGTATTCTATATATTGATCGATGGTACATATTGCATATATGGTAAAGTCAAAAAACATCAAATATAGGATAAATCGCAGCAACAAATCAGGGTATTTTATATATTGATCGCTGCAGCAGATTGTACATATAGTAGAGTTAAGAAAATATTAAAGATAATTTAAATCGCAGAAAAAATCCAATTATTGTATATATTAATAGATGCCATATATTGTACATATAGTAAGGTTAAGAAAACAGCAAATATAAAATAATAGCTGGAAAAAAACAAAGATTCGATAATTAAAAACTACCGGCTTTATTTTTCTCGTATTCAATAACAATGTAAACTAGATTGGAAAAATCTTGAGCAATCGATATAGATTTCACTTTAAAATACATGTTGTCAAACCCGAAAATAAAACACAAAAAAATTAATTTCATAAGTAATAAGTCTCTGAAATCTTAAAATATGTAGGTGAATGCTTTCTTATACCATCTTTAATCGAAGCCTTTGGCTACCTTTAAAAAATATAATATAAATAATCCAATAAATTATTACCACTTTATGCTAGAAAATTTCATTTACAGCATTTATGGCAAGCATATATTTTTTTCGAAGCCTGAAATTATTTAAGCTCGGTTTTTGGATCTAGAAATAAATATTAGATGTTGTGCTATTAATGAATAACTTTATTTGTTTTTATAACTTAATAGAAATTTATATTCAAATGTATTTTACAGTATTAACCTTATAGTTATAAAACAGGTGGGTGAATATAAAAGACCATTAAGTTTATTTTAAATACCCGAGAGTGTCAGCAGAAAGCTAAATCATACGCACAAAAAAATAAGGTTAAGAACGACACTTGGATTAATAAGTATTTAAAGAAGAAGATACAATATGTAGAGAGCTTTGGTTAAAGTATGTGATTGAAAGAAGTATAAACATAGGCACTTTTACTAATATCTATATTTCAGCTCGGTTTGAAAGAAAAAAACCACTAAGATACAACTAACAATATTTGTAAAATTTGCTAATTTATTTGATTCGAGATCCCATAAATGTAATCAAAAAATCTATATGATAATATTTGACAAATTTATATACAAAAAATCAAAATCATTCTACTTGTTAAATATATTTATTAAATATACGCCCCATAAAAAATATATTAAAGGTGTTAAAAATTTCGGACGAAGTAGAAGCATACATGCAAGCTCTGTGAAACCGCAAGAAACTTGAACTCATCTCAAATGAGAGAAGAAGAGCAGTTGTAAAAGATGGATCTGGGTAAGGCGTCAAAAGATGTATCAAGGAGTTGTGCAATATTCCCAATATGCTGACCACGTCTAAATAGATAAAATTGATAAAAATAAATTAACCCATAAATAAATGTTTATGTCCATCCATTTCGCAAAATGAATATATTTTTTTGATTAATTCAAATATGTCTTTTTAATTAAATCATATTGAAGTTATCAAAAGAATTCTTTATTAAAAGAACACACATCATTTTGATCTGATCAAATTATCTATATATCATAAATCTGTAGACCCAACATCAAATGGTGTTTTATTTATTATCATTTGCATTTTCAATGCTACTATTAAAATACATTATTCTATTTGTCAAAACTGAAAAACATCACCATGAAATTTTGGCCAATAAAGTAGATTCATCACACTTTTTAGATGACCTTAATGCATCAGTGGAATCGCATGACATCATAAAAGAAAATAAAGTTGAATTCATATCTCATAAAGGAATATCTAATGGAAGTAATCAACACATATTCGACAATATACACGAAGAAAATAAAACGGCGAGCTCGAAGAATACAAACAACTCCGATATTCAAAAAATTAAAAATGAACAGGAAAATTTATCAATAGATGTCGATATGGGTGCCAGAATCGAGAATTTCTATCGTAGAATTGATAAAGTGGATCTGCTAACACAATTAAAAAAAGATTTTCATCAACCTGAAGGTGCGGATTTTAGATTTATAAAAAATAGACTTGGAAAGCTTAATTAATTTTATTAAAAACGATTTTAGAATCATAAAGAATTAACAGAATATTGCTAAAATAGTGTTTGTTCAAAATTAAAGATGCTATCTCTAGTTTAATTATTTATGAATTTACTCGTTTTTTGACAACTTTAATTTATTCATAATAGAGTCTAGTTTGTTTTATTGTAAATATTTGGCCAATACCTAATTTAATCTTCTCATATTTATAACCTTAACCTATGAATCTTATTCTTCTACGAAATATTGATATAAATATTTCGCTAAACACAATTTTTTGTAAGTACTATTCCCTTATAGTTATTTTAGAATTTATTTTAATATACGATTTTTGGTATTTCACGATCACGAATAATATTTTATGGCATATGACAATATTCGTGATCTATATTTATAAATTATGAATGATTCGTTGGATAGATATCTAATTTTAACGGTTGAAATATTTACTAAAACGGTCATATATATTCGCATGTAGTTCCTATTTCAGTTATTATATCAAGTTTTTCTTTTATCATAAACACACACATTAAATGTCGTACATGCAACAATTTTAAATATTTTTTAATCTTAGTTTCTCTTTTATAACTATTAGATTGCTGGCCATTGTATGTTTAACCGCGTTTTTAATGATTTCCACTGACCTTCAACGTATTATATTCTTGTAAGCATCAAATGGATGCATCTCACCGCGCCAATATGTTTAAAAAACAATTTTAAAATTTTTTGTTAAAAATACACTTGATTAATAATCTAATGTTTATTATGCATTATCACGCAATTATTATTTTTCGAATTTTCACAGAAAAATATATTTCTATCCTGCATTAATCTAATCTTGATTTATATTTTCTATTATGCTTCTCGCAGTATGAAATTTTGAAGATACGGCTATGAAATCTTGAAGTTACTGTGTAGGTGAAAGATTATTCTATTTAGTTGTTTTATTTTTTTTGCTCGCTATATTTGTCCTTTTTTTCTGTTTAATTGATTTTATATATGTCTTTTCTTGACTATAATTTGTCATAAGGTACTCTTCAATAGAGGAAACAATTGTTTTTTTATGACTTATATTTATAGATTGGAGCTCTTTTATGTTAAAGTTTTTTCAGGTCTCTGTATCTTATTTATAGAAAAGATTTTATTAAGGATATAAATTAAATGATAGATATAGGAGAATAATTATGCTCTTTTTAAATATATTCACTTTTTTTTGCTGTCTGTGAATATACAGATTCGTATATTTTAACTTAAGAAAAGGAATACACGCAGCAGAAAAATCTTTAGTTTTGTAAGATACGTCTAAAAAAAATTTAAAAGTGAATATAATATAGAATAAATACTTTGAACCTATATTTTTATTATTTTATTCTTGGGTAGATTATAAAATCTTAAATCATTTCATCAAACTTGTTTATTATATTCGAGCATACTATCTTCTAAATTCATCTTGCTTTCTATCGCTAAGAGTATTATATACACTAGCCCTGGCATCATTTGCTGTATTTATCAATTTTTTTATTTCAAGATCTTTGTAATTAAAGAAAATTAATTGTTTTTCTATCGTCATTGCAGGTTCTATGAACCTTTATATTGAAGAATTAGGTTATTGTACACTGAAATTGTGTCTTTAATAAGAAAATAGCATAGTGGAATATTCACAGAAGAAAATTTTTCTTATAAAAATAAGCTTAATATGAAACAGTAAAAACGATTGGTGATGCATAAATAATCAAAATATATTATTCCTTTGTACATATGTAAATTTAAAAATATTTATTGAGATACCCTGCTGAAATCTATTATTTTCTTATTATCACACCTATAAAATTATATACCTCATCCGAAGATATAGTTTTCCGAAATAAACAAAAAAAGCCCTGTATAGACAGATATAAACCCTTTCAACACTCAATGCTAGATAAAACGGTTTATTGAAGCATTATGAATTTATTTCCACGTTTATTGGTACTTTAGATTTATCACTTGTATTCACTTTAGAGTGTGGATACAGTTTTATGATTATAGATTGCGTCTTCCAACAATTACTGTAATTTTTTCTCTGATTTTCTAGTCATTTTACCAATATTATGCATAGAGATAATATTTCTAAACACAATTAAATATATATTCATTTTTTGGAATTAAGCAAGTAATTTCATTAGACGAAAATCGATATTTACTCTTATGATTACTTATATATTTATTTTAAGTCTATTTTTTTCTTTTTCTTTTAAATTTTTGAACTCGAAAAACTATAGTTTTCTCTAAATTACAGATCTGTGCATAATATTTTAGGCACATCATCTTTAAAGTCTTTATCAAGGCATCTTCTACACTCAAGACTCATAAATTCTAGTGTTTTTCTCAAATCTATTGTTTGCTTACGCTTCCTTTCGAATCACATATTCCTTAATATACGACTTATGGTATTTTTTGACAACACCACCCAATGTTATGACATATGGACTATTATTATTTATTTTTATGTGAGTACAAATTCATTCGACAATAGTTCATATTTTTCGCGTATATGATTTTGGATATTGGTTAGGTTATCGATACTGGTTATTCCTATTTCTATCAAATTGATTAGTTTTTTTTTATCTTGCACGAATAAATCTGGATGGTTGTGTAATAATTATATATATATTTTTATCCTAGTTTTCTTTTTATCTCCGCTAGTTCATTTTATATAATTTCTTAAACCGAGTGTTTCTTATTATTCTTGGTTTTTTTAAAGTAGAATTTTTCAGCGGGTAAAGTCTATGCATCCAAATGTTTTGTTTTGCATCTATACATGGTCATAGTCTTTAGGTCATGTTATTTTTTAGAATGAAATCAAGATTGTATTCTATTTTCTTATAAAAAGTGTAAAATCTGGCACAGACATCTGCTTGATTATTATTTATATAATTGATTTTTGCTTGAGATAAAAGAATTCGACATTTTTATTTAGGATTTTTTCATCCCGTATAAATAACATATTTACTTTTCTAACCAGATGCTTAGATTTTATCACACATTTATACTAAAGTCCTATAATATATTATTATCATCATTCATTTTAAACTTATAATATTTGTTAAAGTCCTCCAAAAACCTTTTCTATTAAATTCAAATTTATTTTAATGAATTTGAATGATATCAGCTAAATATTGCTCGACTAGCTTTCTTTTTTATATTATTACTATTTAAGAAGCATGTAAAATATATATGTTTTCTAGAAAATTATTATGAAGTCTAATCGATTGATAAATTCTCTATATTTTAAAGTATTTTTTTTTGTGATAACGAATATCTAAGTCTGCGTTCTTATCTAGCAGTTTTTTGTTTTTTTCATTGTGTAATTTTTTTGTATAAAATATATTTCTCCGTGAAATCCCTCACATTTATACAAATTTTGGTTTTTAGAGATCTACTAAGATTTTTTCAAATTGGTACTGTCTTACATATTTTTTTATATTATTAAAATTTTGCTTGTTTAATTTGCATCATGCTACTTTTTTTGTTTACTTAAATCGCTTATCTCTCGATTACAACATATTGGTAAATTAAACTGTAATTTGAATATTTCACCATGTTTGTTTGTAGCTTGTAATTTTTTTTCTTCGAAGTTTTCGTAATCCAATTTTCATACGGGATTTATAATCCAAATTATATGCTATAATTTTATTTATTTCTTAAATGGCACGTTACTTTATACTCTTCTTGTTTGTATATCTTCAATTTTTTTCAATTTAAGCTCTGCAAGATTTGAGGATAGGAAAAATAATTCATGAATGTCTTAAATGTATAAATTTTTAGAAAAGTTAATATATTATATATTGCGTTAGAGGCTTAGTATACATTTTTCGTATAAATTTTATCTATCCCATTATGTTATTACCTGATCGAGTTGAATCTTATAATGTTTTTGTTTCTTTCCAGGTTTTTTTTATCATGCATATCATTTCGTTATATATAGAACTTTATCATACCATGTTTTTATTAAAACCATATTTTTTACATAAGATTATCTTAAAACAGTTGCGTGAAGGTGTAAAGGGTTAAATATGCATCGATTCTTATATTTGACATTTATTTATGATATATAATTTGTGCTTTTTTTCTATAAAGTGGATAAGTGCTATAAAAAAATATCATAAGTTGTATATCGAGGCCTATGGAACACATATAAATCGAAGAATACACATTAAAAATAGAATGGCTAATAATTTTAGTTAAAGATTAGAAAAGTGAATTTTTACAGATGAAAAGTTTAAAATAATAAAATTGAATAGGCATAAAATGTGCCCTATATAGAATCATCTAAAGTTATTCTATATTTAAAAAGAGTATAAATCAATAGGATAAAACCAACCCGTGGATAAATGTAAATTATTGTGTGGTTTAAAACAAACTTAAGATACATAAAAAGAAATTCTTTAAAGATATTTTAACACGTAATCTAAAATAATCTAATTTTATAATTTTTTATAAAGGTTTTTTCATATCTTATAGATTATTTTAAATATATTACAATTTTAGCCATTATAAATTTGCAATCTGTACGTTTCCACTCCATGAAGATACTATTTTTTTAATTATCGTAATTAAATCATAAAACATCGAAAAAATAAATTGATATTGTGAATGATTGAGGCTCGAAAATTAGATATCGGATTTCTTTTTTTCATAGAATTTTTATTTTATTTCTTTGCTACAAGAAGTTTTAGCTATATGTTATGTCTAAATGAATAATTCACCACTAAATATTCCCGAATTTGATTTATAATAATATTTTCTGTTATTATTTTTTATATGAAATAAATACTTGTTGGTAAATTTTTATTTACGGCATGCAATAAACACAAGAAACACGGGTAAGTTGCATTTTTATGACTTTTTAGATCCCTGCAACACAAAGAAACATTTTGAAAAAAAGAATCAAATCAATCTGTCTTTTAAAAAAAAACAAATTATTTTCTAAATTAAAATTTTGAATATATATTTAGAAAATTGTATATAAAATGATAGAATAAATACATAGATAGTTCGTAAAAGTCACATAATTTGTAAATATTATTTAAATACAGATTAAATAATGATTCATATAGAACTGAATCATCTATTCTTTCGCTGCTCTACTAAGATATAAAATATATGACGGAGCATAAATTATAATTAAGTTTTGTAAATAGTTATATAGATCAAAAGCTATTATTTAAACATTTTACTAATTTTTTATATAACCAGAATAAATATTTACAAGCACATAGAATTCCAACTATCGCATTTTTATGTGATTTTTATTGACATTTGATGCGTATGAGTATTATAATTAATACCGCAATAAAGAACAAAGATATACAGGAATAGTATATTGGCTTTTTACATTTCATAGCAGTCTCTGATTTTAAATTATTCGGCTGCGGCGATCTTGAAAATTCACTATTTTCAACATTATTTTCGAGATTTTGACTTAATTTATTTGAATCTTGAGCGATTCGCACGGTTTCTTGTAGTTGAATCGGGTTGCTGCCATATATTGAATTTTTATTTCCATCATATTGAGGATCATCAATTCGGTTGTATTCTAATCCCGAATCTAACTTTGTAGATTCTTCGAGATTTGATTCGGGTAAAATAAGCAATTGATTCTTATTGCAAGACTCGACAGAAGTCAATTTATGCGTAGAAATTGGATTAACATTGTAAATTGGAATTTCTTGTGAGTTTTGATATATTTTTGATTTTTCTAAATACTTTTCAGCATCATAACAGATTGATTCGTTTAATGAATTTATACTTTTTCGCTCGTTTATAGGCTCTTCAGAAATCTTAATTAGAGAAGAATCTATGGGAAGAGCAGTGTTTAAAGTTTCATCTGAAACTGTTTTCATAGAAACATATTTATCTTTAGTGATATTTTCATTTTCTTCTGGGGCTAACTCTTGAGAAAGATCATCATCTAGTTCAGATGTTGCTTTATTTTCGGAACATGCTAGTGAATCAACAATTTTAAGTGATGTTTGAGTGGAATCAGATACAAATTTTCCTTCTTTATGTATTTTATTATTATTTTCTTTCTTGTATTTTTTTTTAGAAAAAATATTTTTGGCTGGAATGTAGCCTTGAATGGGAAATGTATATCTATTCCTTTTGTTAATTAAGCTTTCTCTATCAGATATCAAAATACGCTCATCTTTAGTACAAACATCAGGAATAGAAACCCTCTCTTGATGTTTAGGCATCACGACGGATCTGAGAATTTCTTTCATTCCTATAGAATCATCATTTTCTAGTCGGTAAAAACAAACATACCCATTGGCTCGGGAATCACTATTTAGGACACGATAAAAGATTAAACTAAATTTAATTTTTAATAGGGTAACCGTAGCAAAAAAGTAAGATCCCATCATACTATTATTCTTAAAATTCACAAGATCTGTGCATATTTCTCTTTTTTGATCCAACGAAAAATCAAAAACATTATTATTAAACGCGAAATTATTTTTTAGTAAAAATTTATCATCTATATATAGCATTCCGGATTTAAAACAGCATGTTTTGTATTGCATAATCAAATATCTAAAAAGAATAGAGCAATCAGATGTGTCTGTAAGTAATAAATTATTTCCTATAGTCAAAATATTGGAATTCATGTTAGTTTTTTTAATTTCTCTTGTTTTGTTTTTCGTTTCATTGCTTTTTTTATCCATATCATCAGAAATACAAGAACCATTTTCTAAAATTTTCTCTCGATTACTGGGTAATTTGCTCCATATACATGAAAAGTATATGGATCTATGAAATTCACTTATTCTTTTATTTTCTTGTTTCGTAGTTTCTTGTGATGCATCGGTGCTTTGAAGATTATTTCGATAAATTCTAGTTCCCAATGCAGTTCTGAATGAGTACCCTGAGAATATTGCTCTAAAGTCCTCCGCAAGTGAATCGCGATCATCAAATACACCCTTAGAAATAGTTTCATGTTTTTCTAAGACATTTAGGTCTGGATCCAAACAATCTGCCGTATTTTGCTCTTGTTTAATTACATCAATGCTGTTTTGCATATTTTTTTGGAATTTAATCAATTTTTCATCATCTTCAATGTTTTTAATTTGTTTATTTTGTTCTTCTGCACCAGAAACACCTTTATAAAACATTTCCTTGCTAAACGCGAAAAAAAATATTTTCTTGAGAATTAGATTCATTTCAATATGGTATTAATTATTGCAACTATTTTAATCAAAATTTTTTCTGGAAAAAGATATAAATATAATCATAATTCCGGAGTTTTGCGATATTTCCAAGAAGCCAACAAATCTTAGAAAAATTTTTTTTAGATTAAATAAAGTTAACACATAATAGGCATAAAATTATAATCCAATTTCATTTCATAAGCTGATTATAAAGGAGTTAAGAATTTTTGCTATAGCAAAGCTACGCACAAACTATTAATTGAGGAAAACACTTGAACTAATAAGTCTTGAAAAAAGAGAATGCATTAGAGATGATTACAGATATGATGAGCATATAGCGAAATTCTTCTATAGAACAATCACAATCTTTGCCTGAACAAATTAAATAGTTATAAATCAAATTAACATATATATAAATATAAAAAATCATTTAATCCAATTATTAATTTATAAGAAGACCGGCTGTTAATGTTAATAATTCAAACAAGATATCAAGAGATACAGTAAGGAGTCTTGAGATATGACAGATTTCCAAAAGATCTTCGACAAAGAATAGATGTGTGCTCAAAACTTAAACGATCAATAAAGATATCATTTGATATTTTATTTGAATAAACTTTGATTTAAATCAAATCATATAAATTTGACATTTTATTCGAATAAATTTAACATTTTTTATCTAATCATTTATTGAGATAAATGACACTTGATAAAATTAAATCATTTTAATCCAAGTTTTTTTTTATCTGCGATAAATGAAGATGTAACAAAAGACATATTACGTTATATAATTTATTCAGCTGTATATTTTTCAAAAACATGGTTGAAATCTTATGAACTTGTAGTTACTATAGTTATGAATTAAACTATTATTCAGAATAAATCATTTAATGCAAGACTTGTATTTAATTATAACGAATGCCTTCAGCATGTATTTTTAATAAGCTGTTAACCCTTTTGTTTTTTTAAGCGAAAACTCTGATATTTATAGTTTATACTAAATTATCAGTGAGCGATCATTATGGATATATTATTTCATTTATGTGGTTTTTTCCGTTAAGTTAATTATTGGTTGGACAAAATTTTTTAATTTTGGAGGGAAAGATTAAGAACCTAGGGTAAATTCTATAAACAAAGAATCTATCAAATGAATTAAAAAAGTGGAAAATTATATAATAGGTATTTCAAAAATTATTTATTGATCAATTTGTATAAAAGTTTAAAGAAAGCTCTTAAAATAATTGGTAAACTTAGCTTTAAAGCAAAAATCATTTATATAAGAATCCAGATAATCATTATTTCTGTGGCACTTTGTTCTCAATTTTTTTTTTGGTCTTCATCATAATAACTCGACACTCTGAGTATGTCCACCATTCTCTGCATTTATTTATGAAATCTTTTGAAGGATTAACGAGGTATGTATGTCTCTTCACTCGAGGAAAATACAGAAAAATATGGTGAGCACATATCGGATTTGTTTAAGAGTATTTTAAAATGTAGTTGCTTAAATTACCTTTAATTCTTAATGCATGTTCTACTATTGATACCATCAATAATATACTTATTAGTGACCCTTTATAGAATCCAAAAAGCAATCTTGCATGCGCATTTCTCGATCAATCTATTATATTATCTTTTAATGGCAATGTTTTATAAATTTCTAGAACTAATAGCTTGGCCATGAAATTTGATGACAAATTTATTCCCACTTTTCTATGTTTCTTACACCAATCGGTCATACTGGAAAGTTATTCCTGTATTTAGATAGCATCATAAAATTTATTTTCTCAAAAAGACATTATTTTTTACGTAACCTGATAAACAGATATTTATAAGCCTTGTATTTATGTGTCATTTCCAATTTATATTTTTTTGAATCATACGTGAGAAATCTTTATACAAAAAAATTTGTTAGTGCATTTTTTTTTAAATTTTGCAAAGGGTTATATCTATCGCAAAATTTTTCCGTCATGAAAACCTCGATGGTTATAAAAACTCTATATTAACATAATCATCCCAAGTTTATAAAAATTTTAATCTTCATAAATATTTTCATTTTTTTTATTTATATTTTATGTGATAAAAAATTTACTTATCTTGTTAAATCACAGATCATGTAATTTCCCTAAGCATATAACTAACTGTGTTCGCATTATGTATAGCGCATTGTTATTTCATTATATACCAGGCAGATCATATTTTAAACCAAATAATGAAATTGCCGACGCTTAACAAATATATTTATCTTTACCAAGGTTTAAGAAACACAAACCACCAATAAATTTATTTTTACCATGTTCAAAAAAAATGTTTAAATTATTATCTTATTTTTTATGCTGCTTTCCCGCAATCTTTTCATACATTCTGGAACACGTTACCACTGAAAATTTTTTTGTATATTGAGATTACAGCATGAATAAAAATCTATAATTGCTATATTGTGATGTTTTTGGCTGCTTTCGAGTGTCTAGCCAAATATAATTTTTTGAAACTAGTTAAACTATGTTATATAGGGCAAATATAATACTATTAAGGATTTATGCTCTTATTTGTTATAACTAATTAATACATAAATTTAAATGAATTTTTACAAGTCTAAATAATTTTTCATATATTAATTGAGTTCATGTGCTAGTTTTGAAAATTTTTAGTGTAATAAATTATTTTGCCTCTGATTCAATTTAAAAAAATAAAAATCTTTATTTTATAGTGTAAAAATGCGTATTGTTGTATTCTGGATGCATAATTTATGAGTTAAACGGCTAATATTCGAAAGATCGTGCTGCTTTTAATTGATAAATTTCAGTGTTCTATGTTAAATCTTCCTTGATTTCTTAAAAAATAAAAATTGGCATTTTAATTTAATTTTAAAGGATATAAAGGTTTTTTCAGCTAATATTTTTATACTGACAATTGCCTCAAGTTTTTGTTTGTTTGAAATAAAATATATTGTTAAAGGAAGATAAACTGTATGAAATCCCATAATAAAAAATGGAGAATAAATAAACAACATATATAAATCTTGTAAAGTATACTAAACTATGAAAATGAAGGGATGAAAAAACAGTGTAATTATATTTATGTATATTTATATAAGGACAAGAAAACACGGTGAAAACAAATAACATGATAGTTTCAATAAAAATATACAAAATAAACATATTTTGAATACATTATAATTTTAAATTCTTATTTTTTTTATTCTATCCCATATTTACAGTTTAAAAAATAATATGTCATCACTATTGCATGCAGTAAAACTTCATCAGACTACTCATCTCTTTTATTTCGCTTAAAATTATTTATTTGTTTTAGTTACATATATAAATCAATTTATATGTTTCCATACTAATACTAGTAAATAGATGAATTTGTAGGCCGAATTTTGTTTATGATTCAATAAAGTAATCGATAAACCAGATCAAATCATTCCACTGTATTTAATTTTTTTTTAAATCGAATATTATCATGTTTATAAATTTTAAAACGAGATTGATGCAACAGCTAATATATCAAGAAAATCAAAGTATTATACAATTTTTTAATGCTGAGCGGGAAAATTTTTTTGCAAAAACAAATTTCATTTGAGTATTTAGAAATAAATATTGTTGCGGTTTAATATCTAATATATATTTAATACAAAAAAATAAATTTGATGCTATTTCGATAAAATATTTACAAAGTGGTTTAAAACTGTGAATTCATTTAAAACAAGCTGTAAAGCGCCATGCTTATGTTGGCGCAGAAAACAACAAAAAACCCACAATAATCAGACAATAAAGATTTAATGTAAAAAAATCAATAAAAAATATTTTCATTTGATTTATTTATACATTATTTACTATACTTATATGCTTTCTGAATTGCTGTTTTTTTTAGGAAAATATTTTTTCAATAATAATTTATAACAAAGAAACATAACCAATGTTTATAATATAAGAAAAATTATGGAATATTTCAATTTATATTCACACTTAATTTATCTAAACCGACAGAGTATTCGCGTTGTTATATAAAAAACACGTAATAATTCATTTAAAAAACACAAAAAAAATCACGAATTCATTGAAAATAATATATGCAAGTGATATTACCCGAATTTGTTATTTTGTGTTTCTAAGGGCAAATTATTTAAATTCTGATTGCCTATAAACAAGAAAATCCTTCTGATTCCTCTTTATAAAAAAAATACAATATTATAGCTAAATGATTAACCTTACCGGGTAATTAAATTGAATCTTTAGATAAACATATTTAATTTTATGATTGGGTTTCAGTATATGAAAGCTTAACTTTATTAATAACTAAAAGATTTATAAATAGAAAAATAAGAAATAGTAGATAAATATAATTTTGAATATAAATTAATAGTATTTAAGTTTGAAATAATGCCGTTATTATAAATAGTATAATAGGACTATAATATTTAAGATCATTGAGAAAACAGATTAGGCCCAGAATAAAGAAAAGTAAATTTTGAAAACAAATAGATAACTATATAAATGATAATGAAAATACATACGATATTGAGTTTTTTAATTGCATTGGAAGATTAAAAACATTATATTTATATATGATCTATGATTGACTCACATATATCCATTCATAATTTAGGTTTATTTTGAAAATATTTTTTCAAGCCTATATATGCAGAAATTTTTCAAAATTAAGAACTTGGTGTATTTCATTTTATATTTCTGAAAGATTTTGGAATTGAATATTACATATAAAGATAATCTTTAAATGTAATTATTATGTAATTATTTTATTAAAATTCAAATGTGGATTAAAATCATATACCAACGTTCTTTATTATAGATTATCTATCAAATTTCTTTTTAATTTTTAAATGAAAAAAAGGTCAGTGATAGGTGTTTTCAGAAAGACTTTCTAAAGATTCGTTTGTATTTTTTAGAAAAATAAAAATAGCATGCAGTTCTGCCTTTAATCTAAAATTTACACAGAGTAATTGTTTATTTCACATATTTATTTTAAAAGGCCTATTCCGTTCTCTTATGGAGTTTTGAAGAAATTAGTGGAATTTATATGCATATACTAAAATTTCCGATTTTTTTATGTTTATTGAGATAAGATTGAAGCATAGAGTCTATTGAATTTACGCCAAATTGCTTAAAAAAACTATTTTAATGTCACTAAAAACACTAATTATGAATCGCACAGAATAAACAATAAATTTTCTATAATCTTGTTTTGCGCTGCTTAAATTGCAAAAAGAAGTAAAAATATATTACACCAGCCGTAATATTTTGATATTAATTATTATTTTTAAATTTTAATGTTATATTAAATCAATAGTAAGAACTAAAACCGCGTTGAAAACTTTAAGTATAAAACAAAATTCTTACTAATGAAATAAAATAAAAGAAGTTATTACATCATTCTTTTTTTATACTCTATGCATGTCGTGTAGTTGCTCAAAATTACATTTTTTAATTCCGTTGTGCTTTACATAAGTTTTTTTGCTATGATGCATAAAAAAATGGCTATTTGATGGGGATCTTTAGGTTTTTATCATATAAATTTTACCATAACAGTGATTTTGTTGCAAAATAATCCAGATCTATGATAATTTCAAAATTATTGACGATTTAAACATTATAATGTATTATGTGGTTTTTGAGAATATATTATTGTCAATTTTATGTTTAAGCAACTATAAGAATCCTAGAAAAAAAATTTATTATTTTTTAGTGATTCATCTAGTGAATATTATAATATCCAAATAAATCCTTTAATATTAATTAAATTGTTAAAAAGAGTTTTTAGAAATATAGCAACCATGAAATTAATACATTAATTTCCGAAGGCAAAATAATATGATGATTCTAAAATCCCAAATACAAAATTTTTTAGTTTGGACACGAAAAAGCTTATTGCGACCTTTTTTTAAAGCATACTATTTTGAAATTATTGATAAATTAGGCTAAATAAAATCCAGAACTCGGGAGTTCACAAGCAATACAATGAATTATGAAATTTTCAGGCGGGAAGAATTTTTAATTACCATACAAAACTGTAACCAAAAATTTAGGCTAAACTGAGTCAATTAAATCTTATCTCACTCATATTTATTTTATAAAAAAAGAAGCAATTTTTTTCAGTAAAAGAAGAATCGAGTTTTTGCAAAAATTACATATATAATACAGAAAGCATATATTTTTCTATAAATTCAAAGAGATCGAATAAATTCTTAATAAGCAAGAAAACCATACAAATTAGATTAATAAATTAAGCATGGCGAAAAAATAGGGGAACTTCAACGAGAAAATAGTTTTTTAAAACAACTAGCACACCTGATATCTTTTAAAAAAACAGTAAAAGCCCACATCAATAATTGAATTGCATTTTAAAGTGATAATTTTAGAGAATATAAAAAATGTGCTTTTTGATGCCTTTATATGTTATGTATAACGCACGTAACGAAAAAGAAAACTTACATTTATTTCAAACACATGAGACAGTCACATAAAAATCCACGAAAAGTGGTAGGTTAATGATGGAAACAATAAAAAACCACAAAATACATAGAAATAGATACAAAAATATATTTTTTCTTTTCCGTGTGAAGTTATAAGAAACCAGTTCCATGCAAAGTATAGGTCATAAAAAAATTTTTAGAATATTTTTCGATTATTTTATAGAATGTAGATATACCAATTTTTATTATGTTTCTGTTAGATAAAAACGCAATAAATCGTAAAAAAACATAATAACTTAAGATATTCATGAATTTAAAAAAGCTAATAAGAGAACTCTGGTGTATTATCTAGAAGTAGCGGTAAAATCTGCATTATCTTTAGAAAATAATCTTTCTACTCAATAATTCTCCCATTTTTTCATTTCTTTTTTTTTGAGGGCAAAGATTCTTGATACTAATGGACAAACTGCAGCATGAAAATTTGTCTACTTCTTCAAATATCTTTCTTTGTAAATATTTTGGGAGCTATAATTTTATGATTTTGTAAATAAAATCCATAAAATTTAATTATTTCACATGTTTGAAAATCTAAATATGAAATAAAGGTTACAAAGAGAACTACATGCAATCGCGTCTTTAGTAAGACAATTTTCTAGTAAACCATGGTATTTGAGTTTTTGTTATCTTTGTAATAAATAAGTAAAGAATATTACCAAAAAAACTTCATAAAATATTTTTTAATTAATATACTGAGTGCCTAAAATAGTTAATATTACATCTGTGTTTAGTGAGTATTTGTCCAGTGGCTCATCGGAATACTAAAAATGCATATCGTATAAAAAAGGGTTAACTATGACCCCAGGAAGGACTTAAATAAACAGTTAACAGCCCAATCCAACATATACGTTTGAGTGACCTTTTAGATAGCCAAGAAAATTAGGCAAAATTCAATTATGGGGAGCTTCGGATTATAGCGCATCCCACTGCAATTATAATTTCTGCACAATTAAAACTTTATGACTAATTTGAAGGATTTAGAAAAACTTTAGACGCATATTTTTTTTGACAACTATCAATTTAAAATATCCTTAAAATACTATTTAATAATATTAAGAAATAAATTTAATTTTTTTTAAAGAGCTTTTTTTTTAAGCGCTCACTTAAATTCTCAATGACTACCAAGCTAAATTTAAATTAAAGCCCATACCCAATAGATATTAGAAACAAAACTAAAAAAGGTGCTATTGCTACCCAAAATTTTATTAAATTTCAAAAAAAATCATAAATGCTTAAACGATTTTCGTGTAGTTATTGAACACGTTTACTTAGATAGCTAATATATCTACTTTTTTGGTGAATTATATGTTTATTTTTTTATACGAAAAAAATCCAAAAGTAGCTAATATAAACAATTTACTATATATAGCGCCATTTTAGATAAATAATATTTTATCTTTTTATTTGATTACAATTTTTTTATCCTAAAATTAAGCTTACGAGCAGATCTTTCTGTTTATAAATGAAGATTATTCTATCTGATAGATACTAACATACAATTTTAATCAAGAAATGGTTTCACGGTATTTTGTTTTTTAAAAAAAATTTGCAATGAAACACCAATAACAGCTATTTTTTAATGAGAATATAAAGTTAATTTAAGACGATAATACGAAGAAAAAACTACGATCCATAAAAAATCCGAATTTTTTTTCGAAAAGATTAAAATGTGATAAAAATTTCGAAAATAAAGATATCTGCAATAGAAAAGGTAAATAAAATAATAGAAGAGAAATATTAGATCAAAAATTTCTAAACTTATACATCAAATTGATAATCACTGAAGGCAAAGGGTATATATATTGTTTTTTTTGGTGAAACTAGCATTTACAGAAAGTAGGGGTTGAACCAGTAATTTTTTAAGTTTTTGTAACGATAAGAAAATAGATTAATAAAAAATCCCAAAATAAGAATACAAAATTTAAATTTTCTGTGTTTGAATTTTAAATTATAATATTTCCTTGGTTTAACTCAGATATGATAAAGCGGCTAAATAATAAATTAAGCGAATAATTTTAATCGGAAATTATTTTATAATGATATAAATCGATCACAAAAAGTAACGAGAATAAATATTCTACATAATCTTGCTATTTTTAGAAACGTTTACTTATGTTTAAAAAACTATTTTTACATGCCTTAGACATTATACCAGTTACATTTATAAAAAAAGATTTAAATTTCTAAACCGTGATATAATATATGATAAATCTAAAGTTTTATATTTAGAGTTTCAATACTAAAATTAATCGATTAACATCACACAGAAATGATCTTTCAAGATTTTTAAAATGATTATTTTAATGAAATGGTTTTTTAACATTAAAATTAATATAATACGTTGTATTTTATAGTTGTATACAAGTTAGACCAGATATTTTCTGTATTAATTTCAAGATTGATATAATTTTAGGAATTACTTTATAAAAAAGTAAGATTTTTGAATTCAACATGAAAAAGAATTTTGAGTAAGTTGTACAACGAGTTTTTCAATAAAAAACCAATTTTTTTGCTTAAATAGATGATAAAAATTTGAATTTTTTTGTAAATTAAATCCCTTTTTTCTTGAAAAAATAGCCATCTATAGAATGTGTTTGTTTATTCATGCAAAGCACATATTTTATTTCCTGAATACATAAAACCGTGAAATTATCTAGCTGAATCTCTTCAATAATAGTCTGATACTTAAAAGAGAAATATGTGCAATTAGAAAGATTTAGAAATCATTTTATGTATTTTTTATTACTAATCTCGAGATTTTCTCTCATATGAACCTTAAATAGCATGGAATTTATCAGCCTATAAATTAAATGAATATTTATCAAAAAATTTACAAGATTGCATGATTTTTGTGTTACGTATTCTTTTTTATTCATAGATTCATTCAATTGCGTTTTTGATTTTTTCTTATATATTTAATCTGATAATAGTAATCTAAGTTTAAAATCTATTCATGTTCAAAATATTTTTTTTTGCAATTTGTACCTGATAATTTTCAATCCCGTACCCTTATAAATGCCATCGTAATTTATTTATTGTTAACAGAGATATTTCTATGCAAACAAGATTCTTAAACACATATATAATGAAATCGATTTTCATTTTTTTCTCGATATGAACGAGAAAAAAATACATTTCACAACAAAATTCAAATGTTAAGATACTTTAAAGAATTCTTTGAATCTATATAGCAGGGTTATTTAATCGTTAATCTATTGTTAGATCTTCTAAATACGTATCAAAATATTCTTATTTTTAATATGTTTGCATCATATTTTTTTTTGTAAAATAAATTTATGTGAAATAAGAACTCATATTCTCTAGTCGTGCAGTTTTTTAAGGAAAATTTCTTCTATAAAATATAATTGTTTTAAAATATTTCGTTTGTTTAAGACTAATTCGAATTTGAGCTTATTATTTTATTACATGGTATTTGCCAATCAAAGCAGGAAAAATTGTTGTAAAAAGACATTTGTATATTATGTAGCCGATTAAAATTCCAAGGCTTGGAATTGTATTTATACCTAAAATAAGATTATTTAAGTCAAATTCGAAATTTTAGACTATTATAAAATTCACATTATAACATTCAAAAAATGTAGCAATATGTCTTTTCTTAATCACAAAAAATATTAATATAGAAAAATATAATTAAACAAAAGTATAAATAAAGTTTTTCCGTATTATTTTATTCCACTTCTATTTTTTTGGATTGTTTATCAAATTTTCTGCTTCGAACATTTAAAAATATAAACTGAAAAAATCTTCAATGCCACAAATTTAAACATAAAACTTAGCATAGAAAGCTTATCTGCTATTAGCTAAAAATAACAAGGTTTTAAAATTTCGAGTGTTTCAGTGGTTTCTTAACAGAGCACAGAATTCATAAATTTTATTCTTTTTTGGTATAATTTATATCCACACCCTTTTTTATGAATATAAAATAGTTAAATAAATATGATAAAGTACAGAATCATGTTAACCTACTAAATGCATTTATTCAAGAATAAATCATTAATCTAAAATTACAAAACAAAGATTATACCATAATTCGCAACATGAGATGGAGGGGTAACACAATATTATAAAAGGTACCAGAAAGAACTTGAAGTCACAAACCAAATCGAGGCGCATATACAAATTATAGGATTGAGGAAAACATTCTAATTAATAGATTTTAAAAAATGGGGAGATATAGATAAGATGTAAGAGATGAGGATATAAATAAGATGTGCGCATACAAATAAATCACCCTATGCTTGAAAGAAAATCCAGACTAAAATATAAAATATAAAAAATTAACTCTAAAATAAAAAGATTATAAATATTGAATAGAGAGATTTAAATCGATTGACGGGATTCGTAGATACACTTAATATTTCTCTTAGTACGAAAAGAGGATATAATTAGAAACAACCACAAATAGGTTTATATGTAACATTGAAGAACACAAACTTACAACTTAAATCGAGGCGTATTATAAAAATATAGGATTGAGGAAAGACGCCTTGTAGAATAGGTTTTAAAAAGAGATAGGTATTGAAGAATAATGTGTAAAAGAAGTGAATATATATTATCCGCGGGAAATCAATCAAGTTATGCCAGAATTAAAAATCAAACACTACCATACAAATAATAACCTATAAATAAAAAGATATAAAAATATTTAAGAATTAGATTTAGTGACTTGTAGAGCTTTATATGTTTTGATTAGTTAAAAAGGGAATAAAATAAAAAATATATTTGCTACAGTTATAATTTTTATTATTTAGCACCAAGTAAGATCACCGAGGGCACTATCAAAGGCATATTCGGATTGACCTATGTTAAAAAAGCCTTGTTTCAATTTAACTCTCCATCGATGCTTATTTTTATCGACCTTAGTATACAAACACATCATATAATTGGGATTAATAGCTTCCATTCTAAGATCACTATCCCCACTATCAGTATCCGAAAGAATATCCTCATTTGAGTCATACTCTTTATCCTCAACGGGACTATCCACTATACTTGACTTTAAAGAAGAATCACTATTAGAACCATGCCGTTCGTTACTTGGATAATTCAGTTCACCATAAAAACTAGATCTTCCATTAATCTCATCATAAGAAAATTTATCGCTACTGTGTCTTGACGAACCATTTGAATAATAATCATCATGATTATTATTATTCTTCCCCCCTACAAAATCCAATCCTCGACCATCAAAAATCTGGCTTCGATTATCAAATGAAGAGAGTCGGCTGTCCGATCTGTTCATGTATCTGTACATATTCATATTTGATGAATTTCGTAAATCATCTTGTATTGTACGGAATTGGTAATTTGACGAATTATCCACTCGTGTTGTCATCTCTTTGAGCTTTCGTCCCCAGCACATTTTAATGTCGTGAACATGTTCTCGCCCTAGTCCTACTGTTTCGGTATCTTCACCTATTGCTCGAGATACTTCTTCGATTATATCGCGGTATACTCGTGAAATTTCAAAATGCATCTTGTGATGGAATTAAATTGGAAGGGTTGAAAAAATTATTATTTAATCCAGTAATATTTTGAATAAAAATTTATTACGTATAAAACTTAAAATTCTCAAATAGTTAACCATAAAATATTAAAATAACGCATAAATATTGAATTGACTGAAGATAATACACTTTAAAATCCTTCTATTAATGCATAAATGTAAGTTTTTGAAATAACCCTACATATTATGTTATTTATTAAAAAAAAATTAAAATATTTAATCATGTATGAAACATTTAGTATTGTCAGATTAATCAATAGAATATTAAATTATTATTGCATAATACTTAAAAATAAAATTATTACTCATGAAAGAAGAAGAGCAGTTGATGAAGATAGATCAGAGGAAGGTGTCAAAAGATACATCAAGGAGTTGTGCAATATTCCCAACACGCTGAACACGTCTAAATAGATAAAATCGATAAAAAGAAAATTAACCCATAAATAAATTAAATATAAATTACTAATGAAAATAATATTATAAATGATCTAATTAAGCAAGAAAAAAACATTTTATATTCTAAAATTAATGCAGAGTATATTGGATTCTTGAATTAACATGTTTGAAAAAGCAATTAAGAATAAACTGAAATTCTTTAAAATAATTATGCATAAACTTGAAATAATAGAAAGAAACACATCAAATATTAAATTCTATAAATAATTAAGCTATTTTAAATACTCTACATAGAAAGATCCAATTGAATAATAAAAAATTACATTAGATTAATTACATTTTTTTTTAAACCAATCAGACGATTAATATTCCAACATACAAATATTTTCATGATTCAATTTCTATTAAGTTCTTTCAATAATTTTTTTGAAAATTATTACTACAACAAGAGAAATTAAAGTTGGTTTTAAAATATATAATATTTTTTTATTGGTACAAGATTTATAACTTGGGATTGGGTGGTTACAAAATACCATAAGTCGATATTAAGGAGCTAGGAATTCCAACTGAAGCGGAAAAATACGCACAAATAATGAGATTTAGGAAGACGCTTGAACTAATAAGTCTTGAGAGAAGAATATGCATCGAGGAAATAATTACCAGCAAATCTAAAGTTTTTTTATACAACTATAAAAAGCCCAAAATCAAATTAACCCATTAATTAAAAATAATTGGTGCAAGATGACAAAGCGAGATAGTAAGATATTTTCATTTCATGTTGACAAATAAATACAGTATGAAAATCTGCAGACGAACAGCTCAAAAAATAATTGAAAACGAATTTGAAGATAAAAGAAGATACAGCAATGAAAATAGACATCAAATTTGAGAATCACAACCAAATTTTTTATTATAAGATAGAAGAAAACCGTATCCCTCTGATAGAAATTGGCTTGACTAGTATCGACAATATAAACAATTTTGAGAATGAAAAATTGAGAACTTATAATCAGCCATCATCACAGTTGTAATGGAAAGACATGTGCAAGACAAAAATTATTTCATATGTAGCAATTTAGGATGGGGTGGTTAAAAAATATCGTAAAAGTTGGCCAAAAGAACATAAATTCACGAACCAAACGGGCATATACAAACCCTGGGATTGAGACAGACCCTTGAATTAATAGGTCTCGAAAGGCGGAGAGATAGATAATAAGAATAAGGTAATGATGGGAGAAGAAAGGCGAATGTAAGAATACGCTATGACCACGATAAATCAAACAGTGTGTGCTGTGCTAGGGAAAAAAACTAATACTATAACCATAAATAGAGAATGATAGGTTATATAAAATTAAATAATTTTCAAATTAAGAAGCAAGCCATAATACACATTATAAAATGGATTCAAATAAAACCTATGTAAATAAACCCAATATTGGCTTTGAATGAAGTTTACAAACTAAACAGACAACTTAGTTTTAAATATTATTATTAATATGTGATGAAGGGTGCAGTTGTTTTGAAAACGCTATAAGAAGTGGCTGAGTTCCAAGCTCAACGCCCCTCCGGATTCATTGGAATTTATTCAAAAAGAGAAATTCGCAAGGGGGCGGTTTTTCGAAACTTGAAAGTAAAATCATTGTAAGACCGACAATTTGAGAATAAATAAAAAATTTCTTTGCATAACGCCGAAAACGTGCTCGAAAATTTAATGAAGACTGCTCCTTTCAGCAAGAACATGGGTAAGTGTAGAGTGGTGATGTTAGCATAATTCACTAGAAACGCTAAGCAGAAAGAATCTCGGACCTCTATATCGATCACGCCTGGTAAAACAGATCTAATCCATGGAGATAAAACTAAAACAAAAAATATCAAAGACATCGCGCGCGGGTACATCAGATAATCAAAAGTTTCAACAGTCACATGTGTGATTTCTAAAAAGAAGATATATACACAAGCCCTTAAATAAATATAAAATAATAAAGTAAATGTGTCTCGTATACAAAAAATAATATTATTACGAGTTCGGAAAATACGGAATACATTTTTATGTAGATTTAAAGGACTTTTTTTACATCTTTAATTTTATTCTGCTTTTAGTATAAATAATTCGGGAAGTTGTTTTTTAACGTAAAATTCAATTTATAATATTTGGATACGATATGAAAACCTGTTCTAAGGCCTAAATAGATTGACTATCGGCAGCATTGAGTAAAATTTTTACTTACAAAGGAATCTGAATTATTTCTAATAAATAAAATGTAATTGGGGTTTCCTATTTAAGCAATCGCATATGCTTTCAATGACTGTAAGTGTAGGTATTTTTTTGGTGTACAATTGACACAGCACAGCTTTCTAAAAATGCTTATTCATTATTATTTTGTCCCAAAGAAAATTATTAATATGGGCAACAAATACATTAAAAATTGAACTAATATAGCCAAACACAGCATTAGAAAAGGAAAAAAATATTGTGGTTTTATTAACATTTAAATATCAATCTTGCTTGATATTTTTATAATATTTGTAATTATGTATTAAAAACCTTGCAATTTTAATTACATTTAAAATATGATAATTATTAGGAAAAACAGCTTGTATCACCTTTTAATTTATTTTCGGAATTTAAAATTCTGTTGTTAAGCTCAGGAAGGGAATAAATTGCTGTAAAAATATTTCTTAGCTCACTACATACTCAGCCTTCTAAAATAGCTAAAAATAATTTTTATTTCCTTTATATTCTGCGGTTTTTAAATGATTCAATTAAAAAAATATAGCCTATCTAAGTACTGTTTTAATCTTTTTATCAGAAAAAAATCTTCTTTGATGCAATAAAAAAATATAGAGAACCGCAATTATTGTATCCTTTGAGTTGTAATCTATGGCAATAAATCATAAAAAAAAAGAGATTTCTTCCCAGGTTTTATACTAAATCATCACAGGTGTATTATTAAGACATTCGTGCTACAATTTATTAAAAAATATATATTTTGAACACATTGTAAATTAAAACTGTCGACCACTTAGCAAGCAGATGTAAAAAAATGCTTGGTCATGACTATACAAGAAGACACAACGAGATTGTAAGATGTCTTCACTTTATGTTGGCAAGAAAATACAATTTCAAAAAAACCAAAAAAATCCGCAGACACTCTGTGCAAGAAATAATGGAAAACGAATTCGCAGAGATCAAAGTGATACAAGAATTAAAACAGACATCAAGTTGTCGAATGAAAGACCTGATATTTTTGTATATGACAAAAAGAAACACTGCATCACTCTGATCGAAATTGGCGTGACAAGTATTGATAATATAAACATAGTTGAAAACGAAAAATTGAGAAAATATGACCTGCTAGCATCTGAACTATCATTAATATAAAAATGCAAGACAAAAATATTTCCATATGTTATAACATGGGACTGTGTGGTGACACGATATCATAGAAGGTACCTGAAGGAACTAGATGTCACGAACCATTTTGAGGCATATATTCAAACCTTGGGATTGAGAAAAACCCACGAATTAATAGGTCTCGAAAGAAGGAGGGGTATTGAAGAAGACTTTGGAGAGGAGAAGATAGCCGAAAGTATAAATACGCTGTGTGTACAGAGAATCAAGCAAGCTGTGCCTGAGAACAAAAACTAAAATTACGACTATAAATATAGCCCTTAAATAAAAAATACTTGAACACATTGTATACTAGATTAAACATAAAAAAAGAACGTTAAAAATAATATTGAACTAAATAAAAATTCAAAAATCTTTGGCTGAAAGCTTTAGTATAAAATGATTTATTATCGATTGAACATGGGAAGATGTCAAACAAAGCGAGAATTTTTTTATTTTATCCCCTAAAAATGCAACCCTACAAAATATACGAAGCAAATATGAGAAAAATATTATGTAAATAAGAAAGATATACTACAAATATTAACAAAAATTTGTTTGATGTGATTAGGTGAATTGTTCTGAAAACTAATATATGCGTATAGATCGAAAGCACATGATCTTATTTCAAAATTTATGTACCGTTAATAGGTATAAAAAAATAATATATAATTGCGAAGAAACATGTGTTTTATTGTTTAAAAATTTCATCTTTTCGATTTATATTAGGTTTATTCACGAAAAAATTTATTAGCTAGCTGGGCTATATGTAATTTTTCCATGCTCAAGATATCCCATATTGACACATTGATTGTATATTGGTAATTTAATATTGTTAAAGCTATGATAAACTCGTTAAAACCGATTTTAAAAGAAAATAAAAATCCTAATTAATCCAAAATTATTTAAATATATTTATTCGCATTCAATATTTTATCAGATAAATTGGCGCTTTATCATTCCTTTTTCAGTTAAAAGGATAAGCGAATAGCATAAATCACTGCGAAATATGGGAAAAATGATGCCTCTATTACAATTTTTTTTTGTTTTAATGATATTATTTTTGGCAAAGATGAAAAATTCTAAGTATAAAGAAAAGTTTTTGGATATGATAATGTTATTCCATACTTATTACAATCAAATAGTTTGCATATTTATGCTATTTCATTTTGTGTAATATGATTTTATATATAAAGCTAAAATTTTATGGTCATAAACTTGCGACTACAACTTTATATTTTTTTTTGTATTCTGTGCATTTTTTATTTTGCATAAAATTGCTATAAAAAGAACTCCTAGCAAATAAGAATTTTCATATTTTGTATAAATAAAATAAAAAATTAGATACCTTTTACAATATTTCAGAATGGGTAAAACTCTACTAAAAACTAGGCAAAAAGTTATCCCAAAAGAAATAATTGTAAAAATAAAAAATTAAAATCTATTCATTTTTTAAACTTTAATAAAGTTTAATAAAATTAAAAATTTGCTCATATATTATACAATTTGCTAACATACTATAATCCCCGTAAGAATATTGAGATTCATAAATAATATTTTCACACTAAAGCTAATTTTATTCCATTAACTGTTATATTGGTTATAGTAGCCTTAATTATTACTTATTCACAAAATTAAACCATAATAAATTCAATATGTTAAAATTAAGAAGAAAAAGCTTCTTTATAATAACCCCAAACGCCAAATTAATAAATGAAAACAACTATAAATATTTATTATCTGTGAGAGAAACTATTTTTATAAATATATTTTAAATACTTTAAACGCGGTTTAATTTTTTAGATGAAACAAAACAAGAAAAAATTACACTAAACAGTTTAGTTTACGATTTATTACCAGTTTATTTCCTTTAAGGCAAATAATATCATTTAGAGCGGTTTTTTTTAAATTTTCATGTTTGCTTGAGTAAGATTCCAGATTCCTGTGTACTATATTCAATTGCGCCATCTATAAATCTTCTTTACACAGACCTTATATTTCAAGTATTTAAAACCCTTTGAATATTTTTGTTTAAGTATAACTTTTAAAGACATGTAAATTCATACTCAAGTAGCAATTTAATACGAGGATTCATATATAATTTATGTATTGTTTTATCGAATCTGGTTAACGCACAACATATTTTTATAATTAACATAAGGATATGAAATTCTAATTTTCTACGTCTTTAATGCGGCAATATATTTAGTATTTCAAGGCGATAGCAAAAAAATTTTTTTTTTAGTAAAATAATAGTAGATCATCAAGAAATTAAATTTTATAGATCATCACCACAAAAAACATAATTCAATGCGAAAAAAGCTCTTTTTTTGTGCATATAAAAATAAAATAAAAAATTTTGTTTAAAATTTATAGAAACCTATTTAATTAATGAATGTAAACTGTATTTATGCAGGGGAAAAAATGATAAGCATAAACAATATCTTTAATTTTAATGCTTGATATATAAATAAGATAAACACTTAAAATATCCTCAACACTTCAGAACATAGCTTCATTATTATATTTTCCTAAAAATCATTTTTACAAAATAAATGTATTTTACTAGTTTTAAAGGTTAAACATATACTTAAATAACCATTGTGATATTATGACAATATTAAATCATATAAAGAAACGATTTACCTGTAAACAAAATTTATTTAATAAAATTACAGGCAAAGTTATTTAATTTTAGGTAAAAATTTTTAAGTATCACACAACAATTGTATTATTCCATCATAAGTCTTATATCTTTTAGTTAAGAAATGTCAAATTTTGTTATAAACAGTAAAATAATAAGTTCAACATACCGCCTTCTTATAAAATTGATCGTTTCTTAATATTTTTCACTGTTTTTTTCTTTGAAAGGATGATTATTCTTTACGTTTATATTGCATTTTGTAACTTTCTAAGAATAAATTTAATTCGATAAATTACGTATCAAGAACACACTAAATAAAAAAAATGTTGATATATTATCACTGTTATATCAGAAAATATGTAGCATGAAAATGCAAAAAAACCTTTTTTATTGCTGAAAAAATAAAAAAAAATTATGTCTAAGCTCGTATTCAAGAGAATTACTGTATATTATTGACGATGGGGGTTTTATGCTTACCATTGACTTTAAGCAGAATTCATATAAGTAAGGGCCTTTTTACTTCAAAAAAAATTATTTGTACGATATAAACTGACTTGGACATAAAAAATATGAAATTTTTTCTTTGATGCAGTTCGGTCTGAAAATTTAGCTTTAAATTACTTTGAATATTATATTGTTCCATTGAGCAGCTATTACTCAGAAACAAATAAAAAAACCATGAGCTATTTCTATTTATGCCCAAGTTGGGATATTATTAGGGCATATACATCGAATCATGAAGTGTATTATACAATATTAATACATATTGTATGTTAAATCTGTTACTTCTTTTATTTTCATTATAATTATCATTATAAACCATAAAATGAAAACACCAAAAAAAATACATAATTTATGTTACTTTTGTGTTTATTTAGGTTTAAACTCCCAGGAATATTCCTAGATATTTTTCTAAAGAAAGAATCAAGATTACATACTAAATTTAAAATTTTGTGTAAAGGTCCACAATTCACAGGAAAATATTTTATATATAATGTAAAAAAAATCAAACCCTTGATTCGCATCACGAGTGTATTTTGCGCACATCCAATCTTCATTTTATAAGTCTTTCATAATATTAATAAAATTTCTACATGAATTTTAAAGATATTGTATGTAAAATAAAGATGATGATCTTTCAAGATCTTTTTTACAAAAAAATTATTTTTTAATATGCCTCGGTATAAGCTTCCAGCACAAATCATTCGACTATTTTTTATTATATTGCCTGTTTAGCTAAAAAGTTCAGAATTTTTATTTTAATCGAATTTGCAGTGTTTATGTGCTGAATAGTATGGATTTGAAAGAATTTGATATTGTCTTATCAATGGAAAATATTGATTTGAGACAAAAATTGTACGAAAATTTATTTTGTTAAAAGACCATCTCAGAAATATTTCTTAGCATTAAACCTACAATTATATGATATTATTAATATCCATTTAATCAATTTATTATTTTCGCCTTTCTATAAAAAAATATTTTATATAAAGACGTAATTAAGACAAATAAAAGCTCAAAATAATCAACAGAATCATACATAATCGTTCTATATTCTAAATTGAGAGCAATATAAAAAAAAATGAATATTTAGTGACCACTTAACGGTATAGTTGAATCATATGTCACTTAATATCACCAACAGTCTGTATTATTTTTGAAAGGTTGCTTTAAATTTTTGAAATGGTTTTTGAATACGGAAACAGGAATATAGCTTTAAACAACAACGTTGTATTCTTTTTAATATAGCTTTAATAAATTATAATGCAACAGTTTTTTATCAGTGAAACAGCACATAAGATAGAGATGTGTTTATATTTTGATTTTTCTCTGCTGTGTTTTCATATATATTGTATATTCAATTATTTTACGAAAAAATATAACTTTTATATAATAATTGCAAACAATTCATGTACTAGATATTTATTTATGGGTTAATTTTCTTTTTATCATTTTTATCTATTTAGACGTGGTCAGCGTTTTTCGGATTTTGCACAACTCCTTAATGCATCTTTTGACACCTTCCCCTGATCTATCTTCATAAACTGCACATATTCAATCAAATTAAATGGATTCAAGTGTCTTTCTGTGTGTGAGATGCATGTATGCTTCTACTTCGTCCGGGATTTTTAACTCCTTAACATATTTTTTATGTAATTTTGTAACCACTCCATGCTAAATCATCACATGTGGTATTATTTTTGTTTTACATTTGTAAATTAAACCAAGTTCATTCGCCAAGATCTCATACTTCCTATATTCTTCATTCTCAACTTCAGTTAAGTCGTCAAAGTAAGTTAAAACTATTTTAATCAACTTAATACATTTTCATGTATAGAAAAATATCTAGTCTATTTTTTTTGAGCAAAATAAATCTTTTTATTCGGGTATCAACTTTTATTTCTGCATTTTCGTTTTGCAGATCTCTTGTACTGAGTGAGTTCTGATCTTTTTGGTTTTCTTAAGGTTGTATCATTTTGATAGGAGTAAATGAAGACATCTTACGATTTCATTGTGTCTTCCCGTGTAATCATGCCCTAACATTTTCATGCATCTTGTTGCAAGCCGATTAATTGTTTTCATGGATTCGTTACAATGTGAACATTTTATCATCTCACCGAAGAACACATTTCTGTCATTATAAAAAAGATTTTTCCTTCTTCACTTGGTTATATTGCTGTATTTTATCCATCTTGATGATCCAACAATATCAACCGCATTATTATTCTTGGCTTCAAAAAGGGTTTTTTATAATATCATAAATTATATATAAGATTAACTGATAAAAACAACCTAATTATTGAGCACAACCTAATCATCCAATCATAAGTTTTAGGCTCCAAAGGGCATTTAGATGGGTTTCGAATTAATAATTTTTATCTATATAGAGTCTTTCTTGCATTTTCAAGTATACGTACCAAGTTAAACATTAAATTTTATAATTTTCATACCTAATCCAGTAAATTTTTTGGAATTATAGTTAAAAGTATATAATCGTACTTAAAATCTATTCACTTATGATCATCAAAGCATTTAATATTATTTTTCTGATTTTTTTTTATCAAAAGCGCATTATTGGAGCTGCACGTGCTTAAAATAAGGGGTCCGCATTTATAGTCACATAAACGATATTGTTTATTTACGATTCTTACGAAATCTAAAGGAAATAAATATTTTACTATTTTTAATCAAAAAACCATATTTATATTCATTTCTTAAAAAAAGGTATTATATTTAAACATAAAATTTTGCTAATCTAGACCCTTTTAGAAGGTTCATGTACAAATTCAACAGTAATACTTAGATAGACTGAAAAATACAGTATAATTAGATTTGAATCATATATAACATCTTATCACAATTATTATAATTTATATGGATAAGTTACAAACACAAAATTACGCTTAAAATTATCGTAAATTGAATTCAGAGCGATGATATTCGAGTCCGTAAATATAATTTTTTTTATGTATAGTAAAAAAATACATAGTATCACAGATATATTTAAATATGATGTATTTATGCTATCTTTTCTGTGTAAATACAGTATACGTTTTATGACGTAAAATCATCAATCAAAGTACATTTATAAACAAACAATTATGCAAGTTCTATGCGTAAAATCATAGTTAAGTTTCGCTATATTTTTTTAAACAAAAATTTTTCCATTATATTAATAGATGTTTATTGTTGGATTATACCTTGTGATTAAAAAACATTAACACTTGTAAGTTTTTTTTTTATAATTTAACGTTTTAATAAATAATTACTCCACATAAAACCGCTTTAATGTAGTTGATATCGATTATATAGGTTGATTATATCTGTTCTATTATTGTTTCTGGATCTTGAATTGTTGTCTGGATTGTCATAAAAACTAAAATTTAATTATAATCTGTTTTTGCGGCTCTGCATCACTTGAAAGCCTAACGCAAAAAGTCATAATGGATTTTGTACGTAGTTATAAAGCCAACATTTACATGACTTTAAACTATATATAATCTATTGATTATTATGTATATATACATGTTATTTTAAATTTATATTGAATTTCTGCGATTATTATATCAGAAAAAGCTTCACGCATTTTAAGAACGTTTTAATTCGAGTATCAAAATGGGTCATAATTTAAAGCTAATATTATTTCTTTGTTTTTTTTACGTTACCCTCTATACACACTCTAAAAATGTTTTTTCGCTATTCCATAATACTTACAAACATAAATTTATATGTTGATGGTATTCGAGTATATAATATATTATTGATATTCTTATAATATTCTTTTACTGCACGAAATAAGATTATTTCACGTTCTATATACTCGGAATAGCACCATTTATTATCTATTATCGATTTAGCTTGTATTACCAGCATAACTAATTATCTCTATAGCTAGAAAATCTAAGTTTAGCATGTTTTTTAGTTTTATGATATTCTAAAAAAATTTTCGTTGTTTTTTGTGTAATATCGATCGTCAGTTAATTCGATATTTTCAATCGATTTAATTTTATCCTATTCTGGAATCATGAGCATATTTTTATCATAAAAAGAACAATAACTGATCATGAGTTATGTCATTTTTTTGAAGCATATATGTATATACATAGAGCCTTATCATTAATAAACTTCTATTTCCAATAAATAAACTTCCAAAAAGTTAGTAAATGATAAAATACTACGACAGAAGAATCTTTAATGAAGTGATAAAAAAACATACAAATATCTTATTTTAATATCATTTCAGGTTAAATGTGACATAAAAAACATGAATTAAAATTTATAGAAGATAGCCAAATCATTCTGTGGTCACTCATCATAAATATATACGATCTTACAAGGTGGATATGAGAAAGACATATTTATTCCTCAAATTAGAATCATAATAATCAACATTATGTATATTTGCATATTTATGATTTTATCTGATCTAAGCTTGTATAAAAATATTTTTTGTACTCTTAAATATTTGTTTATGCTTTTAATTGAGTTAAATAATATATATTACAAAGATAACAACCATACAGAAGCATATAAACAAACAATTTTCATTTTAAATTATGCAACTCTAAATTTCGATAATTTATTCTCTTTATAATGATTCTAATTTTAACTGGTGTATTTTTTTGTATATTTCATCAAAGCTACTTTTTTAATAAGAAATAGAGTATAAAAAAACGCGTCTAGACGTAGGTGATATGTTATATTTTTTGTAAAGGATTTTTTAAATATAGATAACATCAGTATAAATATGTAATCAGTTCAACTTCAGTTATATTCCGTGGATTTTGAAAAGTATTGATATCTGTGGTGTATTTAGGCTTATATTTTATTATAATCGAAACTTAAATTACAAATAAATGTTTCCTCATAATATTAAAATATAATTTCTATAAGCATCTTCGACACATATTAAATATAAATTTAGTCAGCTAACAGATAGTCACCTTTTCTTAATATAGTACTTAAATTTTTAGCTATACGTTTATATTATATCTACAAGAAATTTATAATAATAAGTTAGTAATTTTTTTTTCTTACATTAGACATAGTCGGCATCTGAGGATGGATACACAATAACATTTTATTTTCCCTTTAATTATAGGCACCTTTTTTCCTCAAAACATAACACTTTCAAAAAAAATATTTTTCATATTGTGTTTTATCTATATCCAAATTTTTTTTAAAGATTATTTATTTTTTTTCATTCCGGTTCAAAAAATGAAGAAATTAGTTAATAATTGCGATTTAACCGATGGTTTTTTTAATATGTATATTAAAACAAAGTATTGTAATTTAAAAGTTGCACATTCGAAGATTTTTAGAAGCTATTTATAAATAAACCTGCTCTATTTGTTTCGAAAGAATGTAAATATTTGCATGAAATTACGACTTAGAAAAGCCAATAAGGATTTTTATGTTTGATATAAGACACAGAATACTTCACGTTCATCAAATAAACATATATATTTTGCCCTTTAAGTATTTTTAAACATATTTGAACATTTTAAAAGTTGTGAATATGTGTTATTTTATTATTAATTTTTTTTTTAAAGACAAATTTTATTTTCTTATTTCTTACATAAATGCAGGTCTAGAGAAATAAATCCTTCTATTGATATTTAAAAATCTAATTTTAGAAATCGGCTTGCATAAGTGAATTCTAATTTAAACAAAAAAAAATTAGAATTGAATAGAAAATATAGCGGTAAAAAATTTTACTTAAAGTCAAAAAAAGTGAAAAAATATCTATATAAAGTACAAAAACTAAAATTTTCGATTTTAAACAAGATTTACAGAAAAGACATGAAATTAAGAAAAAATTTGAACGAATTCTTAAATTATATAATAGGGATAGAAAATAGAAAGCATTCTCGCTTAGTAAATATAACATAAAAATACCCTAAAAAAAGTCATTACACTATATGTAATAAACAGAAATATTAGAAAGTCTAAAATAAAATAAAATTAAATGGGATTTCAGATGTATTTTAAAAGGTAACTAGCTTGATCAAAGACATTTATTAAAAAAAGGAAAACATCAATCAAGAAAAATAAATAAACAACTAAGTCAGTTATTAGCCATTGATATCAAAATGTTTAAATGAAAATGGTTTATTATAAAAATAAACGCTTCTTAAAAATGCTAAAGCATAAAAAATATATTACTATTATTTTTTATCGACAGCATGCATAAATATCAAAGTTCAGAAAGTCGAGCATCTACGGTACAAAAGGATATATAGAGAATTCAACCAAGAAAATCCATTTTAAAACCTAATATTATAAATAACACCACTCGATAACAATTACACCGATGAAATCTAGTACTGAATATATGTACTGCAAAGCCTTGGTAAAAATATAAATTTCTTATATATATCGCCAAGATAAATAGTGTATGATTTTGAATGTGATTTATATATTTCTTTAATTTTGAGTTTTGAGAAAGCCTTCATTGTGGTTATTATTTCAATTGTAATGAATAATCGATATTAAAGGTCGCGTATTATGTTTTGTGGGCCATTTATCACGTCATAAATTTATTTGAAATTGATTGAATAAATTTGATCCAAATTTTTACGCTATAAATCCCGAAATGACTTTTTATCCATCTATAAATCAAATCCAAACAAATAAATTATATTTTCATACGCTTTAAACTCACAAAAGCTTCATCCCCGAACAGTAACCCGACAATATGTTAGGAAGAAACTTCATGCCAATTGTCCGTGTTTTAGAAATACTTTAAAATGTTTGCGAGTTAAGCATTTTATGCTTATAAAAACAACAAATTTATCAAGACATAATTGATTTTTCTTGATAATATTGATAAAAGATTACAATTCAATGATTTTATAAATTTTATTGTTAGATGACAATTTGATAAAAAGCATGTATTCTATAGCAAAGATTCTGGTTCCGTAAGATACACAAATATTGAAAGAAATATAGATATAAAGCTTTCATTCGTGGGTCTCATTTATAATTTAATTATTTGGACAACCATAAAATCCAAAGTTAAACAGGCTTCTAGATTTTTGACCTAGAAACCTACAAATTTCGAGCATAATTTCCAGAAATATTGTTGTAAAATATAATTGATATAAATATTTTTGGTTTTACGCCTTTGTATTAATTATGGAGATGATCAAAAAAATTTGAATAAACGATATTTTTTGTAATTTACAACGTTAAAAAGTATCATTAACTATAATTTGTAGCGGTTTAGAATATATTAAAATCTCCAATCTGTTTAAAAAATCTAACCAAGACATATCTATATAAAAAGTTATTACACACGTTTTAATCACATATTCTTCGATAATTTACCATATTTCTTATTTTGATGTTTTATTTAAAAGATTTTCTTAGCTTTGATTTGAGTTGCATGCTACCATCTCATTTTTAATCCTAAACTTTTTGCAATCTAAATATTTCATATGTTAAAACATTATTTTTTTGAATCTATTTCGTCTCTAGACTAGCTAAACATTTTTATTTTATATAGGTAAAAGCCTTTCGTTTAATATCCCCATTATTTCAATAAATGTATGATACTTATAGGTCTTTAAAAAAAATTGTTTGTATTTCCCTATCTTACTCCGTTAAATAAACGCATCTATACCTTTTGTTACATTAAGTGGATATGATATACTACAAAAACATAAATAAAAGAACATATTTTATAACCCAGTATCGCATTTTAACATATAAATTCTTGTTCTAACTATATTAGCGAATTGTATTCTTTTTTTTGCCGTTAATTTTTTTAAATATTATAGGTGAATCAATTTTTATAATACCGATTGGCAGATAGATTTTGTATAATTTTGACAATCACGGCGCTGGAAAATTCACTTTTATTTACATTCATTTTTATGATGAATAATTTTTAAAATGCAATTCAAGTACTTAATACGTTGATTGATTTGACTGAAGGTAAGCGATTAGAGTCTTGAAAACTTTATATAAATATATAACCCTATAGAATTACATGAAATTTTTGAATTTAAGGGGGTTGTTTTTATTTACATTTATATTCTTCAATTATATCGCAATTTTTAGAATTACAACAGTTAAAATCAATCAAATGGCTTCTTTTAATATTTTCGGTGGATCGCGTTCGGCTTTAAATGAAAAATTGAAATATTACAGGGCACAGAAGAATCACAAATTCGCAGAGAAATTATAGGATCAAATTTAAATAGTATGTTTTCGACTTTGAATCCTATAATAAACCACAGCTTCCATCCTTAAATTTCATTATTATGGATATCTATGGGGCTGTGTTACATATCAATCGGCTTTGTAAAAATAATATCTAAGCTTTTTTGAAAGCATTGATGAAATCTGAAATTATAAGGCTTCATTCAGCAAAAAGAATGCTCAAGATTAATTCATTGAAGTTATCACTACAATATAGAACAAATTTATTTCCTATAAGTACATTGAAATATATAAATATATAAATATATATTCTTCAAATGTGATTTTATATAAAGATAGCACATTAAAAACAGCATTTGTTGGCATTTATAATCCACTAGCGACGAATCAAGCTCAAAACAAAGAAGTAATTTCAGAAAATAAATTATGTATCGAGTTTCGACCTCATTTACAAGAAAAAGCAGAAAAGATATTGATTAAAGATGCTTTTAAGGCTATAGATATCGCAGGGTGCTTAAATATACCCGTGAATTTGGCATCGAGATTTCATTTTTCTGACATTGAAAGGGATGAGCAACACGAAAATATAGTTGTTAATGAATATGAAGAAATCAATTATATATTTTTAGCTTATAACACAAATGAAATCAAAAATACTCTTAATTAATTATATGAAAAGAATGTTACCGTTGAAGAATATGATTTTTTTTTCAAATTATATTTTGAGGCATTCAAAAGATTAGTTAATGATTCTTTAAGAAAAATAAGATCGCATATTTCCAAAAAGAATACTTATGAAATGTTAGTTGATAACCTTGAAACGTTAAAAATCGTTAAGATATATATAAAAAGTCTCGATTGTTTTCCACTTACTGAAAGCACAGATAATTTGATGAATAAATCGAAAATTAAAAAGATGGTGTTGGAAATAAATACCAAAGAAGTTAAAATGGGAAATACTTTATTGAGGACAAGAATATCAAATAACACCCATAAGTTAAATTATGTGATTAATATAACACTTAATAACACGGAAAATATTTACGAGCTTAAAAAACCGGATCTTATAATGCTCTTTGTTCTTAAGAAAGGTAATTTTTTAGAACCAATTAACTTGAATTTACATGTTGAATTAAGTTTTGATGAAACCAAAGGATCCAAAAAACAGCAATTTTTTCAAAATTTAGTGATGCCGGAATGCAATCAAATCTGCCGACCGGAGTCACAAAAAAATCAAATAACTTATCAGATTCCAACATACAGCGAACAAGTGCACTCAAGTCTTACAACATCAGATATTACACACAGACCATTGAGTATACTAGAATGTTCTTCCGATAACGATAAGAGCGTCTATAAGCGAAGCACCGTAAATATAATCAATGGCACATCCGCAAGACAAAACATGCCCATCGATTCAATAGTGAGTTATCCAGAAAACCAACCTATTTTAACAAGCCCCACTGTTCGAATCTATATAAAAACCAACAGACAGCCGGAATTTCTTGAACATACTATTCAGGATCAAAATATTACAACAATAAAGTTCGTAATCGACAACAAGCTCTTTAGATGAGCCTTTTTAAATTTCCCATGATCAGCAGATAAATTTAGAAAAATTACAAAGAGAAGAATCAAATTCCTTAACAGTAAATAAAATCAATAGTTTATCTATAGATCGTGTTAACAACTCGTTTTACATTCCTAAACAGAATTCCGGGGCATTAAAACACCCTTACAAGATGATGGGGGCATGTTAATATATAATACCAATAAAACAAACAGAAGAACAACAAATATTGAAACAAATAAATGCTTCTGGTGCTCACACTTCCCCTCGAACTTGCATTCGAAATTTGCACAGAGCACCATCAACAAATAAAACTCCAAATTATGCAAACAATTATGTCGAAAATAATAGGCCAACTAGTCTAATGAAAGAAGATTTCTTTTTCTGTACACCTTTAATTGTAGGTATTTTTTTTACTTTGATTTTACTTAGTGTTAGTGGTTGCATATATCTGTATTGGTTACGACATAAAAGCCTTAGAAAAATAGAAATATAGTAAAAAATAGACATACTTGTATATTTTTATTAACATAGAATCTATGAATTATTCGTAATTTTGAAGATGTCTTTCAAATATTTTTAAAACGACTTAATAGTTAAAAATACTTGTTTTATTAAATACACAATTTGAATTCATACTTTAAAATATATAAATTCGAGGACCTAAATAAAAAATCATATTAATAATGCAATTCAATGATTGTTTTGCCATGAATATATCGATAAAAACATCCTATAAAATAATACCCGAAATTAGGAATTAAGACTTGTTTTTGTGTTTTTTGAATAATCGTTCTATAAAATAATCATATAACCAATTATTTACTAGATTTATTGAAGATGCATCATCATAAAATTTCTAAAGAATGGTAAAATAAGAACTCAAAACAAAGTAAGATATAGTACGATTAACTCGCTACAAAGTGAGGATAAATTTAACCGATCTAAACGTCGCAAATAAAACCTTTTAAAATCCAATGAAAACATAAACACACGTACAAACAATATACTCGAAGAAGACACTTGAATAGATAAATCTATTAAATTAAAATACAATGATAAGGTTTTGAAGAGAATTTTATTGAAAGAGTGTATCAGAATCTGCGTACGAGTTATCTTAAGATTTTTTTTGTTTTTAAGACTATTAAAATAATACAAAGCATATAATACAAAATTAATTTTGTTATCAAGGAATATAATTCTAAAATGTACATCTGATCTATAGAATAAAAACGCCATATAATAAAAACAGTGTTAAAATAAATTTTATAATGAATAAACTACGCTAACTAGAATGAGTCATAAAAATAATATGCAGAGTAGAATTTTCATTTATTGACGAGCATATAAAAGGCAGAAAAATGATAGAATTCGACGCGGAAATATATTGTATATCTTTGAAGAAAATTTTACCCCCATCGTATGCAGGATAATAATAGTGCCAATTTAATCGAACAACTGAGTTATTGAGATATATATTTACAGTTTTATAAGTATAAGGAATAATATGAGAAATAAAGGGCGTTTTTGTTTGTTATTAATTTTGATTTATGATAATTCATAAGATTTTTTTGATAAAGAAAGTGCGTAAAACAAGTATAAGATCGTCAAATTTCATAGGGTTCATAAATTGAAACATTTTGGATACAAATTTGTTTAATCATTTTTTTATCTTCTTCTTATGTAATAGTTGCCATAAGAAATACGACTTTAAAATTAAATATAATGTTAATCAAATATATATTTTATTTTTTCATTCTCTTTTAATATGCACATAATTAAAATTATTGTATTAAAAAGAACATGTGAGTTTTTGCGGTATGTAGAAATTCCTAGATAATATCTCGAATTCTGATATATATCCAATGAATTATTTATAAGTTTTTATTAATCATTAAAAAATTTATCATAATTATTTAAAAAAACTGAGTTTGGTTAAACAAATTTGATCGTATATTTCGACATAACCAAATTTATACGCATATTTCGTTTTCTAATGTCTGAAAAAGTATAAAAATCTTTGAAAATGTGGTAATATTAATAAAAAATAAAATCTTGTGCTGAAAATTTATTGTTTCTCGATTCAAAGAACATAGTGATAGGAGGAAAAATAAAAGAAAAAGCATATGCAATATGCTATAAAAATGCTAACGTAGGATCAGATTAATGAAAATTTTATGAATAGTAAGAAATAATAAGTGGTAATTACATCGCTCTAAAAGAATTAAAAAGTTTTTAATATATCTATGGAAAAAAATTCTTGCATAAATTTTTATGTTCAAATTTTTTATGGTAAAAATTATCCAATATCTTAAAAAGAAATTTTTTATAATATATAATATCCGGGTGTATAGGGTGAGTTTTTGATTGTTATATTGGTTTTTATGCAGAAAATGCCCATAGAATTTCTTTTCGATAAAATTCTGACCAAGGAATTTCAAATATACCCATAAAATCTAGATATTTAGCAAGTTTTGCACATTTAAAATTTATACAATAAATTTTTATACGAAACACTAATCTTATACAATTGAAATTCCTATACTTCTGTTTTGTGCAAAAATATAAAATAAATATCGCTGAAACACAGTTAATGAATGAAATATATACAACACACAAAAATCTGTTGCATAAAAAATATTTAACAAAAGTTATTTTACTTTTTTTTCATTTACATAATTTTTGCATTGATCTTTAAAAATAGCAGAAACCCGAAGATAATATATTTTTCATTCAAGATCATATTTGAATTATGTATATTTAGCTCCCGAATAGTCTTAATTAGAAGAATTTATGCTTTTGTGCATGATTTTTTTTTAGAAAAAATGTACTGCTAACTTAATTTATAAAATTAATATTTCATATCTATATTTTAAAACATGACTATAAATTTATAGATTGGTTATCTATACAGTCATGCATTTATGTAAAAATGAAATGAACGGTCACACTGAACTCTTTAAGCATAAAAAAAGTAAACACATCTTGAATACTATCATTTCGTTTCTGAATAATATGGTAATGTCTATGAACTCCAACCAAAATTAATCAATTAATAGTTGTATGCCAATATTCACCAATGATATTACGTATAAAATGTTATATAAATACTAATGATCCCTATGTGTTTTTTTTAGATATAATTTATCTGGATACTGAGTGCGTGAACCACGCGCCGAAATTTATATAAAACAATTATATTAGACAAATATAGAATTATAATATTGGCATTTTAAATCCAATGATACTGCAATAGTCATAGGAATATGAATAAAAATTAAAAGAAAAGTATTGTATTTGTTTACCAAAATAAATTCAAAATTGGCACATAAAAGCCTCTACAAAGTAATACATAATTGTAAATATAAAAATCTTTATTTATAATACTTTTCGAATACAATGTAAGCAAAAAAAATAGGCTTAATATGGCAATATTGAGGTAAAAAACAATAAAATTTCTATAATTATAGATCGACATTATGCGCTAAGCCCAATATATTTCAATTTAAATGATACAACTACAAAATGTAAATACACTATAAGATATCTAAACAATGAGGGTTTTTTAATTTTTTGGCAATATTCTAAATCATAGAAACTGAGTGCAAGCCGAAACATACAAAGTCTTATGGATAAATTTTAAAAATCATAAATGCACATTTTTATTTTGAAATACTCGCTCGTAAATTTTTAAAATTTTGATGAAGGTTGTGCCGATTATTTTTAGAAGCCTATATATACTTAAAAAGATTGAAATCATCCATCGAAGTTTCATTAGTTTTAATTTTTTTAGACTATTTTTTTGATATTATATATATGGCAAGAATTCTATCTATTTTTAGCAAAAAAAACATGCATATAAGCCAGATAATTCATTTGAATTTTTTAATCCTTTTGTAGGCTCTAAATCATGTAAAAGGTTTTTGTAAGCATATAACATTATTTTTATGCCTTTCTAAGAAATATATGCGGATGCATTTTGTTATCTGTTCCAAAAAAAGTATTTTTATATAATTCGATATTTCTATTTCTTGTTTTAACTTTTATATAATTGTTTATTCACCAGCCAATGTGTTAATTGCAGTATAAGATGGTCTTTTTCCTGATACTTTACGTTAAAAAATCTTTTTGTATCTTTTAATATACAAGCTTTTAATTAAATACTCCATTTTTTTATTTTAGATATATAGTTTTATAAAATGGATCAATAAACGATGTTTGGTATAGTTTACTATTTTTCTCAAGTAGAAAAGCCACTAAATTCCATAAAAAGCTGTAATGAGGGATATTTTGTTATATATTTACAAATATATTTTCAAACCTTACCTGGTAAGGCTTTACAAAAAAGATTATTTTTTTGATTTTTCTTTTTTTTTTAAAAAGAGCCCTAAAAACAATCGTAAAAAAATAACAGGAATCAATACTATCTTTCTTAATTCAAACTAGGTAATGAAGATATTCATTGATATTCTTTTCTTTTTTTATGGTTATTCCTAATTAATAACTTATTTTTAATGTTCACCGTGTCTTTATTGCCCCATAATTTAGATTTCTATGGTTTTTTTTATTGATTACAAGCTTATTTTTGAATTAAAGCTCACATAAAACCATTTTTATAGACTGTCATTTATTCATATAAATGATGGATCCTTTTTTAATCTTTTTACAGCATAAAAAATGTGATAATACTGCTACCACTTGTAACATTTACATCACAATAAATTTTTTTTCGGACATTCTTCTCATACCAGCGATAAACCCCACCCATTCTACTCTGCGTAGCCTATTGTATTTATTATTTCCAAGTTTCGTATCATCAATTAATAAAATTACAAGCTTTCCAACTTTTATATACATTCATGCAGCCATTTTCTTCTTAGATATATCTCTAAGAACTCCGCACCATCGTCTGTTGATTTTTTTCAAACACCAGCCCTTGTAACTGTAATTATTATGGTTGAATAGATTAGGAGAGATAAAAAAATTATGCATTTTTCATTTATTTATATTTCAGTAGTGTAAAAAATCCATCATATGTTAAGGCTATTCTAAAAATTATTTTTTATTTAAGGGCTATATTTATAGTCGTAATTTTAATTTTTGTTCTCTGGCACAGCTTGCTTGATTCTCTGTACACACAGCGTATTTATACTTTCGGCTATCTTCTCCTCTCCATAGTCTTCTTCAATACCCCTCCTTCTTTCGAGACCTATTAATTTGGGGGTTTTTCTCAATCCCAAGGTTTGAATATATGCCTCAACCTGGTTCGTGACATCTAGTTCCTTCAGGTATCTTCTATGATACCGTGTCACCACACCGTCCCATGTTATAACATATGGAATAATTAATGTCTTGCATTTGTATATTAATGATAGTTCAGATGCTAGCAGGTCATATTTTCTCAATTTTTCGTTTTCAACTATGTTTATGTTGTCAATACTTGTCACGCCAATTTCGATCAGAGTGATGCAGTTCTTCTTTTTGTCATATACAAAAAATTTAGGTCTGTCATTCGATAACTTGATGTCAGTTTTATTTCTTGTATCTACTTTGATCTCTGCGAATTCGTTTTCCATTATTTCTTGTACAGAGTGTCTGCAGATTTTTTTAGTTTTTTTGGAATTGTATTTTCTTGCCAACATAAAATGGAGACATCTTACAATCTCGTTGTGTCTTCTTGTATAGTCATTACCAAGCATTTTTTTACATCTGCTTGCTAAGTAGTCGACGGTTTTAATTGAGTCGTTATAATGCGGGCACCTTGATCTATCTCCAAAGAATACGTTTCTATCCTGAATAAAGCAGAATCTAGCCTCTTCTAATGGTCTGATATTTTCATATTGTAGCCACTTTGAGGATCCTAATATTTCAAGCGTTAATTTTTTATGAACATCGAAGAGTTTTTGATGTAGTGTTTTTTGTTTTATTTTACACAAAAAAAACTCTCTTTTTGTTTTAATTCAAGCGCAGGAAGGTCTATGTCAACGAGGCCATATTTTGTTCTGAGGAATTCATTTATTACGGATAGGTGTGTTACATTTTCATTTTCAAATTTAAATTAGTAATTACTATATAATTAATCTTTATAATTTATTTATATTAAAGAAATTGAGAAATGTCATGGAATTTGTCAATTATTCTTGTGATTCGAAAAATAGAAACAAAATATTATTGAGATAATTTTTAGTTTCACAGAAAGGTATGCAGGGCTTTATTTTCTTTTGATTTAAATGTTTTATTGTCTAAAAGCATCTTTTATTTTTTTGGTAATATATTTTTCTTTTTAGATCACGTAACCAACAGTATTATGAATTTTCCTTCCCATTTTTATTTATCGAATCCCCTCGCCATTTTATTAAAAGAATTATGATTTTTAAAAAACCAACAAGGGAACATGTTTATTTTAGATTCCGAGTATTGGAAGTGAATTACTTCTATTATGCGGAGAAAATCATTTATCAGATATTAAGTACATTCGAATTATTTTAAATGCATAAAATACAAAAAATAAGTAATCTAATTTGCTTTTTATCAACTTTGGCTGGGGTTTTTTTCCAATCCGTATATGTCACACAAATAAAATCACTTCAAAGCCATTTATATATGTTTTAAACACTTAGACAGAGAAATATTTTTTTCCATACATTTGATGATAGAAGTTGGCTTGGTAGCTATATAAGCTCTCATGCACGAAAAAGTTATAGAAAAATTATTAGTTTACATATTTTTTGAACTCTATAACTCTTATCCATCAGTCACAATTACATATCTTAAAAAGTTTGGGGCTACTGGTTGATAAATTAAAGAGTTAAACGTTATTTTTGATGGTTCCAATTACGTAGTGCAGCTATATAGATATGATGATAAGTAGTTGAAAATATAGCGGATAATGATATTACTAGATTTAAGATAATAAACAGAGCCTAATAGATCCCAATAAAATTGTATATTGTTAAAACAAGAAATTTACAACTTTGAATAGAGACATTCATATGATACAACGTTTTTACTTATTTTACTCATGAGCCTGGGCGAGTATCTTATTTTGATACTATTTTTTACGATTCTAGAAATCAAAAATTGACAAGTGATTAATTATTTAATCATAATGTTGTTGTTTGAAAGACTAGAAAACGTGTTTATTGGTAATAAATGCAAAATTGTTTTTGATTTTTTTATAATATTATTTTTATCATAGGAGAATTAAAAAAAACTATAAGATGGTGTTTCTTGTAATTATTCGAGAAATTCAAAGGTATTGTAATTAGAAAACAAACATAGATGTGTTTTAAACAAACTTTTGTATTTATTTTGTATAGTAAAAAAGCAATCAAAAAATTTAAAATAAAAATTTGTGAAATCTTATTAAAATGTATTAAAATATAATCTTATTCGTCATTTGAGTATACATTGATATTTATAAAGGGATTATTAGCTTTTCATTTTTATTTTGTCTCACGAATTATGCTATCATAGAAAAATACGTGCTTTATTTGGAAAAGACTTAGTTAACAATTTAACCAATAAAAAGTAAATTAAAATTCGATAAATTAAAATGATCGAAACTTCATTGTTATGTGTTTTTCGTGCTTTATTTTGTTTTCTTTTATATATAAAAAATTAATTGCAGAATTTTGAGCTATAATTTTTTATTGTGATCATATTTCGCAAAAATTCGGATTATTTTTTAGAAAGAATATTTTTTATAAAGATTTATATAAAATGCTATATTGATCCCAAAAATCACAAGAAAAGGCATAATTATAAACATGGCTTCTTATTGCATCCTTAGTAAAAAAATAATCTTTGTTCACCCAAGAGAATCTTATAAATTGCTTATTATGCACAAATCATGGTTATTTAAAATATAACATCATTGGTTATTTTATTTCGTCCTAGTTATCCAATAAAAATTCTCGAATGTTTGACGAATTATATCAAAAAGTCATACTGTTTTATTGGTAACTGCATTCTTTCATAAAATTATATATTTTACCGCGAATTATAATTTACCTTTCCATATATGGTAATTGTGGTAATTGGTTGATTTTGGAGATCTCCAAAATATAATATAAATAGACTCTCTCCATAAAATTTAATTATGAGAATATTTCTAATTTTTTCGATTCAAATTAGGTTGGGATTTATATTTATGATTTTTAAATCTTTAAGTGCTACAACACAAGGGATACATGAAGTCGATTCATATGAATTTTCTGTACAAAATGTGGTAGATTCTGAGGTACAAGGGCAAATTTATGAACCACACTTTGAAAGAAGAGATAAAAGAATGTTTGAAACTCATACTAATTACGATTTAAAAAAAGTTTCGAATATTTCCTTCGACAAAAAATCACTAGATAATATGAAAAAAGAAGCGGATAAATTATATGATTTAGCAATTTCAGTGATGCAAAATATCTATGAAGAGTCATCAAAAACTAAAATTTCATGTCAAAGTCTATTGGTTTTGCTAAAAATAAGACAAACAAGTTTTTTTCTAAAAGAAAATTTAGAGATAAAAAAAAGTGAGAAAATCGATGATATGATAGATTCTATGGTGTTAAAAAGCTCAAATTATAATGCTAAAGAATTTTGTTCTCAGGAATCAGCCACAGGTATAGAAATAAATGTTATAGAATTAAAGGAAGCAATACATTGTGTAAAAAATGTATTTGAATGGGAAGATTCGTCAGTAACTAAATTATTTAATGAAATGGAAAAATCCATTTTAGATATACATATTCTTTTTCAAAAGAATTATATATCTTCTGAAGAGGAGGGTGGATTTTTATATAAGTATTTCTCGGATTTGGCAATAGAGTTAAAACGTTTTATAATTCTTTTTGGATTTGAAGCCACAGATTTGGATGAATATTCTGAACTTGTTCGCTTTTTTTTTTATTTATACGATGTGTCGCTTTTCAAATTATTGCTAGCTGAGTTCGGGCAAAATATAATACATATTCGCAAAGATCAACAAATTTATTTGCCAATAGCGCCTAATATGTACCGTATAATCAATGTTTTTTCAACAATGTCGATATCTTGGCCGCATAGAAAAATTTTTGATGAATTTTGTGCGGACTTGAACCACAAAAACATTGGAATTCTGATCATGAATACAGATAAAAGGCCGAAAAATGACTCTAGTATGAGTATTCAAGAGGGTTACGATTATGAAAAAAATATGCAAAATATTAGAAGTCTACATGTTTGGAATAATATACAGGTATTTGTCTTATGTAATTATGATATCTTTCCCGTATATTTAGATGCAAAAATGGGGATTTTAGAACTAGAAAATGTTATAAAGCTGCCATTATTTATAAAAATCGAAGAATTGAATAAGGTAGTTGAGTATGAACGCTTATTTCCACAGAAAATTTATTGGAATTCGTATTGTAGTACGCCGGTATATACAATTTTTAGTGCAGATAACTTAGACACCAGAAAAAATGATATAATAAGTCTTGATACATTTCATGATATCCCCAATAGTGAAGACCCCCTGTTAGGCACCAATACATTCTCATCCGGAATACCAGACAATTCCAATATTATAAACCTCGAACCTGGTATTTACACATTCAAATCTGGCGATTCAAAACACATCAAGGGTGATGTGCCTAATACACAGAAAGAAGTAATACTGGTAAATGATACAGAAATGATGAATACGAAAGATGAAAAAGAAAAAAATTCCCTTTTAGAGAATGAAAACGCTCAAAACCATGCTAATTTAGATCTAGTTGCTAGTTCTCGTTCTAGTAATTCGCCAAGTTTTTATGAAATTTCAAATGATCGTGGGAATAAAAAAGGTTTATACCAAAGAATAAAATCCAGGGTTATTACATATGTTAATAATTTATTTAAGAAAATATTTCCAGGACCTCTTCAAAGCAAAAAGACTTTCCCGAAAATACCAAGAAAAGATAAAGGCGATTCTATACGTTTCAATGGTGGAATTCAAAAAGAAACAAATACTATAGCAAGAAAGGAATGTATTGAAGAAGAATCAAAAATAAATTCAGAAAGAGATTCAATATTAGGCTTGCAAAATCCTAGCAATATTTCCCCCCCCCCTACTTCTCTTGAGCCATAAAAAGGTTGTAGTAAAGCCCCGTTGTTAGTGAGTAAACTAAAGAATATGGATGATACCATAAACAATGAATACGAATTTGCAAAAAAAATAAATAAATACCGCAGCTAGCAGTTATTTATGATGTTTTCTCCGAGTTTCTAGTGGATACAGTTGTTTGGGTGTTTGTTTACGTAAAAAATTTGTAAAAGCATGATTAGGTGTTCTTAAATCCAATGGCTTCAATAAACTTTTGCATAATTTGAAAACCAATGCAAACATAAATTTCCTAATATGCTAATTTTTTTGTTATTTATACATTTATATTTATATTATTTTTTTGAATAATATAAGGCTTGACACCTCAAGAGCGTTTTTAACTGATAATTATTAAATTTTAAAGAAAATTAATTTTTTGATCAAACTGAATTCCCTTCCTAATTTACTAAATACAATATTTTTTATATCTCCTTTTACATGTAGATATGATGTTATTTTAGAGACAGAAACTAATAATATTTATATTATTTGCTTATGAATTTCAATATAACCATTTTTTCAAGTTAAAATCAGTGTCAATCAAATATAACATATATTAATACTATAATATTATTTTTAATGTGGCAATAATATTAATATTAGAAATATATTTGCTTTTTATAAAATCTATCAAAATTTTTGATTTTACACAGATAAATAGAGATGTTAATCTGAAAGGCAGATTTAAGAATTATTTGATTCTATATTTCATCCAATTTATTGCAAAATTTAGTTCATGTAAATGATCTATGCATCTTTTATGGTAAATATATACGTACGGTTGCTGTTCTATCTTTTAAATAATTATTTTTTATCTGAATAAAAGAGTTCAAAAATGGATCTTAATATTTCTATGTATTTGGTATGACATTATTGGATGGTTTTTTTAATTTCTTATTTCTGTATAAATTAATATGAAAAAATTTATCTCTAAATCCATCATGCTGAAATTATAAAAATTATATTTTGCATTAAGAAAAATTGTATCATTAGAATTATATTTCAATTTGTACTATAATAACCTGTAGCACTATTTTATAAATGATCATTTATAATCCATATATTTAAATAATGATATTATTTGGGGTTTTCTTAAAATTTTTGCAGACCTTACTACTTATATGATCTTAGTTTATCGCTAATTGTTTTAGTATTGCCAAAAAAATGACATTTGAAATTTTTGATTTATCTAAAATATAGAATAACTTCAATTAAAACGGGATAAAAAACTTTATAAGCATAAAAAATATGCTGTTAAAATTTGAATTTAAGATTTTGCCGAAATATATATGCTAATATTATGATTTATAGTTACTCTTCATGCCTGATAATTTAACCATCACCATTTTAGATAAGTATCTTACCATAAATACACGTCAGTTGCCTAAGCATTCATCAATAAACGGTTGGAATATCTTTCAAATAGATTTAATTGATTAAATATGAATTAAATTAATATTTTTGAATATAATTTTTTTTATGTTATTTTTGATACGAATAGCATCTTTATTTGTGATACTTACTTTTTACACGATAAAAACGCTTTTGTAATGAATATAATAAAAAATTCGATTTTTGTATAATAAATATTTGGTTGATGTCTTTTTTGCATTTAATATCATCATTTTATTCAAAAAAATGGTTTTTATGTTTAATTTAATTATATAGATTACTTGCTATAAGCTAATATCCATAATTCATTTTGCTTTATGCTGCTATTTTCATAGTTCTTTGTCTAATGTTCAAGAATTATTATCGTCTTCATGAGTTAATATAAGCATATTATGTCATTTTAAATAAATACTTACACTAATTCACATCATTCAGTACCACGAAAATAAGAATAAAACAAAAATATTTGATTGTTGCTCTATAATAAGAATATATGTGGATTTAAAGGCATTTATATCTCCGTCATGTGTTCATTTATGCAAAATTGATTCTAAGGGATAAAGGTTATATATAAAAGGTTTATTTGCATTGGTTATCATTAAAAGAAAACCTATGGTACAATCAGAGTATTATTGGTTTTTTTTTGTTTTAAAAGAGTGTTTTAATTAGATCAAAATTTTAGATGCGTAAATATAATGTGTATAGTATGATAGGATTCTTATTTAATGTGTTTTTAAAACTATTTTCGAAAAAAATACATAAATTAATATTATTTACATCAATCAGCAAAACATATTTTTGTTTCTTACTTTTATGTCTCAAATCTTTGTATAGAAGTTTAATATCCAAAAAATAATCTAGCGCAATTGTATTTAATCCTATTCTTATAAAAAGTAACGACTAAAGGCTTAAAATACGAAATAAGTTCATATTTAGAGATTTCTGTCTTTTTTAAAAATTGCTTACATCGCTAAAAATAGATCTGATGCAAAATCTTGGATCGAGAAACTATATCGTAAATTATTTTCAGTATAATTTTTTTGTTTTTAAATATACGCAAGCTTTACAGAATTCTCTTTTTCAATATCTATGCATATATATTTGTCTGTCTTTATGTATAACAAATAAGTTGAACTTTCTATTATCCTAAGCATGTCTTATTAAAGATCTTATAATCGCATTAAAACTTTACTATGTCTATTAAATACTTTTACATATATAAAGGTTCAATAGTATTGATGCACTAAAATGTGTTATTTTTAATTTTTCAAAAAGCATTTGCATTTTACTATCGACATTATTTAGATTGATAAACTATTTCCGGAGTTGACATGCTAATTTAAATAATACTCTTTTAAAAAGAATTATTATCTGTGGCGATAGTAGAGTAAGAAAAATATTCAGTCTATTATTTCAATGATTGTAAATTCGAATCATTACAACGATTTAACCCTTTTAAATGTTCAAATAATTGATCAATACATCCTAGCCACAAAACATAAAGATAAAACTGGTCAGCACATAAGCAGTAAAAAAGACTTTAAGCTATAATCATAGACTTTATTAGTGGCGCAAAACAATTCAACTCGATTTTCGAACGCAAGTGCTAGTAATAAATGTCATTTTTGATATATTGACATGTTTTCATGCAGCTTTGGCCCGATTAACGAAGTCAAATTTAACATTTTGTCTTGCTCTTTCATTTATTCTTTCTTAATGTTTGCTTCCATAATTTTTTTATAAATATGTATTATTCGGGTAAAAACATCCAAAAGTAGCTTTCGTCGTTAAAGGCGCAAAACTTATATTTGAAGCATATTTACGATCTTTATTTGTAAAAATGCTAATGTCATAAGTATTGCATTAATTATCTTTGTATCAAATATCGTTATTTGAAACTATTAGGATCTAGGCTGCCATCTTTAATATTTACTCATAATTTTATGTAAATGGACTCTGTGAAGAGTAATTTAAATTTAAAAACTGTATTTTTTTAAGTAATATGAGGTAAGAAAATATTAATAACAATTGAATAATTTAATATTATGCATAAATAAATGAAATAAAAAGATAAAAAATATAATATATTTGAAATCCATGATGATTTTATATTCATTGTTAAATTATGTTGTAAAATACACTTATTGTACCGAATGTATCTAGTACAGATATAACATAATTTCGGCAAAACAAAATAATATTTAGGCCACTAATTGCATTATTCTATCCATATAAAAACACCTTTTCATGGCTAAGCTGCATGTTTTTAATATTTAAAAATTGAAAATCTTTTTATTCTCACATATATGTAAAAATTGAATCTCTTTATGCAATTATTCTTCTGTTTTTATATTAAGATTGGTAAGGGGTTTATATATGCGCTGCATCTATTTTTTTATAAGATTACATCATATTTTTGTGCATTAATCACAAGATCGCTTATTTTATGCAACTCGGGCTAGGATTAAAATTGCATGAAAGAAGAGTAGAAACTTATATTTTGTAAAAAACCCGCTCTATAGTAATTTTGTATATTTTAAATACATCTTTTTTATATATAAACTTTATTTATTACTTACTGATAATAATTTCTGTACTTATGGGATAATTCAGATTTTGTGTCTGCGTCTATTTCTTTTAAAATTAGATGTGTTTTAGTGATGAAAAAAAAATTTACGCTGTAATTTATAGAACTTTTAATATTTGGTTAAATCGAGTACTCTTTATTCGTTTTGTCTTCATTATTCTTATCATCTACAATTATGGCCGAAACGGTGTTTCCTCACAGTCTCTTATTTTATAATAAAGGTGCGAATTTGTTAAATCATAGTTGAATCCCTTATTATTATATAACAGAAAAAATTTTCTGCATTGAACCAGTCTATCCTTACTTTCAAGAATATAAATAATTATTTATAGAATAAATTATGTTTATTAAGTGCTTGTAAAAAAAATATGGATATTTAAAAATGAATAAATCTAATATGTAAGCTTTTTATAAAATTTGTTAGGCAATTTATGGAATTTTTAATTTTTTTTAATATAATTATCTAGAAAAAAATTAATATTTCTATGATATCCAACAAACAAAAACGAAATAATCTTCAAGTTAAATATCATTATATAATATTTTTACTTTAAGATCATGCTAACATTTGAAAGCTTTTAATAAATTTCGAAATTTGAAAGTACACTTGAATTATGTGGTCTAAATTACCTGCATATTTTTGAATTATTTAGTTTTTTTTACAAAATGTAACCCGAAAAATAGATGACAATTAATATTTTTGCATATTAAAATTTTTTAATATTACTGGTTGACATTTAATTGTTAACCAAAATACAATATTTTTAAAAATAGAAAGATACATCTGATATTAATGATCTCCTTGGTTATGACTATAGTACCCCTTTAAAATATTATGCGCTAAAATAACAGATGAAACACTAGGCATTTATATTTTGTGATACTATACATTTTATGAATAAGTAATATGGTTGGTATAGCATAATTTTCATTACTTTTACGACCTTGATATTATTTCATCGTGGCACAATTTTTAATATACGCTGCATATAAACGTTAAAAAACCCCTCTTTACATTTCTTGCTCTAAAATATTTTGGGTTTTATAGTAAATAGATATAGTATTTAGGGTCTAGTGCTTTTTTAAAGAATTACTCTAGTCGTCTGGGACAGTTATTTGTATCTTAAAGGGTGCAAATATTCTTTTCTTTCACTTTAATTTTTCTGTAAAGCTTTTATTTCACAAATCACTTTATATTTTTAGTTCAAATGCATTTATTTGTTATTTATGGCAAATTAATCCCTTGAAAACTTTAAATTTAGACAAAGTTGTTAGAAACCAACTAGTTTAAGCATGAAAATCAATCTATGAATTGATAAATGCCATACGATTAAATGATGATATAAAGCTGTTGTAACAACGCAATAATATAAAGATTTATATTAAGTATGAATAAACAAGGAGTTACTAACCCAGAATAAAAATAAGGGCAAAATAATATTTCTATATAAATGCAAAAATAACAACGAAAACACACGATGGGCAGATTAATGCGGTACGAGAAAGGATTAGTTGAACACAGAAATAAAAATACCAGCAAACTAATAAAATAAAACGATTTATATTTGCGAGACTCCTTTAAGTGAACCTTTTTTGCTATAAAAAAATAAAAATGTATCATTTTTTTTAATTTGTAGAAAAATACAAAAAATAATGGTTCTCTCAAACTATGGGCGATATGTCCACAGCAAGTAAATTCCTAAATTATTTCCTAAAATCAAAATAAAAGATCAAATAATCGTACAATAAAAATAAAATAAATGATTAGAAACTATTTTAGCCAAAGTCAAAAAATATGAAATTGCTAAAATATTTTTTGCATATAAATTAAATCGGCTGATTCATAATTTAAAATGTTTTTAAAAATGAAATCCATAGAAGAAATATACAAAGTCTAAACTGAACGAAAGTGAATAGGATGAAATAAAAATTATAATAAACTTGACCCGATAAAAACGATCTCCTTATGTGTCATGAGCATTAAAATATTTTTTGGCGTATTTTTGACAGATAATATAACAAAAAACCAGCCTATTTACAAAATTTCTCACACGTAGCTCATTTTCGTTGTAATCATACAAACCAGAATAATATAGAGTATTTACTAATAATGAAATTCTTATATAGTAACTTCTAAGACATATAAAAATATTTTCATTCCTTGGGGATGAACTATTTTGTTTTTTTTTGCTATAAAGTTAACACAATTTTTGAATCATTTTTTATATGCAATGCGAATTACAAAAAAAAACATACATATTGCTTGAAGATATAATCTTCTAGGCAAATTTTTTTTAATTATATAAAATATGCATACTATAGCTTCTTCAAATATTTTACATACAAAGATATAATCACATTAGATTATAAAAAACTTGTGGAATTAACAAGGATGCCGTTCGTGCTGCTAAAAATATACTAAAAATTTTACATAAATATAATTATTATTTTTCAAAGGAAGATGAATTATATTTCTTCTTTGGGGCAATATTAAAGTATGCAAGTAAAAATACAGAAAATCATTGGGTCAAGTAAAATAATTTTGAAAATCAAAAGCATAATAGATACCATAAATAGCTTTCATATATAGATTTTCTAGGCGTGATGAAATACAAAAAAATAATACGTTAAACTTAATTGATGTAAAGAGCGCAATAAAATTTTTTAATTTGATGTTCATATAAGGAATACGTTACTTCTCCAATTTTCATTTATTATTTACCTTTTTTATGGGAATTAAAAAGTCTGTTCTATTCTATCAGGGGGATACTATAATTTACTCAAAACCTGCTAAAATTTAAGTAGCCTCTAAAAGCAGAGAACCCGGAAGAAAATATTAAAAAATATACTAAAGCTACTATTAAACAGAATTAAACAAGTTGGGCAATTTAAAAATTTTCAGATCTTTTATGTTTGCTTTATTATGATTTTATGGCAACATATGAATAGAAAAAAAAATCAATGCAGTAAAAAATACAAAAACCAACAAAAATATATAATTAGATATATTAAGATGATAAATGTAATTTTTTATTATTATTATAAGGGATATTTTGACATATTAAGACAGATTGTAACGCTTTACAATAAAACAATAAGGATTTGAACAACTAGGAGTATAGGTAAATAAATATATATATAATTGTGCTGCATATGTAAAATTGCAGATTTCTGTGCTTATAAAGCAAGGTAGAATAAATTAGTCACACTAGACCAGCCGGAATGATTTAAAAAACTTTAAGCGCTACATAAGCCTATTCTATTTACATGCAATATGTTCCTATGGTTTTAATTGCTTTTTACATAAAATATACGCTGCTAAGTTGGATGCATAAAGAGAAGATAATCGACGACTTTGTTCAAAAATATTTGATTTATATCATTTACAGTGAATGGATATGAAGTGCCGAAAAAGTGTGATCAAGTCTAATACTATATTAGATGTGTAATTTCAGCAAATAAACAAAGTACAATGTGTTAAAATTATTGTCATTTGCATATACTCTACCTTTTATGGTAACTTTAAAAGACATCAAAGAGAAAGGTAAATATATATAGAAAAATATTTCAGTCGTGATTTTACAGAGGCAAGGAATAATAACTAGAATATCATTAGATACAGATTTGAATTTTATAACATTCAGAATCACGAAATGATTGCACATTAATCATAAAAAAAACATGCGAATTTTTATTTTAATTGCATCATGAGACGTTGGGGGCTATAAAAAGAAAAAAAACATCTGTGCAAATAAGAATACTAAGATGTATGACAAACTTGGTCATAAACATTGGTAAATGCTTATTAAGTGTAAGAAATTTAAACAAACGCATATAAACTTATCTTCATCGATGCACAAACATATTCAGGAATTAAAATCAGAAAATTAAGTAAATTTAAAGAAAGATACACATCACTCGTGTATATAAACAAGAAATGTGATGACAGATATTAAGAAAATAAAATTTATAAATAAAAACAATAATATTAATACGTTTGAAGTTTATTTTATCAGGTTGTGATATATAATTATTCTTTATATTATAACTTTGACGCGAATCAGTAAAAAGGTTATTATAAACCATATTTATCAGTTTTAGATTACAAATTTATCTAAAGAGTAATTTTTTTATAGATTTCCATCGATATTTCGAGAGGTATTAATATTTCTAAAAAAGTTTCGTTAATTTGATGTTTTGTATATATTGTATGACTTAAATTATGTGAATGATATACAGCGATAATACAAAATAACTAATAAATAAATTTAATTACCACGTGTAAAAATTCATCATCAATTATGAATTACAAATATCTTTATGGGATTTTTACTATTCAATATATAAATTCTTTTATATTGATTATTGTGATTTTATAAGAGCATCTATAATATAAGAATTAATAAAAATTTTGCTTTATTAAAAACCTTTTTTGGTCATGAAGATCTAAAATTCCAAAAAATTGGTGTATTCTTAGCGTCTGTATGAACAGAAATTTTCTATAGCCATGATTTTTAGTCTTATCATTAAATTACGGGAAAAAAAATCTAAATATGTATATGTGATGCTTAGTATTCATTTTATAATGTGTGTACGTATTTCTATCCCGAATTTTTTTATTTTTTGAAGGCTTTTTTATATTTATGATCACAAAATATATATTGTTCATTTATATGCATTTTATATGTTGTCTGTTACAAAACTTATGTTTTTCGGGATGAATAGGTTTTATGCTATTTATTTAACTATCTATTGCTTGAAAAGTTTAGAATAAGTACCTGCTCCTTTTTCGATAAAAAAAAATATGCCATGATCTTTGATTTTCTTTTTTATGCAGTCCATGGACGCCTTTTTCTCTACTTATTTTTTATATCCCGAATTATTATCTCAAAATTATGGCCTATCGGGAATATTTTCAATAAATAAATAAAATTTATATTGACTTATTCTAAGCTGCCTTTTCTTCTTCAAAATTTACATAGAATTTTCACCTAAGCATATATAATCTCTGTGAAATGTAATTTTTATAAAATAATAGCTTTTCAAATGATTTTTGTGTACTCACATCCGTTTCTATATACATCGAAATATATATTTCGTATATATGTGGCAAAATAATTTGCCATATATCTCGGTGTCTCTTTTTTATTGGTTCATTGACATCTTATATCTTTTTCTGTATTTTCATGATTGTTAAAATTAATTCGTTGAAGCTTTTTTGTAAATATGCTATCCTTTTTGATGTTAATTGAGACAGCGTTTATTCAACATTATTTTTTCTCTAAATATCAGACCATTTGGAAATTGGGGCCAGATATAATTTGAATGTTATTAACTGAACAGGATATTTTCGTTTTACTCCTTGAATACTTATTCTTCTATCCAACTGTTAAAAATTTAAAGCGCAAAATATTTTCTAATATTGACCTATGCGTTGCCTTTCTCATTATTATACCTCTTGATATAGAAAAAGATATATTAATATGTAAAAGTGTATATTTTAATACATTTATACGCATTTTTACAAATTTTTAAATCGCGATAGGCTCGGAAAAAACATATTTTACTGTATCTTGTACATATGTAAACTTTAAAATAGTAGATTCTTTGTCAAAATATATAAATGATTGTATTATACTTGATAACTTTAAATTTATATATTTATTTTAATTTCGTTTTCATAACATGTTTCAACTTCTAAATATAGATTAATTGCCATAAAATAAAATCAGATAGCACAAAAAAATTGTCTACTATCACGCTGATTCCTCATCATTTAAAAAAGAAGCGTATATAATTCAAAATTTTCTAGAATATATAATAATTTATTAAAATATTATGGAATTGATACTAATGCCCGAACTTTAGAACGATCTTAATATTATCATATTACGTCAATTGCATGGATTTAGTTTCATTTTTCTATATAAAATCTGTGATTTCTACGGCGAAAATATATTTACATGCTAAAATTTTCTTTTTTTTTGTGTAGCTTAATAATTTGCTTTCACTTTTTTTAGTTTTTGATCGTAAAATAAAGGTAACACAGACAGCTCTTTTCAGCCAGCTTTTTGGTATGTTTATTATTCACACTATCTTCACATCCAAATAAATCGCTTGAGGCTGTATTTAAAGGAAAAGCTTAAAAAAATGCTTTTTAGGGGTATAAATATTTTCAAAATACATTGATGGTTTCTTATTGAATAAAATTTATTTTATTTTGTAATCATCCATACGATTATACTAATATATGTGACGAAGATTCATTCTATATACTTATATTTATTATCATTATATTTTCTAACTAAATTAGCATTATTTTCTTTGTTTTATATATAAGCCAATAAATAAGTAAAGATCACTAAATTAAAGGAACATTATTTATCCAAAACTCTGTATCAAAATACCAGTAAAAAAATATCAACATTATTTAGCAGTCAATCAAAGAAAGAATAACAAATTTGGATTATTAGGAACTATGAGATAAAAATTTGGAGCCCAACAACTGGTTAACTTCGAATAACCATTACAAAAAAAAATAATAATTTAGGAAGTTTTCGAAATATATTGAGATATAAAATATACTAAAAAATGGTTTATCATTCAGTTTATTAAAATTTAAAAATACCATATGATGTATATAGTTGCAATTTCTTTTTGAATATAAAGAAAAAGAAAAGTTTATAGCGTTCTTTATGTATTTTTAATTTGAAAAAAAAATACATTTTATTATCGGTATTACAAATCTTGCGTATTTGTGCTTTAAGCATAAAAAAAATATAAGCTTTGTAATTTTTAAATGAATAATTGTTTGTAAAAACTACACCCTTTATTCGGGCTCTAATTATGCGATTAAAAATTATTTTATTTGTAACGCATTATTCAAAGATCCCCTTTCCATTCATATATACTGCAAGAACCACTCTAATAACTTAATCTCTGTATTTGCGGTGTTTTTTTCTTTTATGTGATCAATTAATTATGACACAGATTCTTTTCGGTTGTGATAAATATAAATTAATTTGCGATAATATAGATGAATGGCGTCTAAATACGTCAAAGCTCATGTTTTTAAAAATTAAACTATGATCATTTTCTTTTTGATCGAATTCTTGATAAAAATCACTCTATGCCTTGTGTATTTTTATAGCCTACAAATATTAAGAGATTGTATCTTAATCTCTTTAATTCAAACGTTATTATCTGTAAAGATGGGCTAAAAATATTCAAATTTATATACACCTTCCTTCGGATACATAAGTATGTTAATTTTTTATTATGGATTATAGAAAGGCTTACTTTTACTGCTTTGAAATATTTAATTTCTCATTTAAAATTTTCTGCAGACTACAAGAGATGACTATCAATTATGACAAAACTTACATGGCTATATAACGAGAATGTGGTTTCTATTAATGAATACTAGGATCAAAAATACAACTTTGGCAGTTTAATATATCATGGGGATGGTGTTTTATCACAAGAAAGGTAAAAATGTATACGGAAAGATCACTAAACGCATTCGATATAACAATTTTTATTGAAATAAATTATGAAGAGATATATAAATAATAACTAATTTCAATCAAATATTTCTTTGCCTAATAAACTTTCATATAATGTATTTAATATTATCAAGATGCGAGACTTCTCATTCCATAAAAATTGCATTTTTGAATGGATTAATAATATAGTTTAACAGAAAACTAGTAACCTACAGATACAGAAATATATCAGATTGTATTTATTCTAACTCTCTTGGTTCTGTCATACAAAATAAAAGGCTTATTTAAAGAAAGAAACACAGCAATCATGTATAACAAATTTAATATTATAAATAAGATTTTGGGTCAATATTTCTAAAACATCTTCGTAAAGAAGATTTTGTTGTTCCATAATATTTAATTTTCGACAAGACAGTCGTTTTTTCTAAAATTTTCCCGATTTATTTTATAATTCGTGGTAAATAGATTTTCATTGAACACATATAATTCACATATTTTCTAAATATTGATTTTTTACAACAACAATTTGTTTGCAACAGATTTTTTGGCGCAATTCTTAAAAAATATGACTATGAAGAGTTTTTATTAACGAATTCATACTTTGATTCATTATTTATATGGTCAAATGTTTGAATCTAATTCATGGCCTGTGCCATTATATAAAAAAGTGTCACAGTATTCTGCATATGCCGTTTTTGATTTCGCCCTTACACGCTAATAAAAGGAATAGTAAAGGAAACCAGATAGAAAAAACTTAGCATTTATAGAATTTTTCTTTACAACGATATCATAAGTCAATTCAATTTATTAAATGATATTAATTTATAAAAACAAATTATAGTTACAATTACATGCAAATAATCAAGTAAAAACGGTTCGAAATCCCCTTGAAAATTTAAAAGAAGATTTCTTTTCAATAAGTGAAATAGATGAAAAAATAAACTTTACACTTAGACACTTATTTTAAATCTTCTTATTATATATACGCTGTTTCTTTGTTATTTTCAACCAAAAAATATAACTATTTGCATGAATTGATTATTCTTTTTTTATAAAATAGAAAATAAATGTTTTCTACTCATAAGTTTAATTTTTCTAAAAAAATCGGAAGTGAGCGACGAAAAATACTCTATTTTCATGATTTTTTAACGAAAAAACTAGCATATGTGTTATAAAAAGTGGTTTTATTCTGCGGATGGTTGTAAACATTGTTTTAGTCTTTTATTTTTATTTTTTGATATAAAAATTAATATCTAGCTTTATAAATTTTTAAATTCAAAAGACAAGTTTTTTTATTCCTTATGCTAGTATTTTACGCGAAGAAACGATCTTGAAATATCTACATAATTCCTATAAAAAATTTTACAATAAAAAAATAATATTGAAAATATATGAACCGACAATATAAAAAAATTGATAATGAAACTGTGGATCTATGAAAATAAACAAACACGATGCTTTGAAGCTATTTTTAATATTTTTAATATATACTATTAAAATTTTCCAACACAAAGTTAAAAAACGAATAAAATATCGGATCGCACTACATTGTATTTAAGATATTCAAATAATGCATCATTTGTGTATTTTCTTCTTGATTTTTCTACTGGAACCTCAGGAAAACTTTGAATGCCCAATTAGTTTGATCCCACATGTAAAATCAAGATAATAAACTGGTTATAATTGTATTTAATATATAAGGAGGTGCATTAAACCTAAACGTATAGATTTTATACGGGTAATCACCAAGAAACTGCAGATAGACTCTTTTTTTTATAAACATAACTGCTTTTTAATGTATAAATTACCCTGCTAACTTTTCTAATAAAAGACTTTATAATTGCACACAAAAAATAGGGTCATAACCCTTAAACCTAAATATATTTAATAAATTCACATGATAAGACCATGGAATCACCTGTAGTCATATCATGCAGTAATTGAAAAGGGTATATATTTGTTTGATTGATTCATAAATAAATATTATTATAAGGCTTAAGGGTTGGTATGGTTGATTTTTTGGTAGTCGGCTCTTTCATGTGTAATCGCGGGTTCCACTCCCACCTACTCACCCAATTCGTTATACGACTTTACTTAGAATAAAAATGCCTAGGATTGCGGTCATTTGACCTGCAAAATAAACCATAAAGCATTAAAAATTCATATGAGATAGATGGTTGCTATGTAAGCCGTTGATCTGTACCTCTATTATTGGGAAATACCCTACACTATTTACCAAAGATAAGGGTAAATGTGGTTTTAGCTTGTACACTTTAGTGATATAAAGTAGATATAATCGCATATCTATTACATATTAACTGCCGCCTATAAATAAAGGGCTCAATCTACGGTGATTACGGGTTAAAAAAAATGCAGAAGTAGTCTCACAGATAGATGTAGAAGTTAAGCAATGGTTCATAAATAAAAAGAGAACTTCCTAAAACTAAAGGCAATAAACATAAATATATAAAAAGTAAATTCGACCATAATTTTTTTTTACAAGGCTCAATATTGGTGATTTTAATAACGATATAAATTATATTTAATAATATAAATGGGGTAACATGTAATAAAGGAGAGACGAACTACAAAGACAAACATTCAAAAACCGATCCTGTAACGATAATCTCGGCCAACAAATTGCTTGAACCTCATGCAGCCACGTGCATTAATACCACTTTCTTCAAATTCATATAGCTTATCTCAAGAATACACCAGCCGAGAAAGAAAATTGGATTTAAGAGGCTTACACCTCGATCCTAAAACGATTCGGAAGAATGCCGAGATCTGGCTGACAAGAGTCCCGAGAAGTCACAATAATATTGTTATTTGTATTATGAGCATAACCCAAATTTAAATCAAATCATCAAACTGTCTTAAAAAAATGATGGGAAAAAAGACAATTCCGGAAGTTAAAGAAATAGAAACAAAAAGAAGAAAGAAAAGCACGCTCGAGGATGACTATAAACCACTTAATTTTACACATAACTTTATGAATTAAGCAAGTATTAGGTAGAGTACTGACAGACTTAGAAAACATAGACGGCATAAACCTCTTGACAATAAGGAAAATAACCTATACTTAAATTATTAGCGAAATCATTGTGGCTCTGAATAAAGCGGTTAATGCGAATATTACAATCAACTCCCAAAAAGCATGTACTATATATCAAAGATCTTGTAAGGTGTCTAAAAGATTTACGAAGAATTAAAATCAAAACCTACCCAGGAAATATTAAACTAAGCAGTAATAAAAGATAAAAAAATAAATAGTTGCGATCAAATAAATACAATGCTTAAATTCAACATAAGAAACTTAGTGATACTAAAAAAACTATAAGACGAGGTTTATAATAAAATTCATGAGACCACAAAAAAAAAATGTCCTTGAAGTGATTACCAGGAAACAACGATAAGATAAGATAATAAATAAACAGATAGGGCAATATGAAAAGATAAAAGGATTCACAAAAACAAATCGCCAGTTTGAAGTCAACAGAAGACAATTTTATAAGGTATTTATAGATACAGTAAAACCGGAATTCAAGGCATAAAATAGAAATATTGTATATTTCTGGATAAATATGTTGACTTAAAGCACAGAAATTACGAACTTCAATACTTACCTTGCCGTAAAACGCGCTAGAAAACACATCACAAATGATTTATATTTCTGAAACAGAATGTTCTCAGAATATCAACTACCTGCCTAACTGGAAAGCTGCTGGATGCGATGGTATATACAATTAATCATCAAAAAAAATCCAAAATTGCACCAATATTATATGAAACAGTAAAATAAGTGTGCCTTGAAAAAAAATAGGTGAAATTTGGTTCTACTCTGGGATCACATACCTCATGCCCAAACAAGAAGTTTTATATGGATCGGAATTCAGGCTCATAACATGCATGTCAAACTTATATAAATTGAAAACTAAAGCTGTCACAATGATATTACAGAAAGAAGTCGAATCCTGAAATCTACTATCGGAAAACCAACTTGGGATGGTCAGAAGAGTACAGGGAGCTAAAGAGCAGGTAATTATAAATGTTGCAAAAAACAGTGAACACAATAATGAATTACACGTAACATGGTTCGACATAAAAAAAGCATTTAACTCAATCGACCACGAGTATCTTCTGTCCTGCTTTAAAAATCTTAACATACAAGAATGGATGATTGCCTTTATATCTAAACCAACAAAAAACTACAAAGTTATCTCTAAGATTAAACAATAGAAATTTTGAAGAAAAAAATTGAAAAGGGGATTATACAAGGGGATAGCCTATCTCCACTACTGTTTGTTATTTGTATGGATCCGCTAAGCCGCCGATTAAATGAAAAATTTCCATCAATATCCATTAACCTTGATAAGAAGGTATTTACAGCTAATAATTTTCTTTTCATTGACGATTTAAAGATTTTGTCAAAAGAAGAAAGTAACTTAAAACTAATGTCCAATTAGCAACCAAATTCTTCAGATGTATCGGAATGGAAATAAACGTGACCAAATCTGCTACTAACAATATAAATTGCAAAGATATTGCCACTGTAATAGAAGGAAAAGATGGATATAAATACCTCGGGATACTGGAAGATTCCAAATCGAGAACTAACCAGAACGATGGGTAAAATTAGAAAATAAATGCTAGAAAGAGACAAAAGCATATGCAAAACAAAACCAAATGGTAAAAATATAATTAAAGCAATAAATGAATATAAAATATTACAGATAAACTACCATGTGGGTTTATTAAAAACTAGAACGCGAAGACTTTAGAAAGTAGGACAATGAAATTAGGCGGATACTAATAGAAAAATAAATACACTTGCAATCATCTATAAAGACAAATTATATCTCAAAAGAAATGAACTAGGACGTGGATTAGAAAATATTGTGTTAAAATTCGGTAAAAATACACTATCAACTATATAAAACTCTAAGCCAATAAAAAGAACAATCACCCAGAAAAGCTGCAATATTAAAATTTGAAAATGAAAATTTGACCCTTCTATCCGTAATAAATGAATTCCGGAGAAAAAATAAGCCCTCCTTGACATGGATCTTTCTGCGCTTGAATTAAAACGAAAAGAGGGTTTATTGTGTAAAATACAAAAAAAAACACTTCATCAAAAACTCTTCAATGTTCATAAAAAATCAATGCTTGAAATATTAGGATCCTCAAAATGGCTACAATATGAAACTATCAGACCATTAGAAGAGGCAAGATTCTGTTTTATTCAGGATAGAAACATATTCTTTGAAGAAGGATCAAGATGTCCGCATTGCAACGACTCTATTAAAACTGTCGATCATTTAGCAAGCAAATGTAAAAAAATTCTTGGTTATGACATCACAAGAAGACACAATGAGATTGTAAGATCTCTTCACTTTATGTTGACGAGAAAATACAAATTAAAAAAAAACCAAGAAAATGATGAGATACTCTTCACAAGAAATGATGGAAACGAATTCGCGGAGATCAAAGTGATACAAGAATAAAAACAGACATCAAGTTATCGAATGTCAGACTTAATATTTTTTTTCATAACAAAAAGAAATACTGTATCACTCTGATCGAAATAGGCGTGAAAAGTATTTACAATATAAACATAGTTGAAAAAAGGAAAATTGTGAAAATATGACCTGCTGGCATAGAAATTGTCATTAATATACAAGTGCAAGATAAAAATTATCCTATATGTTATAACATTGAACGATTTCGTGACACGAAATCATAAAAATACAATAAGGAACTAGATGTCACGAACCAGATTGAGGCATATATACAAACCTTGGGTGCATAAAAAACCCTTGAATTAATAGGTCTTGAAAGAAGGAGGGGTATTGAAGAAGACTTTGGAGAGGAGAAGATAGCCGAAAGTATAAATACGCTGTGCGTACAGAGAATCAAGCAAGCTGTGCCTGTGAACAAAAACTAAAATTACAACTATAAATTTATATAATTTAATATTTAATTTTATCATATTCCCGCTTAAACAATAAGATTGAGGAAGGAACTTGAACTTATAAGTCTTGACTGAAAGAAGATGTATCGAGTAAGATTGTAAAAATGATTTTAGGGGGGGGGGGAGCATCGGCCAAATCTGTTCTACAGAGCAATCTAAGGTTTTTCTTGAACAACTATAAAATTAAAAAATGAAATTAACCAATAAATAAAAATCAATATCGTATGGAAATTAAAAATTGTATTAAATAAGAATAAGATGCGGCATCTAAATTAAATCGTCCAATTTTTCTGTGGATCTTACATCTTTAATAAAAATAAATTCTATGGAAAAACACATGAAATATCGGTTATTATATATATTTCTTGTTGTAATTTACAATAATTTCTGCATTTACAAGAATTAGGGATTTTTTTTATTTTAGTTATACAAATTTAAATGATTTCTGAAGTCGTGTAAACTTGATTGGAAACACATGATGTAAAAAATAAGATTGTATTATAAGAAAGTATTTTTGATAGATTAAATTACATTCTTCGCTATAGAGGAGAAATATATATTTTATAAAATCTCTGCTCCTTATTTTTGCTTATAGCAAATAGAAAGTTTACATCATGCTGTATTCCCATCTATTTATTATTTAAAAAACTCGAATTATCTTATAATTGGTTATGTTTATTTGTCTCATTTATGATTTAAAACATATTCGCTGTCAGATTTATTACTATTTTGTAGAGAAATTTTTTTTAAATTCTTAATGTTATAATAAAATGTGATTAAGCGGGATGCCTCAAGCCGTATATTAAGCAGGTGAAGATACCAAGGGAGCTTGATAATATACATAGATAATGGAATTTATCTATTCAAATAAATGTATTATTCTTAGCTTGCATGCATTGAACAAGATTTAAACATAATGAAATCATATGAAGTATTGATTAAATTTCTTTTTGGAGCAATATAAAGTTATATGCAAGCAATCATAAAAATCAAAAAAAAAATTCTATAAAATAATTTTTATTATTATTTTCTTAATGGTAAATGAATAAATTGCTGGATTTTTGATTTCGAAAAATATAAATCGATTCCTATGTATTGAATTTACTGATGATAAAAATTAATATGTTGTAAGTCTTCTTTTTATTAAAGGTATATTGTTAACCTCTGTACAAAAAAAGACCTGCTCTCGCACAACCATACGGATAGAAATATATAGTCTCCACTTTTTATATGAATGAAAGTGCTTTCCACCCATAATACGCTAGATCATATTTTGAAACACCTCCCGTGTTCACTGATGTACCCAGAATAGTCATAAAAAACGAACATACTGTTCTTTTTCAAGAAAAAATGCAGAAAAAAAATAAGTACATGAACAGCATTGATGATTATAAATAACGCATAGAATAAATATTTAAAGCGATTGAACATGTCTTAGAAGATCAAAGGGTCATAAAAAATGGTATAAAAGAGGAAGGGGAAACGCATAAAAATTTAAATGATTCTGTTGCGAAAGAAGCTTGGCTATTAAAAAAAATTAGAAACACAAAAAGTAAATATGAAAATTTGCAAAAAAAATAAAGTTGTTTTAAGTAGATCTGTGTGATTACGAAATATTGACCATGGCATTACGAATATTTAAAGGTGGTTTTGGATAAATTAAATGTTTTTATTCTTTTATATTTATCGTAAATTAAAATCTATAGTATTATCTAAAAACCTTAAAGATATATTTTTTGTCGTTTTAATGCCAAATATAATAATAACTCGGCTAAAATTTAGAATCGTGATTTATTGGGCTCAATTGAAAATCAGTTATTAGAGGTACCTATATGTTGTAAAAAAAAATGAGTTCTGTTGCAGATATATTGAGATTCTAGCAGAAATAATCGCTAAAATATCGGAAATATCTCCTTGGTCTTTTGATTCAATTTTAAATAACATTTAAATGCAATGAAACATTAAAGATAGATCTCTATTTATCTTGCTATATAATCACTAGGTTAAAGATTTTTTTTGTGTTAGACTAACAAAAGTGAAGCCCTTTGAATCTTTAAAATCTATAAAAAATCTTTTTTTTATTTTATTTGTATAATTTGAGAAATATTAATTATTAGTTTGTTTATAAAAATTTTAACTATTTTATTCCCCTAAACGATGTTATTGATGTTCATAAAGATTTGAAAGTCCAAGATATCCGATTATATTTAGAAAATCATTCCATAATTTGCATTCATAAAACAATGATCATATGTCAGAATGTAAATATAAAATTTTATCATCATTATTGGGAAAAAAATAATCAACTTTATATCGTTAAAAAGGAGTCCATGATGATCTATAGATATAATTACAGCGTTTATTTATTGAATATAGAGAATATTAATGTGTAAAATAAATTTAAGAATATAATATCTGATGGTGTGTTCACTAAAGGCTCAATTATTCATATTGGCGGTGTTTTTAGGGATCTGCTGGGTATGTCATCGGTGATTGAATCTAAAAGTCTTCCGAGCCTTTAGATGAACTGATAGATTGTTATTTTTCGGGATATAACTCTTATCACAAGGGAATGTATTCTGCTTTGATCAATTCAAATCCATTGGCGAAATTCATAGATCATAGTATTTATCTGAACAGTAAATGTTGTGAAAGCACCAATACACGGCCCTGGAATTAGACCATATCACTGGGTGTAATAAGGTGTCGATTCATCGTCAAATACGCTTTCCAATGACCTAATATCCAATAATTATTGTATATTGTTGCCAACAAAAACTCTTATCTATAGTATACAAATTGTAAACTTGATATTATTGATAATAGTTTTATAGTGTTTCAAATCTAAAGATTATGTTTATCTTGTTCGTTATTAGAGCCACATGTTATTGGGGCAATGTGCTAGATTTATATAATTCCGATGCCATGAATATAGATAATTTAGTAATCTGAAAAATTATATTTTCTAACATTACAGATAAAAAATATAAGTTACAAAGAGTGATAAAAAAGTACGCGAATTCACCCCTTCACTTAACTAAAATGTGCTTAGAGCACTAAATATTCTGTTAAATTACACAATCTTGTTATTAGTGAATGTTATCACATTTAAATTAAACATGTATTTCATGTATAATGCCTCGGATAATAAACTAAGCTGTTTCAAAGTGACTAACTGTTTCTATGTGAACCATAATTGTCGTTCATGACTCAAAATTGTGCATTGGGGTCGAGCTCATTATCTTAATTTATTTAGTTATAGCACGAATATGTATTTATTGTATTTACTGGTTTTGAATAAACTCGGAATCGTTGAAATTAAATTTAAAAAAATGCATGCAAAATTAGATTTCAAATTCAAAAAAAATATCTTTAATCCTTTAACCATTTTTTCTGTCATCATTTGCATAGACAATATAATAGGGTATTTATAACTCCATAAATAAATTTATATAATGATCTGATTGATTAAAATTTACTTCTTTTGAAGATACAGTGTAAATTTTTTTTTAATCCCACTGAGTTTTAATTTCTTTTTTAGATGCTATTTGTCGCGATAATATATGTATCGTGCTGAATTATTGGATATCTTTACTAGTAGAGATATTTTTTTCTTATATCATTCCCCATATCCAATCTTTTCTAAATTTTCTCATATTTAATGCCATTTATGCTGCAATAATTATGTTATCAACATAAATTATGCACAGTGAGAAATTTTTTAAATATTTTTAGAATATATGATGTTTTGATTATAATCATGATTATATTACAGTTACATCATGCTATGATTTTTTTTTCTATTCAAAATACTAAGTTTATTTAATGCGTATAAATTATGGATATGAATACGCGGGATTGATTAATATATTTCAAGAATTCATCATGCAATATCCTTTTGAATAAGCTATAATATACACACAATAAATGTTAATAAACACTAATTTTATAAACAAACTGTTTGGAAAAAGTTCACTTATAATTCCATATTTGAAATAACAGAATTAAAATATATAGGATTTACTATATTGTTAGCCTTAAAATGAACTAGGTATTTTAATAGCATATTTAGATCATTAGAGATTAAATTCATAAATAACAAACATGAAAAAAAAATTATTTTGTAAAATAACGACTTTTGACAAAAATTTATAAAGAAACGGTATTTTTTATAGCCTAAAGTGAATTTCACTAAAATAATTAAAAAAAAAGTGAATATATAAATTATATTTTTTTGCGGGTTGTTTTACAAAATACATATAAAATCTTTTTAAGATGTCTTAAAACATTTTTGATGGGAATTAGATATCAATTACACCTGCATTTATTTATTTACTATACCAAAATTTTTTTTTCTTTATTTTTAATTTCTTATTTATGCTGTATTATTGGCCTGCAGACATAAATATGCTAAATTACTTTTATTTATTTTTTGTCGTATTTTTTTTATTATATTTCAATTAGAAAAATTATTTAACCTTGACTTTTATTATTTTGTGTATAGAGTGAAATTAATATTTTGTTACCATCCAACTATATAAACAGCTATAATATAAAATTATAAATTTAAAATTTGACATTTATTGGGAATTATAGATATAAGCTAATATTTTATTTGCCGAAACTACACTTTATAAGTGATTACTGGGGGTTTTTTTGTATTTTGTTATTTCTCTTGTTTCCTGCTCGCTGATTAAATTCTTTATATGCTTTTTTATTTCTTCTTTCCCGATTCCTTGTATGTTTTAATATAAGTATGAACGTTTTATCACAATTATTTATTTATGAATTAGTTCCTTCAATCAATAATTTATTTTTAATTAACAACTTTGGTGAATTTCAAATATGTTAAAATTTACTGATACATCTTTTAGCATCTTAAAAAATTCATTAAACTCAAAAAATATGCTTCTCTTAAATGATATGAAATAAATGCCTTGCGGAGTGTGTGAGCTTTAGCATATACCCTTAATTCTATTGGTGCGTATACTACTTTAACATATCATGTAACAAATTAATAAAAATCATATCAACTTATCTAAATATGGTGTAATCTGTGTTTTTAATGTGTAGATTGAACTATTTTCATCAATAAATATGTCATGTTTTTTATCCACAACATATTTAAGTTGTTAGTCATAGATTCAAAAATATAATTTGCTTCAATAATATTTTTATTTTCTATTATTAGGGGGAAATTGTATTTTTTTTATTTAGTTAATAATTTTTTTATTTTTAATATTTACAAGTGGATTCATATTTATTTTTACGGTTTTCTTGTATTATGTATGCTCCGGTTTTTATGTTTAAATTAAAAACTGCAATCTGTTGATATAAAAGATATATATCACATTATTTCATTGTATCCCCGCCTGTAAATATGACCTAGTAAATCCATACACCTGAATATCAATTAATTGTTTATATTCTTAACTCATAATTTAAATACCTATTTCTTCGCTAAATAACTTTATATAGATTATTTATGTTATAAATTTAGCTTTAGAACCGGTTGAACAAACGGTAAAAGAAATAATACCTTTGCTTCTGTAAATATAATAAATTTTTGCCGGGGATATAATTTAACATTCTAAATACAAAGAAGATATAAATAAGCAGGTCTTAAAATCTAGAAAATTTCATTTTGTAATTGGAAGAAAAACATTCTGAAAGTTATTTTCAACTATATTTTATGTTTCATAAAAGCAAATTTAGATTTTAAAAGGTAAAATGATGAGATTAAAGAATTGAAATATTCTTTACATTGCCTATATTTAACCCTTATATTTAAAGGCATCTTAATTGATAAATATGTTTAGAAGTTGATTTAAATTGAATAAAACTTATTTAAAACAATGACTAATCAAGCAAAAATGTATATGTAATTGTCATGCTAACTCTAGGCTTAAAGAAAAAAAAATGTCGGTGAGTAAAATTGAATAATATATGTTTTAACTGATAAAATAATTTATAATAAAAACTATTAGTAATAAATATTTCTTCGGATGAAAAGTTATTATATATGGATTAAAATAATAAAATATGTTCATGAAGGTTTCAATTGACTCAAAACTATCTTTCTTAATTATATTTTGATGGTTCTATTGAATATATGACGAATATTTAATAAAAATTAGAATTGCATATAGTTTAAAGCAAAAAAATCAATAAGTCAATATTTATATGATTAAGAGATATATAAAATTCTCGTGAATAATTTACTAAATATATTATATCTCGGCAATAAAGTAAGTCTATAACAGATTAAAACTAGGTGATACTATAAATAAATATATAATTGTTGATCTATAAAAAAATTTTTAAAAATTTCAATTGATGCATAAAAAAATTCAAATAAAATTATTACATAATGGATCTAGAAGTGGCTTTTTTTTACCAATAGATAAAAATTTAACAAAATTACAATATTATAGAGTAACCATAAACTAAATATAACATTTAAAAATTAAAAATAGAACGCGGAAAAATAAAAAACCCACCAGGAAAGTATTTTATTTGTTTTTGGCGTTATCTCGTTTGAATAATTTATAGTTATCTGATCCAAGATTTATTCAATGATTTTTTTGCTGGTTTTATTAAAAATATATTGCATATTCTTTTTAGTTTTATCTTTTTATTATCTTATAATTATTTAAATTATACCATATATCAAAATTTTTGTTATCATGCTATACCTTTATTCCAAAGTATATAATTTTGTGTTATTTCTTGTGTAAATTTCAAAAATTTGAATTATAGAACAAAATTTTATGTAATAATAACATTAATTCAGATATTTTAATATTTCTAATTAAATTAATCGGATTTATTTCTAATTGTAATGGATATATTGAGTTATTTTGAATTAAGCTTCTTTAAGTATTATATATGTCTGTAATAGCGTACTTTTATATATTAAAATATGCTTTGGATAAATCTACACTTAACGAACTATAAATGCTTGTTTCCGAATTTTTTTTATCTTTTTTTAAAATATTTGATACTATCTATTGGTTTTCGTTCTTTGTATATTTTACAATTTTTTTCATTTTTTATTATTCGTTCTTTATGATTTTTAGTTATTGTATTCTGGTATTATTCATGTTTGAATTTTAAAAACCTGCATAGAATGATACTATATCCTATAGAATATTATTATATTTTTGCATATGAGTGATTCCTCTAGCTTTCTAGATCAAATAAATTAGTAATAGATATCACAAAAAAGATAGATAATTGCATTAAGATTTTAAACAGGCTTTGTTCGATTATTTTAAAGTTTCTTGGGATTTTTAATCAAATTGTTCAAAATTTGTGGCGATATGAAAACCTTTGCTTGTTTCGCATATCTAACGAATTTATAATTTTATAATATCCAGAAACCTTTTCTATTGTATTCTTTTCTCAGAATTTAATGCATTGATTTACCATAAATTATTTTTATAGGCTCATAATTTTCCAAAGTTTTATTCCTGTTATGTATTGAAAAATAATCAATGCGCCTTTCTTTGATTTTTATTAATCAGAATTTATGAATCGTAAATAAAAAACGGTAATTTTTTGTATAAAAAAAATTTTTTAATAAATCAAGCACGAAATAGTCTTTGCGAACGTTCTACTTAATTTTTTTAGAATAACTTAACCCACCACAGATACTTTCATTTTTAATTGATGCTATCTTTTGTTCGATATGATAAATCAGTTTTGGTATTTACAGTAAAAAGCAGTGGTTATTTCTAAATTGAAAAACGGGGAAAATATAGAAATTTTTGTAAATATTTTTTGTGTTCCATTTTAAATTATCTTTGCTCTAGATGCTAAAATTTCTTACGATCAAATTTTAGAATCTAATAATATTGAGCTGAACTTGCAATTCTAAAATAACCGGGTAAAACAAATACGGTTTGTGCGAATTTAAAAGAAATAATAATTGTTATAGTCATTTTCCCAAAAAAATAAAATGCTGAAAACTTTGATATTTTTTATTATAAACTTTCCAGCAGTTTTTTTTCCCTAACAGAATTATTAGCCTGGGATGCGTTTTATGTCCTTAAAAATATAAAAAACATTTCATTTTGAAATCTATTCATAAATTAGATACTTTATAACAATAGTTCTATTTTAATTAGCATATTTGGTGATTTTTTGTCATAAAAACATTTTCTGAAATTTCTTCCAATATTAAAAAAACGAAATCCACTTTTATGTACGTAGTTACCATTTGTATTTATTTAAAACCCTTCTTTTTTTATGCAAATTCATCAATATGCCATAATATATGTGCTTAATGTGTTTTTTCCTATAATTTTTAAAAAATTAATTTCTTATTCATTATTTATTAGTTTATTAAAAATTCTTGAACTAATAAACATTGAGAAAATAGAAATGATGAAGTGGAAAGTACAATTAAATTTTTTTTTTACTGAAAGCAGTATAAACTGATGTTTGAACAACTATAAATTGCTAAAAATCCACTTAATCATTTATAAATTAATACTCAAAATATATATATGATAACAAGAAATTATTGATGGTTTGGAATACTTATATTGGAAAAAACCTTTTAGATGAGTTTAGATAATCAGAATTACCAGATTTTACAAAACCCTTTGCATTTCAGATTGTAACTAACCGTTTTAAGCATCAGGTACAATAAAAAGCTCAAATATCTATATTTTTTTTTCTTCTGTGATAATTTTCGTGAAAAACTTTTAAGAAGGCTAATCTTTGCGAATTAGGTATATAATATAACCATAAATTATGCATATTTTTTCTAAAAAGAATTATATATGAAAATAATTTAGCTTTTTTGCAATTTTTTTTGTTATAAAACATGATTTCTAAAACTTTGATATTTGTGAAATTTTTAAAAGTACAAAAAATAGAGTATATTATGTATATTAACACTTCTACGATAATTAGGATTTTCAAAATTTCCAAACCTTTTTAAAAATTTATTTGCGTAAAATGATAGATCTTGCACTACAAAAATACTAATACAAATTTATTTACAATCTCATTTCTTTTGCCATAGTATTTTCTATGGGCGCAATTTTCATGGCGAGGTCGACCGAAATTTCACTGTGAAATTTCAGTTGCAAATAATAAAGCTAATAATATCGGCGTATGATGTTTATTTTCGTTTATACCATATTTTCAGCCTTTATTTCATAAAATTATATTAAAGCATCATTTTTACGTATAATTTACATGTTTTTTTTCTCGAATTAAGGAAGATTTTGATTTGCAAAAAAAAATATGATTTATAAAGAATAATCCACGCCGTATTCGAAATAAAATTTTTAAGAAGCCAGATATATAATTTTAAAAGATTTTACATTCATTCCTAATTTTATAGCGTACAGATGTTCATTTAATAATTTTATTTTCGAAAAAAATGATAAAAAATATTTTTTTATTTCAATATTTTCATTTTCAAGATTTTTGTGCCGAAAATAATCAGCGGTTAACAAAAATTAAGAAAATTGTGTAAAGAGAAAAATAAATGACTATACCATATATTTTAAAATAAAATTTAGGCTTTTCATACAGCATTTATAAATATATCACACTTTCTATGATGACAGTGTCTTAATTGCCTTGATTTCAGATATTTAAACAAAAATTGTGATAAAAAACTTAGTCCATTGTTTCAAGATTAAGAAAAAAAATTAAGTGCATGGTATTCTTGATTCTATAAAAATGGAATGCTTACAAAAACTTACTTCTGCAACATTATTTTGATATTGACTGCTGCTTGAGCCAATTACATTTCGCGTTGTTATTCGAGCCCTCATCCCCCTGACAACTTACATATCATGAAAAAATATTCTAAAAAAAAATAATTTATGCAATAAACTGAGAAAGCACTGAAATATAAAAAAGTCCTTGATAAATTTTTTTGATAATATAAATTTTTTGAATTATTTTAATGCACACTATTTTGAAAATTTTTTGCCGCAATGTGCTTTTTATGCATCAATTTTATTTGAACTTATTTTAATAAATCTTTGTAATTTTTTTACTCAATTAGTCACAATATTTTTGATCTTCATACATGGTTTTAATTATTGTTATATTTCATATCTCAAGATAAATTGCACGTTTTTTTGTTGTATAAATTATATAAATCGATTCCCAAGTAATAAATCTTTTCGCACTGAAAAACACATAGCTATATATTATTTGATTAGTCCCGTAAATTTTATATTAGCGTATTTTTTAAATTAGATGCTAAAGTAAAAAAATAACCTAATATTATTTCAAAAAAATCTGGTGATGCTTAGATTGAAAAAAAAATTGAACATATCATTGGTAAAATGTCGTAAATTAAAAATATTCACCACTTATATATCAAGAAATAAATTTTCCAAAAAAACTCTGTTATTATGTAAATCACTTGCTAAACAATTTATAGCAATTGATTGAGATAATATATTTTTTTATAGAAAGATGAGAAAGTGTTTTTCTTTATGATATTATTTCAGCCGATTGCCACCTTTATGTCTTTATAAATGTCGTAGAAAATTTTATCACCTGATATCACGCATCTTGAATATCTGCAAATTGCGTATTCTCATATTTATTTGGTTGCTAATAATAGTTTTCGCCTTTTTCATCACAATAAGCCATCCCTTAATCCCTCTATTTGAATGAATATAAGATATTTCAAGGTGAAAATCTACAGCATAATTAATTTTTACATTACTTTGGTGGGTTCTATAAAATTCTGAAAAATAATACTGTGCCTATATTGTATTATGTGTAAAATATTTTTATGCTGCATTTAAATTTACTCAATTTTCGTCATATTTTAATTATTCTTGCTTTGTATTATACTAAAATTTGATTGTTCACTATTTTTTAATTTTAAAAAGATTATTACATTCTTATCCATAAAAAGCAAAGCATCATGTTTTTATCCTGTTAAAAAAATAATATAAAACATATTCCAAGTGCTGTGATAGATAGGAAATTCAAAAATTTTATATTATAGCAGGTAAATGGATTTTAGTATTTTTAAAACACTTAAATTTAGGAGATTGCAAATCGCCGAAATGGATCTGAACAAATAAAATCATTGATTAAAATGGATTAAAAATAGTAAAAAAATAATTTTAATTAGTTTTACTATTTTATTTTGTATTTCTATAAAAATTTTCGATATAGTCATACATTGTATTCGTTTTTCATATATTTTATGGAATAGAAATAAAGCGTGTTTTTTTCTAACGATTCAAATATTTATTCTATAGGTTTTCGCTTATGTAAATGTTAATTTTACTCTTATATATCTACAATATAATCTAAAATATTGATTTTTTCACTATATTAATGGCATGTAAACTTATACGTCCTGTATATCGAATCGCTCCTAAAATCGAATATTATGCACAAAATTTACATGATCGCATATTTTTTGTTTTTTGTATCGAAAATATTTTAATTACCATGCTTCGGTGATGTATGCTGTTGAAACTGAATTTTTTGTTGCTTGATATTGTAGTGTAAATGAAGAATAGATGCGAAGAATAACCTCTCCTTGGATATAAAATGCACTGTTAAATAATAAATCCCCTATAAACACCATTATTTTTTGTGTTCTTTATACACAGTGCCAATTTGATCCCACTAATTATTTTTATAATATTAGTAGCCGATATGTTGGTAAAGAGATTTTCGGGTGCTAAAATATCAGATCTTTTAAACTTTATTTATCTTGCCTTTTTTTTATAAATTTTCTAAAAAAACATAGTTTTGTTTTTATATTTATATTAATGGGGGAAAGAAATATAATAGTATTAGCTATAATTGTGATATATAACTTTTAAATTTATTTTGTGATTATCAATACGTTTAATAACTTAAAAGGTGTTTTATGAAGATAAAAATTAATCATATCAAATATTCTTTTCTTTATTTTCTGTTCCGTATTTTTTAAAAAAAACATAATTATATGTAATTCGCATATATTATTTATATTTCGTTAAATTTAATCGAATTTTTTTTCAGCAATACGAAGGAATCTATGTATTTCAAATCTGATAAATATAATATATATTTGCTCGAAAGTGGCACTTTAGCACATTTTTTGAGTTATGCGATATTTATTAACCTTCAACTTAATCATGCATACTTTTATTTTGCAAATTTAATTGCATGATATAAGAAGTTTAAAGATGTATTTGAATAAAAAAAATACAGACTTAAAACATGATTAAAGGTATAAATTTAATTATCGATCTAAAAACAGTTTCTCTATATCTGATGTTGTAAATAAAGTTTATAAGTTTGGTATATTATTTTTCTACAAATAATTTTTTTTTGGTAAGCTATATAATGAAATTTTGTAAGAAAAGTTATCTAATGTCTAATAACTTGTATCTTAATTGGGCAAATATATTAGGCGTGGAAGATCATAAAAAATTTGTGTCAAAACTAAGAATATGTGTCAATAGGATACTGAATTTTTTTTTTGTTACTTGTCGATTTTTAAGACTACTCTTTTTTAAAATAAAATGAAAAAAACATAAATAATTTTCTCAATACAATATAAATATGTAAATGAGCATCCGTAAAAAGTAACAAAGTTTTATTGCATTTTTACACCGACCTCAAATAAAGCGCCTTATTAAAAAGTACGATGTATGGACGAAAATACGGAAAAAATAATTGTATTATAATTTACTGCAGAAATGAAATACAAATAAATATTAAAACAAAAAGCAAATTATTAATTATGATATAACCTACTTTAAGAAAATATAGAATATCATTCCGCCCAGTATTTCAAGGAAAGCAGTTGAATAATCAGAGATAAATAAGACAATTATACAATTAAGGCGCTTTCTTTTAAAACATAACATTTGTTAAAATAATTATCTTTGAAGGGGGTATAAGTTCATTTGGATGTCTAAAATATAATCTAGACTCATATTGACGATGTGAAAATTTAGGAGTGATCTAAAGGAATAAAATCCACATTTTTTTTATTAAAATTTTGTATAAAGAAACGAAAAAGATATACAAAAAAATCTGAAATCTAAAAATATCATACTCATATAAATGGAGAGCGTAGAGCAATCTGTTTTCATCTGGTCTATAAAGTAAAAAAAATTCAACAAAATCTTATCGTTTTGAAGCTCGTAGAAGGTGTATAAATACATCTAAAAATGTAATTTACGCGAATTTTTTTCTATTGATACTATAAATATATAAAAGAGAAGGTTTTTTCTATCCTTTTCTCGTGTTATTGGCACTGTTTTATTTTGGAAATAAAAGATACGGTATAAAAGACATTTTGAACAGGATATATTAGTGTGTTAGGTAATATTGTTTCTGCGAAATAATTATACTCGAATATGCTGTTTTTATACGGTTTTGGATGTCTATATATTTGAAACCTAAAGTAGACTAATAGAAATAATATGTAAGGGGATTTATATATTTGCAGAAAGAAAAGATCAATAAAAAGGTGAACTTTTGAGAATCGATAATAAATGCATGGAATATTTACAGATATATATACAAAAATTTTCGTTAAAATACAATACTAAAGTATGATTATTGGAAATATTGTACAAAGTTGATAATACTTATGTATCTAATTTCAAATACAACATAGCTTTTATATCGGCTTAGGTTTATATTCAACTAATGATATAAGTTGTCTACTGTGCTATAGAGAATCTTTTAATGATGTAAATAACAGAATCTCAAATTGATTTTTTGTTTGCAGCTATATATTTCAAAGCAACTTCATTAAATCGTCCCATCCTTCTGAACAGCAATTTTATGATTATTAAATCCGTGTTGACACCAGTAATAAACTATACTATATATAAAAACTCGAATAATTCTTTAATCTAAGTTCATGGTTGAAAAATTAAGAAAAGTTTGAAAAGTTTATTACATTTATTTATATATTTAGTTGATTTTTAGGATCTCTCTGTATTATTCAATTGCTGGAGAAAGAAATTATATGATTCTAGTTGTTCAAAATAAATTTATTTTAAGATCATGTGAATTCAAGCGAGAATAAATTGTCTTTATCGAAATTTAAAATTTTGATAAATCATCATTGAATTTTACGATAAGTAGAATTTTTATCGATATTTGCTATCTCTGTAAACAAAAAAAACTGGCAAGAATCATCAAAAAGAAAAATTTCTATAAAAATATAGTATATATATTTGAGTTTGTTTCTAAATACTAATAGTAATTGATATTTTAATAAATATTCGTACAATTTAAAATTATATCTTGTTTTTGATTAGACGTAATCAATATATCCATACTTGCATGAAGCTATGATTATATTCAGCAAAATAAAGAATTTATTGAATGTTATGAGTTTCAATAAATTATATTTATTTCCAAACAAGATTTTAGCTTTTTCAATTTATTCGAACATAAGTTTGGATTGCTCTATAAACAGGATTGTATGGTGTTTCTTTCGGCTACATCATCCATATAATTTTTCTCAACACATCTTCTTCTTTAAAACTTATTATTTCAAATATTCTTCTCAATTCTATCGTTTGCGTAATTAAAATTTATGAAATCATGGTTTTAAATATAAACAACATATTCATGGTAAATTCGCTTTTAGCGTATATGTTTTGTTTATAAGCATAGAGCCCAACTTTCTAAAGTCTGAAACTAAATTAATGCTCGCTTGTTAAACTTAACCTCTCTCTATTACAATTAAGCTTTTAAAGGAATTTGAACAACGAAAAAATCACTTGGATTTTAAGATTTATTTGTAAATTTGATTGGCTGATCGAAATTTTTGCTTAAATACTAATTAAAAAAACCCCATTCAAATGTTAAATTTCAAATTTCTGTTTTGTACAAGTTTTGCATGCTTTCACGCTAGAAGATATGGGGCAAATACTCTAGGGGCGTGGAACAATGATGATATATTCGATGAGCAATGGTCTGTGCCACAATCATCTGCAACGTATTCTGCTTCTTTTGGCGATGAAATGTCTTTTTGTGCGGATTTAGATTCTGCTCGCTTGCTAGGAGATGGGGAAAAGTTTATCCATGATTTCATAGAAGAAAAGGTAAACAATACGCAATACACTGATGAACAATATATATCTGGATTCACTCTTCGAAAGCAACTAATCGAATTGGATTATGCGATTCGACGCTCTGTAAACCCTTTTTTGACAAACATGCGTAGTAATTTTATATCTTTTAAAAACGAGGCGCAATCTAAAATAGATCGATTGGTGAGGAAGGAAGACTCCATTGCATTTTACCATGAAAATGAAAATCTTGATCCAACTAATGAGTTTAAGCGTGTTGTAGAAAAAATATTTATAGAATTTCGTCGAAATTACAATCAAAAAATATTTTATTTGATAAATATAGTATCTGATGTAACATTCCAGAAACTGGAAAAAAATTTTAGAGTTCCGTTAAATATTATGCTGGATTCGATGCGTTCATTGGTACAAGTTATGAGAAATGAAAGTAAATGTTTCTTGGATGATATGCAAAAATTGGTTAATGATTTCAGTATTATTCCGGCTGACAAATTAGCTGCAAAAGCTGGTCTGTTTCAAAGATTTACTGACGCTGAATATAAAAAATTATATGATACCCTTGTTGAGAACTATTGTGGATGTGTTTACAAAATTATAGCTCAAATATATGAATTTGAAGCATTCATTATTGATACCATAAATGCTCGGCCCGAAAATGAAAAAAAGCTTAGAAGTCGTAAGTTGATTATTCTTGCTGGTCAAAGATATAATGTTGCACTTAATAATTTGTTTAAAAATTCACAGGTTGAGTCTGGGGATCAGGACTTTGACGAACAGGCTCTCCCCAACAAGGATAGTGTTGTAGAGGTATCGAAGGAAGGATTCCGGGTTTTTATTAGAAAAGGTAGTTCATTATACACCGTGGTGATAATAGTAGGAATAATTATTTTTATGATATTTATGTTTTTTTGTATAAGGAGGCTGTAGTACAATCATTTTTGTTTATTTTCTTAAAGATATATAAGTGCCATCAAATAATAAATGTTTTGCGTTCAATATCATCTTAATTTAAAAATTAAATTTATTAAAGTATTTTTTTTGGTTATAGCTAGGCATGATAAAATTTTCGTGTCAAAAACCCCAATGATGAAATTTTATTAGCGTGTGAATACATTTTTTCAAACCATTGTATGTAAAACTAGATTATAGCATCGTTATATATAGCTTATTTCTGGTTTAAATTTCATTTCTAATATAATTTTTCTCCTGATGCTTGCTTCTAGAGCTTTTGATGATTCTCGAGACTATTCAAGTAAAGTATATTGAATATTTTTATATTTATAAATTTAAAATGCTTATAAACCCATTATAATTTTGTCATTTAAATGGTTTACCTATCATCTGTTAACTTCTAATCGAGGTTTTGAATTTATATTTTGGGTGTTTATCATTCCAAAATGTCATCATAATCTGTCAGATTGTAAAAATCATTCGCTTTGAACAATATTATATTATATCATTGTTTGCTTTCTGGCATGCGCATTTTGGTAAAAAATCATATGTTTGTAATTTAATTGGTCGAAATAATATAATTTAAAATAAAATTTGTGGACATTCTGCCATAAAAACTTCTCTTTCGACAGATTTATTTCACTATTTTATTGCATAGGACACTTTAAAAGAGAACAATTAGCCCTAAGAAATCTTGTGTAATTAAAATGGTTTAGTGTAAATATATGTTGTTTCACACCCCCTTTTGCCTTTTATTTTAACTTTAATATAAAGCGATTTCACACTTTTTATGATATCATAATATTCAGTTAAATTATTATCTGATACTTTATTTGTAAGCATATAAGACAAGGATAATCGGTAATATTTCTGAATATTAATATTATATATCGCGTTCAATTTTTTTTATCCCGCTATATTTTATTTTATGTATCTATTGTGTTTAAATTGCTGGTATTTTAGAGCTGAAATCTATTCTTAATAGCTGATTGTCCTTAAAAAAATTCTCGGGATCACCCCCTTCTCAAAATGTATAAATTTTCTGTTTTCTGAGCATAAAAAGCATAATTTTAATGGTTTACAATACATGGTTCCATGTTGGTATTTCCAAACTAATACTTATTCGTGAAAGAAAATTTATTGGCTGAAAAAATTCAAAATTGATTTTTCTTCCTTGAACTAAACATAATCAATCTATTATGAGTTGTAAATAATTTTAGGATTCGAATTTGAAGCAAGCGTGTACTATAACTTTTTTAATCGACGTAAAAAAGCAATCTTCCATATAATCTTGTATTCTTGATTTTTCGAGATAAAAATTCTCAGTGTTCGTGTCTTTTTTCATTTTCATATAATAAATTGTGATTCCGATAATATTAGAAGTTCGTCATACAATTAAATTACCAGTAGAACTTATTTTAAAAAAAAAATAAAGCATGGTATGCCTTCTTTCTTCCAAATTTCTGTAATAAATATCTGAAAACTATATTTCTTATAATTTGTATATTGCCAAGATGTTAGATTTGTAAAGCTCTATTCTCGAATAACCTATAAATTAATCCTTTAGTTATATTTAAGATATAAATATTACGAAGTAATAGATATATTTGATTCTTCTAAACTAATTTACTTGTTTTAATGTTCATTAAGTCATAACATAGAATTTAGTCTCAAAATTACCTAAATCCTGCATTAAGAAGCTGAGAATACCAACCAAGCATTAGTATAGATATGGATTAAGGTAAATACTTGGATTAATAAATTTTAAATAGAAAATTACTCTTTCGAAGATTTTAGAGATGATGGGATTGGAAGATGTAATTTTAGAATCTGTTCTATATAACAATTTAAATTTTTACAAAGATTTTGTAAAGCGTAAATAAAAATTGTTTCTTTTTGAGGGATTATTATATTTTATATCATTTATTTTGGATCATGATATATGATTTCATCTTTTTTATCCACAAATACTAAATATCTGTTTTAATTTATCATGTATTATGTTGATAATACCTTGATATCAAATAAGAATCGAAGCACTTTTATGTTATATTTCTGTTTGATATTTTCATGTGTACTTGAGTGTTTTATTGGAATACCATCGACTAAAATGTAAAATATGTTAGTGTAATTTTTTGTCGATCAAAATTGTGTTGTTTGCGGCATTATTGTATATATAGGCTATTTATGGTCCCAATTATTGTTTTAATATGTGTATTCTGAGTAAAAATATTATCAGATGCATACTATAGTATATTTAAATAATATTTCTTTCTAGACCAATCGAACATACAATTTTGAGGATATTTAAATATTAAGGCATATATTAACTTTTTTAATGAGCAATTTTCTTTTTTTCTCTAATTTACATATAAAATGTGTGAGTTTGTGCATAAATAATTGATTTGCTAGAGTTTGGAACACAGTTTTATCACAGAAAATAAATAAAGGTATTCGTTTCTATGATTTTAAGTTTCTATTTGGCACTTCTACTAATAAGAATTGTTTAGTTTGTTAATTTGAAATTCAAATACCACTATCTTTTATTTAAATTAAATAAATTGATAAAAAAATTAATGTGTATTCAAGACCCTTCTTTTATTCCATCTTGCCGTTATTTTTGCAATCAGATATATTTGGCGTTTTTTATGCAGATTTGTATAACTAGTCTTATCTGCCCATTATGGAATCTTTTTAGATCTGGATATGGTGAATATACATAAATGTTTATATGGATTTGTAGCCTTTTTGATGGTGAATAGGAACATAAATTTTAATGTTAGATATACTAAGATGTTATAAAATGATCAGTTCATAAACCCAACACCCGTTTGGAACATAATCCATAAAATATTTCATTTTATAATTTCTGAATAAAAAACCATTATTATGTATATTTTTACTCGATATTTTTAAGATTAAAATTTAATCTGTTATGTTAAATAGCCGTAACAAGTCGCATCCCTTGAGTCTTTCACTCGATCTATTTGTATTCGAAACAGGATATACTCTTTTAATAAAATTTATGAACAATATTTTTTAAAATACGGTGTTCGTTTGTAATATACGATACTTAATTCACAATAAAATGTATTTCGAGTCTAAAATATGCAATCGATTTTTAATATGTGTTCTTTGTATATTCACACGGCAAGACATAAGTAATAATTAACTACAAGCATGACGAATACCCATGTAGATAAACCACACAAGCAAAATCTTTTAAATCTAATAGATTATACGAAAAAAGTCATAAAGTTTGCATAGCTGATTTTATATATATACTAGACGTTATTCTTGTAGAAAATCATATGATATATTCATTGTCATATATGTTCATAATTAAGAGCTTATAAATAGAGATAGAAGACTAACATTATTTCATATTTTTATTATTTTTCTTGTATGAAGGATTTATTTTAAGATTTTTGTTTCATGAGGATATAAAATAAATAATAAAAAAATACTCACTCACAAGGATACGACACTCGAAAATGAATATTCAAATTATACATAAAATTTTAGAAAAATATTCAAGAAAGAAAAATATATCAAAAGGTACATCTGACTAAAAATAACTTTACTTATTTATTACAAATTAGTATATTTTAATTTTGAAATCACATAATAGTTATAAAACTCTGCAAGTAGCCTTCATGAAAGACCAATGTACGGAATTTTTACTAGAAATATAGAATCCATATAAAATTGTATTTTAATTACGTAAAGACAAGACTCATCCATTTAGAGATTCTGATTGCTGCATAAATATAGGGTAGAAAGTATATGTATTATCCGGATATAAATATTAAGTACAACGAGAATTATATATATTTAAAATTTTTAAAATTTGTTATATTTGTATTTTGAATATAATGCCTCATTATTCTTTTGTAATCTTTAATTATTTTATAGTCAATGCAAGAGCACAAAATTTTCTTAGAGATTCAATTTAAAATCAAAATAGCTCATCATTACGTGAACATTGCATTAAAATCTCCATAATTTTTATGCTGGAAATATATTTTCCTAAGAAAAAAGATACTGTACTATAACTTAAACACGGAACTGTATTCTACAAGCATTAGATTAACATTTGCTGTGTAGGTTAGCATTTTTTTATTCAATTTAAACATTCATACTTTAATTTGAGGTGTATAATGCAAATAAAAATAAGATTTTGAAGACGCTATGAATACTAGATAAACGCATGAAAATTAATTATTGGGTCTTTTCTGGTCTAATATTATATTTTGAGTATTGAAAGACAATCAATTGTATTTAGTGGTTCTTAAAAAGCTTGCATATGAAAAAATATATTTTATATGATACTAATTTTTATTTTACATTATGATTATATTTTAAATGCCACGTATTTATTTTTGAAAATTACTTAGTTTCATATCATCTATTCTATGTACCTATCTATATTGTTTCACTTCCACACATTTGCTTTTTATCCATAACTTTCAAATCATTATTTAAAGTTATGTACGTTATATCATATGTAGAGACACAGCCATTTTGGTTAAATTAACCATATTCTATTTATTTAAAAATCAAGCTCATTTTTTATTGCCTGAATTTGCTCTGAGGAAACTTTAATTTACTTTTTTTGTGCAAATTTGACAGGCATTTTTTAACCCGAATTATTAAAACGGCATTCTCTATAAATTCTCTTCTAAAGACCCTTACAACTCTCTCTTCGCGCAATTTTTTTAAGTTTATTATTCTATTCATCTGAAAATAATGGCTCATTATAAACGACTTTTGGTATTTTGTAAACATCCATCTCATGTATAGCCTATGATGCAATTTAATATATATATTTGAGAATTAAAGGGTCAAATTTGAACAATTCATCATACTTCTTGCTAAATTATTATTAAAGCAGCTAGATTTTTGTTATTATCTACTTTAATTTGTGTTTATCTTGCCAGTTTGTTTTTTCTATCATGCACAAAACTTCTGTTTGATTATGCCAAATATGAATATCAGTTTTATATACAATATACTGAGAGTTTTATAAAGTATTCAAGAAAAAATCATTGAAAATTAGCGTACTTTTAACAGTATTACGAATACCAGGTCAGAAAGAAACTTTGGCACAATCATGATACATCTTTTCTCAAAACAAATTTGTTGACATATTTCTGGTTTAATATACATACCGTAAATATTATAAATGATAATTATATATTTGTAATCAATATGCAACTTATTAGGGTTTTGAACCACTATCAGGGTAAGATCTATAATTTTATAGCCTGGCCGATGTTTTTGGAATTATATTAGTCATATATATTTAGACATATATATACTATTGTATTATGACTCTCATCGCCTACCAGCAAACAATAATTAACAACATAATTGACAATATTAAATGTATACATATTCTAGAGTTTTAAAAATATATTAAGATACAAAATAAATTCTTTAATCATTTTAAGTTTTTATTGATTTATAGACACTTTCTCGGTCTGAATTAAATAACACAATTCCTGTGTTAAATTGATTTAATTCCTTTAACATCTTATACAACCGTAAAAGAGAAGAAATGCTTGTGATTGAATTAATTATTTTTAATCCATATCTACAGTTCTGCTTTGCATGTTATAGTTGTTATTTGTGTTATTTCTGAATTTAAAAGGCAAAACAACAAAATTTATGATTTGTTATTTTCTTTGTAATCCATTGATAATTTATGATTTGTTATTTTATATGTAATCTGTCGATAATTTTAATTTGTTATTTTCTCAGTAATCGGTCGATAATTTATGATTTGTTATTTTCTCAGTAATCGGTCGATAATTTATGATTTGTTATTTTATTAGTAATCTGTCGATAATTTTAATTTGTACTTTGATGTTTTCTTTGTAATCTGTTGATGTTTTATAATTTGTTATTTTCTTTGTAATCTGTTGATAATTTATAATTTTTCATTTTTTTTGATATCTCACGATCATCTATAATTCGAATTTTTCAATATTTTATCTATCTATCATGTTAAATCATTGATTATTAAGAATTTGTTTAGTACTTTCGAGAGAGATAACGCATAAATTCGAATTTTTTTGACTTAAAATTATATGTTCATTAAGAAAAACATAGTGACCACAATTAGTTTAACTGATTATGTTTGCTCATCGAGTGTGAAATTTTCATGATGCGTTTGGTTTATATTGATTTTTTTTTGCTTTTTAAAGAGAAATATTGATTTTAAAAAATTGTATGGAGCATATTTTCCATTGAATTCCTTTCATTTACATGAAAAATGTATTTATAATGCTGCGCAATTTCAATAATACCATGCAGATAGGTATATTTAAAACATTAAAACTCGTACTTATCTACCCAGGTGATAATATTTACGCTTTCTCACACAATTTAACAAAAAATTATAACTTAAGACGATTAAATGTAATTTTTTGGTTGTTTCATTTTATAATCAATTTACCATAAAAATTCTATCGGTTTTGATCATTTAAAAATTGATAAAAACATATATATCAATATAAATATTTTTAAAAATTACCCTACAAGATATCATGAAGCTTAAAATAGAGCATTTAATAATAGTTGGCTGTACTTTACTGGGAATCGCCATCATATTATTAATAAGTAGTGCAATATGGCCTAATTCATCAAGCAACAAAAAAGAAAGTTCTGATTCAGACATTCATGCGAAAAATCAAATAGAACCATTGAATTCGACAACACCAGATCAAGAGGAAGATGCCCGAGCTTTAGACATTAATGCAAAAAATAAAACTTCCCCATTGAATTCGACTACACCAGATCAAGAGGAAAATGCCCGAGCTTTAGACATTAATGCAAAAAATAAAACTTCCCCATTGAATTCGACTACACCAGATCAAGAGGAAAATGCCCGAGCTTCAGACATTAATGCAAAAAATAAAACTTCCCCATTGAATTCGACTACACCAGATCAAGAGGAAAATGCCCGAGCTTCAGACATTAATGCAAAAAATAAAACTTCCCCATTGAATTCGACTACACCAGATCAAGAGGAAAATGCCCGAGCTTCAGACATTAATGCAAAAAATAAAACTTCCCCATTGAATTCGACTACACCAGATCAAGAGGAAAATGCCCAAAAGAAAGATGCGCTAAATGGTTTTACCCCAAAATATGTAGAAATTAGTTTAGAAGAGCTTGGAATCGATAAAAAAGGATTAAATCTAGATAAATTATTTGAAAAATTTTCTACTGAAGAGGTACATTTTTCAAATAATACGGAATTAACCGAAGACAAAACAAATGTATTGACGGCTTTTTTTTCAAGGAAACCAGAAAAATGTTTTCCTAGAGATCAATATAACAAGCCCATTTTCGATGCTTCTGTTTCAAAAGAGATCAAGGATGAATATTATGCAGCAATGGATATCATTGAAAAAATGACAATTGATTCTAAAATAGTTGAAATTATGGAAAAAGAAGTATATAATTGTTTAATACCTAAACCAGATTTAGGTTTATGCTCAAATAGAGGAACGTTGAAAAAAATGATCGACAAATGTGATGATATTATAACCAAAAAATTGTTGGCCCAAATTATTGAAACAAAAATTGTTGTGGATATAAATGACACTGCGTCTAATGACTTAATGAATTCATTGATTAAAAAGTATAAAGACATATTTACAGGTGAAAATCTTACAGATATTGTTTTCTTGGATGTTAGAAACATTTTTATGCCAGAAGATGATTGCATTAAAATGTTTTGTGATGATATTGCTAATAAAAACTTTTTTTTGGATAAATTCTTCAATTTTGATAACCGAAATGATTTTATGGTTGAATTATATGAATCATTAAGAAAATTAGGCTTTATAATACCCGAATATTTGATTGATCCTGTGTATAATATTTTTATTAAAGATCCAATTGTAAGAAATTATGTAAGTCGCGGCAAATTTATAGGGCAGAAAGATCGGTCTGAAAAGGTGACTGAAGACATGAAAAAAGAGCTTGCAATTTTCAATAGTCTAAGAGAGGAATTTATTTTGAATTGTGGAACTCTAATTGGATCATTTTACGAAGAACTAAGCAGAGCGCAGATACGCTTACCGTGGCATTAACTTGACTCGTAGAAATATTTTAGTTTTTAAAAGTATTCGTCTATACAATTTCTATTATTAATCTTTATACTGTAAATCTTTCATATGAAGCACCCAACTTTTTAATATCCTTGCTTAATAAAGATAATATTATCTGAAATTAGAAACCAATTCTATAATTTTATCATGGCTTTTTGATTACGTGGAATAAAAAGTTCGTAAATAGTGTTTTATATTTTAAAAATTACTTTTATGACGTTTGAGAAATAAATCTAACTATGTGTAAGAAACAATTTGTTGATTTTTATAATAAAATTTTAATTTCTAATGTATTTTAGTAGTTGTGTGGTTTAATAGTCGAACCACTGTGAAGGGCGTGGGTTCCAATTCCACCCACCACACTAATTTCAAACTAATTCACTCTTTAAAAATACTCAAGGGGCAGCTAGTGATTAAAAAAAGATAAGCTTTAAGCATTTACAAGCCATGAGAAATATGAGGTTGCTGTGGTAGCCGTAAACTGTGCCCCAGTATGGAAAAGGACCCCACCCAGTTAAGCAAGTGTATAGGTAAGTGTAGAGTCTGGTTGATGCTTGTATACCTTAGCCATTAACAGTAGACAGAATCTTTTCCCCTCCACATAATGACTGCCATCTATGAGAAAGGGCCCAATTCTTGGTACATTAAGAGTGACAAGAAGTGCCGGAGGAGTCCCATAGAGATACGCTGAAGTTAAGCAATAGTTTCTATTGATATAAAGCTAACTTACTAAAAGTAATAGACGTAAAACACAAATAAATAAAGTAAATTCTATTAGAATTTCTACTAGTTAAGTTCTTCAAAAATGAAATATATTGATTTATAATTTTTTAATTTTTCGAAAACCCATGCAGTCGTTAAAATAACCTAACCGTTATTATTGATAAAATATGAATTTATCAGATTATACTCGTTTTGTGTTGCTGTTAGACCGAATTTTTATGTCAAGCACTAATTCAAAGACGAAAAAATATGCTATGCTGTGATTCTATAGTTTGCTAAAATTTAAACATCAAAAATAATCGATATATTTTATTTACTATACATTAGAAGATGTTCTTAAATATCCTGAACTCGTCTTGATCTACGAAAAATGCATAGAATATTTGAATTTCAAATCAGAATATTTATATACATAAATTTATAAACAACTGGCTTTTTGAAATATATATCAATGGGTTATATACATGATTTATAAACAGTGGGCTTTTTGAAATAAATATCAATGGACATATTGTGGTGATCTGAAACATAATTGCTTTGTTTTTGAATATTTATTATATAACCTATTTATCTACACTCAACCTAATGCATATTATATTTTATACATTTAATAAGTACTGTGATGTAAAAAGAAGTTCTTCATTTTGTTCTAAAATATTTTTTCTATGTCCTATTTATCTACACTACAACCCAATACATATTATATTTTATACATCAAATAAGTACTGTGATGTAAAAAAAAAGTTATTCCACAATTTAGCGAAAAATCAAATGAATTAGGAAAATAATAAACTAATGTTTTTAGATTAACCAAAATCGAAAATTATAAACAATACTCTACAGTGATATTCATCTAGAATTTTGATCTGTAAAAACAAAATTATTAGAATGGGTAAAATATCATATACTCACAGCGTGGTATTTAAACAATAATTACTAATTAATAAGCGGAAAATATTGCTAAATTTATAAAAAGTCATATAGTTCAAGGTGAAATATTATGCAAAATAGCGTTCCTGATTTATTAAATCGAACGCAAAAATGCGATATTAAATGAAGCTTAAATATAAACCAACATATAGTTCAAGGAGCAATATTATGCAAACAGCGCTACTGATTTTATAAATTGAACGAAAAAATGCAATATTAAATAAAGATCATATATAAACCAAAATATAAGAAAATCTACTGCATAGTTTTAATATGAAAATAAATTAAACATTTTTTAGTTATAAATTTAATCTTTTAATTTCTACAAAACCACTTTCACACATAATAGCATCTTCGGTTTATTAATATGCATAATTTTACACCCTATATCGTTTTTAATACTACTAACTTGAAAAAAAATACAATTTGTATCTCGCTATTGCATTATATTTTTAAGACAAGCCTGTATTATTTCGGATCTTAGGAAAAACAAAAAAAATATTCCAAAATTATACACACGAAGCACAAAAAGTTTAATACTGCCTCATCGTCAAAATAAAAAGTTAAACCCAGTTATGTTTTATTAATGGGATTTTCTGTTGTTTTTGTGTAAATTAAGCACGCCATTTTTTCTAAAAGAGCTTGATACTAAATTTAAATGTAAGATGTTTTTGAATTATGTAAAATTGATAAAAAAGAATGTGCTTTTGTTTTATCGATTTGAATAAATTGCTTATTTTGGCAATACCACGTCATTTGAACTGATTAGAAATTCAAAAAAGACTGTGAATATTTAAAAATGTTAATTTTATTCGAATAGTGATATTTAATCTATAAGCTAAATTTAAATGATCTTATTTTTGATATTAAAAATATCCAAATATATTTACTGTTTTAAATTATCATATCTCTTAAAAAAAATTACTATATTTTGTTAAATGATAATTTCAGTCTAACTAATTGTTTTTTTTTGAGTCCAACATTTTTATATACAATCACTCCTACAACAATTTAATTTATAGAATTTCTTTGATTTTTCTAAATACAGCTATTTTCTTTTATAATCATACCCCTTTTTGATCAATCAGATAAATATAGATGATTGTGTGATTTTATTCATTATTTTTTATATTTATGTATCAAGAGTGATGCTATAGCATATATTTTTTTTATCATACAATTTCGAATTTCTTGTTGTAGTATAGCTTTTCTCTGAACTAATTGAATATGCCTTCCTGATTAATCATAAAATTCACTTTGTAAATTCTATAATTTAAATTAAACATTTTCTAATTACTTTAATTTACAAAAAAATAAAGCATGAATTGAAATAAACTAAAATAATTGATTTGGTGAATTTCAAATTTGAAATATTTGAATTTTGATAACCCATAATAAATGATTTTTGAAACGATATGGTGGTTTTTTTTGTTTATGATACTTTGTTTCTTTGTCTACGAAAGTTATTCTAATAAAAACACGCATGAAACTATAGAGCCATTGCAAGACTATTCTCAAAATCAAATCAATCGATCACCAGAATCCATAGCAAATTCAAATATTGTGAATAGATCAGTAGAAACAACACAATTACGAAATAAAACATCTCGGGAAAAATTCGAGAATAACTTAGAAAGGATTCAATCGTTTTTATACTGCGCGTTATTTAATCTAAAGCTATATCTTCGCGATTTTTGGGCGATGTGTAGAGCTAATCGTTCCGTTCGGATCAATACTAAAAATTTCATGGAAATGTGCGATGGCTATAGATATATTGGTATAAACAGTGAAGATGGTATTTTTGAACAAAATGAACTTGATAGGGTTATTGATCCACCGTTTCGTTATTTGAGTTCATCTGAAATTTTAAAAACATTTGGTATTAATTGTTCAATTATAGCGAACCAGAATAAAATACATGAAAAATTAAAAGAAGAGTTGAAAATTGAATCGAGACATAAAGAGGGACCGATCACAGATATTAGTATAGAGGATAAGTTCAATAAATTTTGTGATTTTTTGAATATTGATAAAGAAAGAGTGGGATTTTCAAACGAGTCTTCTGCTCGTATTATTCGTGCTAAGAACTATTTAGGTTCCGACCATAAAATATTTAAAGATGGAATTACCTTTGATCGATATTCCACGCTTTTCTTCGATTCTTTGGGATTGTGGCTAGTTGAAAATACAAATTATAGGGTTGACAACAACGAAGTAAAAATGAAAAGGGTGTATTATAATATAAAGAATGGTTTGTTTTGCAAATTTGAATCAAACGATACAAATAAAAATGTTTATTTGAATATAACTCCTGAATTGGCAAAGAAATTCATTAAGCTATCGTATCTAAGGACACTTGAACCAAAAACATTTGAAAACAAATACTTCTTTTTGTATGGTGTACTGGGTGATGATCCCTTTTATGTAAAATTTGAAGGCAATTCCCGGCCATGGATAGTAAAAACAAATAACACTTTGGGCAATATACCATCAAATCAAAATACTATAATCGATCCAAACTCATCCGAAACAAATCCAAATATTCCAAATGGTAATGGTGAAATTCCCGAAGCCGGTCAACAAATCCCAATCCAAGGACAGGATCAAAATACTATAATCATCATTCCAAACTCATCCGAAACAAATCCAAATACTACAAATGGTAATGGTGAAATTCCCGTCGGTGATTCAGAAAGCTCAAACGGAAATAATGGAATTTCCAGCGGTGATTCAGAAAGCTCAAACGGAAATAATGGAATTTCCAGCGGAGGTTTGGGAAGCTCAAACGGAAATAATGAAATTCCCGTCGGTGATTCAGAAAGCTCAAACGGAAACAATGAAATTTCCAGCGGAGTTTTAGGAAGCTCAAACGGAAATAATGAAATTCCCGTCGGTGATTCAGAAATCAACAGGGGTATTGAAGATCAAGAATTGTGTGATACGAATAATTTAGATGGAGATACAAGGAGAGGGTTAAATCATACTGGAAATAAATCTTTGGAAGCAACATCAGAAAATAAACAAGATCCTGGTAAATCACCAGAATCAAATTCGGTGACTTCAAGTCAAAAAGCCTCTACTGGCGAAAGTTTTTTTAAAAAGTGGAAAAAGCCAATAATTATAGCAGGTGTGGGCGCATATGCTCTCAGTTCTATTTTTATTTTATATAGTTACAGGGAAAAAATAAAAATTTGGTTTTATTCTTAATTACTGATCGATTCATTGATATATTTATAGTTTTATAATACAATTTATCTTTATATTCACTATGTATTCGCTAGATTTTACAAAAAAATACTTTCTGGTGTAAATACATGTCATTTATTTTAGGCTGATATTACTCTAAAAAAATCATTTATTTTACGGCTAAAATTATCGTTCCAAGCTTTTTTTTGTTCTCAAACACAACTTCTTGATCTCCGTGTGCAAAGCGTATTAGTACTTTTGGCTATTCAATACCCTCTACAGTCTTCTTCATTTCCTCTCCTCCATTTCAAGATTTATTAATTCCAGTGTTTTTCTAAATCTTAAGGTTTATATATATGCCGTAATCTGGTTAGTTGCTTCGAGTTCTTTCAGATACCTTTTATGATATTGTGTTACCATGCCGTCTTAAATAATTATATATGGAATGATTTTTGTCTTACACTTGTATATTAATATCAGCTTAGATGCTTGCTGATTATACCTTCTTAATTTTTCGTTTTAAACTATGTTTATGTTTTCAATACTGCTCACAAAGATTTTTATGAGAGTGATACAGTGCTTCTTTTTATCATATATAAAAATATCAGGTCTGTCTTTTATAGATTTTATGTCATCTTTAATTATTGTATCTACTATTATAATGGCGAATTCATTTTCTAAGACTGAAATTACAATAAAAAATTTAAAATGCTCAGTTTAAGTAGACAATGGGGTGATCCGATGATAATATGGACAAATCCTTTTTTTTCTAAATTTAAAGTCTAAAAATGAAAGGCGTATGAATATAATTTGCTTCAAAAAAAAGCAATACTTAATTAAACAAGCAAAAAAAAGAAGGAAATATTTATCAGACCCGTCAAAAATCACTAATAAAACTATTCTATAGTCATCGAAAACAATTTCAATAAATGCCAATACACAAAAAAGAAATATTAAACGAAAATTGACCCATATTCTGTAGCAAAACTATTAAAAACATACTGAAAACTACTAAAATCTATAAAAAAAAGTATTTTATATGCTTCTACCTTTTTAAAGATGAATCAACCGATATATCATATTTAATGTGTCTCGATATGCGATTTCCTGGTGAATAAGACTTTTCCAAAAAAAAACCGGAGAATCGACGATGCTAAGATTAAACTGAAATGTAATATAGTGTATACCTCGCTTGAATATATCAAAACACTTGAAAATGTTCATTTTATATAGGGATAGGGCAAGTTTGTGAATCTGATAGGTGGATGCGCATGTACATGTATTGCAGATATTTTTTATGGGATATGGTCAGATAAATCTTACCTTCTGTCAAATCGAAATGATAGAAAACATTTTTTTCTGAAGAAAATATTTGACATTATTGATGAAAATCTAGGATTTCATAGCATAGTTATTTAAGATTAGACGTCTCTTGAACCGATAGCCCATATCAAAATACTTTTTATGAATTTTTTAAAATTTTCTTATATCTTTTTGTGATTCACCGACTTCTTTTAAAGAGAAATTGGTCATAATTTTTACAAAAATTAGTCTTTTTTTTCTGTTTCTTATAAAAGTACAAAAAAACATCTATTACACCCAAAAGTATCTTCTATAAATTTTAAATAGCAAACTTCAACTTAAATAATAGACACTCTGCTTTAGTCAGTCGCAAAACTAAAATACTAATTTCATGATGTATAAGGACATCTTAAGATCGGATCTTTCGAATGTCATAGCAATCAAAAATTGGAGCGAAAATTATGACGATCAAGCAACTTTGATCTTATATAAGGATAAGTGGCCTTACGTGATCATCTTTAATAAGGTTTGCAGTATACACATATAATTTTTTTTAATTTTATGAAGGTCGAGACTAAAACTAATGCTAGAAGATATTGTATAATGTTGAATTTTATTATTATTTTAAACATCTAAGTACGCATTTTTGTGGATTAAGCTTGAATATATTCTATCTGCTCATGCATCAAACTATAGAATCTATGGGGTGATTTCCTGACAAACCAATATGGTATCATAAAAAGGATGTATACCCATTATAAGGCATAAATGAATTAATCGTAATAGAAAATGTACACTTATAAATAGTTGGATGTTTTTTTATTTCATAAAATACTTTACTTTAAAGTCTTTTACTCTACACAGTGATCACAAAGCTTTAGAGTATGTATGAAAGACAAAAAATCCAAGCAAAACCCCACATTTACTTCTCTTGAATACAATATTATAAGTTTAAGCCTGTTCTTATACACGGTAGAGGCTTATCAATGACAATATAAGTCGACAACTAGAAATTAATACCATATTAAAGAAAATACTAGATTTACTATAAATATAAAGAGATACGGTATAATATTTTATAACCGGGTATGTATAAATAAAATCATATAATTTTAGCTGTTTAACATATGCAGATACCCATAATTTAAAAAGGAAATATGTAGGAATTGCAATAAATCCTACAAAATAGTGTCAAAAATACAATATCACAAGACAAAATTATAAAATTCGCCTGACCAAACGAAAAATGATTATTTGATACAATTTTAAGACAGAATAGGCACTACAACACAAAGAAATTTATATTTTTCAATAGAAAATTATTCTAAATAGGTTGAAACTAAGGACCGACTGAAACGCTTCGCTGTAAAATGAAGAAGAAAAAAAGGTCTAAAATAGTATATAATAGTTATTGGCTTTTGTATATTATTTTATCTGTTAGTTATTAACTTTATAAATATAATTTTACTTATGTTAAAGCTTTTAGGATATCTATAAACAATGGGGTGGTTGAAAATGTAAATAAATCCATATCATAAATTGATATAAAAACTCTTATTGAAGATAAAGAGATATGATTGTGTGTTAAAAAATTCAAAACTTGCTGTGAATATTTGATTCCATCTAGAACCTGTAAACCCCTTGTATACTTATAAATTGTAGGATATTTCTAGTATAATATTTACTAAAAACATAATTACAGAAAAATCAAATTAAAACATCTGACAATTTGCTACAAAAAGAAGACAACTATGATCAGTATTCTTTATAAAAGCACGTAAAAGGCAAAATTTCAACATTAAAAACCACTAGCAGACTATTAAGGGGTTATTTATATAGATCATATGTGGAGCGGTTCTGATAACGTCGAATTGAAGGTTATAATATTGATAGATAGCTTTGTTGAAGTGTATATAGTTACTGATGTAAAAAGTATTTTCAATCAAAAACTAAGACAGAATAAAAAAAGATCTAAAATTTAAGAAAGTGGATTTCATGTCATAATTATGTATCGATATGCATATTTTGCGTATCTATTGGCTTTGAACTGACGATATCACGAATAAAACATGGCAATTATTTATTAAATTCATAATATACAGGACAATAATATGAAAAATCCAATAATTGTTCAAGATCTAATTTAATGAGCATAAGATGCAGCAGTAATTTAAAAAAAAAATTATTATTTTAATTGCCAAGGAAAGTTTTGTTTAACGAGAAATTTTATTTAATTTTAATTTGTAAAAAACCATATGAATATATGTGTCAAATTCTGAATATTCCTTTAAATATGTATAATTTTAGCAATATCTTAGACTTCAGCGCCTATAAAAAAAGGATAAATATAAATCGTTGATCACACTTGAATTTAAATCTAATTATTGGTAATATGTCCTAAAACGACTTACGGTAATCATTTAAACTTATATTTATGTTGCTTTAATTAGAATGTATATTTAAAAACTTGCGACAAGAAGCTTGGATTTATTTATGTGTTGGTTATATATCCTTACCTTTTACTGCTTTTAAAAGTTTAGAGGGATTCATGGACCAAACCAATCAACACATACTTATTGTTTAAAAAATTATTTATAGAATAGTCTTGTCTTATTACTTTTTTCATTTCACCCAATGAAAACTTTAATATCTCTGGATATAAGACCAAATCACATATACCTGTAATTATATTTTATTTATTAGCTAATTTTTAAAACAAAATTTTGGATTTTTTTACTTTAAGCTTTACTTAATTTATTTTCCGTGGTTACATCATATCTATACCTCAATTATATCCACTTCTCTTACATCTTCTTCGATATCTCTCCTCTTTTCAGGATCTACTAGTTCAAGACTTTTCCTTAATCCTATAGTTTGAATGTATCCCTCGATTTGGTCTGTAACTTCGAGTTCTTTCTGGCACTTTTTAAGATTGGTTGTATCACCACACCATCCCATGTTAAGGAATATGGTATAATCTTTGTCTTAAACTTGTATAGCTTTGATTAAATATTTATTTTTATCTATTTATGGTTAGTTAAATCTAATTACTTTTACTGGTTCCAACCATTAAACTTAAATCTTTATGAGAAGCACATACGAATACTTCTTTTAATCATAAATTACGTCTCCATGGTACTCAATTTTTGTTTCCTCAGAACCCCGAGATGACAAACAAAGATAAAACTGCTGATGTTCAGAAAACTGAAATAAAGCCGGATGAATGGACTAAACATGGATACTGTAAAATTAAACCTGACGTTGATTCACTTGTTCTTAACTTTTTACAATATGATGGTCATTATAGCATAGCAAAACAGTTTGCACAAGAAAGAGATTTTAAATTTGAAGAAAGTTATCTTTTAAAGCAAAGACATGAGATTCGAGATTGCATTAAAAATGCAGATATTGATAAAGCTATTTCCCTCATAAATGATATAAATTCAGAAATACTTGATTCTAACAAGGAATTCTATTATGCACTGGTTGAATATAAGGCTATTTATATGATAGACGAAATTTATTCTAAAGGAAAGCTAGAAGATAGTTTGGAAAGTGTTAAAATGATACACCTTTATATCAAAAAGGAAATAGCACATCTTGTCGAATCATCGTCAGGGCTTCAAAAGTTGCTTCAAGAACTAATGGTATATTTTATTTTTCATAAAGGTGATGCTATTGGTCTAAGAAGAAAAGCGCTTTCTAGTCGTATAAATCAAGCAATATTAAGTACCCAAAATTTTCCTTTGAATGAACTTATAGAAAAAGTTAATAGAATGTATATTCAAGAAGAAAAATTATCGGAAACTTTTTTGTTTCCGAAATTCGATTATGTACTCAATCTTAAATAATAAATCTTTACCGAAGAAAGTGGAAATATTTCATAATCTATAAATATAAGCTTATATTTTACGGTTTCTTACCATTCGCCTGTATGTTCATTTTTCTTAAAATATGTGTTTAGAAACTTTTGATGAAATCCCATATTTTTAATCATTCTTTCCTCGCTATTTTTGTTTTATGATACTATTTGATTTCGAAATGGTGTCCTTGTATGTTATATTTCCCTTTGATTTCTGAAAATCTACTAATATACTATGATACTATTTGATTTTGAAATATAATCCTTTAGGTTATCATTCTTTTAGATATTTATAGATCTAATTTAGTTCACCAATATTATTTGATTTCAAAATGGTATCTTTTGGGTTATCTGGATATATTTAAGTATAATTTGTTTAGCAATATTATTTCATCTCGAAATGTTGTCTTTTGGGTTTCATGATATATTTAAGTCTAATTTAGTTCACTAATATTATTTCAACTCGAAATGGTATCTTTTAGGTTATCATTCTTTTAGATATTTATAGATCTACTTTCTTACTATGATATTATTCCCGCTCGAAACGGTATGTTTGTAGGTATCATTTCTAATAGATATCAAGAATCTAACCATATATAAAATGTATTCAATAGGTCGCCACCGAATTTATTATCAACCCCTTTTCTGCTTTATTTTTTAACGGCATATTATTTTATTGTTCATCTCCAAAAAATTAAATAATGTATATGATTTATGGGCAGAAAACAAGCAAGAAGTCGCTGGATACAGCAATTGGCAGTTATAAATTTTTATAAGAAATTTTTTGTTATGAATTATGTACAGGTTAATAAAAGGAGGTAAATGTTTTGGAATCTTTAAATATAAAAAAAATGATTATAAACTTATATGTAATAACATGGGGTGGCGCTGTCACAAAATACCATAAGTCGTATATTAGGGTTACTATGGTGGCCAAAGGAAGCGTAAGCATATTCACGGATAATAGTATTGAGAATTAGACTTTTAATGAATAAGTCTTGTGTGAAGAAGGTATATTGAGGAAGACTGTAAGGATGATATGCTTGATAATAGTAAATAGCAAATATGTAATATAGGGCAATCTAGCGTTTTGCGCGAGCAAACAGGAAAATTTAGCGTTTTAAAAAATAATCATAGAAAATTTAATAAAAATTTAGCGCTTAAGTTAATACTCATAGGAAATTTATAAAAATTTAGCGCTTAAGTTAATACTCATAGGAAATTTAATAAAAATTTAGCGCTTAAGTCAATACTCATAGAAAATTTAATAAAAATTTAGCGCTTAAATAAATACTCATAGAAAATTTAATAAAAATTTTGTTCTCTTGGTTCTAAGAAATTACGTGACAAAAAAAATTGTATTTATTTAATGTATCTCGATCATTTCTCGAATATAATTAAACCCATTATTCAATAGTGCACTAATAACAAGACCAAAAATAATTTTTTAAATGACTTAAATCTTTTCAATGATTTAGATCAGATTTATGCGATAGTTAAATTCAGCAAAAAAAATCTTGTAATTGATTATATACAAAGCATATCATAAAAAAAACATTTCAGCAGAAACTAAAAAGTTTGTTTTATATGTTATAGAAATAAAGGGGCCAATAGTTCAAATTTAAATAATCCTCATAATAAATATGGGCATAAACTGCAATCACATATTTTTATCAATTCATTGTGGAATTGAATGACGATGTATTCAGAAAACTCATAATTTGATTGAAATGTAAAAACATCACAAGTCTTTACACTTTTTTTATGTTTCAATTAAATACATATATCAAATAAGATTCAAAATTTTAGTCGGAATTATAAATACCACTTGAAAAAAATTCTCATTTAAATTTGGTGGAATAATGTTACCGTTATTTCAAAGCAAAAAATTGTTATTTATTATATTTGTTAATGTTCAAAATATAAAAAGCGAGTACCATAAACTTAAATAAAAGTCAAAAAAATGGTTTTTTCTTCTATCACGTGCTAATATATAAAAACACAAATGTTTTTGTTTATATGTATATGTCTTTTAACCAAGTATTAATTTTTAATAACAATAAAGAAATGTCAATGAATGATCCAATTTTGACAAAAGATTACTCATAAATTGAACTATATGCTGAAAAAAATATATATAATCTATAAGTTTGTAGATTTGATAGCAAAACAACCAATTTATTTATTATTCTGCGATAAAGAAAATATGGATTATTAAATTATAAATCGGCATTAATAGCAGAACGAATTAATTCTAAAAATAATCATTACCCAGTTATTAAATCCGTTAAAACTCATTAAATATCTTTATTTGTAAGTAATTCTAGTCTAATATTTTCAATTTCATCATTATTAGATCATAAATGAAATAAAATTGCATCAACACCTCAAAATAAAAATTTAAAATTCACATAATAAATTACCTTTTTTTGGTAAAAATAGATTCATATAGGTTAATTTATTAGCTGATAATTTCCCTGGATGGATTTTTAAAATCCAAAATTTCATTAGCAGTTAAATATTGGCTGATATATTATACATAGTTTTATTGATTTTCGAGTGATTTTTATTTATGTTAAACTCTAAAGTAAGAAAACATGAAAAAATAAAAATTCTATAAAAATAATATATAGGGCGACATTTTTTAGATTAACTACTATTAAGATCTATTTAAAATTTTATTCATAAAATTAAGTAAATAAACATATTGGAAAATCATTTTTTTGCAAATAAAACTATTAAAAAAATTGTAAGTTTTTCTGGAAATAAAATCAAATTGAACGATTTTCTACTGTTTTATACTTTTGTAAAACATAGCAAAAATGGTAAAAGGATGCTGATTTACCTATTCTGACCGTTTATAGGTTTAAAAAGACATTATAAAACAGCTTTCATATATTAGTATACATAAGTGAGTAATAATATCACATCTTTAAAAAACCGTGAAGTATATGCTAATTTATTATCTTATGGTTTTTATAGCCTAAAAATTGATAAACTTACACGTAAACTAATGTGAAATACTACTATTAGCAACATAAAGGGGATTTCGCAAATGAAATTTGGTTTATAAATGTAAATGCATGGCTATTGTATTCAATTTGAAGAGAAAAAGCTGCTAGAAAATTCATATAAAAAACCGTTCTCGATATTTATCATCGAATATACCAATTAATTAAAATTACTTTTTTTAATATGTAGTGTTAGGCAATTCAATTATATTTATTATGTTTTAATTTCTAAATTTACTTAACATAAATATGTTTTATACTAAAGTAGAAATAAATTTCTTGGTAATTATTATTCAAAATTTTGTCGTATTTTAGATATTTAAATACTATATGCAGTATTTACTGATTTAATTATAAAAAAAACACCATTTAAATAATATAAATAGTGTTTAAGATGTCTAGATATGATCTTTCTATAAATAAAGCCCTAAACTATAAGATATTTTTGAGATATTTTTACTTAAATAACATGTTTTTTATTTAAACTTTTTTGGATTTTTGACTTTAGTAAATTTACTAGAAATGAATATAAATGATTATATAGTATTGTTATATTATTTTTCTATGCGATTGCGAAAAGTCGGTACAAAAAAAATAAAACATATTTTTTCTTTCAGAAAGAAGTTATATATATTTACAGAATCGTTTATTAAGTATATACAGATAATTTGCACAAATTTATGCTATAAAACTCACAAATAAACATATAAAATATATAGATTGGCATATAAACAATGCCTTAAAAATTTTTATCTTTAGATAAAATTTCATAGCATATGTATGGTAGTGAAAATACAACAAATATTGAAAATAATTTGGATGTAGATTACGGGTACAGTTTTAATATAATTTAGAGTATTTTCTTTTTTAGCCATTTAGCACAAATGAATTTATATATACTTTACTCAATGACAGTACCATCACAAAAATGTAGAAATCTTTACAAATAATCTAGATTGTTTTTTATTAATTTAAAATTATTTAGAGACAGGCATCAATACATTAGCATATAAAGTGGATTTATACTTTCAACGACAAAAAATGTAAAATAAAACGATTTAAATGTTCTTATATATTATAAAAAAGGCAAAAGATGCATTTTTTAATAAAGTGATGCTTAAAAAAATTATTAACTTTTCTAACCTTATCTTTTTATATTCAAATAAACATGTCTAGATTGATTTAAATTACTCAAATTTTATTTATTTATGCCAAATTAAGTTATCGTCTTTTTTTAATTTCGATAATTTTTATATTTCATTTTCTATTTTTTAAAGCGTATTTTTTTATAAACCTTTTCAATTCATTAAAAAATAAACTATGAAATTCGAGGCTAAATAAATTAGGAATATTAATTATAAAATAAATATTGTATTAAAATCTTACGTGCATAAATATATAAGCCTTTCGGCTTTTGGTTTTTCTTCCGTTAATTAGTTAAAGCGTGTTTATATTATATTCGGTGCTTTTCTATGAATTATTACTTACTCTAATATTTTTTGATGCCCATTTATAAGAAATAAAGCTCGTCTTTTATCATAATAACTACCACGTTAAACCCACTTTTTGTAATCTTATATTTGTCTTCAGTAAAACCTAGCAATTATAAAATTTTATTGTGTTGATATTCAAAATACCTTTACAGATGTTTTAAAGTTCTGTGATTCCCAATTATTTTTATTTTAGCAGTGGGAAATTGTACTTTCTTAAATAAACTGTTTTTTTAAATTTTAATAAAAAGAATACACGGAAATTTTTGATTCATCGATTTAGATATTTTTCATCTTTAAAAATGGTGTAAGATGCAATATAATGTGGTTAAGGGGTTTAAATTGTCGTTTTTTTTTAATTTACACATATGCTGACTGCAATAATAATCGTAAAATACAGTTTTATACAATATTTATCACTCAAAACTTTATAAAATATTTAAAAAAATACGTTTTTTGGTGTTTTATTTACATTTATGGTAGATAAATGAACAAAATAAATATTATTTCATTATTTCAGTAATTTGCTATATATTTGTAAATAATTAGGAATACCAAAAAATGTGTGCACTAAAATAAATTTCTGTAATATTATTTAAGGATAAAGCTTTTTAAGTCAATTCAATAAAAATTTATACTAAAATTGTATATTATATGCAATAAATATTAATCTATTTTTCTATTATACTTATTGTAGTCTAAATAACGATTCTTTAAATGGAAATTTGTTCGTCTTGTAGAATTTTAAATTTCGTCAGTTAAATTTTAATAGAAATATCGAAATATATAATATAATGAATTACAAAACAACCATAAATTTTTTTCAATAAATTATTAGCCGATGTACACAGGAGAAATACCACACGAGTTCTTTGAAGAAACCATAGATTTGGCCATGTTGTGCAATAAGAATCCAGAATTTTGCAATTACCTTGTAAAAAACCCTTTAGATTATGAGAGACTTATTTTCACGAAGACATTTACAAATATTCCGTCATGTCTTTTGATACCGGCGTTGCTTACGAAGAAAGATTATAATAAGCTTGTACGGATAGAAGGGACGATAATAAAAGTAGGACCAGTATTATATAAAAATATTGCAGAAACTTTATTTTGTTTGAATTGCAAAATTGAGATAATCAAGTTAAAAAATAAGAAAGCTGTGTGTTTGGGATGTAAAGAATCAAATTTTGAAAAGAGAAGAAATCTTGATAAAATTAAGACTTATCAGAGTATTAGGATCCAAGATGTCAGGAGTGAAGGTCCATTACAAACAATAGAGGTTATTTTTGAAGATAAATCTAGATCGAAAGAAACTAAGATAATACCTGGGGATAGAGTTATTGTTACAGGCATTGTATTATTAAATCTTGTAACAGAAAATCCTCGAGTTAATGAACAACTAAAATATAATTATTGTCTTAAGGGACTAGGCATAGAAGTAGTATCAGAAGACGAGATTGAAGATACTGATAATTTTTATGATAGTTATTGTAAAAAAAGCTTGCTTGAGAAAAGAAAATACCTTTTAAAATTGTTTTGTCCGAGTATATATAAGTTAAACCATATCAAATTAGGTCTTTTACTGGCTCTTCTAGGTAAATCGGACGATCATTCGAGACGAAATTCACATATCTTAATGATTGGCGATCCAGGATTAGGTAAAACGCAGCTTCTAAGATTTTGCTCTACTATAATTAGGCCTTCCCGTGTTATAAATGGTCTTTCAACGAGTGAAGTCGGACTTACTGCCTGTGCTGTTAAAGCTGATAGAGACTGGTCACTGGAGGCCGGTGCTCTTGTTGTAACCGACGGTGGTATCTGTTGTATTGACAATTTTAATGATCTAAACGTAAATGAAAAGGGTGGGTTACTTGAGGCCATGGAGCAACAAACTGTTAGTATAGCCAAAGCCGGAATGAATGTTAAGTTTAAAGCCAGGTGTTCTATAATAGCAGCCAGTGGGTACAAAACATCGCGAAAGTTTTTTTCGGGATTCGAATTAAAAAATAATGTTAATTTGTCTACTCCGCTGTTAAGCAGATTTGACTTGATTTTTGGATTATTCGAGAAGAAAAGTTTATCTTGTGATGAAAACATTGCAAATTTGATATTGTCGAATAAAATAGATAGTAATAAAAGTCATGAAATCAAAATCTTGATAAATATGCTTAGAAGAAGAGAAATTGTAGAAGGCGTGCCTGATGATGTAAAAGAATTAATTTTCAGATATTATCAGTTCAAAAAAAGTAATGATAAAGGGCATGAAGAGTTTAATACTATAAGAATGATTGAGGGGATTATACGGTTAGCCCATGCACATTCGAAAATGGTTTTAAATAGCGAAGTTACTATTGATGATGCTTTTACAGCTATATTTTTAAATGAACTTTCAGTTAGAGGTAAAAAATTGGTCAGGTTTGATGAAGAGCTTATTTTTATATCAGATGAATATTTTTTTGACATCAAGGAGCAGTATTTAAGAAAATTTGACGAATAAAATAATAACATTAAAGGCCTTTAAAGTGATTATCGTATATGTTTTTATAGCACAAATTATAGTTATTGTCATTCTTAAATGTGGCATTTTTGCTACATGTTTTTTTTTTAACTTTATTTTTATTGTCGAAAGCACGCAAACAGGTAACCTATACCATGGAAAATTCCCCGTTAGATTTAACGTAAGTCTCGCTCTACACCTTTGACGTGTTTGTTTATGTAAACTTGGGCTTGAACATCTCCTAAATAGGTTAAGTGTATTTCGCGAAGTTATAGAAAGACAGACAATTTATAGCGCAGTTTGAAACTAAATAAATCACAACCACCAAACAAAGAAACATCACTATCCATTAATTTTATATTTATGAAGTTTCCATATCGCCAAATAAATAGTTAAAAAAAGTATCTTGAAGAACCATATATCTTCTGTGACAATATCTTAAAATAGATTCAATAATAAATAATACGGCTCGACTGAAAATATTGGTGGTGCATAAATCATAGTTAAATTGACAACTAAATTTGGGAAACGCGAAAACCGCAAACGACATGGTTTTATGGGGGTATTAGGCATTCTGTATGGTTAAAAGTACCGAAGATAGTCGCTTATAGTACTTTAGGTCAAATATTATACTTATAAAACACTTCGAAGTTTTATTAAACGTTTCATTCTGCCTGAAAGTATAATATTTTCAGATAGGTGGTGTATTATATTGGAGTAGTGAACATAGTCATACGTATTTTGCAGTAAACGATAGTTGGCACTTTTTTGATCCATTAACTGGGATACATACGAATTCGACCGAGGGAATCGGTCCGGGCTGAAAACTGATATTCTAAAGGTATATCGTAAAAAGAAAAGGATGGGTCTTTTTTCTGGCTATAAACATGGTTATAAGAAATAACGTCGATTCTTTGGATATTTAATCAAAAATTTAAGGATAACAAAATATTGACCTGTTGTTTTTATGTGAATTTTATAGCTAATACAGAGTCTTTTTATTAAAAATTGCTATTTGCTGAATTTTTTCTTTTATGTTCTAAACAAAATAATTAGGGTTCGGCAAATAAAAGTAATAGCGATTATGCTGCATTTTAAAAAAAAACCAGCTCTCAAATTATTATTATTTTTAAATTAAAAGCCTCATCTTATATATCAAAATTATATTATTTTTTTTATATAAATAATTTTAATCATGTTAAATTAGGTTAATATCTTTATATACTATGACAATATACTGTGAACTTTTTTGGACTAAAAATTCAATTTTTTTTATTTATAAGCAAAATTATTTACTTGTAAATTGTTATATGGCTTTTCGTTTCTGATGAACTATTATTCGATATTTTTTACTGTTGAACTACTGTTAATCGTAATATACGGAGCTTGATATCTGTGTATCATTATTGCATGTGAAACGATCACATTATCGTGATTTACCAAGTGTTTTATATATTAGTCGTTTTATACAGAACTCGAGATTCGTGCATCCTTATTAAATATGAAACGAACACTATATCGCGATTTACTAATATACTATAAATTAGCCGTTTTCACAGAACTTGAGATTAAAGATCCTATTTGCATGTGAAAGAACACTATATCGTGATTTACTAATATACTATTGTTTATCGTTTTATATAGAACTTGAGTTTCGTGCATCATTATTAAATATGAAACGAACACTATATCGCGATTTACTAATATACAACTAGTTTATCATTTTGTATAGAACTTGATATCCGTGTATCATTGTTGCATGTGAAACGATCACTATATCGTGATTTACTAATATACTACTAGTTTATCGTTTTGTATAGAACTTGAGTTTCGTTCATCATTATTACATGTGAAACGAACACTATATCGCGATTTACCAATATACTATAGATTGTTCGTTCTATACAGAACTCGCGATTGGAGATCTTTATTTTATATTTGCTAACTGTTGATATTTTTTACTGATAAAGTATATTATATATTCCTATTGCATGTGAAATACAATTTAACTGTAATTTTAGATTAAACTAGCATTTAGTTGTTTTTTTCTTGATAAATTATAGTTATCTGAATCAGCTCATCTAGCAACTTAAAATGAAATTTTAGATCTAAAAATTAAGTTCACGAATGTTAAAAACGGTACAATCTTTTAATATATATTTAAGTTGTTCGTATCCCTTATTTTTTTTCAATAATAGATTTTTAAAGTATAGACGATTAAAAATTGCAAATTTAACCTTGATTTAAGTGCAAGAATTATAAATTATATAAAATCAAAAGTTTTTATCAAATCATTATATATGAATGACCAGAAAAATATGTATTTTGGTGTTTGAATTATCAATTATATAAAACCTTTCTTCCCTAAGTAAGTATGCTGGTTAGGTTTTCAAAATAATATTAATTAATTCAATTCATTTTTATAAAAAATAAGTTCATTTTTCCTCTCCATCGAATATAAAACGTTTTTCTTTGTATTTATGATTTCGTTTTTTCTATAAAATATTTAGATTACTCTGTATAAACAGATTTGGTTGTAATTTTCACATTGAAACTTTGTGCCAACAAGTATCTTTCACATAAAAATATTGAAACAAATACTTATGCGATATTATTTTATATTTGTGTATATTTTTATTTTTTTGTTCTTTTTCAAGGCTGTGAATTAGAAAAAAAAAGAAGCTTATAAATTTAATTTTCCAGTGTTTTTTTTTGTATTTAAGTTTAAATGAATTTATTCGATGAAAAAAGTATCTTACGCCAAAAGAAAACAATTATATTTTTGCAAAATTAAAGATATAAATGAGCAGAGCTTGCTATATTAATATATTAAAAAATATGATATTAGTTGAAAAACAGTCTAGAATATGTAAGACAAAACAATAAAATCATAAATAAATATTACTTTTATTTTTCTCTTTTGAATTCGATGTTTGACGTTTTCAGAACAATGATAGGATCCAAAATAAAAAACAGATGAAGTTGCTTATTTTTTTATATAATCTGTAGAATTTGGTTTTATAATTTACAAATCAGGAAAATTACATTGTGATAGATAAGATACTTTACCCTGTGGAAAAAAATTGTACAGCACAAAACATGCATCTTTCGTAGAGTCATAAAATGTGAAGTTGTGATCGAGAAGTACTAATAGTCGTATATTAGGGTGTTGGGGATTATAATATAAGCACAATCTTACACAAAACAATAGGATTGAGGAAAACTCTGTGATTAAGAAATCTTGAAAGAAGAAGATGTAGTGAGGAAAATTGTAAAGATGATGGGGCTATAGCATTATCAATAAAGTAGCGTCTAGATAAAATATTTAGTTTAGCTTGAAAAGAATTTAAGTAGCACAAAATCAAATTAATACATAAATAATATATTAACTTATTAATGTAGCTCATAGTGTGAGACTTAAAAGTGTATTTCAATATTATATATGCAAATTAAATGTCATAAAAAATATATGATTTTCTAAAAATAAGGTGTTTTAAGTTTTTATAACCACTACACTTCTATTCAACAGTATGCAATTATTATCTATAATAAAATTCGGAAGCTTTATTTTGACATATTATAACTTTATCATGACATATTTTTAGAAATTATTTTAGAAAGAAATTGTATTATATTTTGCCTACCTTTAAATATTTAAAAATAATAGTTTCATGTCTTTTCTCTGAAAAAAATAGATATTAAAACATAATTTTTTTCCTGTTATTTAATTTTATTATGATATTAAACTATAAATTAAACATAATGTAAATTTAATCATTCTTGTTATTGAATATTCAATAAATTCCGATGTTTATTCCTGTATTTTAATGTATTATCATTTATTCCATTAAACAAGCCTGTATTGAATTAATTTTTTATCTATTTTGACATAAATGTGCAAATATTTTCAACAAGGTAATTGATGTCCAATAAAATTTAATTTTAAAAATTTCCATTCAAATTAAGTAAATTAACAGCCCTTGATGATTCACAGAGAAATCAAACTTGAAGACTATGATTCTTCTAAGAAATACAATTGTCCCGACTTCAATAAATTAAATAATGTTCAGTTAAGAAAACTTGGTTTAAAGGGAAAATATAATCGGATCTCAGGTGAAAAATCAAAATCGCATCCTTTTGTACTTAATGACCATATTTTTATAGATAAGCCTAACCACATTAATAACCAAATAATGATGACAGACTCGATCCAGCGTTTGGATACATGTTGGCGCGAAGTTATCCATGTAAAATTTAACGATTCTACAAATATAGACTTTGTTCCAGGGGACTCATTAGGACTTCTTTGCCCAAACAGTTCAATATATGTTAGCAAAATTCTCGAAATACTCGATATAAAAGAGACAAACACAATTTATAAAATCATAAGAACAGGAACCAAAAGTGACATGAATGATTTTATGTTTGAAGGAACTTTTCACGATTTTTTTACATACATTTTTGATTTTAGAAGCATTCCGAAGAAATCGTTTTTACATTCACTTTCAAAGTATGTAAAGGATTCGAGAAAGGAAAAGCTCGAGTATCTTTGTTCTAAAGATGGAAGCAAGGATTATTTTAAGCTATACACTCGTTGGTATAGTATACTTGATATCATATTGACGTTCGGATGCAAGCCAACTCTTGAATTACTGGTAGAACATTGTGAAATAATAAAGATGCGATATTTTAGTTTGATCAACAAAATAGGCAAACCGTGTGAAATTCTGTTCGGTTTAATGAATTATAAATGCCTAAAAAATGATAATAATGACTTAAATCAAACTGGAGACCATCAAAGTTCGAATAAAGAACTTTCAAATGCACTAAAAAATACATTAGGTGCAAAAGAAGCGTTTTCTCAAGCGTCTGAATTTAAATTATGCTCGACAGTGGCCAAAAAGGAACCACAATCCAGTCATGAAAATAACGAAATTATTTCAGGCAGTGAAGAATTTTTATATGGACAATGTTCTGAATATTTCAATGATATACAAAAAATGAAATTGCATAATGTTTACTTGAAAACATGCACCAGAGAAAATAAATTAATGAGAATGAAGAAATCTAAAAAATATTTTTTAATATCTACGGGAACTGGAATAGCCCCCTTTATTTCTTTTATTAGAAACTTAGAGGCAGAATCTGAAGCGTGGCTTCTTTATGGATGTAGAACAAAGAAAGATGATTTATCGTATTTTATAGAAGAGCATCATTTTAGAAATTTGAGAAAGGATGTTGTTTTTTCAAGCGATAAAATTAGAGTTACTAATTTTATAAATCAAAATTTGAAAGATATTGGATTGTGGATAAAATCTGATTGCCTTGTTTATGTCTGTGGTAATCTAAACATGCAAAAAGATGTCTCTAGAATTTTCGTTTTGAATTTTAAATATTTGATAGACGAGAAAAGAATATTTATGGATAACTGGTCGTAAATAAAAAAAGAACTTTAATCTGTTCATTATTAAATTAAAGTTTTATTTGAACATATATAAATACTGATAAATAAATTAACACAAAAATAAATAAAATATGTTTCATAAATACATTTAGGTCTCGAAAGTAGAGATTTATAGAGATAAGTTTTAAATAGAGGATTCGAAATGTGTATAAGCCAATAAATGCAGACCAATATTTTAATTTAGCAAATATAAATAGACAAAAACCAAATTAATCCAAAAATAAATGACCCGATTAATGTTAAAATGGTAAATAAATTGTTACTGATTGTGTTAATTGCTTTTTTTGCTTTAAAAGGTTTAGAAAATTCACCCAATATCTTAAGTGTAAGTTATCACTATTAAAATAGAAAAAAAATGGATTGAAAATTTTATATTTAAAAAATTTGTTGGATAGATCTGCATGTATTACAACTAAAATAGTTTAGGTTTCAAATTGCAAAGAATCTATAAAATTTTATTAAATTTGAAATTAAAATCTCTTTTTTTTATAAAAATTGTCTAATATGCGCGACATTGGAATCTGGATTACTTTTTTGTCTACGAAATGTCTCTTTAATACCCAAAAAATTCAATAAGTGATCAATTAATTTATAGCCTACACAATACAGTATTATATTATGATCACCGAGCAAATATGATTTTTTTAATATAAATTTTTCGGCTTTATTTTGTAAAATGACTCAGTGGATACCAGTATTCTTTGCTATTGAACAAAAAATCGCATTATATAAATATTATTTGTCACAGTAAATACGGAATTTAAACACATGTGCATTAATTGAATTGATTCTAATCGAATTTACTTTATTTATTTATGTTTTACTTCTATTACTTTTTAGGAAGTGCGCTTTATATTAATAGGAACTATTTCTTAACTGCTGCGTCTCTCTGTGGGACTCCTCCAGCACTTCTTGTCACCCGTAATCACCGTGGATTGGGCCCTTTCTCATAGGCGGCAATCATTATGTGGAGGGAATGAGATTCTGTCTACCGTTCATCGCTACAAGCTACAACCACACACTACACTTACCTATATCCTTACTGAACGGTGTGGGACTTTTCAATACTGAAGGCACAGTTCAACGGCTTACACAGCAACCTCCTTTTTCTCATGGCTTGTCAGTGCTTTATGGTTTATCTTTTATGGTTCACTGGCTGCCCCCTTGGGTATTTTTCTTTAGAGTAAATTCGTTTCGGAAATTAGTGGGGTGGGTGGAAGTGGAACCCGCGATCCTTCACACTCGGGTCGACTTGTAAACCACTCAACCATACCACCCCAATTGAATTGATAATTCTTATTTATTTCTGAATTTCAGCAAAATATCTTTAAAATATAATGTCACATTTATATTTTTCTGTTTTTACTTATTTAAATTCTAAATTTATATAAGACAGAGCTTTTAGTCAAGTTACTGGTTCTTTAAATTTTTTAATGCTATGAACAAGGTTCTTTTATTTTATTCGATAAGCTAATCGTATTTAACCATCATAACAACTTTAAAACCAAATGAAATAAGATATAAGTTATAAAAACCAAAAAAAATTATATTTTATAACTTTTATCCTTCAATTATAGCCAATGGGCCATGTAAAATATAAAGAATTAAAGTTGTGTGATTAATTCTATCTTTTATTAATTAAAAAAATTAAACATGTTTGATTAGTTTTAAATAGTCTTGAATCATATTTATAGTTTTGTACATCATCAAGAAGAAATAACATTCTTGGATTTACTTTATGGTAATTTCACGACTATCTTACATGCGCGATCATCTTGAAATGATATATATAAAATTTCAAACTTGTTCGAAGTCTATTGTATACTTTATTCTATTCGTTTGGCTTTAGTAATATAGCTGTTTGTCAAATATGGGAACTATCGAATGTATCATTGTGGAATTGGCTATAATAGTTTTATTGGGAATGTAATGTAGCTTAAATACCAATATTATAATAGGTAAAAAAAGATAAATAGATAGGTAATAATCATATTTAAATGATTTAGATTGTTGAAATTTAAAATTTTATGCAATTTTCACGTGAGTAGAACACGAAAATGCCTATTGGGATGTTCTCATGAAAAAATAAACGAATAAAAAATATTATTATCTATTCTATGTTAATTATGGCTTGATCATTATAAAAAAAAGTGCATATAAAATTTGAAGTGAATTTACTTGTTTTTTATTTATTAACACATATATATCTTATTTTTATGAAGTTTGCATGTAACCTTCGAAAATTTTGCTTATCTGAGGCTCCCCTATGTTGTCCTTTACATTTCCTGCTACCAATTTGATCTCTATAGATTAGAATGTTTTACCAGGAGGTAGTCGATATGTAGGGGAATGTGATTCTATCTACTTTCTATCGCTGGTTGATTTTGCTACCACCACTCTACATCTATCCCATATACTTGTTGAACTGAGCAGGATTTATTCAATGTTCACGAAATTTTCGGCATCTTACACTTCAACCTCCCAATTTATTCTCGGCTAATCTGTCTTTTTATAGTTTTGACAGAACGCACCCTTTCGGGTATTTCTCATTTTATGAAATTTAATTTGAATTACGGAGTGCGTTGGGATATAACCGGCTATTTATTAAAGCTTTTTTAAGCTAACTGCCTTACCGCACCCTTTATTATAATTTAAAAATAATTTTTCATGATCTCAATGCTGTTTTTTTATAAATTATGTTTTTGGTAAATTAAACTACCAGTATTGTATTAGATAAAAAAAATAGTATAGTGATAATGTATCTGATTATAGATCGGAAATTCAAATTTTGAATATTCCTGTGAATTATACGGTGATTTGCCACTTATGAAATAATTGAATGCATAAAAATGCGTTATAATCTGGTTTTAAGTGAATTTTAAATGATCTTCGTTATGTCTACTCATTTAAAATAACAGTAAAACTGCATTATATATGTTAGAAGATCACGTGAAAAAATAGTCATATTTTGACGGCTTTAAAATATACGGTATTTAATTTTTAAAGTCTAATTTATACAATAGATGAATATTTTAACGGATTTAATGTGTAAAAGGGAAGTGCATAAGACTTTTATGTGTTTGATCTTTTTGCATTTTAAACGTTGGCATTATATATATTATGCGTAAAATCAACACATTTTTACTGCCTTTTTGTCGATTTTTTAATAGATTAAATATAATTTTAAATTGAAATTCATTTGAAAATAAAATTTCATTATTTTTTAGGACAAGTATAATATCTTATTGACATTTTAAAAATTTTTCTCTATTTAAAATATTATTATCTTTAGGCAATAAATAAATTATAGAATGAAAGCCCTGTGTTTTTATTTTAAAATGCTACGGATGAAAATTCACAATTTTTAAGAAAAAAATTATTTTGGGTCTAATTGAAATAAAGAAATACCAAAAATCAATCTTTCGTAAATAACTGTTTTTTAATATGATAAACTTCTCTTTTATTTACATTATATTTTGATAATTTTAATTAAAAAAATTAATTCTAGCACATTATAATAGTCATTGACATTTTATGATGAATTTGGCATGCATATCACACAACAAAATCTTATTTTATCATTCATACACTCCCCTTACTATTTCCATCCGGGACCATATAGATAAACCATTAAAAAAAACACGACTCCGAAAAATTATACAAATGAAATATTGCTGTAAAATATTCTATAAGCTTAGAATATTGAAATTCTGATTATCTTCGACAAATTTTTTTCAATATTCGTCGAGTTATAATCATCAAAAATCTATAGTGCATGTCTATAGAGCATTCAATTTTTTAAAACTAGGAACATATCAGGCTTATAAATATATTATATGTGTTAAATCTTTAATATGTACTTTTCGCTTTTGATTAATAAATTCGAATTTTAGCACAAAATATATTACATATTAACATATTTGATCCTGTTGAGTATGATTTTCTGAAATTGGAATAAGGCCGAAAAAAATTATTCGAATTTTAGCACAAAATATGCTACATATTAACATATTTGATCCAGTTGAATATGATTTTCTGAAATTGGAATAAGGCCGAAAAAAATTATTCGAATTTTAGTACAAAATATGCTACATATTAACATATTTGATCCAGTTGAATATGATTTTCTGAAATAAGAATGAAGTCAAAGAAATCCCTTTTAGAAAAAATATTCTTAGATAAATTCAAAATCAAAAAAACTATTGGTTTTCAAAAGAAAAAAAGCTTAGACTTGGGGTTCAATTCTATAAAAATAATTATTTTTTTTCATTAAAATAATACCATCCATCATAATATAGAATTATGATGTCAAAAATATCATAAATCGCATGTTAAGAGGTTTGTAATACATATGGAAGCGGTTACATATACACAAATAATAGATTTGAGAAAGATAATGGAATTGATGTGTCTCAAAAGAATAAAACACACAAGTATTGGTTTTAATTCAATGGGATTTCAATATTATGTAATTTTCTGCTTTATAGAGCATTATTTTTTTTCTTGATTTAAAAGGGATAAAATGTACCGCATAAAACTAATGGATAAACTTTTAATTTAATTTATTGATATTTGAAGTTTTTTGGTTTAGTCTGAATTTGTAATTTATAATCTAATTTTATTATAATTAAAAATATATTGCGGTATTCGCAAACGAATTCAAGTAAAAACCTTGTTAAATAGAAATGATTCATACAGTTTTTCATTTTCAATTTAATAGTCCGTGGATGCCATGCCTTCAACCCGATTTACATATCCTCCTCGCCCCTTGCTTGGAAGATAAGGCTCTAGTGCTAAGTGATCATTCCCTATGATTCCATCTATATGCATTGATAGAAAGTTACTTTTGTTGCTCACATAACTAAAAACAAGCTTATAAAGCGAAAAAATATATACCTTTTTAAATATCATTAAATTAAAACAATACGTATTTTAAAGGTTTATTTTATGAAACGAACTTTATCTTATCAAGTTTTTATTTATTTAAAAATCTTCTTATCATTTTTTTTATTTTTTAAGTTCTTGTTCAATTATAATTACATTTTTAGAAAATTTGATATATTTTAAAATTTGTAAAGTACATGTCCTCCATAACCAGAACTCGATATTATTATCGGATCATCGACATTTATTATTGGGGTTGATTCCAAGGTCTCTGGTAGACGTATTCGACTGTTTGTTATATCTTCCATCTCTATTTTAGCTAATTTGTAGACACACAATAAAATAAACCACAATATCATGCTGATTATCATATCAAATCTACTTTATATTAAATATGTTTTAACATTGTCCAATCGTTTTTAAAAGTCTAGATTTTTATTTATTTATGGGTTAATTTGATTTTTAGGTTTCTATAGTTGTTCAAGCAAACTTTAGTTTACACCATAGAACATATTGGGCTATTACTTCTTTCCACCTTTACAATCTCTCTCGATGTTTCTTCTTCTCTAAATACTTATTAGCTCGAATGTCTTTCTCAATTCTATTGTTTAGGCGCATGCAACCGCTTCAGTTGGCATTTTTAAAATTCAAATATTATTATTTATCAACTAAAGTATTCCCGTTTTTATAAAAAAAATTAGAAACTTGGGTAATCGAGAGAAATATTGATCTGATATTATTTTTCGTAAATCTATGTATAAAAAAAAAGATTTACGGTATTGACTACGCCAACCGTGGCCCCCGCATCTGGGAAACATCACTATAACATTATATGGCTTTATTCACTTGCACTGCTTCCAGTAATAGATATAAATTATTCCAAAACCACAATCAAGTGTATGTTTAAAGCCTGGAGCTTACTTTTACAATAGGCCGGCCTACCAATGTTTGTTTTATTCCTTGCTTCTAATATTCATTAATTACTTTATGTAATTTAAAAATGTACTTGTGTCAAGAGAATTCAAAATTAATCATTCTTAATTAGAGTTTAAGTTCAAATATTCACACCACACAACTATCGCCACTAGAACCTTAGTATAACATAATTTACATAAAATTAATATTAAGAAACTTGACCAGACTTATATATTATCGTCTTAGGTTGTTATTTTCATCTCTATATTTTATAGTTTGTTTTGTTTTTCACTTCTTTAATTTATGCCCCCAAAATAAATATAAATTTCAATATTATTTTATTCTGGATTATAATAAACTATTCAAATTATCCGCTTAGAAAAATATATACAAATACATTTTATCATTGCATCTAGCATACTTTAAGTGTATTTTTTTAAAAATATTATAAATAGCTCTGTATATTATTCCTAAATCCTAGGCTTCAAACTAGTAAGATATGATGAAAAAACTAACACAACTTTAAATTAACTAGAATTACATAAATTTTTATGAAGCTACAAAGAATGTTTGCAAGATTCCATAAAAGTCAAATAAACTTAGGCATGCAAACTTAAAAAAATTTATAAATTTTAGGAATATGCAAATTATTATTTATGGAATCTAATTTTAATTTATTTTTTATGTAATTTTTTTTAGATGGTATCGGTCAAGCCTATTTTTATTAGTTAATTTTTGCATTTATACTAATTTTTATGGTTATAAAATCTATTTATTTGGGTGGATGTATACTTTTATTGATAGAAAATCTATATTTTTATAACGCCGCTGTTCGAGAATCAATATATAAAGTTCAAAGATAAAGTCTTAATTGAAGGGATAGATTGGGTAGCATAAGTAATTATTGGTTAAATGGTATCTTATTTTTTTTTATTGGTTATTTAGGTGTTTGGGTGCATATATCATGTTTAATACTTTACTCAGATGCTTTGATATAAAAAATAAAATCAACTGCGTTCAGTATCTCGTTTTTTTAATGATTTATAGTAATGCTTTAAATATAGAAAACTGAAATAATAACTGCTGTAAATACTTTAGTTTTTTTAATGTTTTACCCTCATGCTTTTTTATTGATTTATAATAATTATTTTATAATAAAAAACCAAAATAATAACTGCTGTAAAGTACTTCTGTTTTTTTAATATTTACTCTCATGGTTTTTTTTGATTTGTAATAATTCTTTTATAATAAAAAACCAAAATAATAACTGCTGTAAAGTACTTCTGTTTTTTTAATATTTACTTTCATGGTTTTATATGATAAAAAAATAAGATTCAACTTCTGTAAATTCACTCGTATGCTAAATGGATAAAAATAGTATAATTTTTTTTTATAATATTGTTAATAAATAATATTCTATTCTAGTATGTATGTATGTATGTATGTTTGAAAAAAATAAAGCTGCAAGGCGATTTAAAATATGAATAACATAGTAGAATTATGCCCCTTTTATATAAATATATAGATGTAAGAAGTTTTTCAAAGCCAAATACGATTTATTTTAAACAAAATCGCGATAAAAATCCTTGGCAATTTTAATCCTATCTGTTATTATTCCTGTAATTCCACTTTCAAAAAAGATAGATATAAATTTCATATCATTTGTTTTATCACCATAGGTAAAAACCTTTTTATTTTCTTTGCGATAAATATCAACAAATTCGGCTGCTCTTTCGTGCATGAAATCGCAATCAACAACAACCCCTTTCATGTTATATCTTTGAACTAGGCTTAAAGCAACCCCTTCCATGGTTTTATCACTTATTCCATGTGCAGTAACACTTTCGAATAAAAAAAACAATTCATATTTGTTTTGAATCAATGAAAGATAAATCATTATCTCAGGATGAAATGAACTAAAAACTACTTTTTCTGATTCACAGTGTCTATTGACAATATCAAATATTGAATTTACATATTTGGTTATATTTGGAACTTTCACGAAGCCATACTTATTGATCTCATAACTATTTGGATATTTTATCTCAATATTGAAACATAATTCATTTGAAGATCTGGTGAGCATATTTTCCAAAGATACATCGGTCCAATCGTTTACTATTGTGCTACTTTGATCGTGTTTATCAGAATGGTAAAATTCATTTTCATTCATGTCTGAAATTAATTTTTTCTCTCCTTCCCTGCTTGATTTTTTTCTGAAATCATGATATATAACAGGAATGTTATCTTTTGTTACATGAACGTCTAATTCTACCCACTTTACATCATTCTTCAAAGCTTCATTAAATGAGCCTATCGTATTCTCTTTATAGTGGCTATCATCATGAAATTTATTCATCCCCATACCTCGGTGCCCAATAATCTGCATGTGTCGATACTTTGCATCTCTGTCTAATGCTGCATCGGGAATGAATTTCGTATTTAAAATGAAAATGTATAGAAATGAAATGTCTTCATTCTTAACTAGTGTAAACACATTCTCTGTATTTGTTAAAAAATATGCTGCATTATTTATTTCTATACTAACTTTATTATCAGGATCTTTGCTATTATCTTCCCGTGTGTTTATTACAAAATCATTTTCTAAAGGATAAATTTTATTTTTGAAGATAAAATTGTTAATGCTAGAGTTATATTTTTCTTTTACTCTTATGTATATTTTTACATTGTCGTTATGTCCAAAATCACTGATTTGAGAAATTTCACTAGCATTCACATTTATTTTTGTCAGATGATTCACTGTATCTTCGTATGTAATTACATCTATTAGACTTTGATCTTGGAATTTCATTTTTGTCGGATATATAAATAAACTTAAATAAAATTGAAAATACATTGTAATTAAAAAAATATATGTATCAATTTTTGAATAAATTAATATAATTTATACAAAGTTTTTGAGCTGAATATTGATTTTTAGTTCATGGAATTGTCTGCAATTAGAAATTATCTCAAAATACTCTGTTTCTTAAAATAAAATTTTATATCGAATTTTTATCTATCAATTTAAGTAAATTAGCTCTAATTAGATCTTTAAAAAAATTTCCATCAGTATAGATCCATTGAAACACAAATATATTGAATCGGAGAGAAATATTTCCTCAAAACCCGATTAAGTTGCTAAAATAACCTTACATTATATTGTAAAAAAACGTTCTGATAAAATTATCTTTTCTCTTCCTATTACATTCGAAAACTAAATATATAATGTTTAAAAATAAAATATTATGTCTTTATTGCTCTAATGTAATATCCGTGAGAATTTAAGTCATTTAAAATATTTTATTTATTCTGTTTAGAATTCGTTTATCTTTTTTTAAAATCTAGAAATAAAACTTTCATAATTCCTTTGAACGACTAAAGTTAACCGATTTTAACTCCTCATATTTATTTTGGATGATAAGAAAGCTAAGTTGAAAAATTTATATTAATTTAGCTTTAGAAAAAAATAATATGTAAAATGATTTCCGGATTATAATCTCATTTGATATTTTTTGTTACACATTTAATGAAATAAAAAATTAACGTTTATTTACGATTTTTAATAAATATATGGCATCAAAGATACCTAGAGACCGATGGAAAGCTAAAAACCCACCCCAAAACCTTTTAGAATCTAGTGCTCAGGCATGAACCTCCCGTAATATCCTGCTGGTTCGATAACAGAGACAAGTCTGGTATAATTGCATCTTTGAAGATCGATCATTTTTGGTTTAATGAATTTTATTCTAAATTCAATTTTAAAATAAATTTAAAATAAATCTTAGTAAATTAATTATATATTAGATTTTTTTTGCTGCATTTAATTATTTTGTGTGATGGAAAGAAAATTTTATAGGAGAATATACCATATTTGGTTTCGAATCTCATATACATTCATTAAAATTGCAAATATCATGGATAAAATATTTATATTCACATTAGAGTTTATAGTTAATTATATGCTAATATCAGAGGTATTTTGAGAGTCAATATTTTTTAGAAAATTTTATTTTTAAAATTAACCATTTGTCTTTCATTCATATTCATATTCTAGATAAAAGTTTTCAAGAATTAAGTTTATATAAACACGAAAAATATATTAAATGAAAATCAAAAGCCTATAAATAACTAATTGGAGTATAACTAAATTATTGAAATATAAACTGATCTAATTACATATTTTATATACCTTATTATGCTATTTTCTAAAAATCTATTGTGTAAAGAAAAAAAGTTTAAGATGAAATATACTTTTTTTTAATTTATAAAATTTATTTAACAATAAGATGAATTCATTTTTTTAAGAGACATAAAATCAAATAAATAGGCAAACTTTTAGATAATTTAATCACACAGGAAACTATTACTTCGTTTTATATAAAAACAGGAAAAAACTTTTAAATTTCTAAACCATTTAATACGATTCAAATAATATAAAATGGAAGGTTCTATACCAATTTTAATTTTTAGAAAAATCAGGCTCTTAGAATTTTTTGTGATCCATTTAAATTTTTTTTAATATTTATCGGTTTGTAAAATTTATATAAAGTAATATAGTTATTATAAGATTCATGAATGATAAAAAATACAATACTCGATTTTTGGTGAGATTATACGATAAAACAACTTTGCCTTTTTTGCCATAATATTTTAGCCTCTTGAAGAATATATGTGGAAAAATAAATTTAATTAAATTAACGCAACGTTAAAAAACGAATATGTTTCCATAAATCTTACTTTGTTAAGCATTGTAAAGTAAATATCGAGAATGTGAAAATTAATGATTGTAGTTTTTTTGTGAAAAAAGACCTTCTTTAAAGCTCACTTATAAAATAAATACACAAATTTATTTATGCAGTCTGTTCGCGTGTTTAAAATTCGTGATGTTAAATTTTTTTAAACATGCAAATGGGAAAAATATTTATGTATCTATTTTAGTGGAAACACAGTCACTCTATCGTATATAAGATTTTAAATTTTTTTTAATTTTTAGAGCCGGGTTACTTATCTTAATTTTTATTTGTTACAAAAAAAATACTTTACACTAATATACATAGATCATACCAGATCTATAAGATATATCAATATATAGTTTGAAGCTAAAGGCAAGAAAAAATTATTCCAGTTTATTTTAATAGCTAAAATTATGCGGTGTGTAAATTTAAAAATTCCAATTATCAGAATTAAGGCTGGTAGTTTTCTTTTGAGAACCTCTTTTATATCAAAGTTAAATTTGCAAAATAAATTTATTAAATTTTAAAATTTGAATGAAAGTTAATGGTTTTTATTTTAATTTTTTACTTTTTGAATGGTCAGCATAAAAATCCGCTGTGTTTACATATATAAAGATATTTAAAATATAATTAAATCGCTAAATTTTTTAAGACGAACAACTGATTTGGTTGTTTTGTGATAAAAAATGTAATTTGTGTTATTCTAAGTTGACCCATTTTCTAAATAATCGTTAAATATATATTAATCCAGGATTTAAGAAAAGATATTATTGTATACTTAAAATAGTTTTTTGTAATATAGCGTTTATTTATATGTCTTTTCTTGACAAACTAAACAGAAAACCCTTACATTTTTCAAGCCACAAAATTTATATATTGCTAAAAGTGACCACATAACTGTCTTGAAATTCTAGATGATACTTAAATTTTCTTTAAAAAATGAAAAAAACTATTTTACACTGTGTTTACAGCTTAATTTAAACTCGGAATAATAAAATAAAAACATAAAGAAAAAAAATTGTAAATTTCTTACGCTATGGCATACGAACCAAATATATAATCAAATATACGACCAAATTATGCTTTTTTATACATAAAAATTAAAAATATAGTTAATATAAACACCTATTAAATATAAAGAAAAGATAGTGTGTATGTGATATTTAAAAGAATATATTCCTTATATATAGTTTTTTCGATTCCAAAAAAAAAATTTGAGTATTAAGAATGAATCAAGCTATTTCATAACAAATTTTTTTTGCGACATTAGGAGTTAATATAGATTTAATAATATTTTATAAGAATTCAGTTGATTTAATGGGATAATTAAATATAAAAGTAAATGGTTTTAGTTTAAAAGCTCATATTTTTATGATTTGTATCTATATGATCATAATAAAAATTATCATATTCTTGTCTTGTGAAGTAAAATATTTGAAAATAGCACTAATAAATAAAATGTGTTGAATATGTATACAAAAAGAAAATTTTATATCAGAAAAAGAAACATTTATATGTTAATTTAACAGTTGTGTCTGTATTTTCTTAATTTAAGTTAGAATTGATTATTTTAAGATTTGCACATCTTATAAATGCTTTGAGATATCACTTCTTTTCACATCTTTTCTTCTGTAGCTCGATACTATGTGCAGAATATATTCAAAAATTAATTTTTTTTATAGAATTTATGCATTATAAATACAAGGAATAGCTTTCAATCTCAAATTAAAGTGGTTTTAAATAGCACATATTTTTTGATTATGGGCTAAATGTTTAGTTGTAATTTTAGTTTTTGTTCTCAGGTACAGCCTGCTTGATTCTCTGTGGGGACAGCGTATTTATACTTTTGACTATCTTCTCCTCTCTAAAGTCTTCTTCATTACCTCTCCTTTTTTCGAGACCTATTCATTCAAGGGTTTTTCTCGAACCCAAGGTTTGTATATATGCCTCAACCTGATTTGTGAAATATAGTTCCTTCACGTACATTTTATGATATCGTGTCACAACACCGTTCCATGTTATAATATATAATAATTTTTGTCTCGCACTTGTATATTAATGATATCTCAGATGCTAGCAGGTCATATTTTCACAATTTTTTTTAAATACATATTATAATTAAATAAAATTAATATTTCATAAAAAAATGATATCTTTGGCACATTCAATTGATTTGAATTAAATAAAAATTGCATGCAACATCAATCAGAGGAAATAAACTGTTCATTATCAACATGAAATTTTTTTAGCGTTTTAATTTAAAATAGAGTTAAAAGTAAACTTAATCAATGAATTAGTAATACAAACAGTAATACCAGTAGAATGAATTTTTAATTAAATTTATTATAGTACAAATAGTTGCGAAATAATTCAATAATGACAAAATAGGAACTATTTAAATTCTATAAAAAATTAGTAGTCATGATATTTAATTGTTTTTAAAAGACACAAACTAAGAAAATAATTTATGTTAAGATTTATATTCTACATAAAAAAATCGGTTTATATAATATTTATCCGATTTTAGTCATATTTTTTATATATTTGAAATTTTGTTGTTTATTTGTTTTTTATTCGTCACTAATTATTATCTTTGCTACATCTTTAATAATCAAAATTAAGAATGTATTTATTTTTCGATTAGTTTTCTTTTTATCTATTTTATCTATTTAGACGTGTCAGCATATTGGGAATATTGCACAACTCCTTGATGCATCTTTTGGCACCTTACCCTGATCTATCTTCATCAACTGCTCTTATTCTCTCAAATGAAATGTGTTCAGTGTGTTGCGGAGTATGAGAGCTTGTATGTATGCTTCTAGTTCGCCTGGGATTTTTAAGTCCTTAACATATTTTTTTATGGAATTTTGTAACCACCTATCCCAAGTCATCACATAACGTTTTATTCTTGTTTTAAATTTGTTAATTTAACCAAGTTCATCCTCCAAGATGACATACACCCTATATTTTTCATTCTCAACTTCAGTTAAGTTGTCAAGGCTAGCTATGCCTATTTCAATCAAAGTAATCATATTTTCTTTTTTATCGCAATCAAAATTAAAATAAATAATTGAATACTCACTAACGTTTTTTTATAACAGTATTTCAACATTTCAATATTAACATCTTTATTTTCGAATTTGAATTAATATGTACATTAAATATATTTAAACATGTTTAAATTATATAACCATCTTTTCTAGATATTAAAAACTTTTCTATATAGATATTGCCTATGAATGTTCTTTTACTTTCGATATTAATCATTTTTCGCCACAATTTATTTTATCTGGTTGAAAAAAAATTACCGTTTTTTCAATTATCTCTTTTCATATTCTTATTGATTTTTTAATTTTTTTATTATTAAAGTATTACAATATTTTGTAATTTTTAAAACAATAAAAAGCTTTCAAACGTTTATTCGTTTTTATTTTATTTTCATATGTAAAAATTGGTTTTTAAGTGCTTCATACAATTTATACGAAGTTAAAATATTTAAAACTTAGGTCCTTCATTAAATTATACAATATAGAAAACCTTTTGTGATATGCAATGTATTTTTCAGCCAATAAAACAGTAATTTATACATGGATTTCCATTTAGTCGTAATATTAAAAGGTTTCCGATGATATAAAAAGCATACCTTACTAATAAATTACTAAGCCGCTTTAAACTATTATAATTTTAATCAAATCTAAAATAGATACAAAAAATATGAAGAATTTGATGCTAATTATTTTTATCTCTATTCATTTCAAATGACAAAGTAAATCATTATTTTGGAATGATTTTTTGCAACTTCATATTTTTTTTGCAAAAATAATTATTTAAAGCTTATATTCTAATTATTCATATGAACTATTAAGATAATTTTTGCATATATATTTTTTAAGTAATATTAAATCGATTCTTATTAAGAAAATCACACCCATATAGGGTAAATGGTTTCTTTATAATGATTATGCAAAAATAAATTTGCTTCTATCTTTATTATGTCATATTATGCCTATATTGCAATCCACACATTGGAAAAAGGTGGTATAATAGGTAAAACAATAGTATTTTATAAACATCTTTTTTTGCATATTGTTTATTCTTGTTGATTTTTTTATCAATACAGACTGAATTTATCTGAATTTTGCTTTTAGTATTCATAAAATAAGTTTTTATGCCCAAAACATCACCTAAAATTAAAATTTGAATATTGAAACTTCCATAGCTAAACAAAAATACCTACAAAACTTATCTAAATTTAGCTCATATATATTTTCCTGTAGTTTTCCGCCAAGGGGATTGCTTTCCATAAAAATAAATTTTAATGGAAAACAATCTTTTTATTATTTGTATTTTCATCTTGAGTTTAAAATTTTTAGTTTGTGTTTTGATATTTTTAACATATTGATTTAGATCCTCTTAGAAAATATGACTTTATGGCACAAAAATAAGGAGCCTAAGTCTCTGACACAATTTCTTGGTTGAACAACATATTATATCTTTTAGAATAAATCACCTCTAAGATTCATTTAAGCTGATCATGATCAAAAGAAAGTTTTTGAGGCATGTCTGTTTCAAGAAATTGACAATTATCCGTAAAAACACTTAATTAAGATATTATATATATGAAATATCATTATAATCTTTTAGAAAATCTAATTTTTTTAATTTATACAAACAAAAAGTTTAAATTTAGATGATTAAATATTTTATTTTTGCTCTTTCCGTCAAATGTTCATTTCCTTATTGGCAACCATGGAATAGTATAGAAGAAAATACGTCGGTAGGAAATGAAGTCTATAACATTGATGGGCAAATGATTCAGGGCAGTATAGTTAAACAAAATGAATTTCTAAATCCAATAAAAATGGAGCATAGCGTGAGTAGTTCCTTCGCTTCGATAAATATAGATGTAGATTCAAAGACAGAATTTCACGAAAGAAATACATATATTAAGGAGATAGATTTTCCTTTGGACTTTTCTAGATCAAGCAAAAACGGTATCAAAGATTCAGATGTTATTTTCAAGTCGGGTACAAAAAAAAATAAATCTAAAGGCAAAAAAAGGGCATTGAAAAGATTTATTTACACACATGATAATTTCCAGGCACAAAAATTGAAATTGAATTCCCCCAAACATTCAAAAAAAAATAAAAAAGTCTCTGTTTGTGTTGCGAAAACTCTGGAATCAAACAAAGAAACAGTTAATATTCCGATTTGTGTTTTTACGGTGAAAGAATCTAATAATGCAAAAAAAGGGGGGTTTACATACTTGCAAAAAAACCCGTCTATTTCTTATGAATTTCATAAAGGCAACAATGTTTTAGTTGAAAATTCGAAGGAAGGAAAAAACCAAGAATTGGGACTCGTAAGTGATAGATGTAATATTATGACCTCTAATTTTCAACCATATTCAAGTGAAGGGGCAAAAACTATTTCCGATAAACTATGTAAAGACGCGCCTTTATTAGACTGCAAAGTAGAAGGTGGTTGCAGTAACAAATATGGTCGAAATTTAAAGGTCTTGAAGAATCGTGCGATAGAAACAAAAGAAAAAATTATTAAAAATTTCGAACATGAAAAATTCGATTTATTAAGTTATCAATCTATTTTTGTAAAATGCAAACCTAAGACCAGTTCTTTAAAAAAAGAATTATCTAGATTTGTACATATGAAAGAAATACGTACTCAAGATTTTTTAGAATCTTTAAAATTTTCCATTGAAGATGCCTATGCTGAAAATAGCTCTAATATTCACACTATTTATTTGTTAAGTTTTTCTTCCATAATTGAAGCAACACGAATATCTACAGAAGATTTAAATAATTATATGTCGATTTTTGTAAAAGAAGCTTCTCAAAATACATATATTCGAATGATTTTACCTGAGTTTTACCATTTATTCGTATCCGAATTTTATTCTAAAAAAAATCTAAGTCATGATGATCAAATAAGATTGGCTTACTACCATAAGATTACAAACACCCTTTGTGAAATAGCAGTGAAAAATTTAATGAATGATCATAATCATTCATTAAATTGGTCCGGTTATCAAAAATCAACTAAAAACGAGCATATAATAAAATATATTCTGCGTCAGCTTCAGCGTAGAACTTTAAAGGAAATATACAAGTCCCTTCCGTCTTATGTTAATTTATTTATCGATACCATTTTACTCGCTCAAGCCATATTATTGCATAGGTACGAAAAGATAGGTGCTAGGATTTTTAACGAAAAGATAACCCCATTTTTTGACTTTATTCAGTTGTCATTTCGTTATATCAATAAAAATGACAGAAATATTTTCTACAACGACGGTGAGCATATTTTAACTTTGGTATTTGAAATAGAGGAATCTAATTGCGATATTGTTTTGCATAGATTTTATTCAAATTTCATTGAACCAGGGAAATCTTCACTTTTCATAGCTATGTGGAATATATTTCGCGAATTCAAAGATACTCAACCCGAAGATTCTGTGGATATCTTAAATTTTAAGAATTTTGATGCAAAAAATATACGAAACTATGACGATTTTCTTTTTTACATTATTATTATCAACAAAATAACAAGAAATATACAATAAAGGTTTTAAAATCCATTTTTTTTGAAAATAATGTTATTACATGAACAAAAAGACCATGTTTTGGAATCATAAATTAAAATTTTTTATTACTAATATTGAAATATGTATTTTTAGATCTAATCATCTTAAAAAAACATTTTCTGATAATAAATTTATTTTATAATAATACTATAGATAAATAAAACTTAAAAGTCGTAGTATTCAAAAATCAGAACATGTGTTACAAAAAAGAAACGAAAATTGTATCAAAATGTTATCTTTGTTTGTATTAAAAAAATCAAAAAACATATTATGCTTCTCAAAGACCAACCTAATTAGAATTTTTATATTTTTATTCTAAAATATAGTACATTATAATAATTTTTATCAAATTTCATAAAATTTCTTTAGCTAGCTACAATTGCACAGAGGAATGAACTCTAATCCCAACTCTAAAATTATTATTTAATGTGGTTCTACGCAAATAAAAATTATAATATTGTTTCGATAAAACATGATCATTAATTCTTACTGTGAATGTGCTTTCAATAAAATTAATTTCTTTGATTATTAATTCAGAAAATATATTCGTCGATTTCGTGCAATAATTATAAATGTAGATAAAAAAATGAACTAATAATCACAAGACCTCATTGTTTCATTATACATCAACATTATCAATTAATTAAAAAAATATTTTCCTTATTAAATAACAAAATATAAATTTTTATCATTAGATCGCATATTCAGAGCTATTTATATGTAAAAGGCGCCAAATCACTAAGATAAACCTTCTTTCGCTATTTATGTTGGTTATAGTTGCAAAAAAAACATAATCAGCTCTTAAAATTAATTAATTTCTTGTGGAATATTTTTATTATAGCAGCTTTACAATTTGTTCTATTTGCATATACTTACACTTGTATTGTGGTGTATATAACACAATAAATAAGCGCGTCGTGTTTCATTTTTTGATATCAGATGTTTTTAATTTTATATTATGCATTTCTTTAGCAGTAAATTTATTATAAATACTTTCTTTAAGGTAACAATATATCCTATATCATTGCTATTGCAGCTTTCATTTCAGACAATCACATTTAAAGTCATAAAACTATGCTTTTTTAGATCTGAAACGGGAGCTTTAATGTTTTTTTATATAAACCATATATCTTCATCCGAAATAACGATGTTACAAAACGAAAATGACATTCGATGAAAGGTCTGGATAACACTAGGTTGCATTTGATATGCAACCTATGATTTTTTTTATATTCTTATTATAAAGCAATCGTTAACATACCAAAATATCATAGTTTGTCTTGATTTATCCAAAGAGCTAGTTTACATAAGTATTTTTCGTGTGCTTGTAATTTGTGGTAAAATATCAAATTTTTTTATATTATTGTACCATAGCTCTTAAAAACACGAAAATATGCAGATTTTGAAAATCTTTTGATGAATCTTTCTTATTTTGATATTTATAAATAGTATTTGTGTTTTTTGTTTTTATCTTCAGTTTTTTATAGCATTATTATTGAATACTCTAAGAAAATAACTTCTTTTCGGGGACAAATTTTAATTTCACTTAGTTTTCTTTTTCTTTATATTTTGCCATAATAACAGGATAAGATTTTTGATATAATTTCTTACAAAAACGCGCAATATAATGTATATTTTGTATTAATTTAAGTATATATTCGTGTAAATGCAATTTCACTTTTTTTAGAAAGTAATTTTTTTATACATATGACTTAAGAATAAATTTAGTTGAATCAATCTTTCCAAGAATAATTAAACGTTTATATTAATACATCAATTATATTTTATAATAAATCGGGGTAAAATTCAATATTCTGTATAATTATATTAATTTTAGCATTTAATGCATAAATGAACAAATTTTTTATGTCTAATAACACCCATAAGACGTATTTGAGAATTTTAATAGACAATTAAGGAGTCGTGTCATCTTAAATTATACATCTTTTTAAGAATATCATTTTAAATTGTTTTTATATGAAGAACGTATTTTTAAAAAATGTATTTATATAAATAGTAAAGAGATTTACAAAATTTCTGTGATATTTGTGTTATTTCAGCATAAAGACGATTTTTTCATAGAATGGCATTTCATTAAAAAATATATGATTTATTATTTAAGTTTACATATGTTTATCCCATTATAATTTGAATTTTTTTATTAAGAGAGCCCTTTAGGAGCATTATTTAGTGTTTTTTCGCTTAAATAGCTAAATTTTTTTTATTGGAACAACCATATATGTATAATGCACGCTTATTTTTAAATCGCAAAAAAGCACGTAGGTATATTCTGATTCTACTGGAATCAAAAATTAAAGATAAATTAAAGATTTTCAGCTATTACAGAGCAAATGGATGAGAAGGTTATATTATTAATATAAGAGTTGTGAATATTAAGTTTTCTAAAAAAAATTAAAGCTTTGTGATGATTAATAGGGGCTCAATCCATCCGTGAATTATTGTGTGATATTGATCATAAAAAAACGGCTTTAATGGCGATTATCGAATAAAAAAATGATTTAAAAAACAAAATCCCAAATCTCAATCTTTTAACGAGATTAAATTCATTACTGCTGAATAAGCTAGCAGAATAATAAAGACTGCATTGTATATAGAAGGAATTTGGATAATCCCCTGTATAAAGTGTTTATTACCAAAATATTTGTTTGAAAATTATTAAAATTAGGGCGTTTTTTATAGATACTCGATTTCTGTGCATTTTTTCGATTGAGAATAACAATGGTGTTTATTATCTCCGGATTTAGACAAATATATGATTTTTATATTTAATGAACTCTACATGTATTTCCATTGTGTTTCTTAATGACTAGTATTTTATAATTGAACACAATTTTGATGTGCTCAAATCTATATTAGCATGAAATTTACTTGTATTTTTGCAATTTTTTCTATTTTGTTTACTCAAAAGTAGATTTTTGTACATTTTACTTTCGTGCATATCACAATTTACCTAAATTCATAGCTTTGTATATATATATTTTATAACTTGTAAAATGAATTTTATTTACGATAATATTCATAATATGATCCATGGAATTTTAAAATTTTTTAAAGATTGAGAAAATATATTTAATCTAAAAAATTGATTTTCTATATTTACGTGAATTGAAATTTCGGAAAAAATTATTGATCAATATACATATCGTTACACTTTTTGCCCACAGTTTAAAAAAAAGTTATAGATGAACGTAGTAGTATTATAAAATATTCTTTTAATCTTATTTAATGGTTTTTTAGAATTTCTTGTTATTTTGAATGTTTTAGCTAATTTTTAAGAAAATAATATATATCGTTAGGTTAAGTATTTGTTGCTTTTCTCGTTCATATTTAAAAAGACCCTTTTTATTCGTTACAATTAATTATATATCAATAGAAATAGAATCCGTGGTTTTGATTAAAGATTATAAGCTGAGAATTTACACATAGATATTTTTATTTCTTAAGATCCATTTTTGTTTCCGTATTTTTTTCATTTTTATAAATTAGTGGTTTTTTGTTAATATTGTTCAAGATTGTATAAAAATGATATTTAAGCGCTTATTTGTAAAAATATAATTTTTAGCATGTTTATGATTCTAGTTTGATGCGAGAAAAAAAAATTCACTATAATATCTATAAATTTAAAATCGAAAAAAGAATACATGATTCGAATACAAAAAATAGGATTCTGTTCGTTCATTTAACAAGAAAAGTTAAGTAATAGGTTAATTTGGTTGTTGTAATGTTACATTTTTTTAACCAAGCTTAATTTAATTGATTTCCCGTGGATACACTATATCTATACTATTGGCTATATTCTCTTCTTTGGCATCTTCCTCGAAACCTCTCCTCTTTTCAAGGCCTATTAGTCCAAAGGTTTTTCTCAATCCTAATGTTTAAATATATGCCACAATTGGTTTGTGACTTCGAGCCCTTTCTTTTCCTTTTAAGATAACATGTTACTACTCTATACCATGTTACATCATAAGGTATGTTATTTGTATTATATATGTAAGTTAATGACAATTCATATGCCTGTAAAATATATTTCCTTAGTTATCGTTTTCAACAATTTTTATATTGTATTACAGGTTACATCGATTTATATCAAGGTGATACAATATTTATTTTTGTCATATATGAATATATTGGGTCTCTCAATAAAGTTTAATGTCCAGCTTAGGCCTCTTATCTACTTTTATTCCTTCATATAGACTTTTATTTCATAAGAAATATTATTCAAACATAATTTGAGGTCGTATTTTCTATAAATTTAAATATTTCTTGTGTGTGCAACATTCGGCATTGAAATTTGCAAACATTTAAATTTGTCAAATTTTAAAAGCGAAGCATTTGTTTAATTGATTTTATTAGATGATAAAATATTATAAATTTAATTTTTGACATTTCATTGAAAAAATTTCAGAAAAGGTTTTTCTTCCTATAAATATAGAAAGCTAAGTCATCAATGCTGATCTATTTAAGCTGATTATAACAAAATTTTGTTCTCAAAAGCATTGTTAGGTATTTTTGTTTGATCATAACCTCTTCTAAAAGTATCTACCCTCTAAAAGTTTTTCCATACTGAAACCTTCTCGATATATTCGTAATTTTTGTATGTAAAAACCAAAAATATAAAAAGAAAACAAATGAATCAAAAAAATATGCACCTACTTACAAATAAGTATGCTCTTTTCTAGAATATTTAAATTTTTGTGCATAGTCCTATGGTACAAAATATTATTTGTCTGTTCATAAGCAAACATTTCTTTGAATTTATCTCTATAAATTGAAAAGCTATAAAATTTCTAATCAATTATTTTTTTTTATATTGAGGGATTTATTTACGTAAATTCTTTGAAATATCCAGGGCTTACTATATACTTTTTCTTTTAATAAATTAAAATTTAATAAACCACGGATATATTTGAATATATTTTTTTAAGATACTTAATGTTCTAATAAATAAAAACAAAATTATAATTTTTTATAAACTACCTCTTTTTTAAATAGAAAAAATAATTTTTTGATGAAAATTAGATTTAATATCACAGTGAATAAATATTAACCCATAAACCTTTTCTATTTTTAAAAAAATGTTTGGGATTCTTATGCTAATTATAATTTTCTATGTCTAATTGATTCGAGTTAAAAACGGATTAACATTCAAAAACGACAAAATTAAAAATAGCATGTTTTAGGGATCATATAACGAAAAATTTCGCCGATGAAATTTTCCAATATTAAAAGCTAACAGTATTTATTTGGGTTCTCAATATTATCTTTATAATATAATAATATATCAATCCGCTTTTGAATTTGATATAATTGTTATATTATACCCCATTTCATGTTTTATATTGAACAAAAGTTGCATTATTAACTATTTAAAAATATAAAAAACCAATATAAAATATTGCCTGTTACAAGTGTTTTTTCTATTTAAAGAAAATCACACTTTGGTAAATCTTTGAATTTTCTTATTTTTTCAAAACGCCAAATTAGGCTATAAAAGATTTATAAATATCAAAAAAGCAAATGTAAATCATAGCTTGGGGAAGAGATATGTTAAATTACAAAGTCTATCCCAAATGTATTTTTACATAATTTATAAATGGAATATGTGTTATACCTATAATTACTTATCTAACAGATATTGTGTTTAAAGATAGAATCGAAACCTATTTGGGATTATTGTATTTTTATGGTTTTAATATATCAAGTTATAAACTTAATTTCCTAAGTCCTTTATTTTCGCTTTCAATTATTTTTTTTTATAATTTTACACCTTAATTTATCTGCAGAATCATGCCCATATCAGTTTCCTGTGTCTGTGTATTAATATTTTAGCATTAAAACACATATATTTCCCTGCTTTTTATTGAATTTCCGTCTTTCTTTTTTAACTGCCGAATGCTTCTTCTTTGTCTTTTAAAGATTAAATACGATCCTATATTAGGTCATAGATAAAAACAATATTGTCTATTAAATTTTATAAATAAATTTTAAGCTAAAAAATAAATTCCAACTTTTATAGCTATACTAGTTCTTAATATTTTGACGAATGTAATATTGTATGTAAAGTGTTAAAAAATATTGAGTTAAAATACAATTCCAACTTTTAGTACTTACACAAGTTCTTAATATTTTGCCGCTTTTTCAACATTTAAAAGATAAAAAACAAGCAATAAAATTTAGTTTTTATTTTGCGCATACTTGTGGGTATTTTTTTACATCTTGATCATTAAGATTTTTATGATGTTAAAGGTTTCTTTTGTTAGATTTATCCTTATATATTTTTTTTTAAAGCATATTCCATGTTTTATACTTTTTTTCTAAATAAGACTTAAGATCTAAACTTAATAAAAGTACAGATTAAGAAATTTATATTTAACAAATAAGAAACTATTAAATAAGTTTTTCAAACAATAAAAATAATGTTTCCAGTATATTATCTAAAATCTAATAAAATTTACAATTAATTCAGATAAGTCAGGATACTTTTGCAATAATTTTTTTCTACAATATTTTATCTTTGCTGATGTTTCAGTGGGCCTCATGATATATCAAAATTTTTTTATATGCATACTTTGTAAGTATGCTAAAGAACACGAGTATTTAAGCATAGAATAAAATCCTCTTTATATATTTAATGAAGATTTTTTAATATTTACATATGTGATTTCCAAAATAAAAATATAGGCTCTTAGTGCCCTACGAGGATTATAATATTTTAATATTAAAGATTTCTCACTATAATTCTCTACGATTTTGATTGTAAAGTGCACAGAACCAAAAAATAATCTTGTCTTTATATAGTTGGTTTGTGGTATCTTTAAAAGTGCCGCATACATTTGGTTCCCAACTTGATTTTTTCGTAGAAAGTAAAAACCTTTTTACAAATTCAAATGAAAAAATATTATAGTTTTTATGGTTATTTCAACACCTTCAAAGAATTTTTTACACACCTGAAGTAGGATTAAACTTATTTATGCTAACATTCGGAGGCTCAAGAATATACATCATTATTATGTAAAAATTATATTTTGCGTCTTTAGCACTATATTTATGGCCTCAATAATACCAAGTAGTAAATATGTACGATGTTTATATTTTGTAATAAGTTCTATTAAATAAAAAAAAAGTGACTCATATTAAATACTTTGTGTAAATAAAATCTATAATAAATAATATATATGCACAGTAATGATTTCTATTCTGATATTCGTTATGTTCTTACCTATTCATACAATCATCAATGCATTTTTTTCTTATTTCTAAAGTTGCTTAAAGAATTTTCGTTTGACATGATTTAAATTCACCCTCTTAACCACTAAAGTATTCAAAGACCGTATAATTTATTTTATTATATTATATTCACATCTATTTTTTTCATTTCTTCTGGAATTCGTTGGTTTATTTCTGTTATCTACTTCATCGTAGAAATCATTCTGGCTTTAGTGTTTTACCTATTTGTTGCACCCTGTCTAATTATATGTGCATTTTTTATAATTTTTTTTCTGCAAATATACTTTCATCATTGAATTTTTTTTAATTAATTATCTCTATAAAAAAACATCTGTCTATTTTTATAACCATTTCTTTCGAGTAATACACACTTTGTCTTTGCGCACACCATATAAAAAGATATTTTCTTAAATCTGCCTCTTTTGTATGCCAAACAAATGATTTAATGGCCGATTAAAGTTAACTTTCGCTAATTGAAGCAGTAATTGTGTTATGGGTCTTTATCCTCATAACGATAGAAAGGAAGCCACACATGTGTTTTTCTCATGTTATGCCAACAAACATGTTGCTTAGAAGCCTTCAAATGAATATTAATTTGGCTTTTTATTATTTTTATTTATTACTATTCGATTTTAAATCAAAAGTATTTTTTTTCAACTTGTCTAGGTCTAAGACGAAACTATTTGCATCATTTTGTGTATCTTATATGATAATATTGAAAATTACAGGTATATTTTTCTATTGTCTCTAAATAAGCGTTCGGAATCTAAGTGTTGCTTGATTAACATAAAAAGTTTAAAATATTAAAACTTAAACAATTTCATTATACCCAAAATAAAATTATATGATATTTCGCAGTTCAAAATTACACAATACGCAGATTAATAAACTATTCATTGAACCTTTTAAGATATATTCGAAAATAGCTTTTTTTAGCAATTTGAAGCTTAAATTGGCAGTAATTAAAAATAAAAGAAATATTTTGATAAAAGATTACGCAAAAAAATACAGAACATATTATAATGGCTTGATTATATTTTTTCTTAGATTGCAGTCAATTTAAAATTTTCATTTGAATTGATGATTCGATTATTTAAAAAATAAATTATCTTTATATAGAACTAAGCAAAACAATTATTTTCAATTTATTTTAATTTACTATTTAATTTAAAACACAATATATCATCTAAATATACATTTTATCTGTATGGATTTCGTAATAATGTTAATGAAATCAAAAACTATGTGGCCGTTTAAAGCTTTTTGAATAATAATTAGCTAAAATATAAAATCTAGAGGGTTAGTATTTTATGATTGGTGTAGATTACTAATTTATATTGCAAACATGCTTTTATTGAAAATAAACATAATTCAAATATTATGAATGATTAAATTTTGAAAAAGCAATTCAAAAGCTTCTAATTTGTTAATTTTTGATTTATTTCTAGTTTAAAACATCAAAAAATAATATGATTATGTCATATTATTTTATGATGTTTTGTATTGTAATTTATTCTGTCCAATCGGGGAATCCTTGATTTAAGAATGAAATTCATAGATAACGCGATAATAAAGCAAAATTAAATGTGAGCCTTATTAAAAATATAAAAATCTAGTGCTTGATCGACTGAATTTAGTTCGTTAAATTATATTTAATATATTTTTTTGTTTGAAACAAATGTTTCAGAAGCATCAAATCCTATATCTGGATGATTGGACACAAACCCATAGTAAGACTAAGATTCCAGCCCATAAATATAAATTCAAAGAATAAGAATATAAACTTACATCAAAAAGAATTTGGTAAAATTAGATTCAAAGTAAGAATAACGAATAAAAGAAAATATATATCGTTTTCATAATATTTTAAAGCAGAAAGACCAAAAAATATAGAAGAAACCAACAACACAATATTAAAACAATCATGAAAGAAGATCCTAAATTATGGTTATATCGTCTTTTTAACTCGACCTATTTTGATACCTGGCTTACAATTTCGTATCTTCAGCGATATCCATCCACAGGAATCGGATATTATCTTTGTTCTAAACTCAGACTGAAGCCACGTAAAGATTTGTTAAATTATCTTCCTCATCTGATTCACATTATGTTGGTTCCAAGAGGTGACCAAGAAATCATTAAGATATCGTGTGATGAGTATCTCTGTTACTCGTATAGTATTTATGAGCTTTTGGTCGATTTGGGTGGGGCGGATGTTTATTTTATGGTCAAGAGTCAGTTTAATATGAATCCGTTTATTTGTGAACGGCTTTGTGGGGAGATTCTTGAAAAAAGTAGAATTCGAAGAAGAAATATTTCTAATCCATGCCTAAAATACCATAAAAATTTTGATAGTAAGAAATGTATTGAGCCACAAGTATTTAATATCACTCTGGATACCTCTGAGACATCGAAAATGGACTTAACTCTAGATTTTATAGCCTCTGAAAAGCCCATTAAAGGCACAAATTTATTGGAAAAAAAGGAAAAAATGCCGTCATTATTATCGGAACAAAATTTACAAAAAGAAATTTTTGTGAACAAAAGTGCAATGAAAGTCAACAAAAATTCAATTATTTCCGCACAAAATGTTTTAGAACAAAAAGAAAAACTTATTCGTGGTAAACCCAGGGAAGATAAAGATTCTACCATGGATAATATAAATTTATTATCCTTTCATAAACCAATATACCTAAACTATACTTCTTTTCCAGTACCTTCGATACCTAAAAAGCATAAGAAGACTTTGAATTTACAGGGTATTTTAATTTTCTTTACACGATCTGTTGCTGCCATTTTCTCGACTGACCTTTCAAATGAGCTCCAGAAGTATGAGAATATTTTTCATTTGCCTACCAAAACACTTATAACAACGGGCAACGAAAAACAAATAACGGCATGTTCAAAGCCCCTGGATAAAAGAAATTGTCTATTGGCAAGTGAATTATTATTCAAAGGAACTCTTTTTAAATCTTACACTAATTTATTGGACCCTACGGTTAAATTTCTTGATGAGCTTGTGAATATATGTAAAAGACTCAAATTCTTACCTAGACAAGTTCGAAATAAAGGACTTTCCGTAGAAATAGGTATGTTAAACTATAATTTACCAGCAAATATACGTTTTCCACTTTTAAATTCCCGAATTAAACGTGTTTTAAACATAGTTCCTGAAATGAGTTACGTGCTAGACAGTGCTGAAAATTCCCCTTATTTTATTTGTATTGAAATAGGAAACGCTGACGATGAAATGATTTCCAAAAAACAACAGAAAGATGATATAAAATTTGGAGATAAGAAAGTTGATAAAATAAAAAATTCAAAGGTAAAAGCTATTTTTTATGATGAAAACAATGAAAGGGATAAAAATCATTTAGGGATGGAGAATAACGGTTTAAAATTTAGTAGTATAAAGAAAAATGTGCGGGAATCAATTGAAAAAAAACAAGAAAATTATGATATGGCAACAAAAGCACTTGAAGAGATTCCACACAATGAAGATTTTGTTTATAAAGATGATAAAAATTTTAAGGATTCGGATCTTGCCGCTGTTTCCGTTTTGGAAGTAAGCAAGATGAACGATATTTGCAATGATATTGATTCATATAGAAGTTTAATCGATGAATCTCAAATAACTACAGAAACAAAAAAATTAAATGATAGCGAATCTAAGGTTGGTTCAAACGATATTGATTCATCTAGAAGTGTAATCGATGAATCTAAAATAACTACAGAAACAAAAAAATTAAATGATAGCGAATCTAAGGTTGGTTCAAACGATATTGATTCATCTAGAAGTGTAATCGATGAATCTAAAATAACTACAGAAACAAAAAAATTAAATGATAGCGAATCTAAGGCCTGTTCAAACGATATTGATTCATCTAGAAGTGTAATCGATGAATCTAGAATAACTACAGAAACAAAAAAATTAAATGATAGCGAATCTAAGGCCAGTTCAAACGATATTGATTCATCTAGAAGTGTAATCGATGAATCTAAAATAACTACAGAAACAAAAAAATTAAATGATAGCGAATCTAAGGTTGGTTCAAACGATATTGATTCATCTAGAAGTGTAATCGATGAATCTAAAATAACTACAGAAACAAAAAAAATAAATGATAGCGATGTCGAATCAGGCCTTAATATAAGTCCAATCTATACGGAAAATAAAGCGAAAACACTAGATTGCGCAATAGAAACCGGATTCCAAGAAAATAATACTCAAAAGGTTGAATTTATTTTAAACAAGGAAAACCCACTCAATAAAGGTAAATCTAACAACCCTACCATATCTAGCATACATTCAATTCAGAACGGGATTTTAGAAAAGCAAAAAAAACACATGAGCATAAAAAACTCGGCTTATCTATTGCTCCAACTGTATAATCTAAAAAATGATACAAATTTTAAAACCTATGAAGTAAATCAAATAAAAGAAAAGATACTTCATAATTTCGAAAAATGCTATAGAAAAGGGTTTCATAAGAATGAAAAGCTACTAGATGAAGCGAGATCAAAGTCACTATCATGGGAAGAAATTAAAGAAATAATAAAAGAGAATAGTGATTTTAAAGATATAGATGGTTATGAAGTAATAAATGCAATAATAAAAAGAGGCAAGGACTTACGTCAAGAAGTTTTAGCCTTGCAAGTTTTGGATGAAATGAAAAAAATATTTTCTGAAGAAAAACTATCGATATACCTTAGAACATATAGAATAATGCTAATCGATAGTAAATCCGCAATAATAGAAACCGTAAACAATTTGGAATCTGTTCATGCTATTAAAAAAACAAACAAATGTTTAAAAGAATACTTTTTAAAAAGATTTACTGGCGAAAATGGTGGGGTTTCGTATAGTAAAGCTCTATCCAACTTTCTTGAATCACTCGTGGGATATTCATTGGCAACTTACTTATTGCAAATAAAAGATAGACACAATGGAAATATTTTGATAAACACAAAAACGGGAAGGCTGGTTCATGTTGATTTTGGGTTTATCTTGGGTGATCATCCGGGATTTTATAATGTCGAAAGAGCTCCGTTCAAGCTATCTAGTGAGTATATTGAAATGCTAGAAGATGGTCATGATATGTTCAAGTCATATTTTTTGGAAGGCTTTAGGGCACTCAGAAAGAATTCAGATAGACTTTGTAGAATTATTGAAATAATGACACATCCAGTGGTAGGTTCTTATGGGTTTTCTTCAAATACAACAAACACTGATAATAGCATCGGCTGTGTCAAGAAACACACCCTTACCTTGTTTAGAGATAGATTAAAGATGGAAATGGGCGATGCTGAAGTCGAGAAATATGTAGGAACCCTTATCGACTGGAGTTTATCATCCATGGCGACTGGTCTATATGATTCGTATCAATATTTTTCAAATGGCTATATGAAATAAAAATAAAATCCCCTCTAATAGCATATAAATTCTTCCAAAAAAATGTTTTTTTAACCTTTAACTATATTTTTGGCCTGAAATGCAGCGTTCTGATTTTAAATCGGATAAAAAGTACCCTTCGAATGAGAAACACACCTACATAACACAGTAAAAGTTGTCTATAATTAGCTTGGAATTTCATTTGATCATAAACATTCGTAGATTTTTAAGAAGCCAACTACTTCTACGATGTAACTAGTGCGAATATCTTATAGTTCATAAATAAAATAAACTACTTAAATTAGTTTTCTGTTCTATTTTATTTTTCATAAAACTCTCAAAATTTATAAGTATTATTTGTCCTTTTGACATATAAATTAAAATTTCCTACTTAATATTTATATCTTTTTATGATATAAACCACCAAAAATATTTTTAATAGGTTGGAATTTCTTGGGTAATAATTAAAATGCATAAGTTTTTTCAAAAAAAAATTCTATGGTAAATTTAATCATTATATAATATAGCTAAATTTTTTCGATCAAAAATAAATTGGATGAATGGATACTAATTTATGGTATTGGATTTCAAACTTTTTATTAATAACATCTTTCTTTCTGATTTTAAATAATGATTGATTAAATTTATATATTATTTGTTCCCGATACACCACATCATCATAAATCAGATGAAAATTAAGAAATTTTATTTTTACAATATTTTTTATGCTTAAGATTTTTATTTTATAATTTAAACTGCTCTGTGTTATTTTTCTTAGATGTGCAAAAAATATACATTTATTCATAAGTTAGTTTTTAATTATTAATTTCTCAAAAAGTCAAAACTTATACAGCTCTAAAGAGCGGACTATTTAAAATTATTTTATTCAAATCTTTTAATAGCATTCATTTATACATATTCTCTCCAAAGACCTATTTCAAGCAATTCCTTGAACCTATTGTTTGCCCGTATGTTTTGGCTGCCGTTAGAATTCTTAACTTTTAAATATAAGATTTAAGATACTCATATTAAAATACACTATTTAAGCTATTGTGACCTCGAAAAGAACTTACATATTCAGTAGCGTAAATTATAAAAAATCTGTGGTATTATAAAACTAGTGTGTGTCATTTAAATTTGTCTTGCACATTCATAAATTAAAACTATCCAAAGAAAAATTGGTTTCATTAATACTGAAATACCGAGAAACAATGATATTGTTTCAATCGATACTATTCTCTGGTATTTTTACTTCTTAAAAACTCTAAACTTCAAGTTAAATAATATCCGTTACTTCTGTTAAACATATTCTATATATCTCACAGATACCCATTTTTTATGTAAGATGTCTAATAATACAATTATTTAGAAGAAAATAATCATTAAAGACATCCTTTTGCTGTATTTTTGAAAGTTACTACGTATATAAATTACTGCAAAATTTGAACAAAAATAATGCGTAAATAATATTATTCTATATTTATAATAAGGTAATAATAAATACCATGAACTATGAACAGAAAATAAAGCAAAAATTATAATTATTAATTTAATTTGATCGAATTATTGTGATTCACATTTTAACGATGAGTCAGAAAAAAATTGTTATGACTATCTATTATACTAAAATTTCATTTATACGTAAAAAATCGTATATTCAAATAAATTCTTTTAGAAATTCAAAAAAAAATTGGGTCAATATATTTTGGGTTTTTAAATTTTCCTTAATAGATAAAAATACCGAATTTATAAAAATATTTCTTTTTGTTTTAAATGGATCATTTCTTTAGATGGATGTTAGACTTATTATTCTCCAAAGTATAAACTATTAATTAATATATGTATATGGTATGTCCCATACATAGAAAAGCAATTAATTTCCATGGATTAGATCAGATTTATAAATTAACTAAGAATATAATCAAAATGAAAATATTTTTATTGTGTCGAAATGTTATGATTTCTCAGTTATTTAGTGTTTCATGTACTTCTATAGATGATGAAGATGTGATCGATGATATTAAACATAGCATAGAAACGTTTTTTAGCTTTAAAGAGGACATACCGGGAATTTCTAATGAATGTGAAGCTATTTCTGAGGAAGAGGAAAATAAAAGTCAAACCAAGCTGACCCGAAACTGTTTTTCCCATACGAATTTAACCCCTGATGAATTTCTAGAAAAAAATCCTGATCGAAATATTGACAATTTTCTTTCTGTGAGGAACCAGTACGCGTTTTTTATGGAGAAGCACTATCTACCATCCGTTGATTTATTAATGGATCCTAATATCCAGAAAGAATGCAATCGGATTGGTAGAAGTTATTATAAACTTGAAGCGGAAAAAAATGATGAAAAATTCTCAACTATCAAAATTATATATAATGTAATAAAATTTCTATCGATAAGGGCATATACATTAAAAGATTCAAAATCTAGAATAATTGACAATCTTGATATTAAAGGGTTTCATTGTTCCCCCGATTTAAATTGGACATTTTATGCTATTTACAAGACACCTATTCAAAAAGAATCTTTTGATGAAAAAAAATACATAGTGACGTGGAATTTAAAGGATGTGGAAGGTATAAATAGCCTATATGATTTGGATTTCAAAATGTCTGTTTTGAGTGTAGACGGTAATATAGAACTTGAAAACCAATATGATAATTTTTTCCGTTTGGATAAAAATAAAGGTATAGTAGGTGAATCCGGGCCAAAAAAATTTGATTTCGGATCGGATTTCTGTATTTTCTTGGTTTTAATTGTCGCTATTTTCGGATTTGCAGCACCTGCTACTTTATCTTACTATTTTCTCTAATAATTAAATTTTAATCGTATAAAATGCGCTGAATTTTATTCTTAGAATAATAATCTGTATATTTTACCTTTTCATACATTATTCCCATATATCCTGTAGATTCGTGCCAAATATTAATCTATAAATTTTAAAATTCTCATTTAATTTAGAAAATAATAATGAATTAGCCTGTGCTTAAATACCAGGAAAAGAAATGCAATGCAACATTTACCAGCTAAATTTCCATCTTCAAAGATATTTTATTTTTATTTTGTAAATTATGTGTAGATAATAGTTAGAAAAACCCTACTTAGCTATTTTTAATTCTTTTATAACCCAGAACAAAAAAGTTATTTTAGTTAATTATATATAATAATATACAAAAATAAAAAATCGTTGATTCTTAATAAAGTGAAATTTTATTTCTACTTTATTATTGATGCATTATATTTTTTTCTTTCTCTAGCTTATCATTCGATAAAAAGATTTTATTTTAATATATAAATTAGTATTAATGATTCGTAATAAAATATTCTGATTTATTGTAGTTATTGTATAAAGACAGAGCCTTTACCGTACTTATATTTTAAAAAAAATTGCTCTTTTTTTAAAAAATTTAAAAATACCCCAGTTGGAATTCAAAAAAAAATATATAAATTATGTGTAATATGATTATACAGATTTAAGAACGATTTTTCATTCCAAAATCAAATACCATGAAAAATTAAATTTTAAACATTATAAAAAGATTATTAGGTTTAAAATATATTGGAAAAATCATTTTATATCAAATTTGAATCATATAAATAAAAACTGCTTTTTAATGGTTTAATAATAATATTTGCATATTATAACAAATGTAAAAATTATATATATTTTGTTTTCTTATAAATACTTTTATTGATTGAAAGTGGTTAGAGCAGTCAAGAAAATAAAAATAATTAAATTTATGAATTAATGTGTCACATTGTAAGGAAGTCATGAAAAAAATCGACCACCTTGCAACAAAATGTTGGGGCCTGATTACACACGAAAACACAATGAAATCGTAAGATGTCTTCATTTTCTTCTTCCAAGACGATACACCTTTAAGAAAACCAAAAAGATCAGAATTCACATACTACAAGATATCTGTATAACGAAAATGCAGAAATAAAGGTTGATACTAGAATAAACACAGATATATAGATCAAAAAATAGACCTGATATTTTTCCATACGATAAAAAGAAAATATAATTATGTTGATTGAAATAGGTATAACTAGCCTTGATGACTTAACTGAAGTTGAGAATGAAAAATATAGGAAGTATGACATCTTGGCGAATGAAATTGGTTTAATTTACAAATGTAAAACAAGAATAATACCATATGTAATGACTTGGGATGAGTGGTTATAAAATTTCATCAAAAATATGTTAAGGAGTTAAAAATCCCAGACGAATTAGAAGCATAAACCAAGCTCACACACTTCGCAAAAAACTTGAACTCATCTCATTTGAGATAAGAATAGCAGTTGATGAAAATATATCAGGGGGAGGTGTCAAAAGATGTATCAAGGAGTTGTGCAATATTCCCAATGAGCTGACCACGTCTAAGTTGATAAAAAGAAACTTAACCCACAAATAAATAAAGTAATTGAATTAATGTGATTTCTAGGCTGTTCTATCGTACATACCCATAAAAAATTAGTAAAAATATAAATATTCTACTTTAAAGACCTATTTTTTCGTAAAATAGTTTGGAAGCAATTTTATCCATTTAAATATCTCTACTGCAAAAATGTAAATGCATACACAATATGGGATTTTGTAATATTAAAAAACTTAATTGGTGACTATAAATGATCTTAGAAGAGTTTTTGGTTATTTTTAGCACATATTACAAGTTTTAAGACTTTTTTTGAGTTTATCACAAATTTCAAAGTAAATCGAATTATGGTTTAAGCAAATACTTATTTGCCAATATCATAAATTTATTTTTTATTAATTATAAGTGCATATATAATTCAGGAATGTTATTTAAAATAATTTGAATTCTACCTTAGATTCATGATAAGAACAAAATATGTATATACTAAAGAAAGAACATTTTTTATATGTAATCTGGGGTAGTATATTACTCACGGTAAAAAACCATATAACATTTTGAAATATTTAAAGATGCATGAAATGGCTAATAATATTTTTTTTGTAAAAGATCACTTATCTATATACTTGAACCACGATATTCTTCAAAATAAACGGCTTTTTATATTTTATGAAATAAAGATTAGCTCATATTTACTTTTGTATTTTATAGTATCATAAATGGAAAATTAGTTTATATGTCGCACTAAAAATTACTATAAATCAAATCCTTTCAGCTATAAATGTGATATATGAATAAAACATAATAAGTTATAAATGTGATATATGAATAAAACATAATAAGTTATAAATGTGATATATGAATAAAAAATAATAAGTTATAAATGTGATATTTTATTTCTATGATGTCATGATACTCTTAAAATACCTTGAAAAATATACCTGCTTCTAAAATCACAAGATGCCCACCCATAGTACGTTTTTTAATAAATTAATTCATTCGGTTTTAATACTATCTAGGAATTTTGGCTTTTATTTTATAGTATGTGTTTGTGTTTTGTTTCACAAAAGACCCTTTGTTATCACTTGATGCTTCAGAAAAAAAATATTCTGTACAAATCATTGTTATGATTTATTTCAAATTTAGAATTTTTCTTATTATTTATATTCTGATCCTTTTTCTTCGAATAACTAAACTTTTTTTTACATCACATACTTTTTTACCTTTATCCAACATATTTTTACATATTTCATGCAAAACTCTAATACTTCTTTCCTTCTACACAATTTTTCGATTTTTATAATTGTATTTTTGATTAATCGTGAATTTAATGTGTTTCACTTATCATTTTTCTCTCAATGTTGCTTTATGTGCTTCTGCATATACTGTCTTTTACGAAATCTGACACGCATTCATGAATTAGTTGGTTTTATAATTAAAGACGCACTGAAATTATTTTGAAACATTTAAATGCAATTAGGAGATAAATTATTGCATTACCATTGAATAAACGCGTAGTATAATAGCTTAGAATTAATAATCAGAATTGTTTTGTATCATATTAATATATTGACCTCATGTGTAACCAGTTTATATTTTAGTATCGGTTAAATACTATTGGCTATTGTCATATATTTCGGATATGTTTTTATTTTCGTAAAATCATTGATATCTAAATAAATGATATGTTTGTATTTGAATAGTTCGGCATAAAGAGAATGGCTATTTTCGCATATCTGTTTCTTTTTTAGCTGGTATTTTTGTATTTTGATTGCCCTTAAAATATTTTATTAGATTTAAAATTTTACTAAATTGAAAGAAATAATCCGTATATTTCAATATGAAAAACAATTTCAATTATAAATCCTATTAAATAGATACACTTTCGTGTGTATTTTTAAAATTTTGTAGCATATCTGTGTTTTTTTATTCTGTTCATAAAGCCTACTGATTTATTATTAATAATTGTACCTATATTACAATTCTATAAACAAATTGTAGTTTTCATATTTCTAATTCGATTCTACAAACTATTTTTGAATGATTTAATTTTATGTGCGGTTTTTTTAGAAGGCTTAATTATGTGGAATGCAATCGATATGAATAGATACCAGTGTTTCGCTTTAATTCGGTATTACTTTTTATTGAAATTGATTAATATTATTTAAAAATATGGATGATAACTATCATTTTCAAAAATATTTTTAATTAGGATCTTTGGAGATGTAGGTGTTTTAGCCAGTTTATGCTTACGAAACGAAGGGACCTTTGATTTTTTAGCCTACATTATAATAAAATAAAAACTCTTAATAGATACAAATATTTGCAAAATTAACTTTGTAATGTAAACAGCGCATAAAATAAAAAAAAACTTATTATCTTTTTATAAAATAATTATGATTGAATAATGTATCAAGTATAGTTCAGAATATATATTTCAGCTATAATTGTGCTAAAATAACCTTTTAATATACATTAGCTGTCTTCAAAATATATAATGGTTGAACAATGTATGTAAACAGCTCTGAGAATAATTAATTTTTGCTGATTTATGGGTTAATTTTGGTATTGTAATTTTATATTTTCTCTTAAGCATAGCGTGGTTGATTTCCCGTGGGCACATCATATCTATCCACTTGGTTCTATCCTCTTCTCTCACATATTCTTAATATGTGACTCTTTTCAAGACCTATTAGTTCAAGAGTTTTCCTCAATCCTATAGTTTGAACATAGGCCTCTATTTGATTTGTGACTTCAAGTTCTTTTTGTGTGAATGATTATAACCCTTAAATATTTATGCCTCTATTTGATTCTTAACTTCAAGTTCTTAAAGGAAAGAATAATTAAAACTCTTTAATATGATGCACACTTATATTTTATTTGTGACTATAAGTTCTTTCTGGGAAGAATAATTAAAACTTTTTAATATGATGCACACTTATATTTTATTTGTGACTATAAGTTCTTTCAGTGAAGAATAATTAAAACTTTTTAATATGATGCACACTTATATTTTATTTGTGACTATAAGTTCTTTCTGGGAAGAATAATTAAAACTTTTTAATATGATGCACACTTATATTTTATTTGTGACTATAAGTTCTTTCAGTGAAGAATAATTAAAACTTTTTAATATGATGCACACTTATATTTTATTTGTGACTATAAGTTCTTTCAGTGAAGAATAATTAAAACTCTATAATATTATGCACACTTATATTTTATTTGTGACTCCAAGTTCTTTCAGGGAAGAATAATTAAAACTCTATAATATGATGCACACTTATATTTTATTTGTGACTTCGAGTTCTTTCAGGGAAGAATAATTAAAACTCTATAATATGATGCACACTTATATTTTATTTGTGACTTCAAGTTTTTTCAGGGAAGAATAATTAAAACTCTATAATATGATGCACACTTATATTTTATTTGTGACTATAAGTTATTTCGGGTAGAAATAATTATAACACTGGAATATTGATAGCTATTTTCAAAATCATATAATATTAAATAATGAAATGTTGATAGTGTTAAAGCTATTTTCCATCTTCTCAAATAAAATAATGAAAAAAATAACATCTAAAACAACTTTTAATGATAATATATGTGTTGTTATTTTTCAGAACTTATAATAATCATTGAAAGAACGAATCCAAATATTAAAATAAGTTCAACACCAGACATCATAACAATAAAACTCAGAAAAAACTTTCCATTTTTGTTAATAGCATCGTATCCATGTTTACATGCAGAAGAAAAGGCTTTTCCACTGAAAAATCCGCAGAGTCCTAAAATAAGACTCCCAAGTAAAGAATTAAAAGATCCATTGAGACATTTATTTTCTATTATGCCTGTTTCTGGGATAATAGGTATATTGTGGAGAACCAATATTGCTATAATCATGCCATACATAAAAGTTGTTGAGGCCATTATGATACCAATATATGCGTTTGTTACTATTGATTTCTTTTGACAGTATAGAATTGAAGAAACCCCAGCTGCAGTAACTCCTTCACATGCTCCGTATGCTGAAAGTCCCATTAAAAGTATAAGAGATATGCTCCATATGAAATATGCATTTTCTGGGTCCATTGATATTGAAGGGCATAATTATTCAACAATGATTTGATTAATGATCGAATCGAATAAAATCGTATTATCTATTTCTCTATAATAGATATAGCTTAAACAGATTACTTAAGCCTTTTATGTGTCTTTAAAGGTTATAATAATTTAAATGAATCATTCTTTGACATTTATATAAATTGATTTTAGAACTTACGTATTATCAAATTCTTAATTTTGTTTATTTTTTCAATGAAACCATTCAATTATTTTACAATAAAATTTATTGTTTTTATTTTCTTATTATTTCTAAGATTTATACATTATTTTTGATTATCTTATAAATAATAGTATGTCTGCGATATATTGATCTTTAATGCAATGTTTTCAATTGACACTCATATTTTTAAATAAATTCGAGTGTTTATTTTTATGCTTTAAATTATTGCCTGCTAAATAGAATTTGCTAATTAAATTATATTCTTATTTTTCCTGTTGATTATTTTCATCAATATCTAATCTTGTAGCTTGCAACATAAAACCCATTTCTTATTTTGAATAAGGGTGACTTTTTATAAGTTACTATCCTTTAAGAAACAAAATAGTTAAATTCTATTTTATTTCTTTTGAATAAGAGTGTACTATACCATATTGTTAAACTTCAAGAACTAGAATAATTTCAATTAAATTTTTATTTCTTTTAATTAAAACAAATTTTATCAAGTATTTACGCTTATAATATGAAATCATTTCAAAATGGAGCATTTGAAATATTTTTATTTGAATATTCTAATAATTCTAGACTTTAAACTTCTTTTTCTATCAATTAAAAAAGAAATAAAAAAACACAGTTTAATGATACTTTTATAAATATACATAATAATACAAGATTGATAATTTAAAAATTTTGTCTTAAGATAAGCCTTACCACCAAACTAAAGGAAATTAAAACTATGGATTTTTTCACGGCTTTATGTTATTTAATTCATTTTTTTACATTCTTCCATATATATTGAAAGAATAAATTAATAATTATAATCTAATATTATCGATTTAAAATAAATATTATCAATAAAAATCCCGAATAATCCAAATAACTATATAACTACATCTATTGTGAATCTATTGCACAGTTCAATTTGTAAATTAATATATTTACCAAACATTTTTGGCTGAAATTATGATTTATTAGGATCTCGTATTTCATATGCTAATAAGATTCGGATTACTTGAAATAATTGAAAAAAATCCAAAACATTCAATATATTTTAAAATGATAGTTTTGAAAATTATTTTGTGTATTAATAACATAGAAAACTTAAAAAAAGCTGTTGCGAATTATTTATTTCATACTATGTGGGTTCTATACTTATTGTGTTCTTTTGTTTTCCACAAAATTATATAAAAATAATCGAAAAACACTATTATTTTCTTTTCACTTCTTTACTAATTCACATTTTATATATTTGTTTCTAAATTAATTCGAAGCTCTATGATAAACGAAATGAATATATAAAATAATTGTACAGAAAGCTTATATTTAGCATACTATGATTTTAAAATCCCCGTACACGTGTTTCTAAATAATTTCTGAAGCTTTCACTCAATAAAAAAATTTTTATCATAAAATAATTGTACAGAAAGCTTATATTTAGCACATTATGATTTTAAAATCCCCTTACACGCGTTTCTAAATAATTTCTGAAGCTTTCACTCAATAAAAAATTTTTTATATAAAATAATTGTACAGAAAGCTTATATTTAAACATATTATGATTTTAAAATCCCCGTACACGTGTTTATATGGCTTTGTATCGATTTAAAACGTAGGAAACATGCCTAGATATCAACTGAACATTATTAAAACATTTGCGGATAGTAATACAAAATAGTACTAAAAAGAATGTGAATCCAAAACGATTAAGTCAATAAAAGAATTTCGAAAAAAATTACACGGATTAAACAGCAATATATGTTCGGATCACAAAAAAATTTAATAAAATATGATTTTCAATCATGTGGTGTTATTCTACACTTACACGATATCAAAGTGTCTTGTTCAATTCTCTTTAGCTCATGAATTTATTGAGAATAAAGACTAGAAGATTTGGGATGTATACAATTCCAATTATCGTAGCGATAAAATAAGAATGCCCATAAACTTTCAATGAATATAAGACTATTATACCTTAAATTGTATAGAACACAAATAGAAAAATACAATAAACTGGCTTCATTAATGTGTATATTCGATCCAAAAATATATATATTGTGCAATAGAAAGAATCTAGTGCCCCTTTTTTTAGTAAAATATAAAATTGAAACAACACATTGGAAAACATTTTATGCCGATTCAACTAAACTATTATATAAATTAATTTTCTTTTACCTAAATGTACTAAAATAATAAAAAAACAAAAAATTGATAAACACTATATAATGTTTCTTTTTATATAGTAAGCAAAACAAGCCATGCATGATTTAAAACAATAAAAAATCTAGTAATAGGAGATCCTGAAAGGAAATTATAATTAATTAATGTTTACCCCCAAATCATCCCTAATTCAAAAAACCTTACATGCAATGATTTTATAATTGCTGTAAAAGAACTTGATATACATTATAACTTAAGTTTGAATTTAGCATTTCAAAGATACGATTTATTGGCAGATTCGATTAAATACTATTAAAATTATTTATGTAGTTTAATTTTCTACCTTATTAATTATCCATTTATTTTGAATATTTTTTTTTATAAAATAAAAAGATTTTTCATTAATATAATGTTCCCCACAAAATTCATTTGATATCAATACTTTATATTCAAACCATTTGCATTATTAAAACCAAGAAGCAATAAAGGGCTAAAAAATATTTTCATTAAAATATACAAAAATAAAGGCAATTCAAAGCTAAAAATAATTTTTTTTAAACATTATACGGTGAAAAGTCGATCTTAATTCAAAATTATTAAACAATTCTATTTTAAAATCTTGTTATGATAAAATGCGTTCCATCAATGCGCCTTTAATTTATTTATGATTTATAAATAGCTTCGTATCCATTTAAATACGTTTTGTGCATTGAATTTATGTAATATTTTATACTATCCTAGTTTTATTTTTTAAAAGACCAATTTATGTGTTTCTATAAGAAAGCGGATCCTTATTTTCGCGTAAATTTTGAATGAGCAAGAACCTTTTGTTCAAAAAATAAATTGTCAATATTGTAAAAAAAAATGTTTTGGTTGTTGATAAGACCATGTGATAGAGAAAAAAGATATAACTACTAAGTATTTAGAAGATTTTTGCAATAAAATAATTTAAGTGATAGTATAAAGTAATAATATGCATATTTGAAAAATAACCAAGTTAAGCTTGAAATGTTATTATTATTTATTTATGGGTTAATTTTCTTTTTATCGATTTTATCTATTTAGACGTGTTCAGCGTGTTGGGAATATTGCACAACTCCTTGATGCATCTTTTGACACCTTCCTCTGATCTATCTTCATCAACTGCTCTTCTTCTCTCAAATGAGATGTGTTCAAGTGTCTTGCGGAGTGTGAGAGCTTGCATGTATGCTTCTACTTCGTCTGGTATTTTTAACTCCTTAACATATTTTTTATGATATTTTGTGACCACCCCATCCCAAGTCTTCACATATGTATGGCATTATTCTTGTTTTACATTTGTAAATTAAACCAAGTTCGTTTGCCAAGATGTCATATTTCCTATATTTTTCATTCTTTAAGCTTGAAATATAAAGTTTTATAAATAAAATTTATCCGTAAATGAATTATTTAATCGATCAAAGGGAAGGCATGTATTACATAACCTTTGATCTATTAAGCATCAGAATCATCCTATTTTTAAAATTTTGAATATTTCATTTGGAAAAAAAATAGAAAATATTCGTTCTATGAATCTTATAAGTTCTAAAAAAATTTATTTTGTGTTTATTATGTTATTAACTTGTATCACAAATATGTAACTATTATATGAAAAATTAAAATGATATTTATATGAAAATACATCTTCATATATAGGTAATTACTACAAAAATACGTATTTCTGCAACTCAAAGCATCTTATGGACGTCTTTAATCGTAAAAATTCGCTAGATTTTGAAATTTATACCATGATAAAACATATAAATGGGATTTTATTTTTCTTTTAATAAAAACTGTTTTCATAAAGGTTTTCAAAATTAAAATTTTATTTGTAGTGGATAATTCAAAAAAGCTATTACCATATAATATACTAGAGAATATTTTAGATCAATTTAAAGCCTAGATAATATAGGAATTATTGTGAAATGTAGTCTTTATACCATTTTCCTAAACATACTTGTAATTTGAGTTTATAAATATCGTATCATTATTTATTTATGCATATATCGAATCGTTTCCGGTGCTTTGTTTATATTGCTTTTAGAAAAATACGATGGTAACCAATCCGTAGTTATAATTATTAGATATAAATTATCAAAAGGTATTTTTATTCACTCAAATTCATAAAATTTTAGACTTTTTCACAAAAATAAAACAAATAGTTTGGTATTTATATATTTTTTATGCCTTTCAAATTATGTTTTTTTTATTCTGCTATATACATATAACTTGGTTTTCAAATAATAATGTCTAACTGAATTATAGTATATTTATTAAACTATAAATTTCAAAAGGTATTTGTTCCTTTATAAATCATAAAGTTTGAAGCTTTTTACACAAAATGAAACCAATTGCTATATAATTTATATATGTATTGTTTTTTATCCTCTTTAAATTCGGTTTTAGCACTATAATTACCCATTATAATCAATACGATCTTTAATTTTAGAGTTTGATTAATAAGAAAAAAAAACACAAATCATATAAAAAAATTACATATCCTATTTCTATTTTTACTAGTGGTTTCTATATTTTTATGCATACTAGCGATTTCTTTGGATCAGAAACTTAATCTAAAGTTTACTTTTCGTGCAATTCGATTATTTCTAAAAAAATATGGTAAATAAATATAAAATAAAAAATTTCTATTAGCTGTAATTTAAAATTTTAGAGTTATAAATTTTATGTCTCTAAGAGGTTATTGTAAGCTTTTATGCTACTATAAAGCATTTGGGAAAAAAATAATAGATATTTTTTACAACCAGAAAAGAAAAGTAACAATATATAATATAAAAATTTTGTATAGGTTTTTGAAATAATCAGGATGTGTTTGAATATAAAATGAAGTGATACAAATGAATCAAAAAATTCAGGATTTGTGTTTTATTAAATAACACTATACTTCTAGACTGGACTATGCGCAAATTTATTACTAAATAACACAAACACATTGTATAATATTAAATCAATATTTTCTGTAAAAAAACTATGCTATATTTATCAATATATTTAAACAAATTATGGCAAAAAAAGATGAATATTTCAGCCATACATATAAAATAAAAAACTATATTTTTATTTAAGAGTTAAAAGCAAGATTTATTTTCAGCTATATGATATAAAATAATAAACCATATTTTTTTATAAGAGTTAGAAGCAAGATGTATTTTGAAACATATACGATGAAAAACGACTTTTTTGGAGAAAATAATAAAACTATATTTTTATATAGAAGTGAAAATAAATCTGATATTGGGAGATAAGTCAAAATTCGAATCCACAAATATTTATTTGAGAAGTGTGGTATTTTTATAAGATATTATTATTTATCTCGATCGTTTTTATTTCGGATAAAACTATGATATGGTCCGACTTCTTCTTAACCAAACAAATTTCGACTTTCTTTGAGTCTGAATCGTAAAATACAATCGAAGTTTTTTGGAAAATTTTATAATTACTTTCGGTTCCTTTGTCCCCCTTAACATTGATATAAATATCATCCGAAATATCAGAATTAAGTATACTAACATCAATATTTAATGGAAAATTAAATTTTCTACTAATTTTACTGGATGTAGAAAAGCACAGCTTATTAGTTTCAAAACACTCAGTGTTTTTTATAATGCTGATTATTGAAGGGATTTCGATGCTATCATAATGTATACCCGATAAAATAAAAAGCTTTTCGATACTGAAAATTTCCCCCTTTTTATAAAAATTTAGTAAAGCCTTAAACAAATCATAATAGAATTGTGTTGTTCGATTGTGAATAAATCTTTTTCTAAATATATTTTTGTACTTTTGAATGTTTTTTTGTCTTGAACCTATATCATTTTCCATATAATTTATGAATTCTAACAGAAAGGATTTTAGATATGTGGTATTTCCCGTTTCAATCTTTACTTTCTTTTTGAATTCATCTTCTTTCTCACATAACTTAGGTTCCTTTTTTAGATCTTTGAGCTCATTATAAAATAAAATTTTTGTAAAATTTTTAGGTAAAGGTATTTGATGCCGTTTTTTCATTAACTCTGAAATAATTATTGTGTTTAAGAGATTTTCAGGTTCATTTAGCATACAATTTTTCATAAGCAAGACATTTTGAGGCTTTTGATAGATATAAATCAATCCATCCAAATTATTATTAACGATTTTACGAAAACATAAAAATATTTTATCGTTTTCAATATTCCTTTTCAATAGTTTTTTGATTTTCTTATAACAATATATCAATGCTTCTTTTTTATAACACAAGATTGGAATAATATCGTACAAATTAGATTTCACTTCATTGTTTTTTTCTTCAAAATTACAAAATATAAAATCGAGTATCTCCTCATTAGCATAAATTCGAAACTTTTTTACTATTTTTAACATCCATGATGAAGCTTTTTCCTTTACTGTTTCGATTTCATCATTAAGAACATCAATAAGAAAATCAAAGGTGACACTCGCCATTTCATGAGTCTTAGTAAGAGAACAAATTGATTCTACTGTATTACATCTAACGGTTTCATTTTCATCTTCAAAACCATGCACGAAGCTTCCAGCCGTTATATCATCATCAGTATAGTTTTTTGACGTTAATTGTTTTATGCTTTCACAATCTATTTTTGTAAATTTCTTCAGAGAGCTTACTGCTGTTATTCTGATCAATAAATCAACATCATTGACCATCTCACATACCCTTTTAAATACTTTTTTGAGGTTATCAACTGGAAGCGTATCGATAAAGTTCTTTTCTGTTAATTTTTCGACTGCTTTTAATCTTAAAAATGGACATGTTTCGTATGTATATTTTAAAAAATCGATATGTGGTGATAATTTAGCTAAAACTACCTTTCGAATATTTTTACACGGATCATCGATGTATTTTAATAAAATATTTGTATCTTCTGTTTTTAAAATTGCCTCTTTGCGCAAACGAGAATCTTTATCGGTCAGAAATATTTTACTATCTTCTTCATTTAGAATTTTTATGTACTGTAATTTTATTTCAGAATGGCATTCGGGAAGACAATCTTTTTTGATATAAAAGTCAAGATTCTGTATTGTTCCTGTTTCTAGATCGTTTTCAAGATTTAATATAGCTTCACATATATGAAATGGTAATGGTTCTCTAATATTAAGGCCGGGAAGCATACTTGGGTAAAGAAATAAATATCTATAAAAGTTCAGTCTATAATAAATTTTATTCTATACTACTTGGTTAAAATACAAGTTAAAGAATTCATAATACAAAGCACATAATTTTATCATTCAAATAACATTAAAAGTTTATAATTTAATATTATACAACGTAAACCCAAAAAAATTTATTTATTTACTAGAAACAAATTATTGATGGATAAAATAATATTTTAGGCACAAAAATAACCAAAATCAGTTTCATTTTTCATTATAATATAAATTCATATATTTAATGTTTTTAATAGAAATATTGCCTCTAAAAAATTCATATTTTGAAATAAAACAACATCTTTTTATTAGATATAAAGTATAATAGTACATATATCTACTGGTAAAAATTTAAGCCTATAAAATTGCTTTTATTACCAGATATTTGCATCGTATAGTAACAATCGATTATTAACGTAGAGTTCTGAACAATTATAGTAAATGAAATTACTTTTATTATGAAAAATATAACAGGTTTTTTATTTATGGGCTAAATTTATAGTTGTAATTTTAGTTTTTGTTTTCAGGCACAGCTTGCTTTATTCTCTCTGCGCATAGTGTATTTATACTTTCGGCTATCCTCTCCTCTCCAAAGTCTTCTTCAATACCTCTCCTTCTTTCGAGACCTATTAATTCAAAGGTTTGTCTTCATCCCAAAGTTTTTATATATTCCTCAACCTGATTCGTGACATCTAGTTTTTTATGGTACTTTTTATGATATCTTGTCGCCACACCGTCCCATTTTATAACATATGGGATAATTTTTGTCTTGCACGTGTATATAAATGAAAGCTCAGATGCTAGTAGGTAATGTTTCTACAATTTTCCGTTTTCAACTATGTTTATATTGTTAATACTTGCCTCGCCAATTGCGATCAGAGTGATGTAGTTCCTTTTTATCATATACAAGAATATCAGGTCTGTCATTCGATAAATCGATGGCTGTTTTTATCCTTGTATCTACTTTGATCTCCGCGAATTCGTTTTTCATTATTTATTGTACAGAATGTCTGTGTATTTTCTTAGTTTTTTTGAAATTGTATTTTCTCGCCAACATAAAGTGAATAAATCTTACAATCTCTTTGTGTCTTCTTGTATACTCATAACCAGGCATTTTTTTACATCTGCTTGTTAAGTGGTAGACAGTTTTAAAAATGTCGTAATAGTGTGAGCATCTTGATCTTTTTCCAAATAATATGTTTCTATCCAGAATAAAACAGAACCTTGCTTCTTCTGATGGTCTGATATTTCCATATTGAACCCATTTTGAGGATTAACAGGTTATTATTATATTTATCGAATATTAATAATTTAAAAAAATTATGTGTATAAAGATTTGTTTTTATCATCAGATATGACTGTTTCTTATTAGATTTATCTATTACTAAAAATATAAACATATATAATTGTTTTTATTATCGGATATAACAGCATCTTGTTAGATTTATATATTCTAAAATTTAGATTTAAAAAAGATTTTATAATATCATTTATACAGTTTATTATCAGAGTTATCGATTATTATTATATGCTTGTATAACATTATAGAAAATCAAATCGCTTATATTGTCTTATATAATAGTATCTTACTGCTGTATCAATTATTATTTCTTTAAAAATATCTTAGCATGTATAATTACCTTTAATTTCTATCGAGCAAAGGTGAAATTTATACTATTACTGAATTTTCTGTAATTAAAGTTCAAAGATAAATGTTTTTACGACAAATTTTGAGAAACATCTGCTTTTTTCCGCCTTACGAGCTAAAACAAATATTTGCGTGAATATGATATCTTATGTTAATAAGCACACTAAGATTATGTTTAACTTATTTTTTGCAATTTTTTTAATCTTTTTAAGTTTTTGTGATGTAACAAATGCTTGTATATTTACAATATATTATGATATAGGCTTTCATACTACATTATTCGCACCCATTACACAGATTCTAAAATTTTTTACCTTAAAATAGATATTGTTGTGGACATAAGGCTTTTTTATTGCGTTTATAAAATCCTCACAAATAAAATAAATTTACTGATAAATGTTATGTAATTTCAAGGTGAATTGTGATATCTGTAATAATATCAAATATATTAACGGTGTTCTTGTATGCTTAAAATTTGTTATTTTTTTATTTATATCTTAATTATTTTTGCAAAACAGATTGATCATTTATCATCCATAAACTTAAATAATAAATTTATATTTTTTCGTCAATTAAACTTTTCATCTAATATATTTTACTGGTATTAGAGATTAAACAATAAACTAATTAAACAGATAGTTTATACGGTCGTATTCAGAATGATTTGTCTTTTCAAATGTATGCCTAAAATTTTGTTTAAGAAATCCAAACACAAAAAAAGAATTATGAATGTGACAACAAATTATACCAATGCCCCAAAGACAATAAAACATTTCTAACGCTGATTATTATTTTTGAACAATATAATTCATATGAAACAAGATTTATTGAAAGATATTTATATGAAAAATTATAAATAATTTATATTATATTTATTTATTGTTAATTTTCTTTTATCAATTTTATCTATTTAGACGTGGTCAGCATATTGGGAATATTGTAGAACTCATTGGTGCATTCTTTGACACCTTCCCCTTATCTATATTCATCCACTACTCTTCTTCTCTCAAATTTGATGAGTTCAAGTGTCTCGCGGATTTTGAGAGCTTGCATGTATGCTTCTACTTTGTCCATGATTTTTAATTCTTTAACATATTAAAAATTATAAATAATATCTGAATTTATACAAAAAAAATCAAATATTATGAAAAGTCTGGTTTATCATAAACACGAAAAAATGCTAAAAACATATATAAATAAGAAATAATGTGTCATGAAAACTTTAAAATTAAATAATAAAGAAGTTTTACAAGAAAAAAAATAAATAAAAATGCACGCATGTAATAAAGATGATATAAATGAAAAAAACTCATTATTAATATATAAGAATGTCATAAATAGAGAAAAATCTAGCTTTATGTAATTTAAAGTTATAAATTGCGATAAAACTTCTTATTAATATATAAGAATGTCATAAATAGATGAAATACTGGATTTATGTAATAATAAAGTCACAAATAAAAATAAAACTTCTTATTAATATATAAGAATGTCATAAATAGAGAAAAAACCGAATTTATGCAATAAAAGAGCCTTATAAGAGATTTAAATACGAAGACAATAATAATCGATTAGAAGTCTCATATTATTAAGAAAAAGGACGTATTTTTTGTAAATTTCCGAATATTTACAGAAATACAGTCACAAAAAAACACCAAATTTGTACTTTAAAGGTCATATCAGAACTAAATGACCTAAATTATAAAGAAAAGCTGTCACAAATGATAAATTTTTCATTTGTAAAATAAAAATAGATTTTCAAAGTAAAGTACTGGTTCGTATAAATAAAGGACATTAAAAAGAAAAAAATATATAGAAAAATATAAATAGAAAGGCATTAGAGAAATATCTAGATTATAAAATAAAAGATCTATTATGAAACAACTTTGGATTTATATTAATAAGAAAGTCATATGATGAAATTATATAGATTGATAAATAAAAAGCCATATTTGAAAAAAATTTAGATTATATTAATAGAGAAATAATATGAAGAAACCCCCAAATTTACATAAAATAAAGTCTTAATTAAGAAACCTTTAATACATACCTACAAAATATTAAATAATACAACAAAAAAAAACGAAAATAATGTTCAGAATTGGTCATTATTATTCAATAATTGCGAGAAAATATATTGGTATTGAATAAATATGTCAAACAATAAAACCAAATATTAAAATTATATATATTTCATCTATAATGAAACTACTTAGTGCATATAATATTTTTTTAATCTTTCATTCCTCTAAACAAAATTTTTTTAATAAATAATAGGAAAATCTGAATGCGTTTGCATCTATGCTACGAAACTAATGCACAAATAATGTTTTTTACTCTATTAATCGGGTTCCTGTCCATAAATTCATAAAAAGAGATGAATTTGGAATGACTGTTTGATTATATTTAATAAATTTTAATCTTAAGATAATTTCAAAAAAAATTTATAACTTCTGTTCTCAAATGAATCTTCTTATATTTCATTTAACAAATATTAAGTCTTAATGGGCAATAAAATATAACGAAGGGGCATTATATGAAACTAAAGCACACATATGAATGCGCCTTAATGACTCGATGCGTAAAAAAAAACAAAGTTATTTAATTTTAGTATTGAGAGCACATTTTTGATTAAAAGGCAAAGAGGATCATTTTAAACGTCAAATAATCATAATTTTTAATTTATTAAACATGAAAATTTAAGATTAACAAATGGTTTCGTACTACAGCGATCACTTGTTGATAACTCTATATGATATTAGCTTATATTTATGTGTATTTTATACTATATCACCGATTAAATTAAATTTTGAGGATTTACGGATGTAATTATTGCATATTTTGCCCAAAAAAGCCCTTTTTTTATATTTTGGATTATATGAGGATATTTAAGTCTTTCATCGCTATTTATAGGTTAATCGTGCTTTTCTACACCGAATAAAATACATATTTTGTGGGTATCGAAAAAATAAACATAATCCGATATTTACATAAAATAATGCCATTTTAAATCTTACACTCCATAAATATTTTTTCTTCATTTTAATAGTATGATATTGAAGTATATTTTTTCAATTTATATTACAATAAATGCCTATAATTTTATATACGATTCCCAATCTGGTTTATTATTTATATATCCATGCACTGTATTTTTAGTGTCATAGGCCACATTAAATTTATTGTTCAATATAGTTTTCTATATTTTTTACAAATCTGTTATCATTGAAACATATTATATTAAAATAGAAATAGAGCAAAAGCCGATAAAATGTCTTAAAATTAAATGTTGGCATACAATGAGCTATTAAATCAAACGAACATCAAGGTAGGATTTTATTTATAATCACGACTTCATCTATTGAAAATACTCAATATTTAAAATTATTAAATGAATGTTTTTTGAATTATGCAATGGGATTAAAATTGGTTTAAAGATGCAAAAATGACTGTTATTTTGCAATTTTGAATTGGATTTGTTAAATATATTTTTATGATTTTTATCTAAAAATAATTGTACGTGAATTGTATTTTTTTTATTATTATATTCACACGTTCTTTAAACATATCTAATCAATACGTTTGGCTATCATTTCTAGAAACTCTCCCTTTCTAGAACCAATGATAACATTACCAATTAAGCAAATTGTTTCAATCATTAATAGAATTCACTTTACCAATTTAGCTTATTACATTAAATTAAAATAAAATGAAATTGCTATTCTTATATAAAATGTAGAGATTTCGTTCTTCTAGACTTTCCAATCATTTAGACGCGTACTTTAAACGATTAGTGAAACAGATTTGAACTCGGAGTAATTTAAAAAAATTTAATTTAAAATGACCACTGCGCTACAGAAAATAGTTTTTGTAAATGGCATATTAAGAATATTAAAATTAGAAAAACTAAACCCCATAATGACAATGAACAAAAAAATATCTTATTTTTTAAAATCAAGAAACTTCAAATCCCTCAAACCAAAAAACCCGAAAAAACCAACCTCAAGTGAAAAATCAATCATATCGGATGTTTCAGTCGATTCTTGTAATATCGAGGAGGACAATGAAGATATTTTACAATTCCACGACGGAAAAATAGTTATTGATGAAACCAGACTATACGAAAGACGAAATATAACAGCAAGTACAGATAAAAACATAATTTATGAAGACGAAATCATGATAAATTCAAGAACATTTTCTAGAAAGAAATCCGGATCGAGATGGAGCAAAAAAGACGATCAACTGTTTTATAAAGCTTTGAGTGTTTGTGGAACGGAATTCAGCTTAATGGCGGAAATTTTTCCATGTAAAGATCGTAAACAAATTAAAAATAAGTTTATGAAAGAACAGAAAAGAAATGAACAGCAGATTTCTTTGGCGCTTGACAAACATAAATCCTTTAATCGTATTGATTTTGATAAATTGAAACGTAGTCTGTTAGACAACACAATTAATTAAGTCTGTAATTTATCGGAATTTATTTTGAATATAAAGAATCTGGATTTATTTGTTTTAAGAATGATTCTTTATTTTTCTAAAATTAATTAAAATTTTATATAATATATTTAATTTTCTTTCTTACGTTTTTAATGTTTTTTTTTGAAAGCTTAACTGTTATCATTTATAAATTATTATAAGGGTGTAAATTCATACATGCTAAGTGCTTTAATTATAGAAAATTTTACTATTTTAGTTTATAAATTCTTTAAGCGGTGTAAATATCATACATATTAAGTGCTTTAATTATAGGAAAATTTACTCTTTTATTTTAAAAAATATTTAAGCGGTTTAAAAATCATCCATTTTAAGCACTTTAATTATAGAAAAATTTACTCTTTTATTTTATAAATTATTTAAGCGTTCTAATATCATACATATTAAGTGCTTTAATTAATATTAGAAAACTTATTATCATCATTTATATATTATTTAAGCGGTTTAAACATCATCCATGTTAAGTACTTTATTTATTTAAAGAAACATATAAGCGCGGTTCCTTTATGATTTTAATGTTATGTATAAGTTTTTTAATCAACAATAAATAGTGAGATTAATACAATCAGATTTAGTGGCAATTTCTCTGAACATAAATCCGTACTAATTTTTTTAATTAATAAGGGTAGCATAATATTGCTATCTCAATACTATATACAAAATATATAAAAAAAGACACAATTCCAAGCTACTTATTTAAAGATAACCGAATTTTTTTAAGCGCTCTGTCCTCATAAACTATTCCATAAACCATATCAAATTTTTTTCAGCTTGACAACGCGTTAAAATGTGCATATTAACGTGATATTTTCATTTTTCGCTTATTAAAATTTCTCTTCCAGATTTTTGGAAACATAAGATAGAAAAAAATGGATAAAAAAAACTTATGATTATAAAAAAATTAATTTATGCAAATGATAATAGTTATAATGCCTGGGTCCTTTTAAAAAGCAGAAATAAGTGTTTAAATCAAACATACGCATTTAGAACTTATATTAAAGCTACTTTCAGAATAGATAACATTGTAAGATAGAATTAGAACTATTATTCGGTTTTTTTATTAAAATCCTAGAATTATGAAATTACAAAGAACAATTTTAGCAATATATAATCGCCGCCATACAAGATATGTTTTAATGGGTATCCGGTATTTATAAATTCAAATACAGGCCGCAATTCGTAAAGAAACTGTTTTTCTTAAATTTTAAAAATTTATATTTTAGGGTCCTGGATAATTTACAAAGTCCGGTTTTATGTAAGTATATTTATTTTAACATAACTTTCAAAGCATAAAATACCATTTTGATTTTATTTAAGTCTTTTAATGTGTAACCTATAGGCAAATACACTGTAAATTGTTTTTTATTGATTAAAATACACGGGTAAGCCCCCTCCTTTGATTTTGAACTGCTAATAAATTTAATTTCAATTCTACTTTTATTTCAAACATGGTTATAATAATCATCAAAAAAAATTGATTTATTACTATTATTATAACTGTTAAAAAACCAAAATATTGATAAAAGGTTCTAAAAACCTATTAATAATTAATATATATAAATTTAAGCCTATAAGAAAAAAAAACATTAGTTATTGGTTATTTAGAGTGCACTGCTGAATTTATTATAACTTTTGAGTCTTTATATCATCTTTTTCTAAAAATCTTCTTATAATATAAAATTTTAATAAATCACATCATATTCTTTGTACTTTGATAGATAAATGCTGTTTGTGTCTTACCGAATATTTTACAAACTTTATCAATACCAAGCTATAGGTTTTACGGATTATAACCGAGTTGAATCATGGTTGTTATGAATAATTATGTATTAAAATCTTGCTGAAGTTTGATTTATTTATATTTTCGTTTCGTCTGCTAAGAAACTTAATGACATTCGTGAATAAAAATTTAGAAACACTAAAAAAGAGATGTCAAAATAGAAAAAGACTTAAGATATATCCAAAATAAATTTGTTTTATATAAATAATTAAAAAAGATTTCTGTGGGCTTAAAGTTTATAGTTCTAAGGTATTGTTTTTTCATCTTATAGTACAAAACACATGTATATGCTAAATTTTTTGCGGGCATAATTTTATATCTTGATTTTTAAAGCTTTGAACGCTTTCGTACCCGCCTTAAAATGTGTTTAGATTATTTGATTCTATACCTATACTGTATATTTATAATATCGAAAAATCCATTCATCGATATAATCAGTTACAATATTTTGTGCTCTGATTATATTTTCACGGGTGGTATTATTATTTGGTATACATGATGCTAACTAAAATACAAATTTTATAATAATAATATTTTCACTATCGATGTTATTGTACATTTCGCAACATGTTATCTAAATTTTTGCGTTTTTCAAAGAATACTGATCACCGCCTAGTATGAAATTTTAGCCATTTGTGTGCTAAATATATATTAAAAAAGTAAATGAACATTAATAAGCTGAATATAATGTTTGCACGTATTATTATAATTAGTTATCCCGGTGTAAATTTATTAATATGGGTTTCATCTATCATTTGAAAACTTAAATGCTAATAGACAATTTTTTTTACAAAGTTGAGTTGTTATGATACTTTACTTGTGTAGAATCCCTATTTTTTAGACATAAAATATTTAAAAGAGGAATTCGGATTTATTTTTATATATTAAATAAGCATAAAAAAATAACATTATCTTTTTTATAAGTAAATCAAAACTCTTTTACATAAAAATTTATATTTTTATTTTATAAAAATCCAAAATATAGTGTTTTTGTATAGTTTTGTGATATTTAGTTATTTAAAATTTCACATAAAAGGGTGTCACAGATCTAAGTCTGCACCACGGAGATTTATAAATAAGTATTGGGGGCAAGAATCATGATTTCTCGTTTTTTCATTTTTTATATGATCCTAATGGTATTATAAACTTATAAGATAAAATTTTAACTTTCCTATGGCCCCTTTTCTTAAACCTTTAGACGCTAATCTATTCTTATTTTTTGTGATGTTTGATGGTATCTAAAACTCTGCTAATTCATATGCATATATTTTTTTTATAATAAATATTATCGATCGAAATATACCCGTTGCAAATGCAAATGTTTTTTAAAGTCTTCATTTACAATGATTTTTAACGGATTTATTAAAATAAATATATTTAGAAAGTTTATCTCATGATTGAATAAATAATAAATATTTAATAATATTGTCTTAAAAAACTAGAATTCCATACATATATATTTATAAAAATTCTAAAATATTTGCTTCTAGAATTAAATAAGATTTTTTGATTTTCATCTAAATATTTATTAATATAAATTGAATCAAAATTATGTATGTGATGGTTAAATTTTACAGAGACATCACAAAAAAATGCATAAAATGTATTTAGTCGATTTTTAAACTCAAAATTTTGAAAATTATAACACACCACTTTTTATACACTACTTTTTTTTTGCAACATCAATGCCTTGTTTAAAATCCGACTTAATTAACTATAATTTCACGGAATAAGGTGTGTATATCCTAAATAAATACACAAAAATATGATTTATTTTACAATATATCTGTTAAAACGTCTCAATTATCGTTATAATAACTTTAAAGGGATAATCTTAAAGGTTCAAAAATTTAGAAATTATTCTGTGATTCACTGTGCTCTTTTTTTGCAGGTTTGGTCAAGACTAAATATTTTTTTTCGAAAAATACTATGGTTTCCGCCTATAAGGATAAATTTTAAGCTTTAAATGCAATCATTACCATAAGTTTTGAATAGAAGTAGGTTTTTTTACTAATTTATTTATATTTTAAGTTAGAAGATTTCTGGTGGTAAAATCCAGACAAGTTATTTTTATCATGAAGCAAGGGTTCTTGAGCTTTAAGAATGAGCTAGGAAAAATGCATTCCCTGATGTTTATGAAAAATAATGTATTTCAGATGATTTAAGGGTTTATAAGCCGCATAGAAAAGTAAGAGGAAAAGTAATCTCCTCATTATTTTTGTAAAAAAAGCATTGCTGTTAATATTGGGGCTCTAGCGTTTTCTGAACGATCTATAAATATAATAAATTTCATTTTTTGATACTAAGGTAACTTTTTTGATCACTTAATGTTTCTTGGGCTTGTAGAATAAACTAGAAATAAAATTCATTTTATTTTTTTATTCTAAATTTCGATTTTATGTAAGCTTATTATTCAATTTTAAAAACTGGTTAAACGATATTGACCACGGAAATCAATTTACCGATTAAAAAAAACATCTCCATCATACCGATACTGTGCTTTATTACTTGCACTTGTGTTTAGGAATAGATTTAAGTTGTTAAAACGTCAAAATAGAGTATATGATTAAAGTTTGGAGCTTTTTTTACTATAAGCTAGCCTAACAGTGTTTGCTGCATCCCTAGCAGATAGACCACATTAATTATCTATTTGGTTTTATAGATGTATTGCTGGGAATTAAATTTGTACCATCAGTCAATTTAAATTAAAGATCTAGGTCAAATATTTACATCGATCAACTATGCCACGCAATTAATTTCGATAGTATTCAGAAAAGAGATGTCTTGATACAGTTGAAATATCAAAATAAATGCTCACAATATTTATTAAATTTTGATAAAGTGTAACTATATGAAATATTCGATGGAATGATAAAACTGCATGCGATGTCATAATATTGTATACAAAAATATAATATCCACACAAAATTGTCTTTTGAGGTTTTCATTTCTAAAATTTCTGTAAATTAACAAAAATTAACATTTTCCCTTTTATTTATGCTATATTTACAGCATAAGACGATGTTCTCATAAAATACCATAAGTCCTATATTAACGAATCGGGTATTCCAACAAAAGCAGAAACATATGCACAAACAATATTATTGAAAAAAAAACACTTGAATGAATAAGTTTTGAGCTTGAAAGATATATTGAGTAAGACTGTAAGGATGTTATGCTGAAAAAAGTGTACAGTAAATCAGTAATATAGATCAATCTAAAGTTTTGCGCGTGCAAAAATGAGAAGTTAAATGGAAAAAAGCCCTTAAATAAATATAAAATTTCTTTTTATATAAATCAAATATTCAGGGGTATTTTTATTTGTAAATGTTTCATATTTATTTTTCGCAACAGTCTTTTATGTTTATTTCACAATATTTTAATGTTGATTTTTCACATAATTTTTTTATGTTTATTTACATTTTGAATTTATAGTAATGGTTTTTATCCTTTTGTAAAGCGATAAATAAGATAATCAAACAAAGGGACTAATAAGGGGGATTTCACTGATTTTTTCTGACTAGAAAAATATTAAGAAATATTGATGATAATGTGAGGTCAACCGAGACATAATTTTAGATTAAATATATGCATAGTTATTATGGAACAAGGATTATTAATTCACAAGAAATAATGGATAATATTTTTTTTTAATAATTCTCAAATTTGACTGAGAAGTCTATGAACCCCAATTTTATATTATCAAGAGAGAAATTACTTTTTTTTATCTAATACGTGGTGTTAAAAGAAATGTGTAAAAACTCTGCATATAAAGTTTTCATTTCCAATATTTTTTAAGTTATTTATACTTTATATTATCAGATCCATTATAGATACATTTATTCTTTCTAATAAATATTACAAATTTATATTTTAATCCACCGGTTATCTGTTAGCTAGTTTCCAGATTTAATAATTACGATTTTTGTAATGTGTTCAATGTAAAGATTTTCATATAAAACAATTTTATGTTAATTTATAAAAGTATGAAAACCTATAATTTTTTAGATAGAAAAAGAGTTTGAAAATTTTGATTTTAATTTTTCAATAAGCTATAAAATATGATCATATGAAATTCCCTTATATGTATAGATTAATTCTTATATATTTAATTTGTTATGTTTATTAAAATACTGTACATAATTATTTAGTACTAGTGACATACTATTTGATATAATTTTTGATTTTATTTCTGTAAATTATCTGCTTAAGATGGTTTTTCGCTATCTATCACAATATTTTTTCGATTCATATGTTTTTTTATCAAAACACCTAACGTTTTTTATAATTTTTTTGCAACAATTCGGCAATAATGATGATAAAATAGATGGTTTGTAAGCTTAAAGATCTGTTTTATCAATATTATTGAATAAATATGGCTATTTTATAAGCAAAAACAAATAACTAACTGAAATTGGCATAAAAATGAGTCATAAACCGTTTAAGTTATTTTAAATATAACCTTTTTTTATCTGCTTTTGATACCATATGAGTATTAACTAAAACTTTTATGTGAATCAAAATTGATTTATATTTTAAATGGGTGGAATTAAATGAAACATGCCTAATCCTAAAATTGATACATTAAATGGAAATTAGTGAGAAATTATTTGTTGTAGCTTTTAATGTTATGAATAATAGTCTTTACAGAACCAATATTTTGATGGAAAAGTAGCTTTAGACGTATAAATTGGTTAATATTTTTTAGTGGATAACAACTTTCTCTTTAATATTTCTATACTCTAAAACATATTCAATCTTTTCCCTTTATCAGAGGCAAAATATTGAAATTTTTCTTAGAGAATTAAAACACTAGGTCTTCAACTAAATTTTTTAAAAACCATAAAATTTATCAGGTGCTTTAAAAATAAAATAAAATTTATATTACTTTTTATTTGTTGGATAAAACAGTTCATGTATATTTAATCTAGTAAATGAGTTTAAATAATGCACTTATATGTTTCATAATGTAAAAATAAAGCTTTTCTTAAACATCAAAAATTTACCATTTATGATTCTGTTTTGTATATAATGTAAAAAAAATTCCTGATAAAGATTAATTTTCAATATTCTAATATTGATAAAAATATTAAAATCCATTATTATTTTAAATTATATTGATCGATTACATTGAAATAAATTACAGAAAAATATGCAGAAAGTATTTAGAAATATGTCAAGGGTGAAATTTTTACTAAAAATCGAATTAGTGTAATGCAGTCAATATAGTCTCTAGTTTAAAAAAAATGTGGAAAAATTTGGTAAATTAATTAAGTTTTTATCAATATTGATCTTATTTTATTTTGATATTGATCAGAAACTAGTTTAAATTTGGCTTAAGTTTTATAAAATTCTATAGTCATCAATTTTTATTTAAATTGTTCTAAAATTTTAAGGAGTGAATAAACAGGTAGATAGAATTTTTTATTATTTTCGAATTTTTATTGTTTATAAAATATATATAATTCACCCTAAACCTTAGGATTGAGAAAAACCCTTGAATTAATAGATCTCAAAAGAAGGTGGGGTATTGAAGAAGACTTTGGAGAGGAGAATATAGCCAAAAGTATAAATACGCTGTGTTTACAGGGAATCAAGCAAGCTGTGCCTGAGAACAAAAACAAAAATTATAACTATAAATTTAGGCCATAAATAAAAAATATCGATATATTTTACCCTAAAAAAGGTGATGGGAACAAAAATATGTTTTAAAAGATTCTTAATTTTATTTATGGGTTAATTTTCTTATTGTAATTTTAGATTTTTTATTCAAGCTTAACTTTATTGTCCTCGCCTGAACACTTTATATTTATAAATTGGCTTATCCTAGTCTCCTGTATCTTCTTCATTAACCCTCCTCTTTTCAAAATCAATTGGTACAGATTGGTTTTCACAATTTTATAGTTTGAATATTTGCTTCGACTTGGTTTGTGAATTCGAAATCTTTCAGGAATCTTTTATGATATTGTGTTACCGAACCATTCCATGTTAGGACATATGGTATAATCTTTCTCTTAATCTTGTATATTAATCATAACTCAGATACCAGTAAAATCGTATTTTCTTATTTTTATGTTATCTATACTAGTTACACCTATTTCTATCAAGCTGAAGCATTTTTTTATTTTTTCCATATACGTATATATCGGGTCTGTCACGAAAAGTTTAGTGCATTTAAAAATATTAAAAGTTTATTTTATTTTAATTTGGCATTAATTTGAACTTTTACGCACAATTAACACTAACAATGTATTAATTATGTACCATAGATTTTAATTTTAATTAGGTATTGATTCGAACTTTTATGCACAATTAACACCAACAATGTATTAATTATGTACCATAGATTTTGATTTTAATTAGGTATTGATTCGAACTTTTATGCACAATTAACATCAATGTATTAATTATGTACCATAGATTTTGATTTTAATGCTGAATTTTGATTGAAATTTATTATTTATCTGTATTATTCGGCATAATTAGCTTTTATTTTTTAAATACACATCGAATTAAATGTTAAAGGTATTTTATTTAAAATATCATTCAGAAATAACATAGTAGATATCTATTTAAATATTCAGTATGATTGCAAAAATACATACATAAAAAGAAGCTATGTTTAAGTTAAATATAGTAATATATTTATCATTATCATGGTCTACAAATAAAAATTCATTATTATTTTATATCAGCAAAATTCATTTTTTTTATTTTATTTAAGACTATATGGAGTTTTAGTTAATTATTATTGGCACAATAAAATTTTATTATGATATAAAATATGCGATCTCTTAAATATTCATGAAAAATGAAAGAACAAGTAAACCTAAATTAAAATCCGACAGCGGACATCTAAATGATCTTGATTGAAAAAAAAATTTCTTGAAACAAATTATATACATCTATTTAAATAACAACACGATAAACGCTGAAAAATAAAGCGCGCCTCAGCGTTAGAAAGACGAAATATTTTTCTTTTTTGAATCTAAATATGGCCTTATCGATACAAAATTATAAAAATCGATCAATCCTGCAAACTTACCAAAATATAGTTATTGAAAATATATGAGTCAAACCAATCATGTGTCGATAAACCTTCTTATTTGTGACAAAAAAAATTCAATTGGTAACCAAATATTGAAAGGTTATGTCGCATTCATATAATTAACATAAGTTGATTTATAAAATATACTCGAGCGATGGTTTTTTTATAAAAACAAAATGACTGGAATTTTAAATATGGTGTTAGAATGCGGGAAATTTTAGTTAATGAGGAACAATAAAATTATATTATTTTATTTATGTGTTAATTTGATTTTTTCCATTTATTTTTCTCATGCAGAGTGGGTGTAACAATCCTTGGAGCAAGACTTTTCACTATCTCTTCCTCTGCTATATCCTCATCGATACCCCTTCTATGCTCGGGACTTATCAATTCAAGAATCCTTCTCAATGCTATGGTTTGCACACATGCCTCGATTTGTTAGATATTTCAAGTTCTTTCAAATATTTCTTGTGAAATTTTGTAACCACCCCATCTCACTTCGTTACAATGGAATTATTTATCGAAGATATTTCATTTTCAATAAGATCATATTTTCGCTTTGAATTTATAGATCAAAGATATTTTATTTGCAATAAGATCATATTTTCGCTTTGAATTTATAGATCAAAGACAATTCATTTTCAATAAGATCATATTTTCGCTTTGAATTTATAGATCAAAGATATTTTATTTGCAATAAGATCATATTTTCGCTTTGAATTTATAGATCAAAGACAATTCATTTGCAATAAGATCATATTTTCGCTTTGAATTTATAGATCAAAGACAATTCATTTGCAATAAGATCATATTTTCGCTTTGAATTTATAGATCAAAGACAATTCATTTATAATAAGATCATATTTCTTTAATTTCGCGTTTTCTACTAAGGTTATGTTATCGATGCTGAGATAACCACTTCTATCAGTCTTATATAATTATTTTTTTGTCCTAAACAAATATATCAGGGTGATCATTTTTTATGATGACATCTGTTTTTAGTCTTGTATCAACTTTTATTTCACAAATTTATTTTCCTTAATTTCTTGCACTGAATGTCCGCAGATTTTCTTTGTTTTTGACAATAGAATTATTACGTATAATGATTATATGGTAATATTCTCATTTAATATTCCATATAATGTAATTTTATAGTTGATTTTCCAGAGTATTTCCAAGAAGCATACAAATTGCTATTGATTTAAATGTGTATCAGAATTTCCACGTCTTAAATAAATGATTAATATCATAAAAATACGATCCGGTGCACATTAACAACTAAATAAATCACAGCATCTCTACATAATTTTAATATTCAAAATCCAGTTATCATAATCTATCGCCAAGATAAGTGACTCTTTAATTGGAAGATAATTAAGTATTAGCTGATTATAATATTTTATAACAAATGTGCTTGAAAAACAATTAATATAATTCAAAATTGAATAATGGACTGTATTTATAGGTGAAAGTAACCTTTGAGAAATCTACTTTGCTGTGAAAAAACCTTTGAAAGAATTGTATCTAAAATTATTTATTCAAAGTAGGAGATAAATGATTTGAGAATTAATAGTGCATTATTTAATAAAGAAATTAATTGGTATAATTAAAAAATAATGGCTAAAATGGATTAATTGAAATAATACAAAATAATTTACTTTAATTAATTATATAATTAGACAACTGTGCTTTAAATCAGCACTTGATAAATATAATCTTATTGAATGGTCTTAAAAAATTGATATAATAATTTAATATCATATTAAAACTAAAAATATTAACTAACGGGTTTACTAATTTATTATAATAGTTTAATATCACAATTTTCTATTCCAATATATTTATAACAGAGCTAAGAATGTTGACGATTGAATAATTAAATATAATGGTTTAATATTCGATCATATTTCTAAAATAGAACTAAGAATCTTAACCAATGGTTTTACAATTTTTTTATAATAGTATAAAATCACAATTCTCTATTCATATGTTTTTTCTAATAAGGCTAAGAATATTAAAGATTGAATAATTAAATTCATTATAATAGTTTAATATTCGATCATATTTCTAAAATAGAACTAAGAATCTATAATATTGAGTTTACTAATTTATTATAATACCATAATATCACAATTTTCTATTCCAATATATTTATAACAGAGCTAATAATGTTGACGATTGAATAATTAAATATAATAGTTTAATATTCAATGATCTATCTAAAATAGAACTAAGAATCTTAACTAATGGTTTTACATATTTATTATAATAGTTTAATATCACAATTCTATTTTCGTATGTTTTTGTAATAAAGCTAAGAATCTTATCTGTTGATTTTACTAATTGATTATATAGTTTAACATCGAATCAATCTATACAGATTTATTGAAATAAACTAAGAATCTTGGAAAAACTTGCTGTAATATCTCTTTATAATTTGATTTCATTGATATCTTATACACATAAACGAGATAATCATTTTCAATGCAATATCTTACAAAAAGAAGCATAAATATATGTTGGTAAAATTGATACATTACAATAGAAATCAAAATACCCACAACAAAGATAAACAGATTAAACAGTACAAACCGATAAAAAAAATTGCTGCTATTATCAGATTACAGAAATATAACTATTTAAACAATTAAAACCCCCCTAAAAAAAAGTAAAAAAGGAGATGTCGAACAAAAATAAATTAGTTTCAACAATAGTATCGATATTTTCAAGCACATTGCTCGGAACAATATTTACATTGATGGACACAATTTCATACGGAAGAAAAATATTTCCAACAAAGAGTATAGCATCTTCTGATGATAAACTTTTACTTGAAAATATCAGTATGGTGATTTTTCTTGTATCGACATGCTTAGCACAAATTACGTTTGGATTGATAACAAGTTTTAAAAGTGGATTAATGGCTGGATTTATTGTAGAGGGATTATCGTTTTATGCTACTATTTTTGAAAATGTATCGGATGAATTAAGTAAAAAAGGACTTTTTACTATTACTGGTGTTGTTTCAAATACCTTGGTTTGTACAGCACTATCCACATTTTTATTTGGATCTATATCGCTAAGTCTCGGTCTGTTCGATATGGGAAAGTATTTGAGTTTTATTCCAAAATCAGCACTTACTGGATGCTTCGGCGCAATCGGAATTTCTCAATTCAAAATCGCATTCGAAGAACTGAAAATCACCTCAATAGATTCAATATTCAAAGAAAATGAAATCTTGGTATTTCTATTAATTATTATTGTGGCTTCGATTGTCGCATTCATTCTACAACAAAAGTTTCCCGACATGTGTCTTATAATTCCACTGTATGCATTGTTTCTAGGATTATCTTTCTATCTATACATGCAATTGACCGGTGGTGATATTCAAGATTTTAGATCTAAAGGAAGATTACTGCCCGAAGAAAAAGAAAGCCTCAATATTAAATGTCTTATGGAAACTTTTAAGTTCAGTTCGGTAGATTTCAGCATTGTTGCAGGAAACGTGTCGAGTATAATCGGGTTAGCGCTCTTTAACCTAATACATCTTCCTGTAAATATTGCTACTTACTGTCTTGACACTGGCTTAAAAGCGAAATTTGCAGATGAACTTAAGACACAAGCAATAGGAAATTTTATTACTGCATTCGTGGCTTCACCATCTTATTTTATCTGCTCAAGCTCAATATTTTTTAGAAAAGCCGGTGGGAAAAGTAGAGCAAGCTCGATTATTATGGGCTTGTTCATATTGGTACTGTTCAAAATCGGATTAATTATGAAAAATTATACTCCTGTATTTTTATTGGCATTTTTCCCATTCTTTATTGGGGTATGTATCTGCTACAGCGCATTTGTAGATTCGTTGATCGCACTTCGCAAATCAAATAATATGGGCGATTATTGTGTTCTTCTCGCAACTGCTGCCATTTCAATTAAAAAAGAAATGATTGAAGGAATTCTTTTCGGGATCTTTCTTAACATGCTTATTTACATTAAAAATAATTTTAAACACATTAAAATCAATTCTCAAGATTTTTCAAGTGACGAGTGCATGCAAAATGTTATGAATGATCCTGTTGTTGTCGATTACGTTCTGTTTTTCGGAAGTATTGGATACTTGATACAAGAAATAGATAAAAAAATAGAAAATAAAACGAAAGGCCAAATATGGATCGACTTCCAAAAGTGTAATTCTGTCGACTGGCTCGCTAAAGATCTTCTCATTGACAAAATTGGTGAAACTGATGCGGAATTCGTCATTGTCGGATCTCCTAATAATTTTATTATTGAAGAAAATGACAAGGTTAAATGGTATAGAAATTTTAACGAGCTTCAAAATGAAATCGGGTTTTATCACAACTGAAAGGAATTATTGTTTGTCTTCTAAAATAAATTATTTATCTTTATCTATTTTTTCTTAAGCATCAATTTGCAGCTTTTTTCAATTTAATTTATAATTCTGATTGCTCGTCTCTAACTAATGAGTTTTTTTAATCGTTAATTTTTCGGAATTTTTAAGCTTAAGGAAAATGGCTATGTCTGACCAATGAAAATATTCCACCTATATCAATCAATTTTAATCATTGAATGCTCTTATTTCCTTTAGTAAGACCATCGTTGAATTTCTGTGCAACCATTATATGTCGCCTAGCTTCAAAATTCAAACTATGGATTTTTTTGATCGCTAATTTTTCAGAATTTTTAAGCTTAAGGAAAATGGCTATGTCTTACCAATGAAAATATTCCACCTATAACAATCAATTTTAATCATTGAATGTTCGAATTTCCTTTTGCAAGACCATCGTTGAATTTCTTCGCAACCATTATATGTTGCCTAGCTTCAAAATTCAAACTATGGATTTTTTTAATCGTTAATTTTTCGGAATTTTTAAGCTTAAGGAAAATGGCTATGTCTGACGAATGAAAATATTCCACCTATAACAATCAATTTTAATCACTGGATGTTCTTATTTCCTTTAGTAAGAGGATTTTTAAACTTCTAAGCACCCATGATCTCCCGCCTGGTTATATAGAGCATATATCAATCACGGGTAAGTCGACTCGCAGTAAAAGAAGGATTTCCACATAGAAATATACTCTATTGTGGTACTGAAACACCTCGCTTCGATCACCGAACGCAAAAGGAAGTAATAAATTCCATTATCGGTAGTATGGAAAGTTTCATAGAAACGGGGATCCAGCGACATGTATAAATTAAAAACATTATGTTTTTTTATTGTATCACAATTTAGATAAAATTATAATTGAGAAAATATGCTACCCTGCATAAAATTTTATACTTTTCAAATATTTGTTGCAACAATACTGATTGAATTTGTTGTAATCTGTTTAATATCCAATTACTATATAACATTTAAATACAATGTAAAATTAATAAAATTTTTAAAGACCATAACAATCAAATAAAAACAATCTGAGGCATCTGGTATCATTTCAATTTTCCTCCACAATTTACTTATTTCATAAACTCAAAATATCCCCCTAAAATATAATTTTATTAAAATCAAAATATGTACTTGAAAGTCGCTACTGCTTCATTTACGTATTTTTTATCGAAAATAAAAATTTTCTAGTTAGCTTCTTCTTACATAATCAAAGATTACCGTTATATTCAAATATAAAAGTTTGTATTCAAATTATATATGTGTCTAATTTAGTGGGTTTGCTTAAAAATAGATTATTTTTCAGTTAATTCTAATATGTTACTAGGAATGAAAAATCATTAAATTTTGATTTTAATATTTTCAGAACATGGCAACTTTCATGCCAATTTTTTTCTGTAATTATTTATATTCTTTTAAATATGGCTTAACAATATTTGAGAGCAGATTGGTTTTATGTAATGCTCTATATAATTAAAATTTCTAAAAAAAATTTGCCATTATATTAATTAAATGCATTTCAAATCTAAAATTTCCCTTGTTTTTTATCTGCTTCTATGATGCAGGTCTTTCTATTAGCGATAGATTACATTATTTTGTGGTATATCACCAAAAAAGTTAAATTATATTTTTTCTTGTTGTCACCTATCTATTATCCCTCTTAGGTTTAAATATATTCATAATTAATTAATCTCTGGTTTATCAAACTTAAAAAGTAACTTTGTGTCTTTCAGAATCTCCACATTAGATTTGGACATATTTGCAGCTGAAAATTAAAATAAATTTTTTAGGCTTTTAACTGTTTGAAATATCTTTTTGAACCGACGTAAAATACCTTTATATTGAGATAATACACTTTAATCGTACTGAAATATTTATTTCATATTTTTTAAAATTTATAAAATACACTTTTTTTCAAAATAAATTTACTTTTTGATTGGTTCATACAATTTTATTGGATATAATCTTTATTTATTTTGAGAAAATGATTCAATAATAGTATCAAGATAATATATATTTATTGTGAAAAAAATTATTGCTTTTTTCTAAGATTTAATTATAAATTATTTCTTTTATATGAAAATAATCATGTATAAAAAAAATATATTCAAAAATTTCAATCTAATAGGTCTTGAGAAGAAGAGATATATTGAATAATATGCATGAGAACAGGATAGAGTCGTGAATATAAATATGATGTACATATGGGAAATCAATCACAGTATGCTTGAAGAGAAAACATAAAATTAACCCATAAATGAAAATAGTTTTATTTATGAAAATAGCCATGTAGATTAAATACACTTTTTATGATTAGAAATTGAAGCTGTAAATTTAATGATGTAAATTATAAGCAATCGATTGAATTAGAAGCCTAAAAATTTAATCTAAAGGGTTTATTTTCTACAGCAAAAAAACAGCAAATAAATTTTTCCGTTAAGATACTTGACTTTATTACTATTTGTTAGTTTTAATTGATCTTGAATGTATTACAGAAACCAATTTTCTATTAATCCATTTGGATTATTTATCCATAAATTTATCTGATTGTCTTTCCCAATTCTATGATTCACACATAAAGATTTATTTATGAGTTTTGTTTCTTTATATCGATTAAACTTAGTCAGCCCATTGGGAATATTGCACATCTCCTTGATGCATCTTTTGACACCTTCGCCTGATCTATCTTCATTAACCACTCTTCTTCTCTCAAATGAGATGAGTTCACGTGTCTTGCGAAGTGAGAGAGCTTGCATGTATGCTTCTACTTTGTCCGGGATTTTTAACACCTTAAACATATTTTTTATTCACTCATATAAATTATTTATCCATAAATTTATCTGATTGTCTTCTCAAATTCAAATTTATTTTACAGTGAAAATAAATCATAAAAAATTCAAAAATTGTGTATAATAATAAGTTACTAACGCTACTTATATCCACAACAATATAAGCCGAAGCATATTCAATCCTTTTCATTTTTAAATGTGCAGTACTCCATAATATCGACAAATCTGTCAAAATCTATTATTCCATTGTCAGAGAAACACGATACCATCGATAAGAGATCGTTTTTACCAATATCAACACCAATATTTGCACAAACCTTTTCTAAGCTACTATAGGTGAAATACCCGTTTTCTTGCAAGACATTAAAATATTTTTTAAACTTTGTTTTGTCTAATTTGTGTTTACATGGCGCACCTATGTTATGGATATATATGCAGTCACTTACTTTTTCCTTTGGTTCTGGTTTAATGAAATTCGACATTAGCATCAGTTTGTATTCATCATAGGTTATAAATCCTTTTCTTTGGATATCATATTTATTAAATTCTTCTGTAATGTTTATTTTCATTTTTTAGGGCTATGTCTTTAAAAATTTAGAATTCGATATAATAGTTTCTTGTGATGAATGTCGTGGTTTAAAGAATATGCGATAGACATGGTGTTTTAAAAAAAAAATTGTAATTAGAGTAAAAGATAAATAAATACTTGAATTTAAATTTGCGTGTTAAAGAGAACAAGACATAAAATTATAAATTGTGTATTGCACTATAGTAATGCAATTCATTGTTGGATATTTGTAAACTAATCAGGATGTAATTATTTTCGCGATTTTATTCGAAGGCAAAAAAATGATTTTTTTATTATGGTAACTGCTTGTTGTATTTATTTTATAGTTGGATTCTTTGATATTTAGACTATTATATGTTTTAATTTATATAATTACCCAGTGATTCTTTTTATTGTAAAAATCCAATTAATTATCAATATGTCGTTATTCTTTATATCTAATCATGGGAATCTGGGTGGTCTTTGATTTCAATTTACCGTACTTCGCATATAATATTTTGATCAGGCCTACTCAGGAAAGTTTTTTTTTGTATTTTTTAATAATTAATAGGTTATAACTATCAAAAAATCATAGAATGTATGTATTTATGTTCAATATTTGTAATATAGTGAAAAAGCACATTGGTATATTTCATTATAACATTTAAAACTTGCACTGTATGATTAGTGCGTAAAATTTATTACTATAAATAAATGGATTTTTTATTTATGAGTTGTTTTTCTTCTTTTTATGTATTACATCTACTTAGATGTAGACAGCTATTTAATAATATTTAACAATTCTTCAATGTATCTTTTGACACATTACCTAATATATTATCGTCAACTGCTCTTCTTCTTTCAAATTTTATGAGTTCAAGTGTCTTGCATAGTGTTAGAGCTTGCATGTATGCTTTCACTTCATCTGAAATCTTTAACTAATACTATAAATATTTTTGGTTGATTTATTTAAATCGAATTGTGCTGTTTTTTTAAATAATACGTTTTATGATCAATCTATACAATTTTATCTCTATAATAAAATTAGACAAATCATAATCAGATTGATATTTTTTTAAATATGCATTGTATGATTAATCTATATAATTTTAATCACTATAATGGAATTAAAAAATTATTTAAATTTAATTGTGTTTTTTTATTATTTATGGATATTTTTTAATTCTAAAATGACATGCCTGTTCAAAAACAAATTTGAATTGTTTTTATAAACATGCCAATCGAATATAAAATACATCATATATTACAAGACTTATTAGTTCAAGAGCTTTTTTTAAATCCTATTATTTGTTTCTTGATGATATGTTTTCCAGTATATCAGAAATGATTAGAGGCGCAAATCGATTTTTCTTAATTTTATGTAATTATATTGATGGTATATTTTATCTTTTGTTTTTATTACTGTGTTAGTTAAATTCTAAAAAGTCACAAACAGGGTATTGTAATAGCATGTTTGAAATAATTCTTGCAGTTATTAAAGCCGAAAAGTATTTTGGGTGTGTGACACCTGAGTGCTAGAAAATGGAAATCCTTGAGGTGGTGGTTTTTTTTTGATTTTAATCAAGCCCTAGGGAGCCTGGAAAACGATAGAAAGATTTAAAAAAAAATATTGCTATTTTTTTGAAAATTTTTGTTTTAATTTAGCAATAGATAATGATTTAGAAATTTACGACTCATTTATTAGCGAGTATTTAGATTATACCTAATTTTTATCTTTTGCATATGTAAATGTATTTTTAGTCAATTGTGTGATGTAGTCGAGCTTTTTAGATTTATCGTTTTCAATAGTGCTGTAAATTTCTTACCTATTTATTTTATGGTATTTTTAGTCGTTTGTGTGATGTAATGGAGCTGTTTAGATTTATCGTTTTCAATAGTGCTGTAAATTTCTTGCCTATTTATTTTATGGTATTTTTAGTCGTTTGTGTGATGTAGTGGAGCTTTTTAGATTTATCGTTTTCAATAGTGCTGTAAATTTCTTGCCTATTTATTTTTAGTATTTTATTAAAAAGAACAAACCAAAACGGAGGACATTTATTTATATAAGATAAAATATAATATTATTAAATAGCCATATGACGTGAATATTATGCGTAAGTCATTAAACTGAACCACAAGGATTAAAAATCCCGTTCACTTTGTAAGAATAAAAGTAGCACTAGAGGTGCAGCTATGGAATATTCTATTAAGGGGTCGAAATATCCTTGATTCACTTTTCCTTCATCATATCTACTATCTAATTTTATAAAAAACTAATATGGATATAGCAATTATGATAATAATCACATGAATACTGACATATATATGCAGGCGTTTATCAATTCTCCGCATCTGTATAAAAAGAAATTAGCTTTTAGTGTAATAAGATAAAATTAATCAAAAGATTTAGTTTATTAGAAATAAATTACACTTCAAATAGCATTTACCGATCTAATATACATTAAAACTAAAAATAATTTATATTATTTAAAATTCCTGTTATATGGCTCAATAAGCCTATACAGTTTATTTATTAAACCAAGATATAATTAAAAAATTGATTTTATGCCAATATTTTTTTTGTTTATCAACAAATTATTTCCTAAGCTTCTGGGAAAAAATTGAAATTTTGTTTTGAACACGTCAATCGGATCACCCCCTCTGGTAAAGATCCCTATGATACCAATAATGTGAATTATTACTTGCCCTTGAATTTGGGAATCGAGCAAAGTTGTTTAAATAATACAGTATAGTTTTTTTATGTGAAAACCTTTATTTTGCTGTAACTCGGTCTGTCAGTGATTGATGTATCCCCTATATAACTAGGTAGTCTTAAATATCTGCTTATAAATTCTATAATTCAACGCAAATTCGAACATTCAATTATTTAAATTGAATGCAATAGGTCTAATTTCTGCATCAATCAATCATAGTCACCATGAACCACCAATTATTTTAAGAATAAAAATTTAAATGTAATTGATGTCTAAATGGCTAAACATATATTAAAAACAACAACATTTTAAAGAAACGTAGGAATAGGCATCGAATATTATTAAAATATAAATAACAGTCTAAGTGCAATATATATGGGGCTCTTGGCAAAAATTTAACGATTTCTGTTGAACTAAGTCATTATTTTTAAAAGTTTATCTGTCCAAGGAAGTATATTATGTCTAATGGTGAATCCTTTTATTCTAATTTAAGCAAAAGGATATCTAAGTTGCCTAAAGAAATCAAAATTTAATCTGATTATTAAAAAAATGACTTCCAATCAAAAAGTTTATTCTTTTTAACATTAAAATATTGCGGTGTTGCTTTAACCAAATTGAATAAAAAATTATAAAAGCCACCAAAAAAAATTAAAAAGTAAACCTTTATTTTTGGGCGTAAAACAATCGCAAAAATCTTGCCATAAGAAAATACTTGTAAAAATAATATCAGAATTTTTTTTTTGAAACTTATCATACCTTATAGTATTTTTTTTATAATTCGGATAGATTATTGACAATATGTTTGAATAAATGAACATTTAAATGCGAAATCGTGATTTAAAATTCTCTAAAATTACAAATGGTATGAATAACCACTTAGGAATTATTTATATAATAATATATAATTATTTTAATGGTTAAATCACAATAAAAATTATATATTAATGATTTGAAATCAAATTATCTGGAAAAATCATAAAAGATAGTATTATATGACTGAATAGAAAATTTAGAGTCTATTTATTAAATTAAAAAAAAGTGTGATATTTTACCAAAATATAAGCATAAAATAATATAATTAAATGTGTTATAAAAAAAAGAATCTATTTTTATAAAATATGGACCTATGGAATTTATATCTACAAATTAGAATAAAAATTCAAATGTGTCTATCACATATTTATTATATGAAAATCAAACGTGGCGTGTAAAAATCCATTATTATTTCATTCTCTCTGAATCTACACTTAAAATTTTAGCAGCAAAAATACTTTAAAGACTGCGAAATCCAATATAAAATTATATTTAACTAAAGAATTATCAGATTTTCCCACATAGAATCAAATGTTTCAAAATACAGCAAACTTTGCGCAAAAAAAAGAATAATTTCGATAAAACTAATCCGATAGTAATTTGTTAAGAAGTAAATTCATAGTAGATTGGAAAATAATATATTCCATATCATGGACATATGTGGTCACAAAATATCACAATTCGCAATTAAGACATTATGAGTACCCACAGAATCAAAAAAAAATACGCACAAACAATAGAATTTAGGGAAACGATTGAAATAATAAATCTTGCAAGAAGAATATACGAAGAAAAATATTTTAAAATTGTGGAATTAATAATGTGTTATTAATTATAAAGCAATCAAAAGTTATGTCAGAAAAAATTTACGCGTCAAAGATCAGAATAACACATAATTTATCATATCCGTGCTAGCAAATGTATAAACTATCCATCTTCTCCAGCTTTTATTTATTTTTAAAGTTGGTTTTAACTGTTTTTTTTTCAACTTACAGGGTTAAATAGTCTTCTAAACTTTTCATAGTGGAAGTTTTGACTATTTTTTTCCTTTATAAATGTTTTTTTGTGCCAAAACATTAATATCTTAATGTTTATAATTTAAAACAATGTATTTTAATCACTCAAATTATATATGTCACCATAAAAATATAGGTGCATAAGTATTATGAACTATTCTAATTTAAATTTCGTTTATGTATTAGGCATTTATTTGAATATAGTAAAAAATAGACAGTCTTTTATCTATGATAAAAGAGTATAAATCCGATTTGCTAATTTTATATATAAATTGTACATAATAATTAATTATATTTCCGTTCAGAATTCTTTCGTAGATATATTATATATTTTTAGGCGTAAATGGCTTTAAATGAAAATAATAATTTGATAGCTTAGCACTTTTTGAACCAATAAAGAGGTTTTTTGCACAAATAAAAAAAAATACATGTCACAATTCAATATTTACATAAAGATGAATAAAGCTTTACATTTTCAGCAATTCTGTTAATATATTATAAATACTCATTTAAAAAAAAATCATGAAGTGTTCCATTCAAATATCTGGAACCTTAATTTAAATTCGATTGATATTATATTAACATGAAAAAATATGACAAATAACTAGTCATAAAAATACCAAAAACCCATAAGATGTATATCAAAGACAAAGTAATAAAACTACAACAATTATGTTAGCAAAAAATGCAATGAAATAAAAAAATTTTTTTTAGAAATAAATTTTGAATCCAAAAAAATTAATTATGTGCTAATTAGGGTATGTTGCATACACAATAAGATTTAAATCGAAATAATTTTTTTTTTTTTGCAAAGAATAAAATTCTTCCATGCATGACATTTTGAGAAGTAGAAATAAATCTTATTTAAGCGATACATAATAAGATCCAATAATGATAGTTGGCGATGTAGTACGTCTATGAGAAAAGGATCTTTATTACCATGTTCGACTTCTCCAATAATAATATTTCTTTATTATGTATGATTCAGCCACAAACCAAACATTTATATGTGATTTTACTTTGCTAGATTCCATAGCAAAATAATTGTAAATTTGCTATTTAAATTAATTATATTACCCTATGCCTATTTTCAATATGCGTTTCGTCCTTACTCTGCAGTTTTATACAGAAAGAAAAATATGCGATCTCATATATTATGACTAACTAGATTGGGATAATACAATACAAAATAATTTTCATAAATATCCAGTTATTTTATCAATTTTTTTTATATATTCGGCCATATATTTCTTGACAACAAAACCTTATAGACTTCTAGAGCTACAAGCATCATTTCCTCTTTGTATCTATTTAAATACGAAATATTTTTGACAAATACTTGTTGCAAAATATTATATTCTCTTTTTAGTTTTATTAACCTGTACTTAAGAACTGCAGATCCAAGTTTTATAGTATAAATACCAAATACGACGCATTCAATACAGTATTAATGCATATAAAAATTAATTTTAATTTTGATTGTTTTAACTTAGGCTTTTAAATAAGAATATTTTATTTCAGGGGTTTGATAAGTGTGACTTTAAAACTATGATTAACTATAATTATCAATATTTATAAATTTTTTCATCATATTCTTCGGTCACATATAAATTACATTTTCATATTTTTGGCAAGTCTTTTCGTGGTTTTTTAATTTTGAATCCTAAAATATGCACCCCTGCCTAACTATCAAAGTTGGACAATGCCCTATCTTTATATATAATATATTATCTTTAATATTGAAGGGATTCTATTGTATGATAAATATACGAAGATCATTCGCGTATTAAAAATCCTTTTTAACGCCTTGGCACCTTCAAAACTGGATTAGTGCGATATATCAAGTATTATGCACCATTGATTAATATAATGTTTTTAAGATCATCAAAGAAATATTTGTAATAAAATATCACATAAAAACAATTCAATGTCATTCGTGGTCGGATACTACATAAAAATAAGCCAGATTTTTTACCATCTGGGGATAGAAAAGGCGTATATCAATATGAACTTTAATATTTTTTTATAATTGTTAAATTTGAATGTCTAATATACCTGTTTGTTCACTTTGTATTATGTTACACTTGAACTTAAAAATATGGATCTTAAGAGTAGATATTTAAGTTGTGTGATTATTGTATATTTATTTTCATATATACGAGTAATCATTGTCGTTTGAACTAGAAGATATTTAATCACGATATAATGTATAGTATGAAATAACAGTATATGTTGTTTATAATTACTCGCCTTCTTGAGGCATTATTATTTATATCTAGTCTTCAACATATATATCCTCATAAATTTAACGCTGAAATAATTGCAATTAAACTTTTTTATATTTATCTTAATATTCCATATGAAAATATTACTTTTAGAACAGGAAACCAATGAATTTGTGTCTTTAATTATAAAAATTACTATTTTATTAACATATATGGCTAATTTTTATTAATTATTACTACAAATTTATTTTGTGTATGAACAATTAGATTGTTTTAACTATTTTTATTATTTATAGTTCGAAAAATTAACTCATTATTATTTTTTTAAAATTACTCTTAGCTTTTAAACTTTATTAACAAAATACTATATGATTAAATCAAATTCTAATAAGAAAATTTTCTGCTTTGTATCAATAAAAATGTATTTTTATAATAATTTTTATATTACAAATTAGATATTAGCTCCTTTTAATCATTAAGCGTGTATTTATATGTAAGTAAATTTTTATTTGACCAAAATTTTAATTAAATTAACCATAAATAGTTTTTCGTATAAAAAAATATCTTCTCATTCATATATAATGATAGATGCAACGTGGGTTTTCACAGCAGAAAGACTTTACATCATGTGCGGTATAGTACTTACGAGTGTCTTTTTTTCGGTTTGTTTTATACCAATAGCTAATTCCAAGATTTTAAAGTATTGTTATCTTAAAATGAAAGTGGATCCAAATGAAGTCGATAAATATAAGAAAAAAACCGAGAACATAGATCAAAAAATGGCGTTTTACTCTGTGTGCTCATTAGAAAGCAAAAATTTTCACTTTGAAATATATGCAGAAAAATACCCTTTGTTCGCACCTTTCTTTTTTGAGCCGCTTCTGTCATTATTAAAGCTTAATGAGAATAATATATGGCCAGAAGATAGCTATATTCTTATAAAATACATCATGGAAAATGAATTACCCGAGTATTTAATATATTCTAGACTACTTAGAATATTTCTAATTTATGAAACCTGGAATAACAAAGATTATTTCGATTTTGAAGAATACCAGGATACTTTATATTCATTTTTTGATATAAATGAGCCTAGTTCGAGGCTAAAAATATATGAAACCATGGATGAGGTAAAATCAAAATTCTTATTATTATCTGAAAAAGAATTTCAATGGATAAGAGATAGGATAGCAACGCCATTTGAACTAATATGAATCCATATTATAATAAATTTTGCTTCAAAAAATTGTTTTTAAACCTTTGAATTTTATCAAAATCAAAGCGCTTTTGTAATTCAATAAAATATTTTCTTTGCCGTTAGAAGCTTAAAACTTATATGTTCCATTAAAAGTTTATTGGTTTATACTACATTCTGTTACAAAAAAAGCCCACAAAAAAAATATTAATAGCTAAAAAATATATAATTCAATAATAAGTGTTTATAAATCATAAAATCGATATTTTTAATGTGTTTAATTTAAATAATAATTAAATTAAAATGGATTTACAACTTCGTGCAATATCAATAAATTATAAGTTAGGGATTAATGGGAAATAAAAAATTGTTGAGTTCGAATAATATTCTTGATCTAATTTAATGTATCTAAAAATTATACGCCACGAAGGTAGAATATTATTGATATTTGTGTATCGAAAACACTCAATTTAAAGTCTTTATTCCCATGCAATCGATAGACTCTAAGGAAATGTATGTTAGTTTATTTGACTAAAATATTATCCGTTTTTTATGGGTTTTCAAACTTGGTTTCTTTAATTATACAAATTTAATTATTTTCTTAATTCAGTGTTGATGGCATATGTATTGATACTAGAATTTTTTGAATCTGTTTTTTGTATCTCTTGTATTGGTATGTTAGAATCAAAAAATTATTTGAATTTTTAATAACAATCCTAAATTATCTTTTTTGCGTCTCTTTATTGTCATAATACACGAAAACCATAATATTTTTTTATAATAACAAATGCTATATTTTTATATCTGTATTTTTTTTTGTAGCCAATATTTAATGAACTTTAGGAATAAACATAAATTTTTCTAAAAATTATTACGGATAGAATGAATCTAGAATAAATGTATAAAAGTTGAATTATAACACATAAATTGATACCATTTTCTAAATACACCACGATGAGCAATATTATGGTCTATGACTATAATTTTTTTAAAATAACGGGTTGCAAGATTTATAAAGCTATTAGGTATCAATGATATGCTTAAAAATGTTTCTTAACAACGAAAAAATACAGCAAACACAAATATAAATAATTACTTTATAAAATGGTCTTAATGAAGCGTTTTTATCAAAGTTATCGTTTTTAAACAGGCATAACAGATAGATAGTTCAGGAATGAAATCAATAAAAAAAACATAATTAACTCGAATTTATGAATTTATATACAATACTTAATTTTTTACTTTATAAATAGCAACAAAAATTAAATGCTATAAAAAACCCGAACTCACAAACTACTAATATTGATGAAAATTATATTATTTCATTAAAAAAGCACTTTAATTTTTACCACAATTCTTCGCTTATTACTTTTCTGATCAATTTTAATTATATGCAATTTAAAAGCCAAGTGTCTTTTTCTATAATCAGGACCAATATTTATATTCTTAAGTCGATTGAATTTTTATTACCTTGATAATATCACAGTATTATATGAATATAAAAATAAATTCTGTATCATATTTTTTTTCTGCCTGTGATCCATCTAATTTTTTTTAAAAATACTATCATTATTGTTCTTTTAATTTAATACACACAATTTGTAATAATATATTATATGAATAGATCATAGGTTTAATCTGTATACTTGTAAGTTTATCATTCAAAACTGGAATTTCATATCAAACTTATACTTTCATTGGGGCACAAAAGGTTTTTTTTCTGCAAATATTTTATTTTTTAATTTTAATGGCACAACTTCGTTTTTTCTTCTTCTTGGGTTTATGTCAATGTCTTTATGTATATAAAATAAAAAGAATATTAATGGTTTACTTCGCCTGTTTCTATATAATGCCAAAAAAATATTAACGTAAAAGACTTGTTTTGTATCACTAAAAACAATATACAAATTTTAACATGCTTTTCGTCGAATTGTGCTCTCACTTTAGAAATATATCTGATCAGATATAGTTGTCTGTGAAATATTTTTAAAATAAACCTCAAATTATCAATAGATGCATATGCTTTTTTTTTTGTAATTTAAAGGGCTTCTATAGCTTATAAAATGCTTTCTTCTATCAGAAGCTGGAATAATCGGTCTGGAGAAGTAATTAGAGTTATGCTTGAATATCTTGAAGGCCTTTTTATTCTAAAACTTATGTTAAATTTTTAAAAACATCAAATAATTTTTTAATGCTAAAATAGCTAAAATGATAAATACAACAATTCAAAGCTAAATTATTGTATTATTAAATAGTTAAAAACACGAGTAAATTAAATATCAAAGGAATATAATAGAAAGATTAGAAATTTTGTAATTAATTTTAAATTCTTAAAAAATTCTAGTCGAATTTATTTTATTTATTTATCTTTTACTTCTATTACTTTTAGGAAGACGCTTTATATTAACAGGAACTATTACTTAACTGCTGTATCTCTCTGTGGGACTCCCCAGCACTTATTGTCACCCATAATCACCGTGGATTGGGCCCTTTCTCATAGCCGGCAGTCATTATGTGGAGGGAATGAGATTCTGTCTACTGTAAATCGTCAAGGTATACAAGCTACAATCACACTCTACACTTACCTATATTTTTTCTGAACGGTGTGGGATCTTTTTTCATACCGGAGGCACAGTTCAACGGCTTACACAGCAACCTCCTATTTCTCATGTCTTGTCAATGCTTTATGGTTTTTCTTTTATTTATCACTGGCCGCACCCTGGATATTTTTTGGTGGTAATTCGTTATGAAATTAGTGGGGTGGGTGGAAGTGGAACCTGCAACTCCTCACAGGGGTCCGAATTGTAAACCACCAACCATACCACCCCTATAAATTTTATAAATTTATATTTTAAAAACACAAATGTAATATCAAATATAACAAAATAAAATAATGTGGATTCCATGTGTAAAAATTGTCACAACATTTAAATATTGATTTATAAAGGATATTTTTTAAACAAGGACACAAAGAAAATAAATAAAATAACTATAATTATAATTATGAAATTTAGTCTAAAAAGCTAATAGAAATAGGATACTTATAATCAATTTATATTATTTTTTCGATAAATATTCTAAAATAAATCATCCTAAATTCAGATATACTCAAAAGGTAAGAAATACTGTCGGGTTTTATTTTGTTTCACATAATTAGGAAAATACTATTTCGTTAGACACATTAAAATCAAAATATCTTTGAAAATTTATTTCGTGAGACAAAAAACTGAATGAATCACTACCACACTGATTACAGTTTAAAGAAGCTCTTTAATTTGAATCTGTTACTTTTCGTAATAAAACGTAATAATTGCGACTTACATATGTTGTTTTATTAACAATAGATAACTCGAATATAAAGCTGATTATAAATCCAATTCCCTAGGCAAAATATTTTATGATGTTTTCGTTTTTCGAAAAACTATTTTTTTTTACTTTTTTTGTTTAGTCTTATAATTTATTGTGTAATTTTATAAATTTTTGTTTTTAGCTGATAAATAGAGCCATATAAAAATTTTATTGTATTTTTAATTAAAAACTTATATACTGTATAATCTAAAACCTTCTTATATATATTTTTAAACGACACCCGTGCCATAAAAAAATCTAAATTTATATCCTAAAATTTTATGTTAATTTAACTAAGGGTTCTAATCGAATATAAATAATCTGCCTTATTATTTTTTTTATTTTCAACATCTTTATACCGTCAACTCATCTTCACTTTTAGAATTATAGGATGAAAAAATCAATTAAACAAAGTTCTTTAAACGCATTTGATTTATAATAAATAAAAAACCAAACTTCTCAATCATATCGATAATTTTCCAGAATTTAATAATTTTTAGGGGAATACAAATTGTTTTCACTGTACAAAAGCAAAAACCACATGAAATTTTTCCACAAATTTATATTTTCTGTGAAAAAAAGACAAAATTAATTAAATCGACGCACCAATCATTAACTAAAAATTTATAAAATATATTGGTAGAAATACTACATATTATTACAAGATACGTGTACAATTTTTTTTAATGTTTTTAAGATTATTTTTTATGTTTTTAGCTAAATATTATAAAAAATTTTTTAATATTCCATAGTTTTTTTGTATTGGGTAGAAATTGTCTTACCGAATTCGAAAAAAAACAAACTATTATATTTAGTTGTTAAAAAAGAATTTTTACATTTTTAAACTGAAATTTTTAAAAAAATAAAATAATTATAAACGAAAATTGGATTACAGTTAACTATAGGGCCCAGTGAAATGTGATCGAGTTTGTCTGTCAAAAAGTATTTTCCGATATAATTGGATTTTACAATGAAAATAAGTACATCGCATGTTATAATACCTGTATTGTGATCAATAAAAGATATTTAATACAAAATTAGGCTTAGAAAAATAAATTTTAACTATTTATGGGTAATCTTTTGCAAAATATTAGTTAAATTTTTTAAATAAATATAAAGAGCGATCTAAAGTTTTCTTTTAAGTTTAAAAAACCAGGTTTAATTTTTTAGCTACAGATAAAATCATATTTGCCAAGGCAATCTAACAAAAAAATTTTTCAAAAAACCTTGATTTTTTCTTGTGTATTAAATGATAAATTTCCGGACTATTTTATTTTTAGAATATGGGCTATAAATGTGTGTTTCACGGTAAATCAAATACACCCTTCGAATTTTTTGAAATTTTACCTTTTTGCTTCAGACATCAATTTTGATGAATATGCAATCACTTTAAGAACAGCCAATGCTTGTAAATTTTATTGATATTTTTATATTGAACCGAGAATAAGAATCTTTAATTCTGGGTTTTATACTTCAGCTCAAGCTATTTCCAGATGTGTCTTGTCTGTTAACAGCTACTTTTTCACAAATAGTATAATTTATGGCGCCAGAAATATGTATTTTCTAATATTATGTTTATAAAAAAAATATAATTTATAATTAAAAATAAATATCGTAAATTAAATATCATAAAATATACAAATAAAAACCTTTTATTTACAAATATTTCGCATTTTCAGACAGTAATTGTAGTTTTACAATAGCACATAATAAGTTATCATTTTTATTATAACATGTTCTCATAACTATTGTGTATTTTGATTTTTAAATTCTAATTGTATAGGAAATTGTGTTTATGTTTGTTTAAAATACCTATTATATATATAAATAGGTATATTTAATTTATAATATTTTTTCCCTGCAATAAGAATTAAAAATTTGTGTGAGCTAGATGAGAATTCAAATGAACAATACTAGCTTATTTAATGTAAAAAGAATATAATAAGAATTTTAATAGCTCTATTTTATATTTTAAGATATCGTGATATTTATATGTCGAGTCTATAAAAATATCTACCTCATTTTTTATATAAATAAAAGCTTAGAATATGATTAGATTATTAATCGAAAAACTGAAAAAAGGAGGAATAATTAAAATCAAAAAAGTATGCTAGCGACAGAAAAATAATAATAAACCAGCATTAATATTTTTCTGCATTTTTTCTACATGTTACGAACTTTTTTTATATAATTTTGAATTAAAAACCAAAAAAGAAATTTATATGGTAAATTCTGTCTTTTGTTGTAAATTAAAGAGGTTAAAATCACAAGCTTGCTTTTTTTTCATATACAATTCACCCTTTTATACTCTAAAATAACGTGAGTATATCCACAAATTCTATTTAAGATTCTTTTAACAATATATCCTTCTCTAATATCACTATAAATTGAGGAAAATACGATGTTTTAATTTCTATCATTCCTGTTATTGATTCAAATTACTAACTTTACGCAAATTTGCTTAAAAAGTGATTGCTTGATTTAATTTAACATCGTATTAAGTAAAATTCTTTACACAATATTGTCCAAAGATTTGAGCATTAAGTTTAGGTCCTTATAATTGTCAAAAAAACATTTATTTTTTATTCTAAAACCTTATGAAATTATTTTAAACACATTCATCTCAAATCGAGCTTAACAGTGCTATTTAATCCCGTAAAAAGGCATTCATATTTCATGCAAATATATCCCTATAACCACAAAAAATTTTGATTAAAAATTAAAGGAACATATATTATAATAAAGAAAATACATTCAACATAATAAGTCAAATTTAAACTATGGAATGCCCATAATTGATACTTGTGAAAGGGGAACATCAAAATCTTTAAAAAATAAAAGGCGAAAAAAAGGAAGATAAAATAAAATTAAGAGACAGCATAATTTTTTTTCTGTAATTTAAAAGTGCAAAATAGCACAATCTATAAAAACACTGGCATTAGTTCAATATCTTTTTACAAGAAAAACTTATATTTTTCAGAATTTATTCAAAAAAAAATTTATACGTGAAACATGAATTCAAAAATCATTATTTAAAACGTTTATGACATTTTTTAATTAGCCCAGAATTTTATAACATTTTAAACAATGATTGAAATAAAATAATACAATTATAATTTATTCGATTTTTTACTTTTTATTTATTTATTTTATATTTATGCCTGTTTATTCTTAGTAATTTTATCCAAATAAAAAATAAATGGATCGTTTTGTGTTATATTGACAATAAAAATTTATTTAGATCCACTATATATTTATTGATGCATAATAAAAAAAAACGTTAAAAAATAGATTGTAGTATTGTTATAATATAGAAAAATTATATTTTTTTTCATACAAAATGATAATTTTAGATATTAAAAAATATTATTTATGATCAGCTATGTTTATTGATGCATAATAAAAAAAACATTAAAAAATAGATTGTGGTATTGTTATAATATAGATAATTCCTATTTTTCATAAACACATATATATATTATTTTGTTAAATAATCTAAAGTACACGTTAACTAATTATTAATAATTAATTAAAATTGCCAAAATTACGAAAGTTTTGATACATCATCTAATGCACTTCAGATAACGAGTAATATGTATTAAGATATTTTTCAATGTCTTCAATGACTAAAAACAGAATAATAATCTTGATGTATTAAATCTGATCTATACCATCCAGTCAATACCAATAGTTAGAAAAAGATCAACATTTAAAACATTATGTATGAAACACTATGTAACGAAGAAAAATAATCTAAAATTCAAGATGGCAGTCAGTACATTATCATTCGTATTCACGGTTTTATGTATATTCGGTGGTTACGCACAATCAAATAGCAAAAAAGATGATGAAGTAGAAAATTGCTCAAATAATCTAGGCATTTCCATAATGTCCATAAAAGTGCATTGCGATACAGCAGCGCTTATAAAACTTCGAACGGATCTTTCGAAGGAATTCAGTACGGATTTCAACACGATGTCAGCCGCATTAAAATTTTTTGGTGGTGTTTTTGATATGATAAATGAAGATTTACAAAAATATGGGGTTCAGGTGCGTGGGGATTTTACCCAACTTCGTGCTGAAAGTCTAGGACATTTACCATATAGTCAGAAAAAATGCGAAAAACAAAACGCCGTTAGTATACGTACAACACTAGTCTCAAATTTGCTGAAAATGAAGACTTTTGGTCAAATTGGAAATCGACTTATAGTATTTTATTGCAGAAATTTATCAGATGGAAAAGACTTTAGCGTTAATAATGTAGGTACTTGTGGAAATATAGCTGGTTTTGCAATGGGAAATCTCAGAAACTTAGGGAATACAATTAGAAGGGAGGTTGTTCGATCGATATCTAGGGATAAATACGAAATAGATGGTATTTTAACCGGAAGTTTCAACACTAGTCTATGTTCTCAAGCCAAAAATTGTCTCCCAAGCTTTGGACCTTCAAATATATACGGAGAGTTTGTAAGTGGGTTAAAATCATTAAGACATCTAGCAGCGGAGACTTATATTACTGGTGAGGGATATAGACTTCGTGAACACGATCTGTATGACGATGTTGAAGATATGCATCCAAGCGGAGATCCAGAGGTATATCCAACACAAGATTATTCGAACGAAAATGAACTTTATGAGGATACAGAAAACAATAAAAATGGACCTTTCGGTCTGAGTGGAGGATCAAAACCCAGTATTCCAGGACTTAAAGGTCTATTTTAATTTTGAAACGAAATAATATCACTAGTTTATACTAGCAGATAATTTATATTTGAAAAAATTTTTGTGCATTCTAAAAAAATAATCAAGAATCAAATAAAATAAAATTTTATTACGCTAGTCTTATTAACTATATGGATTGTACTAATATGTATTCTTAATAGATAAAGGCTATTTAAAAAGTCAAATTGAAAAAAAAATAATATTTATTTTAATTTGTCTTATTTTAAAACAACAAACGACCCCAATTAGAGAATATTATTTTTTTTTGCAGCGAATAATTTAAGAATATTTGAAATTCAAAACTTTAAAATTGAATATAGAAGTGTTAAAAGTATTTTATGTCAACCAATATACTATACCAGGTTAATAAATAATAAATTAAAGTTGTGAATGATAAATTACAAGATTCCTTGTCACTTTTAAGTATGCTACTAACTTTAATATAAACTGATAACAAAACTATGACTTTAATATCTTTAAAATTAGAGTTTTTATTTGAAAAAAATAAGTGCTAAAGGTATTATATGGAAACAAAGACATTGTATAAGGTTTATAAATAAGATATTAAAAGTTGTAGACAATAAATAAGAAATTACAAGCTTTTTTAGCTCATTTAAAGTCTTTTTCTTGTTTAATACAACTTGTTAACACATTTTTACCTTAACTAATTTTATATTTATATAATTGAAAGAGATTTATATGTTAATTTTTGGTTATTTTTGCGCGAAAACTTAATAAATAACTTTAAATATAATTTTTGCCCTCGCTTCCTATAGAATAGAAATCTTATGCTTCGAACATGCTCATTATGGAAACAATTTATAAAAATGCTCTTTATCAAAAGAATCGTTTATTTAAAAGCCTTATGAGGATATGAATGCCAACTGAAGCGGAAGCATACGCACAAACGATGGGAATGAAGAAGACACATGAACTAATAAGTCTTTAGAGAAGAAGATGCATCAAGGAAGATTGTTAATATGATGAGATGGAAAGATGTATCAGTTAAATCTGTTCCATAGATCGATCTAAAGCTTTGCTTAAACAACTATAAAAAGCTAAAAATTAAATTAACTCATAAATAAAAACCAATTCACCCTCAGTTGGTAGAATCAACTAGATAAAAATAAAAAAAAATTAAAAGGGGTAATTATAAATACATCCAACAAGATTCGAAGCAAAAAAATAATTCATTATCTGTCTTATGATTGTATTTCCATATGTTTAAACAAATTACTTTAACAGAAAGCTCTTGATGTTCAAGTATTTATAATTTATTTAATTCGACTACAATCATTGAATTTCAACTTTCCCTAAGATATATTTTCAAATTAATTTTTGAAAACGAAGAGAACTGTTTTTTTAAGCGTAATTAGAAGTAATAAATCACATTAAAACATAAATTACAATTAGCTTTGAAACTATTATTGATATAATTTTAGTATAGCAATAAGCTTTCGTTTATAAATAAAAAATTGCTTTCATGCTTATGTAGAGTTTGATTTATTTTAAAATATTATTTTCAATTCAAACATCTTCCTGAAAAAAATCTAAGTTACAAATCAGATCGATGAGTATATACAAATTTGGTATTGAGAAAAATTCTTGAGTCATTTAGTCGTGAAAGGAGGAGAAGATAGCCAAAAATAAACATACATTGTGCGCACAGAAAATCAACCAAACTGTGTATAAGAACAAAAACTAAAATTACAACCAAAAATTTAGTGCTGTAAATAAATCTAATAACCAATTCAAACATCTTTATTTTTTTATTAAAATATATTTATTTAACATTTAAAGGATCATAAAATATACTTTTAACATGATTTTGTAGTAGTTACTTCTGTTTAAAGAATTTTTATTGATTTTTAATCAACAAATGTATAGGTGGTGAAAAATAGATTAAAGTTTTTACTTCTTATATAAGATTTTAATATTCTTTTCGATTTTCCCCTCTAAACACGTTCCAAAGGCGAATTAAAATTTATGTGATAAAAAAATTGGAAAATCAAGAAATATAGATGAAAACAACAAACAGTAAAATTAAAAAAAAATTACCATTTATTTAAAAAACAAGGGTGTATTTAACATTCTGGTAATAATTATTCAACCTTAACCACATGAAACCTCCATGCTACATTCTAAATAAAATAGTAAAAATCTTTCGATTGAATTTTTATGCATTTAAGAATATTTGTTGCATATTTATTTAGGAATAGCAAATACAAAGTTCTAATAGAGCCTTAAATTGAATATGCGAACCTTATTACGATCATGGAAAAATTATTATTGGCATCAGTGCAGTATTAATTCTGAATATTGAACCTTGATGCAGTTTTTGGTCAAAAAAAATCTAGTTATGAAAGTCACCCATAAAATACTCTTAGTAGTAAGAGTTAAAAATTTTTATAAATAGTATTTTTAATTATATTTTGATCCGAATTCATGTTTACAAGTATACAATAAACTAACGTACGAGATAAATACAATAACTATCTTTATTAAAGTTTCTATCTTACCGAAAAATAACATTAGCCAATTAATTTCGACTTAAAGTAAAATTTTGAGCAGAAGATTTTATTTTTAGGCGTATCTTTAATTACCTTTCCGACTATCAATATTATAAAGTAGGTTTTATAGAAAAATGTATTCAGATATTTTTTTTAGATAAAGAATAGGATTTATCTCATAGATACAACATGCTTTAATTATTCTAAGGTTCTCATATCAGTTTACAGACTTAAGCATAAATTGATGTTCAGTCTTTTTTTATTCCCATAATTTAGTGATATGATGTAATTTTTCTCTAAGTGGTGATGGTTAGTAGTGTAAACATACTATCTAGATTTTTAATTTAAATGATTGAAAGTTCAAATTTTCTTCACAAAAGAAACGATTAAATTTCAAACAACCATAAAAGGCCGCCCAGTTAAAATCGAATAATCTCAAACTGATTGTCAATTCACAGTAGAATTGATCCTTCAGCTGTAAACGTATACTTAATTGTGGCTCCGAAACAAATGAACACGATTCTTGCACCCAAGTGTATACAATCAAAGCCATTATCAACATGATGTGAGGTGCTTCCTTGTAGCGGAGGTTCGATTAAAGATATAAAATTAACACTGTTAAATGATTTTAGCTCATGAGGCTTTTAAGAAAAATTCGGTTCTATCTATTCCATTCCTTATTTATATCCAACAAAATATTTTTCAATAACCAGGTGTAATATAATCACGATACAATTGTATTGATAAAAACCAGATGAATAATAAATTATATTTGTTTTATTTTTATGCAGCCGATATCAATAAATCGCCCCTAAACACAATCTTTAAATTTGTAGAAAGTTTAATTAAAGAAACATATCAGCAAAAAATACCGATATAATTCTATGATAAATACAGGATTGATTATAAAAATATAAAAACTCTAAATAATTATAAAACCACCGCAGATTCTATAAATAGATATCTAATTACGGGATAAATACACTATTTTTTTATAAAACTATTCTTTATATTATATTAATGCAAGACGCTTGAACTCATCAAATTTGAGAGAAGAAGAGCAGTTGATGAAGATAGATCAGGGGAAGGTGTCAAAAGATGCATCAAGGAGTTGTGAAATATCTCCAATGGGTTGACCACGTCTAAATACATAAAATTGATAAAAAGGAACTTAACCCATAAATAAATAATAATTTGGTTTTGTATTAATTCACTTTTTTATTTTCGACTTAATTTGTTAAAAAAAGCATTTTCGATGTTTGATAATATATTTAATTTATGGCTTTTAAATTAAATACTATACAGGTTATAAAAAAGCCATGTATATTTATTCAAATTTGCTGGCTCATGTATTTTTCAATAAAAAAAGAAAAAATCAATTACATATGTTTCAGAATATTTATTGAAAAATCGTGTATATTTATTCTAATTTGAAGGCTGATACGTTATTAATACAAAACGGAAATAATTATACATGTTACAACATATTAAATGGAAAATACAGGTAATTCATCAAATTACAAAACAAATATATTTTTTTCTAATCGAAAATTATATTTTAAATAATTTATACTTATTTAAACAGTAGAATATGAATTTCGCAAGCAAATTTCGAAAATTCAATTTTGTAAGAGAAAAAAGAAAATCTACTATAATAAAACTAATTTGGCTACATAAAGATAGATAAAATTTTAATTTAACATTTATATTTATATCAAAAAGGTAAAATTTGATTTTTTTGACAGCTGATATTTATGTGATAAAATAATCAAATTACTAAAATCGATATACATATTCTACATGAAAATCAATACTAACTAAACAGCTTATCTTAAAATTTCTGTGTTTATCGAATATTTTTAAGTGATAGAACATTAAATTTGAAGCACAGTGCAAACCATTCTTAAATATGTATTTTTATGGTTTTTACAATTTATGAAATTTCTAAGTATAATTATGAGCGATTTATAATTTATAGATAATATTTAGTTGTTCTTGATTTCCATATATGACACAAATTTCATATTGAAAATTTTGCTTAGAAATTATAAAGATTTAATTTTACTTTTCGAAGATCCAAAAAAATATATTTTCATGGATTATTTAAACACACTATATACGCATTACAATTTTCCAATTCTTTAGACCCTTTTTATTTAGATATGAATCCACAACCAATGATCATACGTATCTTTTCTTGAATTATTGAATGTATCTTATACTTTTTTCATCGCTTCTTGAATTTAAGTTTCTATAAATTTTAATAATTAATATTGCGCACTTTTTCTTATGATATGATTTTCTTTCATTGGATTAATATGAATTTACAGAAAACGAAAATACGCGTATGAGATCGGTGTGTTAAAACTAGAAAGTAAAACCATTAAAAGCCCAAATACGAGAATAACCTATATAGTTGCTTTTTAAGACGCCGAAAACGTGCTCCAAACATTAAATTAAGCCTGCTCCGTTCAGAAAAGACATTGGTAAGTGTATAGTGTTGGTAGTAGCATAATTAACCAGCGACTGAAAGTAGATAGAATCACATCCCCCCCTTCATAATGACTGCCTTTGGTAAAACAGGTCTAATATACGGAGACCAAATATGTAGCAGGAAATGTGAAGGACCGCACGCGTACGTGCATCAGATAAGCAAAAGTTCGTGAAGTCACAAAGGGAACTTTCCAAAAAGAAGATATATACGAGTAAATAAAAAAAATAAGTATTCTGTGCCGGATTCTCTTTTTAGATATAAATAACTCGAAGTCACCAATCAAATCGAGGCATATACACAAAGTATAGGATTGAGGAAATCACTTGAGCTAAAATGGGTTGAAAAGAGGAGAAGTATCGAAGAAGATTTGAGAGAAGATGATATATTCAAGAGAATGGATACGATGTGCCATCGGGAAATAAATCACACAATGCTTACAGAAAAAATCTAAAATTCAATAACAAAATTTAGCCATAAATAAAAAGACTTATTTTTTTTATTGATATATGAAATTTATTTGGCTTTAAGATGAGCACATATAAAGTAGGTGTAAAAGAATGTTTAGGCATGGATGAACACGGGTCATAATCAAGTGGTAAGGTATTCATTCTATTCTTGCGAGAAAATTCAAGTTTAAAAGAATAAATAACATCTGATGTCACCCAATTCAAGAAACAATGGTTAAGTAACTAGTAGAGATAAAAGTAGATACTAGAATAAAAACCGATAATAAATTATTGGATGACCATGGGGAGTTTTTGTTAATGGACAAAGAAAACTTGATCACAGTAATATAAATAGGAAAGTAGTATTTATAGCCTCATTGATGTTTAAAATGGGAGACAGTTATAATATGATATATTGACAAATTAACTCTCTCTGTTTACAGATATATAAAGGGAAACGTGCTATTCGTTTCAACATGTGATGTTTATACCAAAATACAACAAGTTGTATATTAAGATGCAGCGAATACTGAATCTAAACGTACGCAGGAACTATAAAATTTCGGAAAACACATGAACTAACAATTTTAAAGAGAATAAGATTGTGAAGATAATGAAGTTGACAGAAGTATTTTGCAAATATGTTTTATATAGCAATCTAAAGTTTTGATTGCACAAATTACAATAGTTAAAAATCAAATTAGCACATAAATAAATTATAATGAATATTGATTTACTTCTAAAAATCGTATGATTGTTTTATTATTCATCTAATATAAAGGCATGTGATTATTTTCTAAATAATTTTAAGATATTATCTTTTTTTTACACTGAGTATGGAATAAACAATTTAAAAGAGCACATTGTCCCAATAAAATTTGAGTTGTACATGCAAAACATGATATTAAAAAGTATATAAGTTATATTTGTGTAAAAGAATAGTAAAGGTGGAACGTTATAGCTAGGAATTTACACGTGATGTGGTTGTAATATTTGGCGCATTTAACGATTTGTAAATGTATACAAGTTATTTACTACAAACTATATTTAATTCAAACAGCCTATATCCAAAGTTTCCTGTATGATAATGATTAAATTTGCATATTTACAACTTAAAGACACAATTTCTTTCATAATCTTTTACATGCGTGGATGTATCTTGATTAATTAGACTTTCATCGATTTTATATAATTCTTGAGATCATTTAAGTACCTCATTGGGTATAAGAAGATTCTACAATTTGATTATGATCTAAGTTTATTTTTAAAATCCAATGCTTTAACTATTGGTTGATTAAATATATATTTTAAATCCAATTTACGATAATATACAAATGCAGAACAAGGATGGTACCATATGTTATAAAATTGAATGGTGTAGTCACTAAATTCCATACAGCTGAGTAAAGGATTATAAAGAAAGCAGAAGCATACGCACAAAAAATGGAATTGATGAAACACTAGAATCAATAAGCCTCGAAGGAAGAGGATGCGTGGATAAAGGATTGCATAAATATCAATAAAATATTATAATAACATCAGAACTTATTTTTGGAAAATGAACAAGTGAAAGAATAAGTTATTCACAAGATATATTGTTTGCTCGATATAATATATTTACAAAAGAAACAGATATTCTATTTTATAATCTTTTTGTGTGTGATTTTATTAGATGTGTGTTTATCTATTATATCAACCCGCTTAATATTTTTAATCTATGATATATTTACAGATTTAAATACTATATTTTTTAAAATATGACATCCGAAGATTATTTTTAATTATGGGCTAAATTTGTAGTTATAATTTTAGTTTTTGTTCTCGAGCACAACTTGTTTCTTTCCCTGCGCGCACAGCGTATTTATACTTTCGCCTATCTTCTTCACTACCACACCTCTTTTCGAGAACTATTACTTCAAGGGTTTTTCTGAATCCCAAGGTTTGTATGTGTCATCCCAAGAAATAGATATTTTATTTTATAATCTTTTTGTTTATATAAATAATATTATGCCACACCAATTGGGAAGGTGTCAAAAGATGCATCAATGAGTTGTGCAAATTCCTAATATGTTGACCACATCTAAATAGATAAAATGAAAATTAACCCATAAATAATAAAAATGCAACACTAATTGATATTCTTAGTCTATAATATATTTAAACATGTAAATACTTTATTTTTTAAAATATGGCATCCCAAGAAATAGATATTTTATTTTTAATATATAATAATATACGCATTTAAATATTTTGTTTTCTAAAATATGACATCCCAATTAAAATATATTTTGTGTTTAATATGTCCCATCAATTAATTTTTTTAATCTATATTTCTTTTTAGTGTAATTAATTTTTTTGTCTTTAAAATGATAAACCAACCATTTAAGAACACATCATTTTAATTAATCCCCATTCAATTTAATTGGCACAATTCAATGGTCTTTCCTTCAGCCTATTATACAATATTTTACATTTTTAATATTCTTTTTTCGATTTCAAATGCCTACAATATTCCATTCAATGCATATTACCATTTTTATATATCAGAGGATTCTCTTCGGGCTGACTTCTTTGATACTTTTATGTTAATTAAATGAATTTTATCGTTTCTGTATTCAACTAACTACATAAATATTATTTTTTATGTGTGATTTCTTCCAGCACACAAACATATATACTCTTTTTAAATACTTTTATCTATTTTTTTTAATTTTGAATAACTCCATATGTAAGATTTTGATTGGTTGATTTAGGTATATAAATCAATAACTCTGTTACCCCTATAATGCTATTTAATTTTTTACTACTAGCGTTACAAGTTTTCACACGGACAGAGACAGAGACAAAGACAGAGGTATCGAAGATAAGTGTAGGAATAGATTTGGGTACGACGTACAGTTGTGTTTACATATTTGACAAGGAGCGAGGCAAGGTGTTCAACCTCAAAGTGCACAATCGTCCAACCTTCCCTTCTGTTCTTACATATGATACACAGAAGATAGAAATCAATGGAAAGACAGAATATAGATTCTTGCCTATTACGGGTAATGCAGCACATGCTTACCACAAGAAGAATCCAAACAACAGTTCCTTGTTGTATGCTTTCAAGAGATTAGTTGGGTTGAGTGTTCAGGATTTAGATTTAATACCCGCATTAAGAGGTATCGATAGAAAAGTACAGTATCCGATTTTGAGGGAAACTAGCAATAAAAATGGGAAGAAAGAGAGTACCATATCCATGGGATACACATTAGAAGGTAAAACTGTCAAGGAAGTTAGGCCCGTGAATGCTAGCGCAGAGATTTTGAAAGAGCTTATGAAAGCTATAAGAAAATATGCAGCTTCTAAGGCACGTGGTGAAGACATGGAAGAAAAAGAAAATGATGAGCAAGATTCTAATGTTAATGATGACAACAATGAAGAAAATGACACTAAAAATATTGCAACTATGGTTATTACAGTCCCAGCATACTTTACAGAGAATCAAGTCACAGCTACTTCAGATGCTGCTATGATTGCAGGTATTACTTTAACAAGGACAATGAATGAACCAATAGCTGCGGCATATGCCTATCAGATGAAGCATCCTAACGAAGCAGAGTCTACTAAGCTAGTTTTTGATATGGGTGGAGGTACACTTGATATTAGTGTTTTAGAACATGAAGAAGGCGTTATTGAAGTAAGAACTTATGCTGGTGATAATTTCCTCGGAGGTGAAAATGTAAATGAAATGCTTTTTGATTATTTCGTTAATGAATTGAGAGTATGGTATGAAAAAAATCCTAGCATCCTAAAGTTATTTGAAGATAAAGTAAACACCCCCGAGAGAACGCGACTGAGAACTTTTGTAGAAGGCTTTAAGATTGCCCTTTGTACTAAACAAAACAATAACATAGACGAAAATGTCAAGATTACACGGGAATTTTTCGTAACAGAAACAGAAAAGATGAGGTTTTCTTTGGGTACAGATAAGTTTAATCAAATTTGTAAGCCTATTTTCGATAAGGTGAGACATTATATCCTCGACAATGAACATGGTATTTTAGGTAAATATAAGAATAAATGCAAAGGACAAAAGGAAAATATATCCAAAGTTCTTTTTGTCGGTGGATCATCTAGAATCCCTTATATTAGAAAGATGTTGGGCGATATATTCGGACAAAAGAAACTTAGTTATGAACTTGATGCAGATACATGTGTCGCTGAAGGAGCAGCATGGTACGCAGCGTCTTTGGCAGGATTCCTTGATGAGGATACAGCTCTTTGTCTCGTTGACGTTGTTTCTACAGATGTTGGGATTTGTGTTGAAGATAATTTATTCGTTCCTATCCTCATTAGTGGAAATTCAGTGCCTGCAAGTGGGTCTCAAGTCTTTACAACTGCCTATGACAATCAAGATGTTGTGGTAATTAAAGTTTCACAGGGTCCAGGACAATTGTTCCATCGTAACAGTTATATTGGGGAGTTTAAGCTTTATCTTAAAGAAAAACATCCCAAAGGTTTACCACAGATTCGAGTAACCGTCAAAATCGACAAGGATCGTACACTAAGTGTACACGCATATGATGAAAAGACTAAAGTTGAAGAAAAGGTCGAATTCGACAGAACTATCCACACTCTTTCTGAAGATCATATCAAGAAGTTGCATGAAGAAAAAGAAATTAATAAAGAAAAGGATCAAGAACAACTGGAAAGATATAATGAAATGAAGAAACTTGATAATTACATCGATAGTGTCAAGTCACGAATGGTAGCACCACAGATCAATCCTGAAGACCGTCAAAAGATTGATAAAGCTGTTGTCGCTGTTCAATCATGGTTCAACACCGAGAAACAAACTGCTGATAAGCTGTTATTCATGGAAAAATATGAAAATCTTAAAGATTTGGTTGAACCATTGCTCAAAGGTGCTTCACAAGAACAATCTTATGATAATACTAGGGACAAGGAAGATGAAGGTGCTCGCGAAGATCTATAATTAAAAAAGTCACCAAACTTATTTTCTTTATTTTAATAGAATAGAATTTCTTTTTTAAAAACAACTCTATATTGTATACAAATACTCTATTGTTTACAAATACTCCATTGTATACAAATACTCCATTGTTTACAAATAAATTTTAAACTAGATGAATATTAAAAAAAGATAAATATTATAAAAAGATAAGTCTTTCCCCTCATACAATCCTAATTTTTTTGAAACCTCAACCCTTCAAGACTTATTATTAATTCAAGAGTATTTCTCAATCCTAGTGCGTGTGAATTACGGCTCTACTAGATTCCTAACTCCGTAATATACGACTATTGGTATAGCAAACTACACCAATTACATTTTATCGAGCACTTTCATCACATAAAATCAAGCATTTCATCACATGACATCAAGAATCATATCACATGACATCAAGCATTTTATATCCCATGTTATCAAGTATGATATGGGCATTCTAGATTAGCTAAAGTGCGTTTTTTAACACGACACCATTATTTCTTTATGCACAAAATATCATGCATTTATTATTGATTTCCATAAAAATCAATGCCATTTATATTAGCATAAACTATTAATTTACTATTGACGTGCCTAAAAGTATCATACATATTTATTATTGATGTGCACTAAGACACCATATCTATCTATTATTGATGTGCACTAAGACACCATATCTATCTTTTATTGATTTGCACTAAGATACAATATCTATCTTTTTTTATGTGCATTAAGATTCAATATCTATCTATTATTGATGTGCACTAAGATTCAATATCTATCTATTATTTATGTACACTAAGACAAAGTATCTATCTCTTATTTATGTGCACTAAGATACAATATCTATCTATTTTTATGTGCACTAAGATTCAATATTTAATATCATAATTGTGCACTAATACAACATATTTATCTATTATTTATGTGCACTAAGATTCAATATCTATCTATTATTTATGTACACTAAGATTCAATATTTAATATCATAATTGTGCACTAAGACAACTTATTTATCTATTATTTATGTACACTAAGACAAAGTATCTATATTTTATTTATGTGCACTAAGATACAATATCTATCTATTATTTATGTGCACTAAGATTCAATATCTATCTATTTTTATGTGCACTAAGACAACATATTTATCTATTATTGATGTGCACCAAGACACTATATCTATCTTTTATTTATGTGCACTAAGACACCATATCTATCTTTTATTTATGTGCACTAAGACTCAATATCTATCTATTATTTATGTACACTAAGACAAAGTATCTATCTCTTATTTATGTGCACTAAGACAACTTATTTATCTATTATTTATGTAAACTAAGACAAAGTATCTATATTTTATTTATGTGCACTAAGATACAATATCTATCTATTATTTATGTGCACTAAGATTCAATATCTATCTATTTTTATGTGCACTAAGACAACATATTTATCTATTATTGATGTGCACCAAGACACTATATCTATCTTTTATTTATGTGCACCAAGACACCATATCTATCTTTTATTTATGTGCACTAAGACTCAATATCTATCTATTATTTATGTACACTAAGACAAAGTATCTATCTCTTATTTATGTGCACTAAGACAACTTATTTATCTATTATTTATGTACACTAAGACAAAGTATCTATATTTTATTTATGTGCACTAAGATACAATATCTATCTATCATTTATGTGCACTAAGATTCAATATCTATCTATTTTTATGTGCACTAAGACAACATATTTATCTATTATTGATGTGCACCAAGACACTATATCTATCTTTTATTTATGTGCACTAAGACACCATATCTATCTTTTATTTATGTGCAATAAGACTCAATATCTATCTATTATTTATGTACACTAAGACAAAGTATCTATCTCTTATTTATGTGCACTAAGATACAATATCTATCTATTATTTATGTGCACTAAGACAACATATTTACTATTGATGCATTTAAAATAAAATCCATTTATTTTAGTATAAAAATACAAGCTAATAATAACATTAAATATTATTATTTTAGATGGAATTTCATTTGAGTAAGCTAGTTTGTAAATATATAAATGAATATTTATGTATACTCTTGCATCGTCTATTATTCATTACATACCTTTGCATTCATTATTTAAACATATGCCAAATATAAATATTAGAGGAAAAAATACTTTACCTCCATTTCATTACAACATTTATATTTTACATTTTTGATTGAATAAGAAATGATTTTTCACCTTTTACAACTAAATATATCTAAATACTGTATAGATCCCTATCCCCACTACATAAAGAAATATAAAATATTAGTTACTCAAAATTATTTATCTGTTTGAATATTATTAGATATTATATGCTTTGCGGAACATTTAAAAATTATATATTTGATATTTCGTGGAAATTTTTTCAGGGATAAAGCTTTTATAGATCCAGAAATTATATTTTGATAACTCTATAAATCTGTCTGAAATAAACTGGTAAGATCATGCACATTACCCCAACAAAAAAAATTGGTACATGATAAATTTTTATTAAAAATTTCTCTGTACCCCATAGAATAGAATCATCAAACCAATTTTTAATCGTTTGATAAAATATTGGACTATTATTGATCATAAAAGACTTTTTATAGTGCCTATGAAAAACTTCCGTATCATATAACAATGAAAAAACTGGAAATATACACATATGCCTATAAATAGTCAAAGAAATTTTTAGTATAAATTACAAGATTTTGATCATATTTTTTAGGCTAAACATTTGAGAATAAAAAAAAATAATTCAATAGATATGCAATAAATTTTTTACATAAAATTAAGCATGTTTTAAAGATCAATCTTGCACACTTTAAGTAATAAATTATCAAGCGTCAATTCTTGTTCAAATTAACCATAGTATAATAAAACTAAACAGATATATAAAATGTAATTCATATTTTTTTTATACAATATTTATTTAGTATAATGATATAATTCAGTTTATACCATTAAAAATGATATATGCATATATTTTTTGTCTTAAAATTTCTTTTACAAAAGAGCACCAATAAATTAAAATCAGAGAAAACATAATTTTAATATACGAACAATAAATTAACAAAAAGAAACAGGTTAAATAAATATAAACTGAGTCTTTTTGAATTAAACCATAATAAAAAAAGTTATAGATTCTTAAAAGGAAAGATTTCCAAATTATTTTTGCTTTCTATACAATAACTGGAAAAATCCGAGAAAAGAATTATGTGCATAGGATGTTGGCTATTTAACCAAAATATACTTTACAAAGTATATTCAATTCATTTTTGGTGTTTTCAGAATATTTTTTTGCACATATATTTACCGAATCATGTTTATATTGTTTGTTCATACAGCTAAATGCTAAAATATAAATCAGATCCAATCATCTTTTTAATGCTGATATATTTACCGAAACTCTAAAAATTGTTATTTGTTCACTCTGCTATTAACTAAAACATACTTTCTAAAGTATATTTAATTCATGTTTGATATTTCAATAGTATTTTTTCAACTCATATATTTACAGAATCGTTTTGATATCGTGTGTAAGTCTTTGATAAAATTCACTTTTCTCTTTTGCAATAACAAATAGATATTAAACTTTTTATATTTAACCACTTTTTCCATTTAATTAGTTATATTCGAATTATTTTTTCTTTTAAATTTCATAAAAAATTATACATTGGTATATAAAGCATATTTGGTGCCTAAGGTGTTCAATCCTATTCAATTATAAACCACTTTATGTCCATATTTTACTCCCAATCAAATAATTCAAGTTTATTTATATATTTATCAGTTTATAAATAAGCTTCAGATTTGATAGCCTGTCTTTACATGCAAATTATATTGTTGTGGTTTCAAAATGTTATTTTAAGAGATAAACCTACATTATTATACACACTCGAATATTAAAGGTTTTTTGGTAGATCGTTTACAGGCGTTCAAGTTTAACATTAATATTTATTTATACATTTTTTTTAAATTCTATTACACTATTATTATTTGTCAAAGCCTCTAAACTGATTTAAGTATCAGTTAAAAGCATTGTATTCCAATTGCATCAGAAATACAAATAATTTTTAAAAGGATTGTATGATACTCAAAAGTCCGACTGAGAAATGTGTGAATAGTAGAAATAATGTATTTGTTAACCGAAATTACGGCGAAAATAAACATATATTACAATAAAAATTTCGCTTTTTTTTTTGATTAAACAAAACAATATATGTCCCATTTTTTTGTGCTAAAACGATAAAAGCGAATTAATCGATTTTTTTTAAAAAAAAACCTTTTCTTTGCTAATTAATATAAAATTATGTTATTATATTGGATTTACTCAGATGATATCATCATTATATTTAAAGAACACACCCATAACAAGAAACATAACAAATATGGAGATGAACCGGCTTCCTAATAAATAAAATCACATATATGGTATCATCTTTATTAGAAAAGTTGCGGAAGTGATTTTGATACGCACTTTTATAGAAAAATATGTTGATATGCCTTCTTATTTCTGTTATATAAACGTAAATCAATATTTATTTATCGCGAAAAATACCATAAATATCAAGAATAAATCTATAGGCATAAATAATTTTATTTTATAAACAATAAGGTTTTATTCACAATTAATATATTTGTGTTTTTTTAAAGCATTAGACATAAATTTTTTTGATTTCATAAATCCGATTACCAACAAAATAAATTTCCATGATATGAAAAATATTTATCTTTCATTTTAATAAATCAAAGAGTCCTATAATTGTTTTTATCTTCTGAAATCTATTTACTTAGAAAATAGAAGAGATTCTCTGAAATATAATCAATAAACAATTTGTATTTAAAGTTGTGTAATTCTTTCAAAATTATTTGCTCACTGAAATTAACGTGATCATAAATAGTCGATATAAGATGCTTATTTCCCAAAAAGAATTTTTAATAAATATAGCTGCTTGCTTAATAAAGAAAAAAAAACCACAATTTAATATATAATGTATCGGAAAAATTCAATACTATCCGTAAATGTAAAAATCCATAATCGTATTACAGAAACGATATATAACGCTGAGAAATAGGCAAAATAATGTTTTGCATCTCTATAATTACATTTATTTTTTTAACAATATCAGCCGAAGACATAAATGAGTGGATCGACGCAATGAAACAAGCCAACTCTTATTATACCGAAACCATCCACACATACTATTCTGATATACACACCGAAATATCTGCAAAAGCTGGTAGCGAAACTCAGGATATTTCAAATTTAAAAAATGAACGGAAATCTATTTTAATAAAAATCGAAAATATGGAGGGTATTGACAGACTATTTAAAAGTCTGACTTTTTTTAACAACTTTCTATCACAAATTACATTACAAATTTTGGAAAAACACGAGGATATCAAGGACGTAAAAATACTAAAAATGGCAATGGACCAGTTAATTGATTTTATAGAAAATACTGTAAAGGGCAGATTAGTATGCATTGAAAGTGGTATCAAAATTCGAAACAGTATTTATGGTGGCATAAAAGAGGCTGAAATATTGATTGATCAGTCGTATTTTGTAGATTTAGCTGAGTCGAATGAAATTTGGAATAATCTTTTTTACGAAGAATTCGAAGCAAAATTTTTCAAAATCGATATTTTGGCTAAAAAAAGAAATGAAATCGTCGGTAAATGGATTAATATTCTCGAATCTGATCAAAATAAATCTAATTGAACAGAAATAATTGGTCTATTAAAAATTTATATTTCATATTCTATAAAAAATTTAGAACGAGCTGTTACTTGATTAAACTATGTTTTTTTTCATTTTTAATATTTTTAAAGACATTATGGAACGATTTTTTAAGCATGAGTTTGTTGAACATTATGATTTGATCAATTGCTTTATTTGAATGTTTTCGAAACACGATTTAGAAGATGGTTAATAGTAATATGATATAGAGATATAATGTTGCTTCGCTTTTTATTTTTATCATATCCAATATTAAAACCCAAATTTTGTTGGTGTTTAAACATGTTTAAATGAGATACTAGTGTACCTTGTATTTTGTTACACATATAATTATTATTTTCAATCCTAAAGCAAAAATATTTTTTTTATAATACAATTACACCTTCTAAAAGATCATATAATAAACCTGTATTTAACTCTGATGTAAAGCCTTTATCAGAATTTATTAAAAATTAGCGGTAATAATAGACACAGAACACGTCTGGGGTTTTATAAAAAATATATAAAAGCGTATCCTTTGGTGCACAACTATTATATTATTTTTCTATAAAGAAACAGATTTATTTTTTTGATTTTGCCACTGCCCTTCTAATGTGTGAATGCGGTATTTTTATGTTTAAATCGATGTTTGTATTCGGGGATTTATCAAATAGATTTTTAGTCGCTGATAGAAATTACCAGTTTTTAGTCATTCAAAAGTAAAAAAACAAAGTTATATGTTTTTTAAAAAAAATATCGCTAGAGTCTCTGTCTTTCTGGTATTTTTTTTAAATTAAACGTAATTATATAAAAAAATGCTTCATTATACATGCGGCTTTAACTATCGCCGAAAAAGCTTAAATCCGATATACTACCACATTTTGGTAGCTTTTATATTACGATTTTATTAACTTCTATCATTTATTGAAGATTATAATATACAAAGATATCATTATTCGATGAACATATAAATACTCCTGATGGATGTTCAAAAAATAACATAAAACAACAAATGATTAATATTATTATTTTAAATCTAAAGTTTAAACCTTGTTTGAGTATCAAATCAACTTAAATTTAATTACATATTATACAAAGCATAAAAATTGAGAAAATGGATATATTTAAGAATAACTGCACGTTCGTAAAATAATAAATTAGAATGCTTATTAAATGCCATAAATAAGGTGCAATGTCATAAAATACCATAAGTTTATATCAATGAATTGGGTATGCCAACGGGAGCGAAAGAATATGCAAAAACAATAGTTTGAGAAGAACACTTGAAAGTATTAGTCTTGGCCGAGAAGATATATTAAGGATGATGTGCTTAAAAAGGTATACAGTAAATTCGTAATATAGAGCAATCTATCGTTTTGCGGGAGTAAACTACAAAATATAAAAGAAAAAACAACCCTTAAATAAATATACGGACACATGATATGCAAAAAAACTAGAATTTTGCGAATCACACAGATAAATATAAAAGAACAGAATTTTTATGAGAAGCCTCTAATAGTTGATCGAATTTATTAAGATAGATACATTAGTTCGAATATATTTAGTTAAAAGGTGATTTTTAAAACCCTTAAAATAAGTTAAACATATTTTTAAACATAAATAAAAAGAATGTAATATAAAGTATCCCCAAAATTTATAAAATAGTCAGCTAAGATGTAAAATTTGAATATAAATCTGAAATTTAGTAAATAAAAAAGTTATCTGACAGTTATGCACGGCAATGTTTGATTTTTATTTTATCAGCGCATATAAAAAAGGAATTATATTATATGGCAGCTTTTTTAATGATTTACGATTACCTATATAATTGAATGTACGTCTTCTGTACAGATTTTCGCTAAGACGAACCCAAAATTTTGTTATTTCTAGTTTATATATAATTAGAAGAACTTAGAAAAAATAATCGTAAGATTTATTATATATCTAGAACAATTTCAAAACTTTTATAAAAAAATACGAAGCCTCGTCAAAACACTATGGTTGATATAAATAACTGTTCTTAAACAAATAGTTAAAACACACAGAGGTAAGGCTACTTCAAATTAAACGAATGCTTTATGTATCGTTTTTTATTATATCAAGATATCAAATGCCTATGCATGCTTCATCCAGAATGAAATAGAAAAGTCACTACTCCCAATAATATTAGACAAAGTATTGCCAAAAAGCACAATTTTTTAAATGTGCATAATTAACGCTACAAAGTAAAGGAACTAAATTCTATAAGTCATATTTATGCCAAAAAGAGAGTTTTTAAATCTTTGAAACGGGTGTCAATACCCATGCTATTGAATAATTAAACATAAAAAAGTGAAAAGAAATATTGATCACACAAGACAAAATTTTTTATAAGAATTTATTTAGAAGCTTAATCACAAAAAATTACAATTTTATAAAATATGGGAATTGTTAAAGATTAATTTTTATTTTCTATATTAATATAATTTATCTTTATTATAATTTCGGATTGGATTTTCAATTTTAATATCAGAATCCATTCAGCTTTTATATAAATTTAATTGTATGTTTACCCGTGTATTAAATTTCATATTTTACTTTTAATTTATTTTTACATAATTTTTATTTCGACATAATAATTTTATGATTAATTCTAATTTTATTTTTGAATTTTAAATTATTTATTTCAGGGTTAAATTATTTGTTATAATTTTAGTTTTTTTTCTCAAGCACAACTTGCTTGATCTCTCGCCCGCAAAGCGTATTCATACTTTCGGCAGATTTCACCTCTCTGAAGTCTTCTATAATACTTCTCCTCTGTTTAAGACTTATTAATAAAAGGGGTTTTTCATCCCCAAGGTTTGTATATATTCCGTAATCTGGTTAGTTACTTCGAGTTTTTCAGATAAATTTTATGATATTGTGTTAACACACCGTATAAGTTATGACAAATGGTATATATTATTGTCTTGCAATTGTATTTTAATGACATATCGGATGCTAGCAGAACATACTTTCACAATTTTTTATTTTCAACTATGTTTATTACTTCAATACTAGTCAAAACAATTTCTATTAGAGGGATACAGTTCTTTTTACTTCATATATAAAGATATCAGAACTATCATTTGATAATTTTATATCGGTTTTAATTCTTTATCTACTTTGATCTCCGCGAATTTATTTTACATTTTTCTTGAACAGAGTGTCTACGAATTCTTTTGAAATTATATTTACTTGCTAGCATGAAGTAAAAACACCGTACTATTTCTTTGTGTCTTTTGCGATCTGTTTGTCAATTGATCGACAGTTTTAAATGAGTCGTTATCGTGCTGGCATCGTCCTCTTTCACCTAAGAAAATATTTCTATTCTGAATAAACCAGAAACTATCATTTTCTGGAGGTCTTATTTTTACGTACTATAGCCACTTTGATGATCCTAGTATTTAGGCTTGAATCATTATGCACATTGTTGAGTACTTGATGCGGCGTTTCTGTTTTTATTTTACACAATAAACACTCTTTTTTGCTGTAATTCGAGCTCTGAAAGATCTAGGTTTACCATTAATTTTTATTGATATTTTATATAAAACATCATCCCCCTTGGGCAAGTAAAGCCTCAGATCATAATCGGGGGGGGGTGAAAAATATTAGAATCCAAAAAGCTGTATCTTCTTTGCATTGAATAACTTGCATGCACAAAAATTCTTCATTTAAAATACTGTAGACTTTTAAACAAAATATTCATTAAAAAGAAATTAAGGGATATATCTCATGTAAAGTAAGTATTTTACATATTTAATGTGATAATTATACGATTAACAAAAATCATTACGATTTAAATAATTTTACAAAGCTTTAATAATATAATATATATTACAGTTTAGCAAGAAATACATCAATAATTATGTGATTGATAAGTAAAATAACAAATATTAAATACAACAGGCGAACACCAAAGAAACAAAATGCTATATTTGGGATTATAGTAGCTTAGGGACTTTATGAATCTCTAGGGTTGATAAAAAGTAGAAAAAAGCAACATAAGTGTCTTCTTTAATTTAGAGCTTAAACGCAACAGTTTAAGCATGCACAGTGGCTTCGATGGCGAAAATAAAATATATAATAATAAAATAACTTCAATAGATACTAAAGTGGGACATAGCAAGAAAATATGGGCAAACGCCTTCAAAAAAAATTAAGTATAAGTATACCTATAATATTAAAAGGTAAATTAATCATTTTAAAGTTCTATGTGAAATTTGTGAACACATACTTTTAAAAAATTAAAAAGAATGAAGTTTTAAAGGAAATAAAACGTTATATATATAACACAAGCCTTTATACCTTTAAAAGAATAATTTTTTTTCTAGTCTTTTTTACTTTAATAATATCCATTGAGTAATAAACAGAGAGTAAAAATAAAATTTGAGTGATTTTTGCTAGCACAGACAGACCTGACATTTATGCACCTTTATATCCCACAATATTTAGAAAATACCATCAATATTATATTAAATCAGATCTATGGCCAAGAAATATTTATTTTCATATGATAAATGATGCTATTAGATATATAATATAGATGCTTAAGGTGTGTTAGAGTTTTTTAAGTTGATTATTTTATAGCTAAAAGCTCAAAACCACCATTTTTGAATTCATATCATTAATATACGATTAAAAATAGAATGAGATCAAATTTTTCGTCATCAACACCCACTATTTCTTTAATTGATCCAATACATTTAAATATGTCTGTTAGAATGTTTTTAAATTGATTGAAATAATAGATTTAGCCGAAAAGTGAATATTTTATAGCTAAGCTGTTAAATCTACTCTGTATAGTACTTATATTTGCTCGTGAATATTTTTTAAACCTTTAAAAAACATAAAAAGTGAAAAAAGGGTGTATAATTTAACATGCTCAACCCATAAAAAGTGCTTAAAATGTGATATGTATATTACGAGTTTTTGAGGAAACTTCTTTCATATTCAATTATCAGGCGAAATCAAATTCTATTTTGCACAGAAAGAGTTTTTGAATGTTATAAAACATCCTCTAAAGAGACTTTAATATAGAAAAGTACAGAAAACTATAATTCCACTACAAAATAAGAAGGATTAAACAAAATATATGAAAGTAAATAATTATGTTTTGATGGTAAAGAAAAAAAAATATATCGATGCAATTGAATTTTTTTGTGCGAATCGTACCATGTACACAGAATAAAGGTTAAATATAATTGGAGCTACAGACACGAATGAAGATATAACATACGAATTTATTCTTAATCATCAACAATAGTGGGAAAAAAATTCTTTAAATAAAATTTGAGTTTTCTTGTGGAACTGTTGATCATAGTATTAAGTTTGAGGCATAGAAAACAGAGTTTTAGATAACCACTATTAAAGAAAACTGGTGTTTTTTTAAGCAATGAGATATTAAAACAAAATAATACTGAAACATGTAAGCATTCTTCTAATGCTGTTATTATCAAAATATACGAAATTCTTTTACCTATGAGAATTTTATAAAAAAAATCATGTAAAAGAGATGAAATTTTAAATAAAATAGATTAGTAGATGCTATTAGATATTATTCACTGTTTTATTGTACAGAAAAAAGAAACTTAAATTTTTTTAAATTACACCAATATGCGTAAAACAGGTGTTGCAAGCCTCGAGATAAAATTCTCTTAGGTTTATGTCTCAAATCTCGTATGAATTTTTTGTATCTTGTGTAAAGAAATTGTTGCGCAATCAATGTAATTAAAATGACTTTTCTGGTTTTTTGTAGCTTAATCCAAAACCTTCTTCTTTTAATTAGCTATGTTTTATGATTAAATTTATGCAAATTTTTAATTAACAAAAAAATCCATTCCTGTATACGATTTTAGCTCTGATTTCTTTATTGATCCATCTTCAAGGATATTTCACACTTTGATGAATTAAAAGTAGAAGATAATTTGATAAATATTAAAACTCGAAACAAAATCGATAAATGTTTAATGATTTCCCAAATTTATTGGACTTTCATGCTCAAAATTTTTTCAGAGTTTGACTATTATACAATTTTAAGTATTATTTTGTGATAACAAAACTTGCGATTTAATTCTCAACTTCATTTTTGAATTTTCTGATATGATAACAGAAAATTGCATAAAATATATATAAGATCAAGTAGTTTTTATAAAAGCCATATAAATTTAGACAAAAAATTTAACACACCAATTATGAGAGAAGCAATAAAAAATTCGACTGGTTTTTTTTTATTTTGAAACTGCTGATACACTCTAAAAAGAATAAGCACGATACCAGAATCATGATTCAAAATTGTATAAAAATGGAAAATAAAATTTTAATAATTTTAAGCTTGTGATTGTCCTTAAAACCATAAGCGAGGTAAACGCAAAATTTCATATTTGTTGGGTCATTATGCGACTGAAGTATCCAAATGTTATGTGAAATTTTTTTCGATGTCAATGAAACAACTGAGATCATGTGCCTAAGCACATATTTTACCAAAGAAAAGATTTTTTTATAAATTTGCTTGAGATAACAAAAAAATAGTCGAAATAATTCTACCTTGTAGCACAAATTCAGCGCATATTTGGTTTGATACATAGTAAATGTATTTAAGAATACTTATAAAAATATAAATATTAATTAATATAGTAATTACATAAAATAATTCAGAGTTTAAAATTATTGGATCCAAGGTGTATTGTTGGTGAGATGTGATATCTTTAATACAAATATAAATCGATTAGAAGAAGATTATTCTGATAGAATCGATAATTTGTAATAATAAATGAACAACAAACACTCTTGGCTAATGTAAAATAATATAAAATTAACAAAAAGATAGAGTAATATCAACATCTTAAAAGAGTTAAATGAAGAAACCAAACACGCAAATAAATCTGATTTGCATAACTCCGGGACAAAGGTTAGACATAAGATAAAATTTTGCAAAAAAAAATATTTTGACAGTGTATCTTGGTGTGTATAGTCAAGCCATTGGTATATTAAATAATGAACTTAAGAAGAATATTATCTTTGAAAGGGCCTAATGACTGACAAGGGATTGATTTTTAGAAATGCTTGTTTTTAAATGAAATCAGAAGAATTTTAGATCGATGAAAATTTAGTTTGAATTTAATTTTTTTGGAATGTATCTGTTTGTTCTTAGATGATCGAGATTTAGCCTTTCTCATTGAACCCCAGTTTCTTGTGTATTATTAAAAAGATTGAATGATTAGAATTTGCCCGTAGATCGGGGTAAAAATTCTGTTAAACACATACTTTATGCCAATAATGACTTTTATTACCTGCACTCAATAATCTAGTCAAGTTTTTTTGGTACTAGAAAAAAGTATGTGTTGAAAGCTGATAGCTTTCTTTATCCATTGGTCGACTTAGAAGTATTTGCTATTTTTTTAATTTCTAGGCAGAATTTTTTACCAGTTTGTAATCATTAAAACTCTTTTGCGTGTAGAAAATTCAAAATTCAACTGATAAATCAAAAATTATAGGTCGAATATTTGAGACACTACGAGGCGTCTAGATTGTAATTATAACACCGCTAATAAATAAGAAAAACTTAATTAGTAAAATTTATATCATAAAAAAATAAACTAGATTTGATTCAAAATTTTTAATTTGATTGCATAATTTATTTGTTTCTGCTTGAAAAAAGTCTAAAAATTTTGATCCTAGAGAGAATTTTACAAACTATCAGATGAATTCGAGCAAATGATCCCGAAGATATACGTAAAATTTGTATTTAGATCAAGAATTATATGTGTCTGTTTATCACTAAAAGACAAAATAATTTTAGTTATAGGAAAAAGTAATCAAAATATGGGCAAACAAGAAATTTTTATTGGGTGTCCTAATATGCACGCGTAAAGAATATTATACGAGTAACTCACATGAAAAAGTCATTTAAAACTATAATTATAATAAATAATTATTGTTTGTTTGAGTATATGGCAACTTTGAAAATATTGTATAATATAATGATAAATATATTGAATTAACGAATTTGTTTTGATATAATATTCTGAATTATTTTTATGCTCTTTTATATATCTGATAATTACCTTAAGAAATCGAATATGAGTTTTTGAAAATCCAAAATTTAACTCAAAATGGTATATGATTACAAACTGTTGTGCTGATATTGTGTAAAAAAAATCTTTGAAAGAGATATTAGTAACTCAAGGTACTATAATGACAGAAAAAAATTTCTTCGAATTTTAAAAAAGATGGAATATATGGTTAGTAATCACAAAACTTCAAATTCTGCATTAAATATTATAATAATAATAAATTTAGCGTGAAATTAATAAATAGTAGTATAAATGATCTTTTTTTAAGCTATTTATTGAACAAAAGATTATAAGAATAAATATTTAATATATTTTCACCATCCGCCTGTTTTTATACGACCAGATGATGACAACAATGCCATTTAAAAATGCAAAATTTTTCACTGTATAGGTTTAAATCATTTACTTGCATTACAGAATGCCAACTAACATATTAAAGACCATTTTTTATGGATTTTCGAGAATTCAAAATTTATAGTAATATACTTTGTATAAAATTAACATAAAATATTATCCCATGTCTCTATTAGCTTGATTTTTTTCAAATGCTTCATATTATATCTTTTATGTGGATTTTGCATATTAGGACCGATATATTTAGGAAACCAGGTAGAATTCATGGAATTAGCCAATACAGACTATTATTCGTCTGTTTAAGAATTATTAAGCAACACCAGTTGCAATATACGATTATAATTGCCACGGTGCAAACCCGTATATTATGATAATAAATGTTAAAGATATAAAATAATTCTGTAACTACGAAGCCTTATGATCATTACAAAGTTTTTTAAAAAATTAATAAATAGCGTTAATTCTACAGTTACAACCCCGAATTTTTCTCCGTAAAATATGCTAAAATGGCTGGTTTTCATTAGAGATATATTAAATTAAAATTATTTTATATTATTGTTGTGAATATTTATCAGGGTTGATAATTTTCTCAAGCCGTACTTCAGAAATGCATTAAAAAGAAGGGCTTATAAAAAATTGCAGAAAGAACGGATAAACTTCATAACACAGAAAAAAATCCGACATAACAAATAAAATATTTGCATTTAGTATACCCAATTAATATACGCCACACTCCATAGAAAAAAATTACTAGATATAGTTAATAATTTTGAAAGAAACAAAGTCGAATCAGATACTAGAAAAAAAGTTCAAACTTAAATTTTTCGTTTCACAATTTATAGATTGTAATATTCAGAAAATGTTATATTATCTATATCGTAAAAATACATTCGTCAGAAATTTCTACTTTGATCTATAAACACTTTATAATTATTTTATATTATATTTTATGCCAATTAATGATATGAAAAGAAAAGTTTAATCTATATAATCGCTTACTATCTGATGGAGCTTAGTATAGATGGTATTATTATTCACAAATTAGTTTAAATATTGGGATGATATGGGATTATTTAACATAGTTCGATTTTATATAATGGTAAATTCACTTATATGACAGGTTTAATGAATATCAAAAGAATATACATTCAACTCTATCAGATTAGTCTTCAGTTCGTAATTTTAAATCTGAAAATATGTGCGATCTAATTATATTTGCATTGAATTATATTGAAATTTTCTATAGAAATATACGCCAGCATTTTCAAATGTATAAAAAAATCATCATTTTATTAAATAGAAAGGTTTATTTGTTTCAAATTGAAATATTAACACGGTATATTGTTGTTTTATATATATCATAATATATGAGATATAGTTTTGACATATTTTGAACTATTTTATTAGCCTTTTACTATTTTCGGGTCAAAAGTAATGAAAGAATTTATTTTAATGGATTAATTAAATATTTATAGGATAATTTATGGCTATTTTAATTTTTCTGCCACTAAAAATTATATAGTTTACGTATATTTGTTAGAAAACGGCAGATTTTGAATTTTATCTTTAATTTAATGAATCATAATAGTTTGATTTCTTGAACTAAATGATCCAAATTCCTTGATTACATAACCAGAAGGATGTTTAAGATGTATATAGAGTTTTTTTCTGTTTACAGGGTACTTTATAAACAGTAATATATACTAATTTATTATATTAATATTGAAACTGTATAAATAAATTGTTTTCAAACGCGCTCATAAAAAAAAGGTTTTTTACGCAAATAAAATTCCAAAATTTTATAAAAAAGTCCAAAGAATAATACTTTACTAATTTGATAGGATGAATTCAAATCTTGTTTGAAAAACATTCTGTAAGCAAAAGAACGCAAGATATATTTTCAAAAAAATTACAATTAAGTTTTAAATATGATATCAGAATTTCAATAGTAGATTCTAATATGCTTATTTAATATTTCGTCCATAATTATTCATTTTATGTTTTTATTTTAAAATAAAAAATTTTAACAATGGGTGGGTACCAAGTCGTTACGATTAGTTACTTATTAGAATAAAAAAAAGCATATTAAGATCAAAACAAAATTTTATGAACATTTTTTCTCTTTTTTTTAGAAATTTTTACGAATTTTGAGAAAAAAACACCGATTTTTTACGCATAAAAATACATTTTCTACTTAATCACAATGATAATAATTTCGTGGATGTTTTTTTAGATTTTGAAATATTTTAATGCTTAGCTGATTACCAAATATAATTTCTTTATGAATGATAGCCAAAATATACTTTTATAACAATAATTATATGTATGGATGCAAATACTTAAGCTTTTTTTATTTTTACTTAAATTTAATTAAACCAAATATTCTTTTGTTATTTATTGGGACTTAGTCAATGATTCTTTTTTTTCGCAGATCGTTCAATATTTTTTTTTGTGAGAGGTAAACTAGTATATGTTCACTCAATATAATTCATTACGGATTTAACGCTGAATCTAGCTTTAAAAATTAAAAGACTTGATTTTTTTGACTGGGATAGCTAAGATTCGAATGTTTTTTTTAGTCAACAATCACAAAAAATGTTGAGTATATTTTTTACGAGTGAAAATCCTTACTATAGCTATAAAATATATATTTAAATGATAATTTCACACACGATAGGAACCTTATATATTTTTATGAAAGATAACCAAAAAATATATGGTAAAATACAATTTGAATACAAATTGGTTCAAAAATAAACTTAGTGTACGTATTACGAGAAAACTTATCGATTGTGCTTTTAAATCATAATTTTTTTAGAAGATTTTATTGATATATAGCCAATGGATATGAATGTTCGCAAAAAGCGATAAAGAATAAAAATCTATGCAGAGTATATATAAATCTATGATAAATTAGTGCAAGTTGGTTTTTTTTCTTTTTAATTTTGATAAATATCAAAGTGATTAGCGAAATGGAGTTTTCGTTTATGTTACCGTAAAAAAACATACAAGAAATTAACAGAACTTTATCAATCTTAAACTCCGTGTATCTTATAATTTCATAAAAACTGATTTTTTTTTGTATATATAGAAAAAGTACGCAATACTTTCCAGTTTAAATTAAATCTCTGGCAATTTAAAATATGATTATAAAAAAATTAAGAAATTATGTGAAAGATATATTCTTATTCTTACTTATATATTCTTACACATTTATGCATACAAATATGATATCGGCAATTTTTTTTAATTAGAAAGCGTTCTTTCGGGGATCTCACCTTTGATTTCCGAATTTAAAGGATTTAAGATCTTATGCCCAATGTAATGCTTGGTTATGTGTATAATATTTACCGAATTTTTATTATATTAATTTAAACACTGAAATAATTTATATAATATTTTTTCACCTATTTTTTAAATCTATTTAGAAACATAAACCATAGAATTGTTTTAAATTTGGCTAAAAACCAGATTTTAGTAAACTCCTAGATTACCAAACTAGAGAATATGTTTACTTAGCAGTTTTATAATATCCAGCAAATTTATATTTTTTTGTGTCAGAAATCATATTCTACTTAACAATAGTCAACTATTTCCACAAAATCATCTTTTAATTTTTATCTACAAAAAATATGATTTACAGACAGATATTTTTTACACATAAATCAAATGGCATTTTAAAGTATTGTGAAACAAGGTATAATTTGTGAATAAAAAAATATCTGAACTTAAATCTAGTTTTTATAGTTTATTTGTCATAAAAAAAAGATTTTTTCAAATGTATGCGTAAATAGTTTGGTTCAGTCTTAATGCAAGACCTTGAAATCGATAATGTATTTGACTTTCATGTTTTATTACGACTTTTCAATTACTACCCAATTATATACTTCTTGATTATAGAATATTCCAACATTATCAAAATGATCAAATTATAGGATACTTTCTACAGAAACAATCATAGAAGACGTCGAATCCTTTGGTGAAGCTTTTCGATTGTTTTTTAGATGAAAAAAGTTGAATAAACATCTATTAATATAAGCCGTCTGTATTAATATAAATTCTTTAAGCCTTGAATCTATTATTACTTATATTTTAGAGATTTTACTACTATATGTATTATTTGACCCGAAAGCTATCCAGATGTTGCTATTTGATACTTTAATTTACGATGTATCTCATTCATTTCACAATTATATCAAATTGGAATTAATAAGATAACATTTAAAGCTTTTTAAGTACATGAGATTTTTTGTGCAATTTAACAGCCAAAATATTCATCTTTTTTATAAATGTTTACAATTATCTCTCTATTATTTTAATTTATATCATCTTTAAGGTATATAATATCAATAAAAAAAGCAATAATTTCTGATTTGATTCCTATTTTTTTTATTTATCGTTACAGACAATTGGAATTCGGATCATAAGCAAAAAGGCCCTAAGTTAGCATATTTTTCTTGTGTGATAACATATCGTTAGTAGTTATTTGGTTAGTATAAATATTAGAGAAATTAAATAAAATAGACTAAAGTTGTTAATAATTGTTTTAATTATATTTACGATTCTTTTAGATAAAAATGTTAAAAAAGAGTTTAGTTATAGGTTTGAGACGAAATTTTTTTACTGTAACCGTAGTTATTTTGTTTAGCGTATGGAGCGCTTCCAGATAATTAAGAATGTAAATGAAACTAGAAGCATAAAATTTCGTAAATATTATATAGTTTAGAAGATAAATTTTTTTTATGTAAAAATAAGATGAAAATTCAAGTAAAAACGTAATTTTAATTTTAGATTGACCTAAATAGTAAAAAAAAGTTCATTATAATATCAAATATTACATAAATACACTTTCATTTGAAGTTTAAGTCAAATAACAGATATTATCGGATCTGGTTTTAAGCACATGCATGCAACATCATAGTATTTAATATCAAGAGTAAAATTTGGAGATAAACTAAGCATATTATCACAATCTACCATTAATTTAATTTTTAGGCTGTTGAATCTAAATAAATAAAATTAGATAAATTATGTGTGCATAAATATATGGGATTTATAATTTTCTGTTAGATATATTTTGCTATTTAAATTCAATATTATCTTCTGATTATATTTGAGTGTAAACAGAGTACCTATTTTATTAACAATTAGTTATTATGTTTCTGGGTGGTTCTTTAGTTATTTAAAATAACTTAGCACAATTTTAAATAATTAATGCAAATTTATGGTTAATTTTTGTATTTATTATATTCTCAATCAAGAAAAGCCTCGGTTGGACTATAGATACGTAAATCAACATTTATATTCATTTAATAATAAATAATATCCACCTGTTAAGTTTTTCTTATTCCTCTTTTTAATCAAGCTAAACTTTATATAGCTCTATACAAGAAAAAATACCTATGCTCCTCATAAAAACATATATTCAGAGAAATATAAATTATTGGATATTATATGAAATAGCAATTTCCTAGAATCTTTTATAAATATTTTATACCACTTTGTTTTAAATCTTTATTACTCTCTTCATTATTTTTTCAGCCCATCAAAAAAATGGAACTATCTAACAGCTTCAACTATGCACCAGAAAAGATTCAACACATTATTCGTATGTTCAATACGAACATTGATGGTACAAAACCAGCAATCATCGCTTTAACAGGAATACGTGGAATAGGAAGACGATATGGTGATATTATCTTAAAAAAGGCGAATGTAGTTGTTAATAAGCGTGCAGGTGAGTTAAGCGAAGAAGAGCTTGGACGTATACAAGACGTAATAGTAAATCCTTCAAACTATGATATTCCTACATGGATGTTTAATAGGCAAAAGGATTTTACCGATGGTAGTGATAATCATTTAGTAGCAAATAATCTCGATGCATGCTTCCGGCTTTTTGTTGAACGTGGGAAAAAGATGAGGCATGTGAGAGTGACTAGGTTGGCAATGGGACTTAAAGTAAGAGGACAAAGAACAAAGAGTAATGGAAGACATGGAGTAACTATGGGTGTTATGAGAAAGAAATAAATATTTATTGGTCTAACAAATTATGATATTCATTATTTTATATTTTATATTTTATTATTGCCTTAGATCTTTTTATTGTTGCCTTTCTTTATTATTTTTTGCCTTTCATTTTTTTTATTGTTACCAAAATATATTATTATATTATTGCCTTTCATTTTTTATTGTTGCTATCATCATTTTTTATTGTTGCCTTTCATTTAGTATAGCTTTGCCTTTCATTTAATATAGTTTTGTCTTTTATTATTATTGTTGCCTATCATTTTATTATATTGTTGCCTATATTTATTTTATATAGTTTAGTCGTCTAATGCTAAAATATTTGTGATTATATGAAAATGAAAACATACTTCTAATAATTTGCAATTTACTGGTCTTATTTCATATCAATAAATTGTTCCAATATTATATTGCTTTAATCAACTTTATGACATTAAAAATTTTTATATCAATCTACTATATTATTTGAGGAAAAAACTATTTATCTTCATATTGCCTAAATCAATTTACTCATCTTTTAAAATAAAGTTTAACATTTTCATGTCAATTCATATCAGAAATTAAAAAAAAATTATTATTCTTACGGCAACTTTTACATAAAATATATTTATGAAATAAAACAGTTTTTTTATAAATATTTAGATTACTTTTTTAATTTTCTAGTTAAAAATTAGTAAATACACTTTTAGGTTTAATACGCTAATCAATTTTATTTTTTTCTGATTGTAGTGCACTTTAGAGTGTGTCAATCCTAGATTTAAAAAGTGTATTTGGATTTAACTGGTATTGTGTGAAATTATTTCAAATAAGAATAAAATCAATGCTTTGAATATTTTTCGGTTTGGTTGTTTCAAAAAAGATTAATTCGTAGTTCAATTTGTAATAAACATATTTATATGATTAATCAAAAAATATGACCTGCTAGCATCTGTGCTGTCATTAATATACAAGTGCAAGACAAAAATTATCCCATATGTTATAACATGGGAAGGTCTGGTGACACGATTTCATAGAAGGAACTAGATGTCACGAACCAGGTTGAGGCATTTATTCAAATCTTGGGATTGAGAAAAACCCTTGAATTAATAGGTATCGAAAGAAGGAGGGGTATTGAAGAAATTTGGGAGAGGAGAAGATAGCCGAAAGTATAAATACACTGTGCGTACAGAGAATCAAGCAAGCTGTGCCTGAGAACAAAAACTAAAATTACGACTGTAAATATGGCCCATAAATAAAAAATTATTTGTTATGATCAATCAAAAATTTATGATGGCAAGCCTGATATATACAAGTGACAAAAAGATAAAATGTTTCACCCTGATAGAAATCGGTGTAACCAGTATAGATGATTTAAAAACAGCCGAAAACAAGAAACTGAAGATATATGATTTACTAGTATCCGAATTGTCATTAATATACAAGTGTAAGACAAAGATCTACTGTATTTCATAGCATGTGTTGTATTATGATACAATATCACAAAAGGTACCCGAAAGAACTCGAAGTGATAGTCTAAATCGAGGCATATATAAGATATAGGATTGAGAAAAAAGCTTGGACTAACAGGTCTTGAAAAAATAAAGATAACGAGGAAGATGTAAGAGAAGAAGATAATACCAAGATTATAGATATTATGTGCCAGTGGAAAAAAAAATCACGCCATGTTTGAAGAGAGAATCTAAAATTACAATACCAAAATTGACCCCTGAGTAAAAAGATTTTATTTATGATAAATCTACTTTAAAAGTATCTTAGAGTGTTTAAACTAGTTTATAAGATATATAACTATTTGTTTGATAATTATAGCTTTATATGTTGTATATAAGACTGCTTCCATTCCAAACCCCTTATTTTTAAAAAAGATAAATTTCCCCTTCTATATGTCACTGGCCTTTAATTTAATTTAATTTATTATGTTTGTATTATTTTATCCGACAATACCTTTAATTACCAGTGTAGCTGATCTTGTCATCTAGTAATGTGCATTCAACATCTCGCCACATGCAACATTTGTAAATAAATAATTAATTATTGTGGTTTTTAAAGTTGCATATATAGTGTTTATTTTAATTTGGGGATTTTATATGAAAAATCTTTAAAAATAATTGAATAACCAACAATCTTTATGGTACCAAATTTAGTTAAAAATTAATATGGGTTTAATTGCCCTAACTTAGACACGCTTGCATACTTTTGTTATTATAATATCAAATTTCATTATAAAGCACATTTTAAATATAGTTTTCTATGTTTAAGAAAATGAATCAAACATTTATGGAATGTATATCTGCTGGAATACGTTTATTTTTACATTTCATGTGTTTATTTATGAGTAAAATTCCGAAAAACTCAAGTTATGCCCTGATCATATGACTGAATACATTTTAGTTTTAAATATAATCTGCAGGTAGCGATACGATTATAGTACAAATTGATTCACTTAAATAACAATACTATGTTTTAGTTTTAGATATAATCTGCGGGTAGCGATACGATTATAGTACAAATTGATTTACTTAAACAACAATACTATGTTTTAGTTTTAGATATAATCTGCGGGTAGCGATACGATTATAGTACAAATTGATTAACTTAAACAACAACACTATGCAGTTTTTTATATAAGAGAAATTAGGAACAGATTTACATTCTTCAGCTCTAATATCGTAGCTACAAATTGCCCTATTATAGTACATAAATTAATGATTCAGATAAAAAAAAACTTACAATATCATTCACTTGTTTATTTTTTTTAAAAAAACAAGTATATATTATCTGTTTTTAACTAAAGTAGCATTTCTTGTAAACTGGTGATTGGTGAGGGATGTGCATATTCGACCATGAACTTTAATTTAAATGATTGAAGGTTGAATCCTCTCCACGCAAGGACATTGATAAATTACCAAACTTATAGTTAATGCCCCATAGCTGTAAAGTATACAGCAAACAGTGCTACACCGTAATACAGTAAAAGAAAGCTCTCGTCTTTAAACACGCACTTGATCGTGGTGCTGAAACAACTTGATTTAATTATAGAAAGTAAGAGCAAGTAATCAAAGCCAATATTAGTATGATAATAATTTTTCCCGTAGCGGTGACCCGATTGGTGAGGTCAACACAGTTAATCTTTTTATAGCATTTCTTAAACCCCAAAATTCAACCTTTTAATATTTTATAATTTATAAGAGAATCGAAAATTATAAACTAGTCTAAAACATAAATGATAATTTCTTTAAAATATTATTTGGACACTCAAATCGACTTAAAAATTTATATTTAGACATTTATTATTACATTGAACATTATACCCAATAAAATATTATGATAGAAAAGTCACCCTACGAAGAAGATTTATACACATATAAAAGTTTTAAAAAAACAAAAAACAAAGTAAATATAGGAATTGATGAAGCCGGCAGAGGTCCTGTTCTTGGTCATCTAGTTTATGGCGCACTAATAGCCGACAATATAGACCATCCATTTACAGACTCCAAAAAATTAACAATATCTAAAAGAGAGGCATTATTCGAAAACATAAAAGAATCGTATTCATACATATATACCGCAATTCACCCAGCTTATTTATCTAACACAATGGAAACAATTTCCCTGAATGTAATTTCATACAATGTAGTCGTCAATATCTTGAAACAAATTATTAACGAGAATATTTACGATATCGGTACGGTTTATTTGGATGCTCTAGGACCAAAAGAAAAATATTATAAAGTCCTTCAAACAAACTTTCCACATATTAAATTTGTTGTGGAAAATAAGGCTGATAGTATTTATAAAATCGTGGGTGGTGCTTCTATAGTCGCGAAGGTTGTAAGAGATGATCTTTTGAAAGGGTGGAATGTAGAAGATAAGCACTATGGATCGGGGTACCCGAGTGACCCTGAAACACAAAAATGGTTGAAACATAATTTGTGTCCTGTTTTTGGGTTTCCAAGTATTGCTAGATTTTCATGGAGTACTGTCAAAAATATGTTTGATAAACGACGGTCAAAACACTTCAATAATCCGTATATTAACTTTTATTTGGATGATAAATGAATCATTAAATATTTATTAAAACTAAATTTCAGCTTTTTGCAAGATTATTTGTAAATTTTTTTAAACTTCAAAAAATATTATTGATTAAAATAATACGAGTATAGTATCTATTAAATTGATTTCAACAAATTTATTTGATTTCTATATTTTGCTATATTGTAATATTTTTATCAGCTATAATTTTTCAATAATTAAGCAAATATTTCGATATAATGCCTTAAATTTAATAATCTTGTAATCTGCCAACATAAATTTTAATATTATAGATTTTAATGACAATTCATATAAGCACAACTATTCATCATAATATTTTGTTTTTCTACATGCCTCAAGGCTTGTAATATTTTTTATGAAGTGGCATTTACATGAATTTTATAGTTTCTTAAATGCTGAAGAAGTCATTTTGCCATTAATTATTTAGGTTCTGTGTGCTTTTATCATTCAAATACACGATAATTTAGACTGTTTTCGGATATTCCAAAAGGTACACCTGATATATTCTTGGTGTTGACATCTGTATATTTTTTACGAGATTTTCCTGCTCATAATTATAAGTAATTCTTCATGTAAACTCTTATTTTATACAAATATGTATACATATAGATTTTTAATGCATGAACTTTTCTTAGGCACGGATGTGAATACACATATATTTTCAATAGAAAAACCTTTATATGAGAAAGATGTTTATACTTTTATACTTTCAATAGGTGAACTTTTCTTAGGCACGGATGTGATACACATATATTTTCAGTAGATAAACTATATATTAGAAATATGTTTATGCCGATATACTTTCAATAGATAAACTTTTATTCACGACAGATGTGAATACCCATATGACCACAAATGCGAATACACATGTACCTTTAATAGATAAACTCTTCTTTAAAACACCACCTGCGCTCGTGTATATTTAGGCATTTTTAATGTAGATATCTTCCTTATAAATAACGGCAAATATTTATGCACAACTAGAAGTTTTATACGTAGAAGCCTTTTGTTTATAAGACTCGCGAATACTATTAGATATTTTAGCATTAAAAAAAACCTTTCTTTATAAGAAACATGTATTCCCATTTATATTTATGTGGTTTTAATCTAAAAAAAATTCCTTATTGAATAATTATTTAATTTTTTTAATTTCAAGTAACTTGAAAAAGCTTTACGTGTTTATAATCAATCCATTCAATATAAACCTTATAATTTTTTAGAGGTGTATCTGGTTTCTAGCACACAAAAACATTTATTCGTTCATATTTTTGCCATAAAAAATATATCATGGGGCTTAAAAAACACCAAATTTATATTGTGGTGTTTATCAAATAAATACACCTATACAAATATAAATTTTTCAATAATTAACAAATAAAAAAAATTGATAAGATAGATTTTTTGATAGAGATAAATTTCGGAAAATTCCACTATTATTTTAAATATTTATATCAGGTCTGCCCATTATTTTTTTTAGAAAAACATACTTCTTCGCTATTTGATATGCATAAGTTCATCTGATACATTTATAGCTAAAAAATTGTACATTAAATATTGGTTGTCTCTAAAACGCACTGTTTCAAATAATATAAAATCCAGTAAAAGATTAAATACATTTTAAGCTAGAAATAAACAGTTTCAAGCAATATCAAATAATGTAAAAATTTTAAAAATATTAAGTTAGAAAAAACCAGATTCATGAATAGGAAAAAAAAATTATTACTTCATTTTATGGATCAAATAGATAAAAAAGAGAAACAAACTATATTACTAATAACTTGTTCATTATGATACCATAAAAAGATGTTGATCAAATTATAAAATCGATTTCAGGATGACGAAATTTTATAAATACATCTTATTTTTTTATATCATAACGCTATGCATCCCAAGAAACTCAAAAGATCGAAATAAAAGACAAAAGCCATCTAAGACCAAATACCCCAAGGCAAATTTGATGAAAATGGCTAATATGGTTTCTAAATCTTTAGAAAAAGAGTCACAAAAAGAAAAAGGCAATGTAGAAAATTGTAATGCAAAAAAAGGAACTACCGTTATAAAAATTCATGTTCATCTCGACGGATTTGCTCTTCCATTCTTCGCAATCGCATTTTCTGCAATGAAAGGAAGACCATACGATTCACAAACAGCCACATCTTTATTTTTCGGTGAAATTTTCGATGATATAAACAGCACACTACAACCATATGGTGTACAAGTCCATGGTGATTTTACACAAATATCAATAGAACCATTTTTGATTCCATACGATAAATTAAGATGTCCTGAATTGAATCCCGCACAAACAAGAACTACTATTGCATCTAATGTACTTAAGTCTAATTATCCATCAGGCGTAGGAAACAGACTTTTAATCTTTTTTTGTCCTAATAACATGAATTCACAACTGTATGGAAGTACAAGAGTCGATAAGTGTTCCAATATAGGTGGATATCTTTTTGGATCGTTGACAACACTTAAGAACATAATTATTGAGTCTTTTTTTATGACTTACATAAGAAACGCTTACAAAAATGAATTCGGTATAGACTCGCAATTCAATAAATCAATATGTAGATTAACGACAGATTGCATAGTAAAAGGCGGGAAAAACGAGATCGGCGAGTTTTTTCCGGATCTTAAGTCCGTGCGCCACATATTTCCAGATGCTAAAATATTAAAAGATAATGAACGTGTGCTCGAACACGATTTATACGATGACATATTTATAGATGAATACAAAAAAATTGAATAATGCGTTTTAAAATCTTTTTCTACCATTATTCGTGATATTGATTCTGTTCACATATTTATCAAACCTAGATAATTCTTCAAAGAATATTTGCATCGAGTTTATCAATATTAGCCCCGGAGATTCACCATATAGAGTTCGATAAGACCAGATAAATATTTATTTTCAGTAAATTCTATTACCATGTATATAAAAATAAATCCAATATTTTCATTCTGTTTTTTATGTCTCTGGTTTAATTATTATTAACATTTCGCAAGCACCGGATTGTAATTTATATTTTTTTGTTAATGTCTGATTATTATAATTTTAGCAAAATGAGATAAATATAAAGTTTTTATAATGCCATTTTTTAAGTTTAATAAATATACCAGTAGTAATATTTATATAAGAGAGAATCAGACTTTTATGTTTGATCTAAGTATCGATGATCTAAAAATAGATCCATTCCATCACATTTTTACCTAATAGCATATATATTCAGTTATAAAAGCATGAAAATATAAGATTTAATTAATCTACACAGTATTTGTTTGCGAATAATTTTTTTTTGATTTACTCGTTTTCCAAAAATACATAAATCTGACGTATTCATATTTTTCAGTACAAAGTCGTATTTTAACATTATTTCCATAAAAATGAATCAACTATTAAAATATCTTTCATTGAATTTTTGTGCAAGCAAATTTACATATAAATTATATCATTATGTGTCGTAAATCTATTAAGTATATTTAACGGCTAATATAAACATATTATAATTAAGAAAGATTTTCAATTTTTAATTATTTTCATATATTTACATCATAAGAGACCACGAAATTGTATTAAATTTATGAGGCTGTTGTTTAGATAAAATTATCTTAAATCTTATATTACATAATAAAATACAAGTTAATTGAATTTTAAATTATAATTTTTAGGAAAAGTAGATATGGGGCCTTAAAAAAAGTTAAATTCTAAAATTTGTGATTTTTATTGAAAAAGGTATAAATAAATTTATGGTATTAAAATATAATAAATATTATTTCTCTGTTGCCCAAAAAGAGTAAATTGTGAAAAAAATTAGTTGATGATGGTTATGATACCATAGATATCATTGAATTATTAAATACTTTTACTTTAAGTTTGGTTTTTCAATGAAGACACATCCTGATTGTAAATTATAGGCCTGTATATATTTTTTTTATTTAGTAAATAATAAATTTCATTTCAATTTAACTAACGGTGTAGTTAAGACCCTACAAACGAACACATTTATGATAAAACAGTTTAAAAGACATTGTGAAAAAAAGCAATGGGAAAATACTTTATATCAAATACAATATGTAAAGGTACTATACTAATTTTAGAAACATCATATTTGACTGAGAAGTTCAAAAAATTATAATTAAACTATTCCTACATGATAAATGATACACTCGTCGTTTTTATTTCTTCAAAATTTATAAGGATTATATTTATTATATGTTTAAGTGCTAAGTACAGATTAAAATGATAAATAATATAACAAAATAGTTCATAAAGTATACAAATGAAATTTTAATTCAATCCATATTCCTTGTGAGAAAAACAGGCTTATATAATTATAATTATTTTAAGTTTCTGATACTTGAAAAGCATATTTATATTTATAGAAAATGTATATAATCTTATAATTAATGTAGTATTAGTTCCATATATATTTTCACAAAGAAATTTAGTATACCTTGCCTAAAGTTTATATAATGGACTAAAATATAAAAATAATTTTAATATCTATTTCCTACCTAATTTTCATATATTTAACCATGGTGTTTATAGTATGCAAATATTTTTTTTATATTATATTTTTATTATTGTTTAATTAAAAAATAGGCATCCAATTTAGACTTTGTTTAATAAATTATGTGTTTTTTTATTGCAGCAGAATTTGTTTGATTTTGATATTCTAAAGAAACCTGCAGCATACGTACAAATGAGAAATCTATAAATGATATACTTTAAAATGCCAGATAAAAAAAATTATAAGAAACAGGGAAAATTATAAATAAATTTTGCACATCTTTTTTGATGCGCCATTTAGATACCCGATATCATATTTCCGATAATACCATCATAAAAATTATGTGTGCAAAAAGTAAAATAATATGCCTCTGAATCCCCGAATCTATGATACGCATCATTCTATGGGTATCACTACAACCAAATTACGGTATATATTTAAATAAAATGACCAGCCATGTGCAATAAAATACAAAAAAACCTTATGTTTGTATATAACAAATTGAAATAATATGTAATGTGAAAAGTAAATTAAATTTTAAATAAAGAAGAGGTCATCAGTTAAGAAATATAATGCAATATAAATAAAAATGTTTACTATTTCCAATACAAGATACTATTCCTATTAATACAGGGTAAATAAAATATAAACTAATTGTTTATATCTCGACTAGAACACGTATAACTGCGGATAAGAACTAGTAAAAAAAGGGATGTTAAATTTCATTATATAAATACGAAACATCTTGCGTTGATTTGGAGTTTGAATACCAAATAAAAGAATATATAACCCAAATAACTAAAACCCTGCAAAATTTCGATCTATAAAAAAACCTTTTTTTGAGTTTTATAATAGGTTTTACTTGAATTCTTCGTTGTTACTTTTATCTTTTCAAATCTTTTTTTCATAAAAAAATATTTAGTAGAAAGAAGAATCTAATTTTTTATTGGAAAATATATTTTTAAATCAAATAATACTTCAAATATTTAGTGATAGTATTGGTTAGATATCGCAACATGAGTATAACAAAATAAATCACATGCGAGTAAATCACTTTCGCCACTAAAATTCAACAAAAAAGATAGGCTACAATAAATCCTTTGCAAATGTCATAAGTAATGAGATATATTTACGTTATTGACCACGTAAATGAACTTTCCCTGCTAGGAAACATACCCATATGTTAATATTTATTTCACATGCGTTCCGGAATCGAGTCAAATTGATTCAGAGCCACAAATATGTGATGTTTATAGCTATAGACTCTCTTTTACTGTGGAAAAGTCTAACGGGGTATTCTATATCCTTATCCAGCTAGGCGGCATTTATTACTAGCTTGGTTATTTATCAATGCCATTGCGTAGGAAGATTGAAAGCTTTTATCATTTGAATTGAAGATTCTAGGTTGAATATAAAAATCATCTAACCACGGTCATTTACAATAAAAATACGTGCTGCTAAAAAACAGAGTTACTTAATTTATGAAGTTAAATTTAGTGGCAATTAAAATATATCGTAACAGCATATAAGCTAAGTTAACTATTATAAAAAAATTTTATAGCGTCATATAGACATACAATCAAGTCAGAATTCATATCAGCGATCAAAAACTAGATATTTCAGGCAATGAAAAAAACCTTTTTTTTGAAACCCTATTTAAAAATACGAAACAGCACCATGCATTTTAAGCATTCAATTTATTTTAAGAAATATTATATTTTTTTAGATTCTTATTATATAAAAAACCAAATATATAATCTCCAATTTAAATATAAAATGTAAATTCAATTATCAAAAGATAAAAAGTATAATGCATAAAAATTGTAGAATTATATGTTTCGTTACGAAAATAAATTTTTTTATTTTTTTCTGTAAAATACTAATTTGATTGGATTTCCATGATAATAGGATCAAAATATATTTTAATTTAATTTTATCCATATCATTTGTTTAGAAAGATAATAATATACGATGACCATTATTTTTGTATCTATTTCAATACAAATTTTTTACTTATGTTTAAATATCAATTATCTGCTAGAGATTGTACTTATTTTGAGATGGTTGGCACACTCTTAAATACGAAAAGTAAAAATAATCAAATTTCAGTAGTTTGTATTAGAATTAGAACTAGTAGATTTGATGATGCCTTAAAAATACATATAGCTGCAAAATAAAGTCTTTACTATTTCTCACAAAGTTGATTAGTAAAATCAAGGTAGTAATTTTTATTTTTTTACGCGCGAAGCACAAATCCAATGTTCTCACAACAAAAAACAAATATATAATATTAAAAACATCATATATATTAAGCATATAGCAACTATGATGTAAATTAGTGCGAAAATATCTAGAGACTTATCATGACGCAAACATATCATGATCTCATAATATTTTCATAATGTAATTTTTATTCATAGACAGACTTAATGTGGTCTGTATCAAAAAAATAATGTTAATAAACATAAAAAAATATATTAAGTATGAAGAGCGGTGCGCTACACGGAATATATTGAAATTTATAAAATATATACAATTATGGATATTTTAAAGGTCATTAGTATATTAGTTTTAAAAATAATTTAAGAGTGTTAATCAGTTATGCACACCTAAAATACCTTAACTCGATAGACACATACTTTCTTATCTAAAAAATAAAATTACCCTGATAATAAATCGTTTGATAAAAAACCCCATTATTAAACTTTGATAACATATATTATTGGACTAAAATCAATGTAACCATACCAAATTACATTGAAATATAGCACTGAGAACGGTTACCTAAGCAATAAAAGATGTATTTATAAATGCGTGGGGTATTTCCTAGGTGTTTTAAGACTATAATTTCGCAAAAAAAACTTCCAATTTAGTCAAAATATGTTCTCTGAGTCTTTCTGACTGTCTAAATATATGAATAATACTGAGTTATGGTAACACAAATGAAATTTATTCTTACTCCCGGTACTTTATGCCAAAAAAATATAAAAGAAATACTGTAATTTCATAAAAATTTAAGGTAGATATAGGAGACGACCACGCATAAAAAATGATAAGATACATATTTCCTCAAATAGTTTTGTCTTTTTCGATAATCGTTGTAATTGCTTGAATAAAATATTATAGTTTGAATTATATAATTTATGGTATTGATTTTAAATTATGACATGTTATTTATTCGGTACTTTATAATTTATTTCATTATTTTTGCATCACTAACACAAAATTTATACCGAAGGAGACATATTGCACATGAACAAGATCAAATTTTTAAAGGTGAAAATTACATATCCTTGCATTCCTACTTATTTAACGTGATCAATATATTGACGATTCTTTACAAACAGGCTTTCATTAGAACAAAAGTCAGAAATTTTGTAAAAGAATCAAAGAAAATATACATAAAAATAATTTAAGATTCCAAATTATTTATAATAAACGTAAATTATCTTTTAAGATTTCACCAAGCGTATTAGTGGGTGATGAAAATAAATAAAATTTATAAAACTAATAGAAAAATATAACTTTACTTTTGTTATACGGCAAAAACACTTAAGAAAAAAATATACTCATGGAAATAAAACTAACTTTGAATATTATAAGGCATAAAAGCAACCGAATCTTGAAATTTGTGGATAATTCTGAAATATACTTGGATATTTGTGTTTTTTTAATCTTAAAGAATTTTAAATGTAATGTGCACCTTTGTATCATAAAATTAAATTAAAAAATACATTTGATTTATATCTAAATGTACTCCCTTCGCTTTATTGATTAGACTGAAAATATTTACCTGGTTCTTGATTGCATATAAAATCTACTAATTCATCATTATGAAACCATGATAACATATAAAAAATACGCAAATCATCATTCTGTATTTTTGAGGTCAATATATTTACCTTTTACCTATTAAAGGGAAAAATTTGTCATAAAACTAAAAATCGAGGTATTCATTTCAACTATTTTAATGTTGTTTACATCATTTAAATGAAATATTTTATTAGAATGAATTTCTATCAAGCTTATTTTATAATCTAAAACTAGGATGTTTTGTCATAAACCGTTTAATCATTTGTATCCATTAATAAATTTTGACTTTTTTTTGTCTAAAATTTTATCGAACTATACAGCATATAACGAAAGGTTTTATTTTCAGATAAAAACTATTCTATAATAAGCTTCTGTATATCTTTCATATACAAATCCATGATTTAAAATAAATCTAATAACAAATCGATACTACTCACTGTTAAAAATTTCTCACGTATAGGCAAAAAAACTTATATATTAGCTGCAAGTGTGTGAATAATAAGAAATCCGTAAATAAGAAAAATGACCATTAAATATCTGTATATATAAATCACAAGAATTAATTTCTCTATTTTGGCGAATTTTTCAATAAGAAAAAAAATTTGAACATTAATAGATGGAATAAATAAAATTGATTCAAAAAAATGTAATTAAGATGCATAAAATTCATACATTACTTATAAATCAAACAAAAAATTTTAAATAAATACAAATTAAACAAGAACTTACCTAATTATTTCATTCTATATTTCTAATATTATCAAATAATATTTATCAAAAAAAGGTGAAAAAGAATGTTTCTTTAATAAGAAGAAAAATCATACATTGTGAAAAAATGTAAGTGAGGCAAGATTTTACATAATTGAATACTACAGGGATTCAAATTCACACAGTAAAATATTCTAAAACATAAAATGATTGGATAAAACCCCTAGATTAGGCTTAAAAACATTTATTTAGACAAAAAAACGTACAAAAGAACCTTTTGCATTAGAATACGCTAAATTTTTGTACATATTGGTTTTATAAATTTATAAAGGCCGATAAATAATATCAAAATCACCACTACGTGATAATGAGGATTATATAAGGGTGAAATATCAACTTTATATATTAGATAATGAAAAAATCAATTGTTGTGCAAGTATTGAATAATGCAAGCTGGGCAGGTAGTGTATTTTGCGCTTTTAATTTGCACTTATTCATCCGAGAGAACTACAGATCGAAACTATTTTTTATGTGGTTTTTAATTTTTGATTGCATTTAGTTGACGGCCCAGTATAATTTTTTATGTAGATAAAATGTATATTAATAGATATCGCATATTTAATTTTGGTTTATATTTTCAAAGGAAATAATCGTATATTAAATATCTAAGAAGATTTTCTATCTTAAATTATTTCAGTAAAAATGATTTAATCTATAGAGAGGAAATATTCCAATTCCCCAGAAATTTTGATCATCAAGATAGCTCCAAAAACTACCAGATAGCAATATTAGAAAAATTTGACATTTAATCCCCTTTAATATAAACTATATCGGGTAACCACATCACATTATATAGTTTAAAGGTATTTGAATAAAGTTATATGTCTATTTATTAATCACTATCGCTAAAAATTTTTTTAAAAGCAATTATATTTCTATTGGTATATCTAAACACTCTTATTTCCATAATTTTTATCAATCATTTTGTCAATTTTCGCCCAGTTTATGTTCATATGAGTGTGTGTAGACAGAATATAAATAGAAAAGTCATAAAGAGATATAGGTTTGCATAATTTTTTTTCATGCTTTCGTGATGTTTTACAGAAACACTCAGAATAATCGATCAATGGTCTATTTGCATTGTTTAATTTCATATTCAATTTTGATGATATTTTCAATATAAAAAATTTCACTTATTGTTGATATAAAAAATAAGTCTATGATATGGGTTTATTATTCTTTCTTTTCCATATTCTTAATCCCAAACTCTAAAGGCATTAGGTTTATATCGATTCTAAAAATCGCAAAGATTTATTATACATTGAAGATACAATTGTAAAAACATTATTAATTTCATAAACAGAAGTGCCAGAAAATAGGTATTTTATGGTATTATTATTTTCATCGATATAGCATGATTATAAATTTTTTTAAATGTGCGGGATTATTTAATTAGGATCTGTTTGCTTCATAATTTCATCAACCAATCTCTTCTATCTTAATCAAATTATGTATGTTTTTTGGATTTTCATGATATAAAATGAGTTATATTAGCGACATTTTTTGAGTTTTATATTTAAAAATTTCTATAATTCCTTTTTTCATATATTTCAACATCAAAACTTGCCTACAAAAAGGTATAATGAATATTATAAATGTGACCCCAAAATTATACATAGAATGAATGAAAATATTTTTGAAGGTTTTAAGGATGGTGATAGAATAGATATATAATTTAAATGGGGTTTTGATAAAAATTTTGTTAATTTACGTAAAAAAAGACTTTAAAAAGGCTATAGTTACATGGCCACATATAGTATATGGATTGTATGAATAATCGAATATTATGCAAGAAACACAATAAATGATATCCTTTGAGATAATATACTATTTGATCGCAAAAATCCTTTTCTTCAATATATATTCATCCAACTTAATTATATATGTGATGAAGACTAGATATATCCGGATTCTCATTATTCACATTTAACTGCAAAAGATATAACGGATCATCACCGAATTATATATTCCAGCATAAATGTATTGGAACTAAAGCTTTTCTTTAACATTTTTTTACCACAACATTAGAAGAAAAGTAAGAGCTTCAGAGTATATTTATTCCATTGATACAATGCTTTAAAAGCCGATTGAATCATTAGATAAATAAAATATACACATGGAAAACTTAAATAACACATATCTGATCAGAAATAGCTTGGCACTAAAAAAATAAATGTAAATCCTTTAAAGATATGGAGATTTAGGTAGGAATTATTACGGTTATACGCGTATTAGTAGCCTTTTTTTGTATTTACAATACAACCAGTTAAATATTATAATATAGGGCTTTTTTTACAAGCTAGTCATTCTTATGAGATAAACAAAGCTGATGCATTTGGGATGATATTAATCCAGGATAAAAAATTACAAGGTAAAATAAATCATAAAAGAAAAAATAAATTTATTGGTTTTGATAATAATTATAAGAAAATATTCATAGAAGTAACCCATACCAATATTCGGGGTGTTAAATTCCTAAATATTATTTTTAAATTTGTGTGTAAATGTGTTTACATATTAGAAAACGAAAATTATCCTTTGATTGAGTTTGTTTTTTATTTAAATAAAAGCAAAAAAAGACTTAAATATATATAAGTATGAATTCTGAATATGATAGAATTATTTACTCCATCCTCCGCTCCAAGTATTAAATTTATTTATTATATCGATTTGCCTGTGAATTTATATTTGCAAAATGTTTTTGATAGCCTTTAGGCTATCTCTGAAGTTTCCCAGGTTTTAATTGCATTTTCTTCCGGGTTCAAGTAGTGATTTAATTGCTTATGTTATTTTTTTATTCGTGCAAACTATTTAATCTTTAAGTATCAATCATGAAAATTTAAAATTTAAAATCAAATAGTCTTCATTATTGTGTTGTTCATTCTAGTTTTTTTATCAAAAATATATTTTACACATTAAATAACACAAAAAAAAGAATATTCAGAACGCAACTTGTTAATATAAAAACATGATCATTCTAATTGCTTTTTAAATTTTGTAAAATGCTTATTTTAATGGTTATGGTTCTCTTATATTTCCAATTATTCCTTTTCATCATTTTTATCAATCAAAATATTAAATTATGTAAAAAAAATTCTTTTAACGAATTATGCCACAAACTAATTTTAAGATTCTTTAAATTAAGGTTAGTTTAATTATAATATTTAGTGACCTATTCCACTTATTCTAAAGATTAATGGATCCTGTTCCGTGGCATTCGTGATCAAAACACCCAAGTAATATCTAATGACGCCTGGCTAAAGGTAATTCTATGAATAAATTCAGAATACCCGCTTATTAATAAATATGCAAACTAAAAAATTAAATCTTATATGGTGCCATTATATATCGAATATATTTATAAATCAATTACAAGCAATAAAAACCCCCACAATCAATATAAAATAGACGTATCTAAAACAAAAAAAAGCTACTCTATTTATTACCCAGAAATAATTTGTCGCTTTTTCACTATTAATCAGTAAACAAGTTATTCTTTGCACAAAAATTAAAATAAACAGATTCAATTTTCATTAAAAAAAACTAATCTGCATTTTAAACCTTGTATGTAACGTATAAATGTAAGAAATTTGATACCAAGTATTGAAGCATTTACATTTTTGGGGTTTCTTTGGCTTCATATCCAGGATTTCTAACACACGAGTCTATTGAATAGTGTTGCAGTAGCAGTAAAAAGTTAAAAGCCATTATAATTTCAAAGAATAATTAACTATGAGCAAGGTCGTCATAAAAAATTAGAAATCTCAACGGAAGTGAAAGCATATGCACATAAAATAGCATGAGAAAACACCATAATGTATAATTCTTAGGCGTTAAAGATGTATTAAACATGAATATAAAGGTGATGTGCAAAAAAAAGATCAGACTGATCTGTGATATAGAGCCTTCTTTATTTTTGCGCAAGCAAGTATGATAATTTAAAAGAAAAATTTGCCCTTAGATAACTAAAAGTTATTGATGAAAAAGATTCCATGTCTGCTATATTTGTAACTTTATTATTATAAAACCTTTTTTGGTTCAGCTTTGCAATAAAATCGAGCAACTACATACAAAAGATAGCTTGTTTTTTGTTGACTAACTAATAAATTTAGATGTTGTATTTGCTTAGTGATAAAATATTTTTTCATCCTTAAGATAAGCATACATTATACGATTTTATGGTTAGTTATGGATATAAAAATTCTCTTTCTTTGACATAAAAATAAAAATTTGATTCTTTTCATTTTTTCTTTGACGTAATTTTCGCACAAACATCAAAGAAACAATAGATAAAATATGAACTCATTTTAAAACTTGACCGATGTGCCATATTAGCTTCTGGCTATTATATTTCTCGCACTGCCGTTCAACTGGTGGGGTTTTTAATATTATTTCGGTTTGTATCTTGAATAATGCGCCAGAAATTTTGAACCGATTAAAAAATAATTAACATGAATTTCCTAAATTCGTGTTGTATCTAGAATTAAAAATTTTTATTTCAAATCTATATTTAAAATATAATATTTATATTGGAATTCAATACATAAATTTTGTAAAAAGCCCGCTGAATATGTTTTCTGTTATTGAATAGTTCAGAAAAAAAACATATTTATATGTTATATCTACATACATGATATTTAAGAAAATGCTATAGAAAAGTACATGCTTATTTTTCTAGATCGTTTTACATATTTTATTATGATGAAGGTTTAAAAAAAAGGTTTTTATAATAAACAATATGCTAAAAACTGCTATAAAAGAGAATACCATAATAACATTCATTGTAGAGGTAACTTTTCCGAAGAATACTGGCCAAAAAAATTTGAAATCCTTAGAGGTCAATAGGAAATCTTGCTGGAGATTCAAAATTTTGTGCCCTTGAAAATATTAAAATTTAAAAAATGGAAGTTTAAAATTACATAAAAACTTAAGGAAAGATTAAAGATCAGTTTTTTGTTATAAAAGCACATGGAAAAATATTGATACACTTGGTAATTATCAAGATTCACGCATTATCTTAGTTTGTGTGGCCTTTCATCTATATACTAAAACAAGATCTGAAGTAGCTAACGAGATATAGCACTAATTTTGAATATCGAAAGACTCAAGTTCTTCAAATTGAATATGGAAAGAATACATATATAAATAAAATATAAGATAGATGCGAAGTTCATTTTGTTTTTAAATATTTATAAGATCTCGTCATCCATAAGTTTTGGATAGATTGAAATATTTAACTATAAATTCTGTCTCTATCTTGCGAAGAATACCTAGAGAATTTAATGAATATGTGAATCGAAAAAAATCAAACAAAATACAATATAACTAAAATTTAGTTAGATTTCAGAAGAAAAAGTCATTTTAACGGTTAATGTATAATCCTGGTTTTAAAACTTGCGGAGGACCAGATAATATATGTTTAAAAACAAAATGCCTAAAATTTAGATGTAATAAAAAAAATTTCAGTAAAAAGATGATTTTTTATAAAAATACGATTATAAAAGAACAGCTGATAGAACTAACTTGTCTTGAAAGGTTTATAGACATTAATATAAATATTTAATCACTATAAAATCCTTTTAACATTAAAATTCAAATATGGCCAAAGAAAAAAACACATACTTCTATCGTGCTATGTGAGTTAGTACTTTGCAAAAGCCATTTTTTCGAATAATCGTGTCGAAATTAATAATAATTGTTTGCTCATTATGGATAGATATAATAAAATGGTTTAATTTCATCTAATGAGTTTAAAAATTTTTTCTATAATTAGAATTGATAGATTCTTTCATATATGAAATAGGGGTACATCAATAAAAATTTGGTATTGATAATTTCGTATATAATATAAAATTATTGTACACCAGAAGATGACTATGAACCAATCTAATAAACAGTACCAAAACGACATGGCGACAGCAGAAGGATAAACGTTATAACTACCTCCACTCAGGTGAGGATGTCACACCATGAATATCCAATATCAAATTCACGTTATCATTATGCGGCCCAAATGCGAAGTTCTGTAGGGGAATAGTCTGCTCCGGGCTCAGAAATACAATATTTGAGGAGCAGAGAAAACTGACGAGAGAACAGGAACCATATTAATCAGAGTATCTTATGCGACTAGGAGCACGCTTCCTTAGTAAAATGAAGATCACTGATAGCCCAACAATTCCTCTTAAATGGCATCCCAGTGTCGTTGAAGAAGTTCTTCGATATGACGAAGGAAGCATGTTATCTATTTGATGGTGGTATATGTCACTTCAGGCTTTCGTAGGCAGTAACATCACGAGATCCCCACCGTAAATAAGGATTGCACCCTTGAGTATAGCACGTAACACTCATAACTTCTTCGAGTTCAGCAAGTCTGTGGAGAAAGTAATTGCATTGGAATATGGAAGAGATGGCTAGATGCAGAGAGCGCAGGTTGGCAAGATATATACAAATAAAATGCAAAAAGATAGCAGGGACTGGGTGAATGCACAAAAGAAGGAAATATAACAACAAAAAAGGAATATTAAGTAACAGGAAATTCTAATGGATGCTGCGACCTTCATGCAAAAAAAAACCATGCACTAATGAATGTTGGATGTTAAAAAATTTAAAAGAAAAAGGATGGCATTATGCAGAAAGGAAGAAGATGGAAACAGTAATAACGTATCTGATGAAATAAATTACAATTTCTAATTGAAAAAATACAAGTAAAAACCATTTCATACTATTGAGTCTATCAATAATAAAAAATTACGAGTTCTCCTTGATACGGGAGCAGATATCACACCATTCCAGACAATATCGATTTAAAGCAGGTTAGGATACTTCCAACTAACTAGAAAGCAAAAGCAGTAAATAGTGGGAAATAAAAATTAGAGGATAAATAGAAAATCTAGTCTTAAAGATACATGATCATGAAATAAAAATAAAAGAAGCATTTTTAACGAAAGCAAGAATGCCGTATATACTACTGGGCACACCGAAAATAATGTCAAATCTAGAAGTGTTAATTGCTAGTTTAAAGTTAAATAAAAGGGGCGAAATAACGGATACATCAGTTCATGTTAAGCTAATTTTAAAGATGTTCATCTTTTGAGCCCGGAAAAGGGGATTAAGAAATGATTCTCCGGCATATTTACAATTTAAATCCCCCGAATGGATTATTCACGGTTAAAAATCATGTTTATGATACAAGAAAACACGTACATCCTACTAAAAGAAACAGCACAATCCAAGTTAATCTAGAAAAAAAAATAGATATAAAAAATTAAAAATTGATTGAACAAAGAGTGTTACAAGCATCAGCAAGCCCCTGGCGATCTAGTCTGGTGATCGTACCAAAGGAGAATGGGAAATTTTAGCTATGCATCAATATTAAACACTGATTTTAACAAAGAAACACACATATCCTCTGCCTAGAATCGCTAAATAATCGATAAGCTAGCAGTGCAACGATCCTTATGCAAGTAATGCGACATCTGGATGCATCGAATCGCTTTAGATGAGAAAGACAAAGAATAATTGCTTCTAGCTAGAAAAGTGAAGTTATGAATTTACAGGAATACCTTTCGGGTGCAACGCGCCCGCGACATTTCATCGTTTATGAACACTGCACTACAAAGGAAAACTTAGATATTCGTGATTACGTATCTAGACATTATCACGGTATTCAAGGAAAACACAGAGGAGCACAAGATACATATGAAAGTTATTCTATATAATTAAAAGCCTGTGGACTGTCTCTCAACGAACAAAAAAGCAAGTTTTAAAATCAGAAGTGGATTTTTTGGGAAATATCCGTTTCAAATAGAAATATAAAGCCAGAAAATTAATAGCAATTAGAAAGTTTATTACCCTCAAAACACAGAAAGAGCAGCGTCCATTCTTATGCTTATCGAACTTCTGTAGTTAATTTATAGAAAGTTGCGCGACTATAGTTGATCCTCTGACAGATTTACATAAAAGCACTGATATGAACATTCAGAAGAAAATAAATGGTTAAAAGATGCAGTAGAAGCGTTCTGGAAACTAAAGAAAGAGCTAGTCATAAAAAAATATAGAGCCCATACACGCATAGAAAAGAAATTTAAATAAACGACGTATGCTCATGATGTAGCCACGGTCGTTGTCTTAATATAATCGGATGACTAAGGAAGCGAAAAAATTATTTCATGCACAGTAAGAAATTTATCAAACCACAACATATAAAGAAGCATTAACCGTAGAAAAGTTAATTTCACATTTTGTTCATTTTTAAGAGGAAAGCACTTTTTACTAAAAACATATCATAAATCACTACAATATATCACGACAGCTTCGAATACAAATGGTAGAATACTAATAACCGCACATAGACTACAAGAATATACACACAGACCGATATAAAAGGTGTGTCGAATATAGCAGATTTCTTAAGTAGATTAAGCAAGGAAGAAATAATAAAATTTGTATGGCAAGTGAAACTAAAATCATCTGGTAAGATAGAAATCATAAGGCATTATCACAATTTTTTTGACATGGGTCACCAAATATCATGAAATTTTTGAAAAAAAAACACAATTGTAGTGGTATATACAAGGATGTCTAGAGCTTTGTAGAAAAATGCGAAATATGCAGTAAGGCCGGGTATTCTAGAAGAAACACAAAAAACTGAGCAGTGAGCCTAAATTCTCGAACGAAACATGAAAGATGATTTAAATAGTAGAATACTTGGATACACAAGCAACTCTTTTATATTTACCGCATTAGATCACTTTACCATATGAATGAAAACTTGAAGAATTGCAGATAAGAGTGGAGGAACAATATAAAAAGTAATAAGGGGGTCGATACTAGAGAAGCATGAATACCCACTAGATTCCTTACAGATATGGACTGGAATTCAAGAATAGACAAATACAAGAATTGGTTGATAAGTAAACATTTCATGTGTGTTTTCATCACCGAGACACCACAAGACAGTAGGTACAGTAGAGAGAGCGAAGCAACTAATATACTAATACTTAGGAAAGTGACAAATTTTGGCGAGAGAAAGTGGGGATAGTTCTTGAGAAGAGCAACAAGCTCATGCAATATACTATTTCACAGGGCTATTGATAAATAATCATTTATTCTTAAATATGGAAAAGAACCAATATTAGAGAAAACCGAAAAAATAAAGAGGTAACTTATTTCATGGCGAATTAACAAATAAAAGGAATGCAAACTTTTTCAAATGTAAAAAAAGCAATCATAAAATCTAATCAAAGAATCCTCATTGGATTTTTGAAATAGAGGAAGCAGTTCTGATTTCTCACCCTTCTCTATCGGATAATTTACAGCGAATGGGTAGAAAGTTTACAAAGTAATAGGGGTTTACCCACCATATGCTTATAAAGTATAGAAAAAAGGCAAAACTTATGGGTTTAATAAGGCACACGTAAAAAGAGAATGCACGAACGAACAAAATGTTAGGTGGGGAGGCGTCGTATATAATATTAGATTATAGTATCCGAGGAAGGATACTATAGAAAAATCCAATAAACAGCACCAAAACGAGAAGATAAATGCAATCTAAATGCGTTTAGCTTCTCTAATTTTTATTTTATGGTATTTAAAATCGATGGAAAGAGATATATTGTTCGTATGTTTTATAATATCTGATTTATAGAAGCTGATAAATGGTTTTCTAATCACTAGCGCTTTGAAAAGGCGATTCTTGTTTTAAAAAGTCATATTTTTAATCAAACATTTTATTTTAAACTTTTACAAATATTAGAAATGATCTCACCCTATCGTTCTTGTAATAACATGTTTTTTATTTTCAATCCATAAATTCTTTTTTATGATGGTATCAATATTCCGTATGTTTAGCCACATATGAGTATTATTTTTTGTAGATTTAGAAATCAAATTAGAGTTAAATTATGGCTTAATCACGAAGATTCTATCGCTTAGGCACTTTATATTCCACTCCATATATTTTATTAGAATAATCATATGAATAAAAATTTAATTACGGTGACATTTTCGAACTATATTTTTTTTTAAAGGAATTTATACAAGAAACAAAGTTGCGTTATATATTTTATTACTATGAATCATTTTAATCATATAATTTATATCTTCCAATCCTTTAAAATATAATTATAAGCTATTAGATAGAATAATATTTTTGTCTAATTAACTACAAGATTCACTATAGATTAAATTCTGAGCATTAAATTTCAATAATTTGTATGCTAAATATATGAATCTCATGATTTTCTTAGGAAAATCCATAGTATTTATATCTAAATTATCCTGAACTCACAGAAATCAATAACCAGAAAAAAAGTGCATAAAGTTTATCAAAAAAATCGACTTTTATTTTAAGAACCAGGTAAAAAGGCCAAATACTCTTCTGTTCCACATTCTAACTTAAGCTCACAATCTTTCCCCACCAGTTTCATTTCATTTCTTTTTATAAATTATAATATTAAAGGAAAAGTTACATAGTCACTACGCACTAAAGATGCATAAAATCAATATTTTTAGCATATTTTATCTCTAAAAAATTTAGTTGGCTATGTATGTATTCTAGAATGCTGTAAACTTTAAACAATTTGATCTTATATTCAAAGAATATAAGTTCAATAATTTACTGAAATTAAAATAAATATATATTGTTTTTTTGAATATAAAATATAAAAATAATTTTTAATGGATTCTAAATTTTGAAAATAATGAATTTGAAAAAAAATTGAATAACATGCGGTTTATGATGGTTTTATAAATAAATATGGTCGTTAAAAATTATAGATTAAATTCATATTATTATAGTCTGGATATTTAAAATTATATTTTCACTACAAATCAAAAAACTATAACTTATATAAATTTTTTAAATATATAGTCAAGTATAAAGTGGGATTTCATCGTATTTATAAAAAGGAACCTATTTTTGGATGGCCTGAAACTAATTTGAATGTTTTATCTCAATTTAAAAAAAGACAGTATGCTTAAATATTTTATTTCTCAAAAAAAAGAATCACCTATTTCATAAAATTGAATGGATAAGTCTTTCTTTAATATAAAAACATAATTTTTTTTTGAGTAAAGCATACTTGGAAATTATCATAAGCAATAGCAACTATGATCTGCTTTTTATGCGTGAATAGTATTGGTTTTGAATTTACCCATTTTAAAAATATAAAGAAATAGGGCAAAATAAATGGTCATTGGCCTAACAGCCCATTGGATATAATAAATAAACATCGAACCTTAGTTCAAACCATAATTTTTCAACATGTATAAATACATATTTTATGCGAGCGTAGTCTATAATATTGGTATCCTATTTTATAAAAAAGAGATCATTGGTTTGTTATGAAATTTTAAATTATGGAATATACGCTAATGCCGGCCCCTCTTCTTATTATATGTTTGTGTGTCGAGAAATCTGGATAATAGAATTATAAATCTATCCAAATATTTTTTATGCTTTTCAGTTCACTTGTTGATAAAGAACATTTTGAAATTTAAAGAATGAATACAATCTGTTTTATGCTCGAATGAAATAAATTTTACTCTTTGCTGATTTAAATCAAATATCCGCGAAAATTAATTGTATTAAAGCTGTTAAAAACATAAACAGAATTTACTTTTTTAAAAGCACGTACTTAGACAATGTGATCTAGTAAGTCTATGAAGTATGAAATCCACTAAAAAATGTGATTCGCTGAAGAATATTATATATAGGGTGAACTTGAACAAAGTATTAAAAAATCTGATCTACTGAGCAATCCTATGTTTTTTTTTGTAAATATTTTATGTGAAAATTGCATTTATTTAGATATCATTTCATAAATAAAATATAAATTATAATATTGAAGTGTTTTATTTTCAAATCTATTATTTCTATATTTTTAAGAAATCGAAAAAGCAAATTTAATAACAAATAGACATCAGAATGGATTGAAATGTACTTCTTTATTCAAAATAATCCAATAATTTTTTTCAAATATTTTATATATTGGGTATTGGTATGAGAAAGAATTTTCAATAGAATTAAACCAAAATAAAGTCTATATAGTTAAAAATTCAATTTAAATCTTGCTTATCATAAAAGCACTATTTTACTTTAATTCCGAAAATTATTATATATTGTTTGTATTTATTTATTTGTTCGTTTTATTATATTTAAGTTTGTTCAGACGTAACTTTAGATTGTTATATAGAACGTGCTTACATGAATTTTCATATCGATACGTTTTCATAATGATTCTGATCAATGTGTATTCTTCATTTATGACTTGACTTAATCCCGTTTTTTGTGCACTCTATTAAGTTTTAGTTGGTATTCCTAACTCTTCAATATCCGAGTTATGATATTATGTGATATCACATAATATCATGTTATAACGTGTATTGGTGTTCTAATTTCGTAAATTAGAATAATTAAAATAAATATACTAACCATCTAAGCGATGTTTGTGTTTTATCATGGATAATAATATGCTTATCATCTTGTCATAAACATTCCAAAACAAGAGAGAAGGGAGGATAGAAAAATTTGAACCGCCAGTATTCTATTCCACGCAGCCCTCTTGCGTTGACTTTAGTTTTTATCAATAAAATCCAAATAACAATTTTATGTTGTGATGATTTACAAATTAAATAGTTCTAAACTTAAGACTGATATATAATTAATATAGAACGACTAACACAAATATAAGTAACTTGAAAGACCAAATTTTCGAGAAATGAAAGTGGTAATTTATAATTGACTGAAATTCATAGATTAATATTGTTAAATAAAAGATCAAATTGAGATCAGTTTTTAGAAATTAACTATTGCATTGTATTTTTTTATACGGTGATGTTAATATGTATCCGTTTGTTAATTTAGAAAGTACTTTTATTTATAGGCATATTATTTTATAATTATAGGTGAAATTTCTTTTTATCAATTTCATCTATTACACGTAGTCAGTCCATTGGGAATATTGCCCAACTCCTTTATATATCTTTTGACACCTTTCCCTGATCTATCTCATCAACCGCTCTTCTTCTCTAAAATGAGATGATTTCAAGTGTCTTGCGATTTGCAGAGATACAATAAAATTTAATTTAATTGATTATCCCTTTTTCGCGCGAGAAATTTGTTTTTTGAATTTATAATTTGCATCTAAATCGAAAAATAGAAGCTTTTTGTTGTTGATATTGATTATAAAATATTAACATATTCTATTATCCATCACTAATTCAGCGCATTTATAATTTTAGAATATATCACAAATTTTGATATTGTGTTGTGTTTAGATTATCATTATTATCCTTTATTTTAAGAAATTTGAATTACATATATGTTATTGAGTAAAAATAATAGTAAATGCAAGGATTTTAATTGTAGCTAAGCAAAATATTATATATAATTGCCATGGAGTTCAGAATATTATCGCACATAACATCGAATAATTTTTGTTATTAGATTTATAATAAAAATTCAAAGTTATTACCACAATAATAGCTAAAAAATAATGTTATTTATAATTTAAAAAGATTTAAATTATTACGAAACAAAAAAAAGCCTTAAGATGAACTTATATAAAATAATTATCTAGATGTTGCCTTTTTAAAACAATATGATTTTGACAATTCGCCCTCAAAAGTAGATGAGAAAACATGGTGTATAGCGATGCATTATTCGTCGATGCGAACTATTGGGTATCATCACCACTGTATACCTTTTGATATAATATATCTTTACTCGATATAAATTTGACTATGTTATACTTTAAAATTATCAATAACTAAGGTTTAAATGTATTTAATTAGCGCTAAAAAACTAGCTTATTCAAATAAAAATTATGTACAGAAAATATGTTTAGATTATATGTTTAGATTATATGTTTACTCATTTGTTTTTCATTCTAATATTTTTCTCAAGTAAAACTTATGTTTGTTCTTTAAACCAAGTTACACAATATTTTACTAAATCATATCTTCCACTGCCTTTTCTTTACATCTATTAATAAATATGAAATTTACTGTTTATATTATTCTGTTATTTGCATGATTTTTTTAAATAAGAATATATCTCTATAATTTTTTGAAATAAAGATTACTTCTTATTTAATAATCTTAATCTAAGTGACCATAGGTTTCACATTTTCTTTATTAGAGGGTCGATGTATATTGTATAGTACATTTATACTTGTGTGTATGTAATTTTTAAATAGAGAAATTACAGATGAATATTTAATATCATCAGAAACTTTCTTATTTATGAACAACAAGTATGATTATGTATTATTATTCAATTGCTTTCTCACCAAAAAATGCGATATTAAAAAAATATTTATAGGAATAATAATGGTGAGAATATTTCATATCATTAAAGCGACGATCTTAGATATTGAAGCACAAATAGCACTAATATTTTCGCCTTATAATTTATTTGAAATGATGTGAACCTAGAAGAGCGAAAAAATCAAATTATCAAAGAATAAACCACGGATATCAACCTGATTTCTTAAACCCATTTTTTAAATATCTTTTATAATATAATCGTAATTTAATTTTCAAGTGGGCTTTCTATAGTCCAAATTAAAATATTTGGACAATCAGAATTAGTGGCTAATTGATGAATGCGAATCAAGACAATTCAAAGTATGATTTTTCCTGAAATTAATTGGAAACCATCAATGTTTATGTTGCTTTGTCATCATGCGAAAATAAAATTAAATCAACTTACCTTTATGCTATTATCTTTAAAAAAAGGTAAGAAAACATCGGAATTCATTATAACATTTTCAAAATTGCTTTTTTATTATTGAGATTGCATATTTATTTTAAGACAAATGACTATTTACGTTCTGAATGCAATTTAAGGCTAAAAAAAACCAATGGTTTTAATTTGACCAATTTGGTCGAATCAGAAATTTAAAAAACATACTGATTATATAAAAAAAGTATAAAGTTGTCTTTTTAACATATAAAGAATTCAATACCGTTGCTTAACCACCAAACACAAGTGTTATTTTAGGATTTTTGTCATTATTTTACAGTGAATCAGCCTATCAATGTTTTTTGTATCCTTTCCAGCTAGACGGCATTTATTTTATGTACGGTAATCCAGTAATAGCATTGAAAATCCAAAATTCAAGCATCTAAATAGAACATCCTAGGTCGAATTCTTGCACCACTTCATCATAATCACATTTAAGATTCACAACATGTTTTAAAATATTTATTTTTTGTGCTTAGCATTCCTAAAAAATATATTTCTGCATAAACTCGGAATATTCTATCCATAAGTAGATGAAATGTAATATGACATGGATTATAGCGCTAATTTTATTTTATTACACTGATAGTATTTTATATGATGAATATATACATTTAAAATATATTTATAGAAATCCTTTTCTATTATGAATAACTATACACATAGTCTTCTCTATTCAAAAACATCTGATTTTGAACCGAAGACAGTAAAATATCTCGCTGGAATCCAGATAGCAAAGGTTGGTAAATAAAATCCTTAGTAAAATATTTTCCAAAAGATTGAATTTTGAGACTATATGATCACCCCGTTTTAATTAAAACTCTCTGAGACGATAATTTTTGAATGTTGGAGGATCCAAGATTATAAAATGTGGAGTTATATGACATACCACTTAATTTTGTAATAATACAAATACACATATGAAGGCTTACCCAAAAGAATGGTAAATTTTTTTATTGATTTAGCCCACATTTTTTTCGCAAAGGAGTTAACTTCTAAATTTTGGTCAAACTGATCCCGTTTATTCAAGAAAAATCATGGTCATTGACATAGTTTTAGCGCGCTTTGTTAGACTAATTTTTTTTTATCATCATGGATGTAAATATTCAAAAGAAAAAAAAACATCTTTATACGTCTTAGCACCATTAGTTTTTCGTTTCCGTAGGCCTTAGTAGCTATCTAAAAAAATTGATTGAATAAAATATAACACAATAATGTAAATAAGTCACATACACAAAATATTATCAAAGATAGATTGAACAGATGATGGTTATTATTACAAGAGAACATTTAGACACTAATCTAATACCAAAACTAACATATTACACAGATTTACATGAAAATAATAATAAAAAATGATTATGTGTGATTTTTATATGCATTTTAATTTTATAAGAGGTTCGGCTATGATACGATATAATTTAATAGAATTTGAATCATGAATATAATTGTGCAAATTTTTTAGTATAATAATATAAAAGAAGAGGATAAATCCAACTGTATAGATAGGATATTCCCATATAAAATCAATCGCGTTATGCTTTGAGTATATCAAAATTAACCCATGCATAAAAAGATGATAATTATTCAAATACGAATTGTTACGGGTGAATGTGGATTAGAAACAATGGTAATATGATATAACCAATGCAATAAAATCAAGTGAAAATTTATCAAATTAAGTTGCGAATCCCGTAATAGATTTTAAAACACTAAACACAAATATTTAATAGTAATTATTATCGCCTATATTTAAATGTAGCAATCTATATTATTTTTTGTAATATCATATTTTAAATTGACTGGGTAATTTGTTCTGTGCGTTTTATCACAAGTAAAGTGTGTATTTTTTTAATTTAAGTATGTTTTGTGCATTGTTTAAGGCCCTTATAGGTATTGATATCATATTTTTGAATATTTGAAATTGAATAGGGGACCATTTACATCATTGTTTTTATTTTACTAGTTTATAGATAATTAATTATACTATTTTTATGCAGTAAATGTTTATTTTAGTAGGCTTTATTATTATAATATCAATCTTGTGCATATGTATTTTTATTCACATAATCATACTCTTAAATAAAATATTTAATGCTACAGAAAATATTTAAATTAAAATTTTCAAGTTTAAATGACCTTAATATAGCGGTTCTTGTATTCATTTATAATTTTTGTTGTATTTCTTTGAGCGATACTGTTATAAAAAAGCAATTTTATATCCATTAAAATATTTAAGAATTTATATTTTTTGTTTCAGTATTTACTTAAAGGTGTATTTTAATATCGATTGGTTGTTTGGAAGTAGAAATTGGGTGGTTTCGTTTTTTTTCTATATAGAAATCGTTTATTATTATTTATAGTTGAATCCTATTTTCTTTGTTAATTAGCGCCTCGATCATTATAAGTAAGATTATTTTGGTATCACATATTATTCTTATTCAATGCAAATTATGCCCGAAAATTCCAATTTATATCAGAATGATGTTTCTGACTAGTAGAATAAATATTGTCCCTAATCTTATTTTTTAAGATTTATATTCTATCTTTTAATTCAGTGATCATATTTAATTTCAAGACAAATTTGATATCGAATATAGCTGATTAATTTTTTTGTGATAAAATTAGCCTTTAAAAAAATATCTGGAATCCCAGAGATAGTAAAATACACCCCTTAAAATATAATTAATGTTTTTATAAATGTTCTGTCTTCTATTATTTTCTGAATTTTGATCTAAAACTATTAAGTTTGATAATAAAACGACAATAAAATTTGTTAATTGGCGAAACTTTATTATAAAATACTGTCCATGCCCGATTATGTTATAAATTTCTTTATGATGATATTGTTTTACTTTATATAATTCGGGTTATTTATTGGGCATGAACCTTTAAATATTTTTATAGTAAAATTTTTATGTCGGCGTTATAAAGAAACTATAATATGAAATTCAAAGAGCATTAAAATATTATTAAAATTATGAAATATATCTGTTAAATTATATAACTTCTTAATAAAAGTTCATATGAATCTATATTTAATGAATCATTATAATTGGGTTCGAAATTCCCAGTAAATAACATGTTTTATCCAACCGATGGGAATTTTTACATATATTTCTAGACTATTATGTTATTTTATTTAAACGAACTTATATAAATTAAATTATTTGTTAAAATATCATTAAAACTATCGATTTATTTTTAGAATCACTTTAATAATTTAAAAAAATCCAGGTGAAATAAAAAAATAGTTTTGGTGATAAAATATGTTTAAACAAGGTCTCTAATATATTATTATATCTTATAATGGTAGATCAACAAATATAATACTGATGACTAACTCTGTCTATATAATATATAGCAGAGGAAATCATATTTTTAGCATATTACTTATATTTAATTTTAAAAATGTAAAATTTTTCTAATCGAAGTAACGATTTTGACGAGTAAAACGGATTTTCAACCATATTAAACAAATAAATAAAGATTTATGCTAAAATAAAAGGATTAATTATATTATTTTATGATGGTATATATTACAGGTAAAATAAACCGAAATGATGGAGTTAAGTCCATTTATACAAATAAATGGGCAATAAATTTTAGAATATTTTCACTATTTATATACTAGGCGTATATGCATAAGTATCGAAATATCATAGGCAGAAATTATTTATAAAATCATGTATATTGATTAAATATTCTTTTTTTATGATGGGAAACTCTGTAAAAAAAATTTGTTTCTAACAGAATGTATAAAAATATAATGATTTTATTTTTAAAAAAATCATTTCGTTAATTAAATATTTGAATGGTTTCAGGTGTTTATTAATAATCTTAAAAATAAAATTTAATTGATGTTCTTGTGTATATACAAATTCTAGTTAGAACGAATAGCTAGATATTTTGTATATCGAAGAGAATTCGTGGGAATTTTTTGCATAAATGAAGCACATTGAAGAGCATTGAAGAGCATTTATACTGAAAGAAACACAAATAAAATTTTTTTCAAAAAAATAAGCTTTAAATTATACATAATTCTAATGAAAAAAAATTAATATAAATAAATATGGATATTTCATGCCTACTTTAATTAAAAACAAACTTTAAAAAAATATATTATGTTTTTTTGGCATAGTTATCCCATAGAATCTTAATTTATCTGGCCAATGTATTATAACTCACACTTATTCTAGATTTATATAATTTCAGCATTTTCTTTTCGTGGTTTTTCATTATATGTCACTTTTGGTTTGTATCTAATTTGGATTCCCTTAAATATTTTGTATTCAATAACATAAAATAAAGTCTTAATTAGAGTTTTAACGCCACTTTTGCTGTGTTTCTTTTATTGAGCTTTCCAATATTTTTAATGCAATCGAAAGATCAAAAATTTATTATATCTTCCCAGATAAGATTAATCTGTTATAAAGAGCATTTCTTAGACTATTAGCGGGTTTTATAATATTTTTACGAACAATTTTCTTTACATTTCAAGTTTGATTATTTGTGTATATAAATAAAGCGGTTTAAAAATGCTAAAATAAAAAATAAAAAAGACCAAATTAAAAATAAATTTTTGCGTATTAGATTTTGATTTAATATGTATATTCTTGAGGATTTATTATATAAAGATCCCAACAGAAAATAGTACAAATAATCGGACGTATAAAGGCGCCAATTGTAGTTAATACAATATATATAGTTTTTGTTTCTGTATTTGAATCCTAAAACCAAAATAATACATTATTAAAATTTTATATTATTTTCGCTGTTATTGATAGTTTAATCAATTTAAAAAATGATGGGAAATTGAAATGATACTATTTCGGTCATTTTTGTTAATAAAAACACGTAAGTCAAGACAATTTAGTTTCCCATGATAGAAATATAAGATTAAAGATTTAAAAATTGTTCAAAATATATGTTACAAAATAGAGTCTTAAGTTTGGTGCAAAAAACCAAGTGATTCCCTTTTTATTTTTTACTGCAGTATCACTTTATTTAAACATCAAGGTTATAAAAATATATTATTTTGTCTGAATTTTTTGCAGGATTAGAGCAAATTTTTAACTAATAGTTTATTTCAATTTTTTATATGATAATATTGTGTTCTCTAAACAAGAAATAACCTATTTTTAAACTTACCTCTAAACAAAATATACCTTGTAAAATTTTAAATTTCAATAGTAAATCTATAGAATTTCGTTACCTTTATTATACAAGAATATATTTTTTCAAAGTAGCTCAAGAAAAATATAGCGAATACATGATGAAAAAAAAAATTTATTTGAATATTTAAGCTATAAGAAAATTAACATGCATATATTTCCAATATTAATTCATAATAATATGAACTTATTAAAATAAAATATTTAAAAAAAATGATATGCCAGCGCATTTATAATTTAATGTAATATTAATTTTCTAATTTGAAAATAATGGTAAAATCCAAGCTAAAAAAATATAGCTTCGAGTAATTTTAATGGGAGCGAAGGCTATATATTTCTTTTTTAAGGATTAAAAATATAGTGAATTAAATTTGACCAATATTTTGCATTCATTTGAGTTATGTATCAATAATCACCAGTATAAAGCCTCTATCAAGCTAATTTATAAAATTTCGATCTTTCCCATATAATATATTACACATTACATTTTGTTCGGATGTATTCTATCCTTGTGTTAAGAGAAATTGTTTATAAAAAAATTAAAATGAATGTATACAGAATATAAGATTAAAAAATCTTATCACAATTTTTAATATGAGATTTCGGTCAAAGTAGTTAGCCTGAAAATTTGAATACGCTTTAAAGACCAATTGAAAATACAGGAGTGTTTTAAAAGTATAAATAAATCATCATACAATTATTTGAAGTGCTAATATTACTAATTTTGATAATATACAACAATTCAAAAAAATAATATTTATAACTGTGAATCCGTGCCGAATTTTTTAAACTCGAAGTGATTCTTATTTTTTACACTTAGAAACGTATGTCTATAATAACATAAAAATAAACATATTTTTCACGTTGATTCTTTATATTTTTATGATTACTTAAACGACCAATATTGTTTATAGTTTGATATATAATAATGCAGTATTTTCAAAGTTACTTATTATAACACCACTTAAAAATATCATTCATTTTCACAAATAACGCGAAAAAAAACCTAAAATATATTACACTTGTTATTCTAAAAAAATAACTTACTTTTTGGTTCGTAAAACGTAATCTTTAAACTCAGCCATGCGATTTTAGAAAGAAATGGCTCATCAAATAAAATTTATATGACATCAATCATTTTTAATTCCATAGAATAATTTCTAGAAGAAGTTTTATCAAAAAAACCAAACTTATGTGATTTAATCTATTACAAATACTCGAAACTAAATTCTTCTGGGTTCGCTTCATACTCTTATTTCTTCGATACTTTTTGTACGAATAAATATTACCGGGTAGTTTTATAATTCAAACACTGTATATTAAAAAATTTTGATTTAACTATTCACATATAACTTAGGCCCTAAACTTTTTTTCGTTTCTAAAAATTAAAAATATATAGTATCTCCATTTATTAATAATTCTATCCCAGTATGGTATCTATAAAGTCTACAACTGTCTTGTTATTAGACTTTATCAAGCTCACCATAATATTTATTGCACTTAAAGTTTCTTCTGTTACAACTTTTTGTATATCAAAGTGGCCCATATCAAATATATGATTTAATTCAATTTTTATCCCATCATAACTGTCCATAATAATTTTTTTTATTTGGTCAGTTTGAAATAAATTGACACTGTTAATGATTTTCCTTGTTGCTTCAAGTAATTTTTTTGTCTCTAATGTAATACTGTCATCAATTTTTTGATATTCATCAGATAATATATTTTTTTGATTGATTATAGCTTCATTTGTGGCCTGTTTTATATGTTCAATATTCTTGTTTAGATTTGAATACCAAGTTTTATGTATCAAGTCGTAAAGGTGTTCAGCGTCTGGTAATATCAACGAGGAAATTTTAACTGGATCGGGGAATGTTAATTGCGGAATTATTGGTTTTGAGTGACAAGGATCCTTTAAAATATTTACTATTTGATTATAAAGATGATTGTTTGCTTTATTAACAACATAATTTATATTATCTGCTTCCCAACAAATAAAATTACCGAGTAAAATTTCAGTTGTGTGGTAATTTAACTTAAAATCATTTAAAAGTGTTCTTATACTTGCCCTAATACCCTCAGAAATATTTTTATCAGACTGGTCTTGTGTTTGTTTCGTATATAAAATTAATTTTTGGGATAAAGAAGTAATTGCTGTATTGAAAATATCAGCCAAGTTTTTGTACAATTTCATATTTCCTTCCTTCACAATGTTTTCAATCAGAATAACATTTTTATTCAAATTAATATCCAAGATTCTGGTTATCTTATTCAACATCTCTTTTACAACAATGGTTACTCTACCGTATATATTTCCCCCCTTTATACGGATAACATCTAGAATCGGCTTTGGCGATGGAATTATATCTGGTGGAAATACATATTTCATTCCCTTTTTAACCACATTTTTTGTAAATTTGTTTTTATCCTCAAACAACAAAAACCTTTTTCTTTTATTTTCGTCAAATGTTTGATCTTCTTTTTTTGAAATACTATTTATTAATGATGGTGAAAAAGAAAATCCATTTCCATACAATGCAAATGGATTTAAAAAGCGAATGTTAAATGTGGAAAGATAATTTCTGGTAGTGGATTTGTTTTTGAATGCATGATGATCTTTTCTATGTTTAATGTCATATTTGGTCTCTGTTGATTGCAGTATAATTACTTTTAGCACAATTATAATCATTATCATCTTCATCGACCCCTTAATTATTATTTAATATTTGATGCATTAGTTTTTAAAAACAAAATATATTGTTTTAAAAATAGATTATTTGTGATTTTACAGATATAATGCATAAATTATTTATATTTTTTGGTTTAATTTTTTAAAAAAATAAGCTGTTTGTAATAAGAATCCAGGGGTAAAAATACATAGTATATTTATTTAAAACAAGAATGATTAGTTTTATTTTGATTTGGAGTTATATATGTGAATAGAGACAAAAATATGATTTTATTGTTAGAAATTATCATATAGATCTTTTTAATTTTTTTATCATAGAAGCTTCATTGGATCTTTTATGCTATCAACTAACCAAGAAAAATAAATCAGAACATATTAGAAAGAAAAAAACATGACCACAAAACCATACAGTCAAATAAAGCCTGTAGTTAACTTGGATTTTAAGCTTTGAATTTTTAAACAAATTATATTAATGATAGAATATGTTTTTATATTACATTATTAAATTTTAAAAAGCTTTTATTGGCCAATATCCAAAAAAAACCAATATTCTGTTTATAATTTATTAAATTTATTTCTATTTAAAAAGACAGTTGATCATTAAATTATAGTCTTAAAATTAACTTATAAAAATTTTATGTATGAAATACATACGTTATCAAGCTTTAATTTCCAATTATACAATTTTCAGTTTTTGGAGAGCCTATTTGCTGTTATTCTCGTTATTTTTTTATTAATATGCGTGCTTGTTATAGAAAAGGTAAATTTTTATACGTAACTATCTATAAAGACCAAAGATTTAGTATACCTTTTTATAGCTTCCCAGCATAAACTACAAAAATTTTTCTTGTCTTTCTATCAAAGCAGTACTTAAAAAATAACAGCGATTTATTGGATTCCCGACATATATTATTCTCAAATAATGGAATATGTTTTTGTCATTTTTTACAAATTATATTGTTTATTATATTATTTTTGGGTAAAATTATTGTCTTTATCTTTTTATAGTTTTAAAAATAAAGGCAAAAATTAGCTTTTTTTTTGTTCTGGTTATGTATTACTAAATTATAAATCCAATTTGCATATATTTATACCCACAAACTTGATGTATCAGGATGTGTATTATGATGTCTTTAACGTTTTTAAGACATAGATTTATATTTAATATTTCGCTTTATTAGATTATGTTGCTCGATTTAAATGTTTCAAATGTAATAACAACCAAAAGGGGAAGGCTCTTTATTATAATTTACAGTTGTTTTAAAAATCAATTTTCTTGCTTAATAAAAGTATCAATCAAATGATTTTGAGATGGCACATTGTTGTTTACAACATTATCGTGTTTAAAATGATCATTTTAATTTGATAGCATTGATATTTGAAAGGATAATTGGGTACTATTGGTTCGATATAGGTTTCAGATAAGATAGTTCGAGATCCTAATATTTTGTGGGGAAACTTTAACATCAAACAAAGTTTTACAAATTAATTTAAATTAAATCGATGATTAGAAGATATCTATACCAAAAGATGTGCAAAAATTTTATACCGATTGGAATTTTTAATGTGACTTTTTGGAAAACATTTTTGAATAAGCTACCACAAATTGAACTGCTTTTTAACCACCAGGGTGACGAAAATAATGCTAATATACGAGAAATAAAATTAAAAGTAATTAAAATGAGTCTTAATGGGGAACTAGATGATCTTCTTTTTGATCCAAAATTACTCTCTTTAGAAGCTGGAATGGAGTATCACAATTTTCTACCAAATAAATCCCCATCTTTTGAATTGCATTTAAACAAATACAGTGGATCATTAAAATACACTGACGATAATCAAATTTCGCAATGCGCTTGTAGTACCGAATTACGATTAAATAACAAATTTTTGCGTGATATTACACCTGGCATAAAAGAATTTTCAAAGCTCGTTAAACTTGATCTTAGAAATAATCCTTTGAGATCTTTTCCAGAAGAGATAGTTGAACTTAAAAGTCTTGTCATTTTGAATTTGGGAAATTGTATACTAAAACAATTGCCGCAGAGTATTGGTAAACTTCAGAATTTAAGAGAGCTTGATTTGGAAGGCAATTTTCTTCAAGATCTTCCTAGATCTATATCATCTTTAAAAAAATTGGAAATTTTATCGATTAAATCGAATCTGTTTGTGGTTTTTCCCGATCAAATTAGAGGATGTATAAATCTAAAAACACTCAACTTCGACAATAATAAAATTGAAAAAATACCAAGAGCTTTTAGGGAAATTTCTTCACAGAAAATACATGAGCCCGCTTATGCTGAGCATTTTCATGTTTATACTGACGATAGTTTCGCAAACGTTAGTGAAAAAAAATTATCTTTAGAAGAAAGATGTTTACGGGAAATCATAATGAACAATATTAAAATCCCAAGGAAAGCATCATACACAATCAAGAATAAATTAAAATGTGTTAAAGAGTGTTTTTTTTGTGGGGGACCGTATTTCGATTCATATAGCGAGGTTAAATCCCAGGTGGATAAAAAAGGTAGCAAATATACATATATAGAAAGACTTTGTACGGATCATTATTATAGGACCGAAGACAAAATAGTTATGGCTTACACAGCAAATACTTCTAATAAATATGGCGCCTTATTTAAAAAGGGGTATCCAGAAATTACTGATTTGTTTTCGATATACTCGTACAGAAAAGATTTATTGAAAGATATTATAATGCGCAAGAAATCAATATCATCATTTAGTAGGAGTTTAGATGATGAAAATAGCGAATACAATTTTATGGAACTTTATGAACTGGCCGATGGTTATGCAGATTTAAACCCGGATCTTTTGAAATATCTCATAGAGGTGAGATCTAAAAATTAGAAATAAAGATTGGTTTTATTTACTCAGCATATTATAAAATAGTCGTATTTTCATTCAGCAAAAAAATAAATTATATGTTTATAGTGTATACCGTAATTATAACCCTTAACAAATTGAAAAAATTAAATAATTTAAAATATGTTTTTCACTACTGCAAATATCAATATTGTTATATTTAGCAAGCAAAAGATCGCTTAGATACGAATTGATATTTTTTAAAGGACGGCAAAATTATCAATGAAATGAAAATTAAATTCGCAAAGTAAAGATCTAAAGAATCATTATTCTAATTTACAGATTTGGATATTAAAAAATCATGCGCGTATAATTATTTAATTGAATTATTCATTGTTAGCTCTTCAAAAAAATATTTATAAAATAATGTTACATTCATTGAAGGGGATCGATATCCTGTTAGCTCTAATTATCAGAATAATAATTGTAAGATATTTATATAAGATCTAAATTCTTTAAATTGAAATCCTAAAAATTATTATCTTGATGAAACAAGATTTACTTTATTCCAATAAAATTTTTATAAAAAACCAAAATCCGAATAAATATTTAATCTTTTTTTTATGCCTAGAATTCCCCTCATTAGAAATTATTTAACCTATACAGAAATAGTATACTATCTTATAAATTACATAAGCAACTTTAATATATATCGATTATATTGGTGGGTCTAGGATAAATGAAATATTGAAGATCTTTTTGTGATATACTGCAAAAAAACTTGTAGAACACAAAAATCCGAATCACGGATTTCATATTGAATCCAATTGTCACCATATGTGATCATAAAAAACATTAAAATATTTTTAAATTTTATAAATATTCATATGAAAAGGGTATTTTATTGCTTGATGTGTCAAATTCTCTTAACATAATGCAAAAACTATAAATTCCTCTATCCTTAAATGATGTCTATCAACAAATCAAAATTAAATGTGAAAGGTATTTTAAATTCTATATATCTAAAAATTTACGTTTGAATTTTAAAGATTTAGTAATTCTACCTTAAGCAGAAGCATATTTACAAGCAATAGAATTGAGTAGGACACTTGAAATAATAAGTCTTGAGAGAAGAAAATCGTAAACTTAATGTGGTTAAAAGATATGTCATTCGAGTCTGTTCTAAAGATAAATCTGAAGTTTTGCTTGAACAATATAAAATAGTTAATAAATCAAATTTAAACCATAAATAAATATGTGTCTTAAAATAAGATAGAAATAAAAATAAACAGCCTTATTATAATTTTTTCAAGCAAAATTTTACTTCCCTATAAAATGTATTTGTTTAATGCATATTTCAAAATTATCAAGTTTACAATATTTCCCAATGCATCTTCTTCACCCAAGATTTATTATGCTCAAGTATTTTCCTAAATTTCATTGTTTTGTACTTGTGCTTTGGTTGGATTCCTTAGATCTTAAAATTAGTCTTGTGGTGTTTTGTGATTTAACTATCACATGTTATGGTATATTGTATTATTTGTGTTTTGCATTTGTAAATTGAAGAGATTTTATTAGCTAACATGACATATTTCTATGTTTCAACATTAGCCAGGCTATTTTGCTCTTTATTGCCTTTTCTAATAGTTTTATCGGTTTTTATTTTTATCATACAGAAAATTTTCGGCATAGCTATTTATTATAGCCTTTGCCCATGGGTTAATTTTGGTATTGTAATTTTAGATTCTCACTTCAAACATAGCGTGATTTATTTTCCATGCACACATAATATCTATAATCTTGTATTTTTCCTCTATCATACTTCTTCTTCGATACCGCACCTCTTTTTACAGCCTATAGTTATATTTTTTTTCTCAATTCTATAGTTTAAATGACTGTCTCTATTTGGTTTTTGACTTCAAGTTCTTTAGGGTACCTTTTATGCTATTGTGCCACTAGACCATTGTATCTTGCGGCATATGGTATAATCTTGTATTATGCTTGTAGATTAATGATAATTCAGATGCTAGTAAATCATATTTTCTTGGTTTTGTAAAATTATTCTTTATTGGTTTAGTAACAAATTTGACATAATGTAAAATAAAGACATGTTTCACACTAAAAATCTAGTGTATTTTAAATATAATTGCAGTGTAGAAAGTGGAGTCTCAAATTGTAGCCTAAAAGAAAATATTTATTGTTTTATGATAAAAATCTAGACTCTGATATAAACTCTCGTTAGAGGGGTGCTTACCTGAGCCCCATTTAATAGTCAAACAAATATAGATAAAAGAAATAGTATTAATCACGACGGGGAAAATATAAAAAATAATTTGATTTATATTGAAAAAATACCAACAACTGTAAATCTTAGATAATATATAAACTTAATACACAATCAAACCATTCTTTTCCTAAAGGTGTTATGTAGTTGATGGGTAATACAATAATTATTAAATGACAGTTAGACAAATTAAAATAGCTAAAAATCGGATTAATACATAGATAAATATATTTGTTTTAAAACTAGCGAGTATAATAAGGGTAAATAATTAATACATTGATATTATGAAGATTTTCCCTTAGTGCTTAAAACTGGCGAGCATAATAAGAGTAAACAATTAATACTCTGATATCATAAAGATTACCCCTTAACGATTGAAACTAGCGAATAATTATTGGAGTAAATAATTAATTAACACTGTGATATAAGGATCTTGGCTAATGATCAAAACAAAAAAATAATTATTGGAGTAAATAATTAGTTAACACTATGATATAAGGATCTTAGCTAATGATAAAAACTAGCGAATAATTATTGGAGTAATTATTAAATAAATACTCTTTTATCATAAGGATTGCCAATATTTAACAAGGCAAACCAATAATAATTCTTGCATATGAATGATAAATAAGGTTTTATAATATTTAAAGAACACATAGTTAATATTTAAGCTTGTTTATATTGTTTAAATATAGTTCAATTATAGATTCTAATACATTTATTCAAACACAATTTTTATTTATAGGCTGTATTCTTGTTAATTCATACATTTCCTCAACGAAGAATGTTAGTCAAGCTGAAGTATTTTAAAATCGCTCAATGCATTTTTTGACATCTAAACAGATATACACATAAAAATAGGTCGTCTTTTCTCAAATATATGAGCTTAAGTGTCTTGCGAAGTGTTGGAGTTCATATTTATGCCACTATTCTATCGATTAGTTTATCTTATTAATTCTTGCACCTTTTCAACCAAGCAAAATTATGATGTCATAAAGTATGCCATGTTTATACTTCTTTCAATCATATCTACTTCATAATATTTCTTCATGTGTCATTCTATTTAAGACTTATTAATTCAAGTATATTACTCAACCATATTCTTTATCAGTATGACTTATGTTGATATTACCAACTGCTTAATTTATAATACTTTTTATTTATTTATGGGTTGGTTTTCTTTTTATCGATTTTATCTATTTAGACGTGTTCAGCGTGTTGGGAATATTGCACAACTCCTTGATGCATCTTTTGACACCTTCCTCTGATCTATCTGCATCAACTGCTCTTCTTCTCTCAAATGAGATGAGTTCATGTGTCTTGCGGAGTGTGAGAGCTTACATGTATAATTTATAATACAGAATATATTTGAGTATAAAATTCATAAAACTAATTATTTTTTATTATGAGTTAAGTTTCTTTTTATCAATTCCGTCTATTAGAATTCATGTGTATGATATATTTGTTTAAGGGAAGATTTTTCTTTTAACTTTTCACTGTGCACTCGCGCAAAACTTTAGATTGCTCTATATTACAGATTTACTTATTGTTCTTTTCAAGCCCATCATTCTTAAAGTCTGCCTCAAAGCATCTTCTAAGCTCAAGACTTATGCATTCAAGTGTTTTTCTCAATACTATTAATTGTGCAAATGCTTCCCGCTTCCGTTGGAATCGAATTTCTTAATCTACGGCTTGTGGTATTTTGTGACAACACTATCCCATGTTACGGCACATGGCACCATATAAACAAGCCCTTTATTATAAATTAAGGAGTTAAAAATCCCGGACGAAGTAGAAACAAACATGCAAGCTCTCACACTTCGCAAGACACTTGAACTCATCACATTTGAAGGAAGTAGAGCAGTTGATCAAGATAGATCAGAGAAAGGTATCCAAAGATACATAAGGTGTTGTGCAATATTCCCAACACGCTGAACACGTCTAAATTGATAAAATTTATAAAAAGAAACTTAACCCATAAATAAAAAATAATTATTATAAACAATGGCGTAGCATGGGAATAAGTGGCAACATAATATCAAAGGTAGCTGAAAGACCTCGAAGTCACAAACTTAATCGAGGCATAAATTAAAACTATATGATTGAGGAGAACTCTTAAAATAATAGGCAGTAAAGAGCATGGGTATTCAAGAACATGCCAAAGACCAGCATACACCCAAGAGTATAGATATGGTCTGTGCACGAGGAATCAATCAAGCCAAGCTTGAAGAAAAGATCTAAAATTACAATGCCAAAATTTACCTATAAATAAATGATTTTATTATTATAAAGAATTTTATTCTTTATAAATGTTCGTTTACAATTAAAAGCAAATTTAAGATTAAAAGTAGATGAAAATCTGCAACATTTATTGCTCTATTATCTTTACATTTTTGTGTCATTTCCTTTGTCAACTTCTTTGAACCCAAAACAATAAAGTTCATCAATCAACGTACATCCAAGATCGAGATCATAAAGTGTCAAATATTTATTGTTATTTGCCCTTTCGTTCAAAACCTGATCATAATCTTTATTATTCATCCATCCACCTCCAGAATTAACATTTACTACGAAAAAATCATCAATATCGCCATTAATATGTTTTGTGTCATTTACCGAACAATCTATTAAATTAATTTTTTTATTTGAATCACCTTTAGCGTCATCATTACTTTTTTTACAGATATCTTCTACAAAATCATAAATCTGATGATCGAAAACACAATCCTTTTCTTTAATACATTCAAAATCATCACTTTGATCGAATATCCCACTAAATTTAAGTCCACCACCCTTTCCCTCCCAATCAATATTTTTTGGAAGTATATTCATCATTTGAAGTACGTTTTCGCCGTGTAATTTGTTTACACGTATAAACTCAAATAGTTCATTTTCCTCATATTCACTTTCCCCCACAAAAGACTGAAACATTCGTGAAAGTATCTGGTCCGGATCACTACACTCTATTTGTGTTGAAATTTGTTTAATTACATGGCAGATAGTATCGGTAAAAACTTCAATTGCACTGTTGGACGTTCTTTGGAAACCACACTGTAATAGAACTTCAGCTACACATATCTTTAACAGTTTTTGGTGGGATCGCTGTTTCATTCAGAAGAGGGTATTAAGTTTAATGGTTACCCTTTTTCAAGAAGTAAATAAAAGGGCTAAAAAATTAATTTTAATATTTAAAGGATATATTTAAAAAGATAAATAAAATTGCCGTTTCGAAATATGGTATGCTAAATTTTATGGTTGAAAATATTCTAATGTATATGCAAATTTATAAAATTATTGTGTTCGAATAAAGGTTTTATCATTACAATGGATAATTTTCTATGTTTTTGAAAGTGGAATCTAGGTCGAATTATTTCTCTATTTTTTATACTTGATTAAGTGTTAATTATAAAATCAGAAATTACTTGGATCATATATAAAACTAGTTTTTACAAATACAAACTTGAGTCGCCTTTACCATCTTTAATAATTGGTGGACTCTATAATAAACCGTATTTAAATGATATCATGCGTATATTTCCACATTAAACAGACAGTTGACATGCAGAAATAAGTTTTGCATAAATGACCAACATTTACATTTTTAATAATTCAAACAACACTTATCAGCACTAGAAATACCATAGAAGCATTTCGATTTGCCTATACTTATAAAAAGATAATCGCTGAACTCTGATTTAAATGTTATCAATAGAAACTAAATATGTAAAAAATTTCTTTTTGTTTGACATGTCTATATAATAAATATAATTAAAAAAGCATGGTTAAGTTTGTAAATAATCTCAGAGTAAAATAATCAGCTTTGTGTAAGATAGATATAATTTTCAAATTACTGCCTAACAGTGATGAATTAATTTATGAAGAAGCTTAATCGTAAAATGATAAGTTTTGTTTATGATGATATAATTTTCAAATCATCATCTAACAGTGAAATATATATACAATTACAATGACGCATATATAAAAAAGGTATATATTCTTCGAAATCTTGTATTCAGTAAAATTTTTGCATTGAATCATTTAATCCAACAGCTTCATAACATGAAATCACATTCTGATCCTGTAAAAAGCCTAAGTATATAAAATAATGATTTCTTATGGTGACTATCAGATGCCCAACACAAAACACAATCATTCATAAAATATCCTAATTCTATTTTTATCATCATCAAAGGAATAAATTTAAAATTATTATGCGCTAGTAATGTAAATATCCACCCAAATTAAATGAAAAAGGAGGTATATTTAATGGTTTAGGCAAACCCTAATCCTTAAAATTGAATTGGATTGAGCACATAGATATACTGAAACTAATACTATAGTGTTTAAATCTTCTATATATTTACCATATGAATTAATTGATATGTAATTTTCCTTTATATAAATAGTGATTAAATACGGACTTATTTTATAACGTTTCTACTCTATAATTTCAATAATAGCTTTAAAATAATTGTGTCTAGATACAATTGAACATAAATATGCTACTTTAGAAATATTAATGTTATTGCCATATGAATTGTAAATATTTACAAAAAAATAAAATATCTATAGGCAAAACCCATCTAATTTATAAATAATATCTTCAGAAGTTTATTTAATGTTATTAAGACCAATATAGCATTGAATTTGTATTCCAATAAAAACAATAATTAAAAATTTCAGATAATTTAACAAAATTTATACGAATTTCTTCCATTAAAATTTATTATTTTTCATCTCGTTACATTCTATTTATAGAAATATCTAATTATCTATAACCACAAAATATTGATCCTTTGAATCGTAGATATTGGTTAATTTTTATATTGGTTGGTTGTTAAGACCCTAAAAATCTAAATTTACTCTACTGATAAACGATTGTGTTTAAAATTCTATACATTCTGTGCTGGTTTTTTTCACATAAAGCATTGCAGTGGTTTAATTATAAATTTTATATTATAGAAAATTAGAATATAGTCTTCTTATCAGAAATACATAATTATAATAATAAAAATATAGCTATAATTTTCCTGATTTGTATTTATTGTAAAATATCAAGTTCTATTCTTTATAAAATAAACACAGTAATCGAAGTAATAAAAAATTATGGGGGAGAAAAACTCGAGAACTAGATGAAGGTAAGTTTTGCAGGTGGTGGTTTTTGCCCCTTTCAAAAACTTCTAGATAGCCCTAGCCTGGAGGTGAGGGATTTATATCATAAATACTGTTATTTTTGTTCTTGGTAAAAATAGGATGGTGTCTTATGTTAAATTTGAAGTCAATTTCATATTTAAACTTACAAAAAAATAAATATATTACAATTACATTTCAAATATTGTTTATCATTTTTAATTGGTTGCTGTACAGTCTATGTATACATTTAATATAGAAAATATTAAAGAATCATGGAAGTTTATATTGATTTTTACCAGATAAAAAATGATGAATACTTATATTTCGACAATAATTTTAACATCATTTAAATACAAACAACATGTCATTTTTATCATTATTTGATACAATTTTGATTTTTATAACAATTTTAACATCATTTAAATACAAACAATATTTGAGGATAAAATTTGATTCAGTACAATAAATAATTTTCGATTAGGCCATACTTTGGGGGTCGCTTATAAGAAAAAACACTATTCCCACATAATATATAACTTGATAAATTTGAAATATTAAAGAACTAAAGAATTAAATATTTAATTGGCTGTGGTTTAAAACGTTATTGATAATTCAAATTCCATAAACAATGCAATAAAGTATTAATTTTCGTGGGTTATATGCCCTTATATACAGTCTGATAAATAACCATCAAATGAATATATTCGATTATTTACAGAGAAATATTCTGTATTTAGAAAATAATTATGATTTTTTATACTATAAAACTGTCACATGTTGTTCTATCAATTGTATGCATACATTTTAACATGCTTTAGAAATTTGAAAAAAATGGAGAATATTTTATTCGTGGAAAATATTTTTATTCTGTTATGTAAATAAAAATGTGCTTTTATTCGATAAACATCAATAATTGAACAAATTTAAAACAATTCGGATCACGAAAAATAAGAAGAATATGAATTACGGTAAATTCTAAATATAGACAAACAGTATACAAATGAACAAAAAAAACGAAAGAATTGAATTAAATAATGGTCACAAAATTCCAATTGTGGGATTAGGCACTAACAGTCTCGAAAACCCAAAAATTATAAAACACGTTATAAACAAAGCTTTAGATATTGGGTACACGCATTTTGATTTTGCGCCCGTATACCAAAATCAACAGATTTTCGGAAAATACTTATACGAAAGATTAGAAAGAACTGATATTTCACCACATATACAGCGAACAGATTTATTTTATACATCTAAAATATGGAATACACATCACCAGTGTGTAAAAAGTTCGGTTGGAGATACTCTAGAGGCCTTAAAAACCGACTATCTTGATTTATTGCTGATACATTGGCCAGTAACATTCGCATTTGATGTCTTCTCGAATCAAGTTATACGCGAAAATACTGGAATTCCCAAAATAGATGAATTTGATTTAAAAAAAATATGGGAAGGAATGGAACGACAAATAGAGAAAGAGTGGGTTAAGTCGGTCGGTGTTAGCAATTTTGGAATAAAAAATTTGCAAGTTATCATAGATAACTTTGAAATCAAACCAGCTGTAAATCAAATAGAATGTAACCCATATTTTCAAAATAGAGAGGTTGTGGATTTTTGCAAGAAAGAAGGTATTGTTGTTGTGGCTTCTGCACCTTTAGGATCGAATAAAAACACAAGAAAATCAAATATGAATGATGATCCTTTAATAAAAAATATTGCAGAAAAATATAATGCAAGTGCATCTCAAATAATTCTGTCATATACTGCACTGAATAGAAATATACCGGTAATACCGAAAACAAGCGAAGAAAAATTCTTGATGGAAAATATGAATTTGGTTAGATTAAGCGACGAAGATGAAAAAATCATGGATTCTTTAGAAAAAAATATTAGATCTTATGACCCCAAATTTTTTGGAAAAGATAGATTTGAATAAGTGGTAAAGTTTTGCTCATAAATAGTAGCTAAATAGGTTTTAAAAAATAAAAATATTAGGATGGAAAATGTAGATTCTGCGAGCATCATTTTTTACTTTTTATAATTTGATAATATAACATATTTATTTCATATATTTTAAGAGCTGTAAATTTCTGCAAGATAAATTTATCATCATTTTTGTTTTGATAGTATTGATCAAATGTTTTATAAGCAGATAAATCCTTAAATATTTTTTATCTAGATATCTGAAAAGGTGTTCGGAATAGTTTGAGGCCTATAATTGAAAATAATTGACTCATCTTTGTTTCTTAATATGTAATATAATGAGTCAGCAAATGAACATTAAGCACTAATATGGGCTAGTGTGAAATTTAACAACGGTTTGGTAATATTTGTAAGCAAAAGAATACAAAAGTACAATCGAAAAGATAAAAATATTAAATAAAGCATTAACAGACACCTAGAAACCCTATAAATTACAAGTGTAAAATAAAAATACGAGATGTGTCATTTTTTTATGCCGATTTGATTTTTTCTCGAGAACGTATTATAGATTTAAAAAAAAATTAAAAAAATATGAATCTTTATAGTTGGGCTATAGAAACAAAAGGATAGTTTATAAAGCCTTTCTAAGAAATAGTATCATAAGAAAAAAATAAAAAATGTAAAATTGTATTGATTCTAAAGTTAAGATCATATTAATCTTTTCTTAATATTATTTACTGCAAAAATATCAATTTATTATGCGAAAACATGATATAAGCCCATTTTTTTGTTGTATTTGAAATTAAATAACAATCAAATTTTTAAGGTATTTATTTTTATGCTAAAAAATGGTCTACTAACAAAAAAAAAATATTTTAGAAACATAACCAACTTTGTTATATAGAAGTGTGAAAGATACATTTTTCTATGTTATTTGAATCACTGCGCTCTAGCTATGTATAACTGAAGGCAATTCTTACGGCTAAAAATAGTTAGTAGCTAATGTGTATCAGATTTGATTTTATTAAATCTTATAATTTATAATAATAATAAAATCGTATAAGAAAATTAAGAAATACGTGAAAATTTCGAAAAAAGATCATTTAGAGTAAAGATATTTTTACTAAAAATTATGAAATAATTAGAAAAAGATCCGATTTTCTACAAATAAAAAAATAAAAGCCTAAAATTTAAAAACCTTAAAAAGAACAACGAGAGCTTTTATAATTTTAAATCTATAGTTACCATACAAAAAAGCGTTAAAATTTACATCAAATTTATTTATTTAAAAATTTATAACAATTTAATAATATACTGTTGTAAAAAACAATCTAATATAAAGTGGTATTTTACAAAATAATAACAATGATTGTTTTTAAATGATTTTTAACAACCATAATCATCAATGACACATTTCCACATCTACATATTTATCACCCAAGATTTTTTTTCATTCCAGAATTGAATGTGCTTCTTACTATATATTTTATACCATAAAAACTCCTTTCATTAAAGATTTTAACTTGTTTTCTTTTTAAAATTCGAAGGCATGATTTTATTTGGAATTCACGTACTGAATAATTTTATTTCTATATTATAGGAGCTATACTTATTTTATTACAAATATCGGCTATATGTTAAATGCTTTTTTATTCTCTGATTTATCATTTTCTCTGAATTAATTAAGTTTAATCCCATGTGTAAGCTTGAAAAATTATCAAATATTCTTGTTTTTATTTCCATATATTTATCACAATAAAAACGTCTATTTTATAAACTATCTTACTGTAATTCAGTTTTTTATATATATAAATTAAATATATATACAAGCCGATATTTATTTTTTTTCACCTCAAATTACTGTTATGTTATGAATCTTATACACGAAAACCCCCTTTTATCTACATCGAAACCTTAAGTCACAACAAAAATCAAGAATTGCATGTCACGTAATTTTTACAATACACTTTGATAGATTTTAAACTTACCTGTATTTTATTTTTACTCTACTAAAAAATATTCTTGGAATAATTAGACGGCTTTTAAGATTTAGTTTTGAGTTAATTCAATTAATCTGTGCTCTAATTTAATTGTTTAAATGCACGCAAGCTTACCATAAAATATTTCTAAAAAAAATTAAACTTATCGTTTAAGAAAAAATTTTGGTAATACTAATTATATTTTGATGATAAACACCAGACAAAAAAATTTACTATATTTATTTAGTGCTTATTCTTGATTTTATAATTATTTTTTAATTTCTAATTTATGTATAGTATATTCTGGTACAATTTATATGCCTGATTGAGCCATATATAAGCTTTACTTGTTGGTGTGATGAGAATGATTTTCCGCTTTCTTTTTATGCAATTAATTTTTCATGAACTTAATTTAATTTTGAGGGTAATATCCAATTTATATTAGATATCCATTTACTATACTTCTATGATCCAGATACAATACAAAAAATAATATATTCTTGATTTTTCTCGTTTTCTATGAAAGATGTTTTAAATAGAATTTTATATGTTATGAGCTACAATTTATATAAAAGAAAGAATTAAAAAGTGACTGACAAATTTTAAACAAGTTACTTTTGGAATCAAAAATAGACTTTATGCATGGTCTTTAGCTTAAGGCAGAAAATTTTTTTTTTAACTAAGCTTAATAGTATTGATATTAGATTGATTGTATGTTTTTGAGCGTTTAATGAAGCCTTAAAAATTTACTGTTTTCATATTAACACCAAAAGGAATAAATTTTATATCAGGGTGTTCTTTTATCTTTTTTAAAAAATTTCGGTAATTTCTGCACATTCAATTACTTTTTAAAATGAAAAATTTGACAATATCTAGGTCAATAGTAAAAAAATTGGGGATTAATAAATAATTTAAAAGATATAAAAAATTGGATATGAATTATTTCAATTAAAGTTGAATGGATTTATTTGCAAGTTTTAGTATTATGCTGATATGTTTCCTTTATAGGCACGCTAATAAGATCTTTTGTTCTTTTATTGGGTGCCAAATTTTTCTGTTTTATAATACATTTAGTAACTGATGCGTGAATTCAAGCATGCAGCATTTTTGTGCCACCAAGGAATACTTTATACTTCCATCAATTTAGTGCCTTGTAGTTTTAATATATTTTTAAATGTCCATGCCAAAAATTTAAGTCATAGTCACTGATTTATAAATCCTGAGTTATTTATAGTACCTTTTAGGGATTTATTTTACTTTAGTCATAAGTAGAAATAATCGAAAGAAACCAACTTATATAAGGAGTGTTTTTAACCTTTTTTATTTAATAAATCATTTCCGTTGACATATTTTAATTATACCAGATGCTATGAAATTCTTTCCATTTTTAATTTAATAAACCAACATAACATCCTTAAATAAGTTGCTTATGAAATATATAAACTGTTTATTTTCACTATTTTATGATGAAATTTATCTGTCTTTTGTTCTTATTATTTATGTCCTGTCATGAGCTAGAACCAGTTTCGAAATTCCAAGCCACAATTTCTTTTGATGAAGGACCATCAAAAAACATTCCAACATTGCTGAAAGTACTTGATGAAATGAATTTAAAGGTAATGTTCCATATCGATCCTTCGAAAATAAAAAATAACAATACAATTAATTCAATTGTGTCAAAAGGACATACTTTTGGATTAGCAGTTACTGAAGATTTTTCAGAAATGGATGAAAAAGAAGTTCGAGATCATATTTCTGAACAAATAACTTTATTTTCAGATAAAACAAAGTATAAGCCCAAGTTTGTCAGATTACCGCGAATTGGATACACTGATGAGCATATACAAATAGCCGAAAGTCTAGGTTTAGTAGTTACCAGACCCAACCTCGATTCAGAAGACACCGATATGTCCGATTTTATAGTTCCATTTAGAAATTATGTTGGTCATAGTAGTTCAAATGAAAAGCCATTATCGATAGTTTTTAGGGATTACATGCTGAATACAGTTAAGAATATGACAAATGTAGTCCAAATTTTAAGACACAGTGGTTATGAGATAGTTAAATTTGGTGAATTTTATGGAAAAAATGATGCTATGGAAAAAGCTAATATCGAAATACAGCCTGAAAAAGGAAATTCTACGGGGGGATCATCGCCTGAAAAGTCATCAGAAGAAAGTAGTTTGACAAAGGCAACAAAAAAAGGGGAAGCAAACTTATCATCAGTAGAAACAGAAGCGAAAAATTCCGAAAATAATGTTGATCGAGTAAAAGAAGCACTAAGCAGAGGAATGAGTGTTAAAAGTAATAAAAATAATAATAAAGACAATAACGACGAAAATGATGATAATAATGATGATGATGTTGATGAAGAGGATGTTGAGGATTTAAAAAAGAGTGCGAAAAAAGATATCGACAAGAAGAAAAAGAAGATTGACAAGGATGAGAAAAAAATTACAAATGATCAAAAAAAGTCATGGGCATCAAGTGTTCCGCTACATTATTCCCTCTTAATAATCCCGTTGCTTTTAATTTGAAGGTTAATTAAAATATTAAATGGGTTGTAATATAAGTTTCTATCGATATTTTATAACTTTATTTTTTTAAATTGAATTGTAAAATATTTTACAGTTTTATTTTTATTTTTTCTATGTAACTTTATCGATTTTATGATTGTGAAGTAAAAATTTGTGCTGTTCTAGAGCTTCGTCGAATATTATAAAAAAATTTATTATTCCACAATTTTTTTTAAACAATTCTTGATTCATTTATTATCTATTCTATATTATAAATAGATCAAGAAATAAAAAATTGTGATAAGAATTCACTGACCCTGATATATATTTAGAATCACCCAAAATATAATTGTTTAAGTTTGACACAAAAAAAATATTATAAGATGTAAGAACCTAATAATTTTTTATTTAAATACTTCAGATAATAAATTTTATTCCGAATAATAAAATTATATTTTTGACCATTAAATCATGGAAATACTATAAATTAAATTATTATTTTAACATAAGTTTTATCCTTGATTGTTTTTAGCTTTAAATTTATGAGGGTCAATTTTATATGAAGAATTATTTATAGCATTGATTCCATAATTAGCAAAGCCTATATACAATTTAATATGAAACAATGTATTTTTAAATAGTTTTTCCTGTAAGGAGAAACAAAATTTCTCAAGTATTTAGATATATCATTAAAGTAATTATCATTTATAAAAATTATGGGTGGATATAAGTAGATAATTCATATGATTTCCTTATACCAGATCTTATTACGCTCATGATTTTAAAGACACTTATATATATAAAATTAAATAAGATGTAATATAAATTCACAAAAAAAATGTATTTTATGCCTCTATTTACTTAAAAAATATAGTAACTTCATCGTTCTTTTGTTGACATGTCACCTATAGGTTCTGTACCATAGGGTCACATTGCAAGTCATAAAATTGTAAATATCGTAGAATGATAATTTTTGAACTTCAAGCTAATTATATGGATAAATACAGAAATTTTCTTAGTTAAATTTATTTTTACAACACTTGCTGAAATAATACATCCTCACAAACCCATCAAATAATGAGAAAGCATGCCCAATTTTTTAATTTCATCATTTTCTTTTTAGGCGTATGTCACCATGCAAAGTTAAATTAGACATCAATAAATGTTAGTGCTCCCATATATTTTTATTGTATTATCATGAATTTCAAAAATATATATAAATCAATGAAATTTATATAGAGTTAAGCAACTTCAATTTTTACCTAATTATTTTTTTGAATAATATAAAAGTTTTATAAAATAATGAAAAGTTTAGATTAGAGTTTAATGTATAAAAACAACGAATAAACATTAAAATAAATGTATAAACAATAGATAAACGCTAATAAATAATGTCTAGTAACAAGAAAGTATATGATAAATAGCTGATTTTTTAGCTAGAATTTCCAAAATTTTGTATAAATAATTCTAATACTGCGTTGCTAACTGAAATTTATATAATAATTATTCTATCAAATAGATAAATACAATATGAAAAGTAAATATTTCAAAGATCTTTCTTTTTATTATTTAATAACAAGATCAATAAATAAAAGTTTCTATAAAGAAATATTAAATACTTGTATTCAAGTTAAGTTTAATTCCAGAAAAATAAATTCTGATTTTAATATCTTATGAATTAAAAGGAAAATAATATTATCTACTATAAAAAAATTACAATATGTTATTTTTGTAGAAATACTAGATATTTACTAATATTGAATTCCAAAATATAAAGATAGTTTTATAAAAAATTTAAATATGTTGTTTTTGTATAAATACTAGCTAGTTACCAAGGTTATATTACAAAATAACAGGAATTTTTATTTAAAAATAGAGAGCACTGGGTGTTAAATACCATCATTTTTATCCAAAACGAAAACATATATATATTAATTTTATTAATGATACCATGAATAACTTTTCTCGTTTTTATGTGATCATTTATTTTGCAAAAAATAATTTTACTTCTTTTTTGATTTTCTCAGATAGAAACATGCATTTTTGTACCTGCCTAACGCCCTTCAATCGAAATGGCGTGAAACCCGTATTTAGATCTTTAATCATTAGTATATGGCTCACAGTCTAAGTTCAACCAATAACACATTGTTTCCATCATATCCTGCCCAACAGTTAGTAAAAATTACTGTTTCGTTCTTTATACCATCAACCATTTCTTCTTTAACGATTTCCTTTTTAATAATTAATAACTATAATCAACGTTATTCTTTTGATAATATCCTTAGACCACATTTCAAGGAGCCAAAAACTCTCAACTGAATGCCTTTTATGGTACTTAAACTCATCAAAATTTAAAATATCTCTTTAAAACACACTTACTTCGCCACTCATCGGATCTAATGTTTTTTTTTATTTTAGAACTATTATATTTTGTATTTCTCAAAATATTATGCATACTGTTTTCTTATAAGTTTCAAGTTAGTCCGCTTTACTTTTTTTTTATTTTTGCATCTCCATTTCCAGTATTCTAAGAATGATATACTTTTAAAGTCTAGCATTAGAAAAGACTTCTCTTTTTCAAATATTGTATGTCTTTTTGTAGGTCCTTCAAATAACAACTACACTATTCTTTATATATGTCTTAATTTATATTCATCATCAAGTATTTACATGTATTTCTTCACTCGTTGGTCTTTAACATTTCATCGAAAATAAGGGATAAAAAACAAAAAAGGTTTATATACCAAAACATAGGATAAAAACCGAATCTGTCTAAAGTTTAGTAATTTGCTATTTTTGTATAAATAACACTATTTACCATTTGAAATTCGAAATTATAAGGAAGACGATAGCTATAGAATTGTCTCTGTATTAAGAGTGTCCATGGTTGTTTAATGTAGCTAATTGACCGAAATTTTTTTTAAATCTTTTAGAGGGCAAATTTTACTTAAAAAAAGTTATTTTTACAGTAAAAAAACGGGTGATTACATTGCTAATCTTATAGGAATGCAGAAAACATTTTAGATCAAGCCAGGTTGTAGAAAAGGTTATGGATTTGAAAATAAACACTATTGTACGCTGAAACCTTTTAATTTTTGTTACGAACGTAATAGCAAGTAACCAAAATTAGTTTTGATATGATATGAATATCCCCAAATTTATGAATCTATTAACGCGGTCAAATTAAATTTCTTTATCTTAATTTTGAGATAGCATAATCAAGCATAAAATTCATTCTTTTGTGTTTTAATTGCAAAATATTTATAGAATCCTACTATAAATTTAAAAAGTGACAATATTATCGTTGTTTAATCAAAATATTTTTGATAAAAAAAACCATCGGGATTTCTTATTTTTGCACATTAGAGTTTTAATCTAGTTTTATTTATAATAAAATCCCTTATATTCCCTATAAACAACATAAAATTTTAGAATTTTGCGGGATTTTTATGGCTTCCTTTCTAAATTTAATTTATATTATATATCTTAAAAGTCAATTTTCCAAACTATATTTTCATTTTTTTATATGCGCCGAAGTCATGCCACTAAAACATGAAAATCAAGATATTAAGAAATATGAAAAACTATGAAACCTTAATAAAACATTAAAATATTTCAATTGAGATGTAAATACGTTTTTTATGTTTTATATTTCGGACTTATAATTAATCAAGACCAAATTCTTGCCATAATGTATTTCAATAATCAAGAAAGAATATTAAAAACCTATTTTTATATGAAGAGATACATAAAACCTTCATCGGCCAAAATTTTTATTATCTTTTTATCATATAATATAAAATTTTACTATTATTGAATGATATTATTATGATGGGCTTGTCATCAGTAGAATGATGGAGTCCCAAAATATCATAAAAGTTATCTTAAAGAATTTGTGGGCACAAATTAAATCAAATCATATTGTTAAACTATAGGATTGTGGAAAATTTAGCTGTAATAGGTCTTGAAAGGGGAAATCTATCGAAGAAAATGTAAGAGGAAGGATATAGACAAGATCATATATGCTTCATGACGACCGGAGATCAATAACGTTTTGCTTAAAGACAAAATAGAAAAGCTGCCCATAGATAAAAAAATATTTATAATGTCTTTATCTAAAATAAATCGAAGCTAGAAACCAAATAGAGGCATTTATATAAGCTTGATTGAGGAAAGAATTATATTAATAGGTCTTTAAGAAAATAAAAAAGTTACATCTGTTGATTTAAAAGAATAAAATATGTCAAAAGCATAGATAAGATGAGATCATGTAAAGTCAACAGCGCCTTGCTTAAGAAAATATCTAACATTAAAATAATATATCCTATCTATTGAAAAGGTGTTTGTTATAATTTACTCGATATTACATGAAATATGGCCACAAAACACTCTAAGTATTATATAAAATTGTTAGGAATTTCAACTAAGTAAATATTTCGCACAAACAATAGAATCTAGGAAAACAAATGGATTAATAAATCTTAAAAGAACTGGATGTGGAGAATAAGATTGTTAAGTTGATGAAAGTATAGGAAATATCGATTAAATATAAGTTGTAGAGAACATGAAAGGTTTTATGAAAAATTTATATATCTAAAATCAAAATAAAATATAAAAAAATATAAAACAATATTTTTCATAAATAATATAACAATATTGTGCAAAAAAAATGTCCTTGTTATTTTTGGAAGATCGTGATTTTAAGCTAAAGAAATACACTCAAGTGTTTTCATTTTCTTGCAGAATAAATAAGTTTAAAATATGTTTCTACATTTAAAAAAAAATACAAATTATTATTGGTATATATAACTTATTAAAATCTATTAATATACATTTTGATGTATCTTTTATTATAAAAATATTTTTGTGGGCAGTATCTTTCTTTTTGAGATATTCATACATTTGTATCGATATTGGAATAATACTCGTTTTGAAGGTACACATAAATATATTCAAGATTTGTATTATTTTAACATCTTTCCACATTAAAATTACAGCCTGTATTTTTTTCATCAAGAGCTTATTATTTTCTTGTGAAAAAAACAGAATTAATAGATGTCGAAAAACATAAGGTGCAAATCAGAACTTTATACCAAGATAATGGTGTCACCGTTTTAATTTCACATCTTTACTACAACATGTTAATGGCTTAGATTATTTGGTAAGTTTTTTTTAGGTTTCAAGCATCGGGATAAAATAATTTTAATTTCTAAAAGCATATATTTTCATCTTATAGAGGGGTATTATAGATAATCTATTGGTTTTTGTTATTGTTTTTTTGCCTATATTAAGATTGATATACACTAAGATTGGAATTAGTAATTACTGTTTATCAGAAAAAGCGGAAATTATCAAATATTTAAAGTCTAAAGGTATTTTTTTATGATTAAATTAAAGGTAAATTTCACTAGATAAAATGCAAAACGTGATTTTTGAATTTATTTACTTAAATTCATGGACACTGCAAGCATTTAGCTTAAGCTTTTATTGTGAATGCTTCAAAATAAATACAATAATTTTTAATTTAAAGAAGCCAGAATATTTATTTATTGATGTCTTCAATTTTAAAATACTTTTTTTACAGGATCGATTCTAATAAAACTATTCATAAATACACCACAAATATTATTGTTTTTTTCATTATATTTCAGCATAAAATGTCATATTTTTTTATTATAAAATCGATTTATTCAAATAGTATCAAGATTAGTTTATTTTTAGCATTAAATAGACATATTTTTTCATCAAATCGATTCGTTTGATATGATCTATAAGGAAAATACCGATATTATATTTTTTTCACCATATTTGTACCATTAAATAGTAACCTTATTGTATTGATATTATACCGAGATTACATAAAAATAAACAAATATTAAAAAAATTTACCCTGGTATGTTTAGTAAAGCTCCCTTTTTTTTATTTTAAGACATCCATAATCTATTCATATCAATAAAATCCAATTGTGCAAATTATGTCATATAATTTCTTTGAGGCATCGTTTGATAACAAGTTAGCCAGTTATTATAAAAGCTGAATCAATCATTAATATAATAAAAGGGAACAAAATGTTTGAATTTTTTTTGCTCAATATTCTTAGTTATTTTTAATCCTTTTTTGTTATAATATGGAATATATACTCTTATTATTTTAACGAGAATCCTGAATAAATTATGTTACATGCTTTCTTTGATTCAACAATCAAAGTAATTTACTAGGATTCTCATTTTTTTTATGTATTCCATCTACTATATAGACAGCTCAATAGGAATACCACATTACGCCTTAATGCATTTTTTGACACCATCCCCTGATCTATCATTGTCAAATGATTTGAGTTCAAGTGTCTTGCGAAATGTGAGAGCTTGCATGCACACTTCTACTTCATTGGGTCTTTCTAACTCATTCACATATTTTTTATGAAATTTTGTAACCAACCCATCCCAAGTCATTACATATGATATTGTTTTTGTTTTACATTTGTATATTAAACCAAGTTTATTCGCCGAGATGACACACTTCTTTATTTCTAATTCTCAAATTCTTTTAAGTTATAAAAGGCTAGTTATACCTATTTAATCAACGCAATAAACATAATCAACTATTTATTAGTTAAGTTTCTTTTTATCAATTCCATCTATTGAGACGTATTCAGCAAATTGGGAATATTACACAACTCCTTGATACATCTTTTGGCATCTTCCCCTGATCTATCTTCATCAACTGCTCTTCTTCTCTCAAATGCGATGGGTTTAAGTGTCTTGCAACATAATCTACCATATAATCATTGATATAAAAAATAATATAGGAAGAAAGTGATAATTAGCCATATTTACTAGCTAATATTCAAATCGACTCGACTATTTATTCCCTTTTCTATGAAACAAAATGATGTAATGAAATTATTAATGCATTAAAAATGGGATTTAAAAGGCATTATGTGATTTTTACGGTCATAGTCGGGTAGTTTTATCTATTTATGCAAATCCATTCGCCATTATTTACTCTTAAATTTTAGATACAAACTCTTTATAAGATTAGAGGAATTTACTAGAAAGAATATCAGAATTAATTTCAATTATATATATTTTTGGAGGATAAATATTTCGAAACACGTTTTCCTTATTAAGGCATATAATTTCGGCATTCCATAATTAATAAAAAATATTCTGGTGCATAATCCAAATTCTATCTATTTACGGAATGTTGACATATTAAGAAGTTACGTGTATTTGAATTGCGTAACTTATAGAAGGAGCATTCGTAAAAATACCAACCCGAAAATAACTAAATTTAACGATTTATATAGATAACTCAATATTTTTCATGTATTGATGACTATAAACTTATATTCTGCAATTTTCTAAATTGGACTATAATTTTTGTTAATCTTAATGGGTATTTTCTGATTAGATATTAAAAAAACAAGGCTGATAAATCTCATATATTAAACTTATACATTAGTTTTCTTGTCAAAAAATGTGATAAATAATTTAACACTATATGTTAATAATTTTTGTGGTGATAGAAGACCAAAAATATTCCTCTTAAACATTAGATATTTGTACGAAAATAACACATTTTTATATTGGTTATTTTTGATGGAATAAGCGACATTAATTATTTCCCTTTATATTTAGTTATTTTCGTATAAAAAAATTGATAAAATGCTTCATTGTATGCATTGGTTTTTTAAGGAAATAAATGTCAAAAAATTCACATTCTATATTAGTTTTTTATGAGGAAATATTGCAAATCAATGACAAAAAAATTTAAATTCTTAATGTGGTGTGATATTTGATAAATCTGTATCTCAAGTTATTTATGAAAAAAATCTTTATATCTAAATTACTTATATCTTATATTCCTTTATTTTTTTGATTTATAAAAAACCATAGCAATAGTACTCTAATCACTATAAGGATTAAATTTGATTTTTTTTAATCATTAACCAATTCTAATAAATTAATTTCTCGAGGTTTAAGAAACACTCTTTAAGATGAGAGTGGTATTAAAAAAATATCAATAAATTAATGATAAAATTATTATACACAATAAATCTAAGAGATATGTAGTAAAAATTAGACACAATAATATTTTTATTGATCTCTCCGGTTCAACAAACCTATTTCTTCCAATTTACTTTTTCTTTCGCTATTCAATGCTGTTAAGTTATCTTTAAATCTCTGTTCCAAGATTCGATTTGTGACTGTGCTAAGTTGCTCTTCTTTAATACGAATCTTCTCTTCTAGAACTGCTAACTCCTGCTTTAACTCTTGCCGCCTTCTAAAAACAACTTCAGTCTCAGCCTGAATTGAACCCTCCATATGAACGTCATTTTCATTTCTTTGTATATTCTCCATTATGTCGTGATCCCTTGAATAATTCTGATTTAACCCCTCTCTTAAAGGGTTGATATCATTTTTATCTGCGATAAGAGTATTCTCGAGCTCAGCTGCCAAAGACGAAATATCATCCGTCTCTAAATAATCTTCATCTGCAAACTGAATAGAAACACTATCCGCATTTCTTTCCTTCTCAAGTAACTGATTTACTTTCTTATCACGAAGCTCAGCCATCTTCATTCGCTCATTCTTCTTCTTAAAATACCTTATCTTCGCATATTTTAATGATTCGCTCAATCCGCTTGTCTCTAATCTCATTTTTAAGACCTTCTTATAGTCATCCGATCCATCCACTAAAATATGATTGTTTAACATTTCTTCTTCATGTTCGAGATCCAAGTCACTTTCATCATTACGACCTATCACCTTCGCTTTGTTGTTCTCCTGAACAGCTTCAAAAACATAAAGACAATTCGATATATCTGCTACTTTATAGAATTGCTTTTTATCAAGCGTCTTTTGGGCTTCTACTATTGTTGGAAGATTATAAAGAATTGATTCATACTCAACACCGTTATAAGAATATCGGATACGTTTGTCGCTATATTCTATTTTTACTTTTGAAAGGGTTTTGTGCATTATATCACTGTGAAGTGCCTCTGCGAGATTATCCGGCAGATTTAGTATGAAATGATTTTCCATGTCCTTGAGCGGTAGGAAATAAAGAAATATACAATTTCTATTTATTAATGAAAGCTAGTACTTATAGAATTAAAATAATTAAGTATTTTCAAAACTGCCCATATCTGCAATACATTAAAGAAATGGCGATGCCAATGGAAGCGGAGACATATGCACAAAAAATAGTATTGAGAAAATCACTTGAATGTATAATTCTTGAGAGTAGAAGATTTATCGAGGAAGACTGTAAGTGATGGCCTTGAAAAGTGTATACAGCAAATCTATAATACAGAGCAATCTAAAGTTTTGCGCGAGCAACCATATAATTTTAAAAGAAAAATCAGCCTTAAATAAATACATAAGTTCAAAACAAACCATCGGCCATATATTAAAGAGTTGGGTCTTTTAATGGAAGCGGAGACGTAAGAACGAATAATAGAGTTGAAGGAGACATTTGAATTTATTTGCTTTGAATAGAGATAAGGTTATGAAGATGATGAGACAGAAAAGATATAATAGTAATGATGAAGACACCTCAATTCATAATTTTTGAAGGCAAGATGTATTGAATAAGTTTGTAAATAAGATAGATTATAATGGTATAATGAGAGGGAGTAAAATACTTAAATTAATAATTATTTAAAAAATAGGAGTTGTGAACAGGATGAAACCGAAAAATTATAATATTCTTGGGCAATAATACCCCTAATAATAAGTATTGAAAAAGAAAAAGGTTGTTAATAGAGCTTGGATTGGAAAAAGATTAAATACGGCCTGTTATATAGGGCCATCCAATTTTTTGCTTAATTTGAAAAGATTAACTAGTAATAAGATAAGCTAGCCGAAATATAGATTTAAAATTCGAAAAATCTGAAAATTAATTAGGAACTCTCAAATTTCAGATCAATATAGAATTCGGAAAACTTTGTTTACAGTTTAAATATTATCTTTCGTTAATAATAGTCTAGTTCTTAATAAATATGTTTTTATATAGCTATTGAATAATTATAATGAAAACTTAGTTTAAATTTGGCTATTAAATTATTAAAACTTCTGTATAAGTACTGGTTTTCAGAATTTACTGAGATATTACCAAATATTAGACTCAAAATTTAGTAACCAGACAAACACCATATTGATTCAAATATAATTATTTATTTTCAATTTGAATAAAACATTAAGAAAACAGATAGATAAAGAAGAATTTAATCTAAATTTCGTGATTAGAAATAATACATAGCAACATAAAGTCTAAATATACATATATATTGTTAATATGAACCATACCATACGCATAACTTGAGATGATGGGGTCCCAAAATAGCACAAGTCATATATTAAGAAGTTGGGAATGGCGATTGAAGCATAGACACATACGATATGCCTGATTAGAACACTTGAATCCTTAAGTCAGAAAAAAAATGAATCGAAGAATATTGCGAAGGTGTGGTGACAGAAACAAATATTAAGCTAATTTTTTTGCATAGCAATTAAAATTTTGCTTGAACAAATTTAAACAGTCAACAATCACACAATAGATAATAAGTTATCTGCAAATCATTTTTAATTAAAACTATTGGTCATTATTTTTTATGTATTCATTCAAAAAAGCAAATGATTGACAAAGTTATTGTATATAACCTGCATCTTTTTATTTATGGGTTAATTTTGGCATTGGAATTTTGGATTTCTCTTCAAGCATAGCGTGATTGATTTCCCATGAATACATCATATATACTCTTGGTTATATCCTCTTCTATTAAATATTATTTGATATATCTCTTCTTTTCAAGACCTATTATTTCAAGGACTTATCTCAATCCTATAGTTTTAACATATGCTAAATGAGTCATAATATTAAAAATTTCATATACCGTCCAAAAAAAAATAAATCTTAAGCTCTATAAAAATAAATTAATTTAGAAAGAATGCTGGGTTTTCTCCTCCTATTTTAAATAAATATTTTACACTGTCAAATCATTTTTGTATGGTCTTTCAATGTTTTAAAAGACAATAATAATGTAAAATTGCGCTTATTACAATTATTAACCACTATTATAGATAAAAAGAGCAATTTATAACATACTATTGTATAAATTCATATCGAAAAATATACTAAATTCGCTATCAATATTGTCTTTAGCTACAGAGCTCAACAACTAAAACTCAAGCCCATCATTCATTTTTTTTTTATTTTTTTGACATGTATAAAACAGTTTTATAATAATTTTTTTTATAAAACATTGCAAAATTTTGTATCAATTTATAATAATTTTAAAGTAAATTTTTTTTCGGCTCTGCATTTTAGATATCTGTGCGTTAGAAAAGATAAGAATTCTATGAGAAAATTTTAAAGCTCCGATGATAACATAAGATAATTTATAGAAAATTTCTAATTATGCTTATAAAAACGTGAACATATATTAAGATAATTTGAATTATAAATACAGCAATAAAGTCTTGTGAAAAAAACATAAATAATGATAAAAAAGATTATGACATTATTATGATAAAAATATAGACTCTTTTAAATATAAAAGATGCTTTTTTCAAGCCACTTTTGTTTGAAACGTACGATTAAATGTGTCTTAATACACAAGCACTAGGTAGTAAGAATACAAGGCAAAAAGTTATACTTCTTTTATCCGATTTAGAGTAGTATTGGAATACTAATACATTTTAATATTATTATTAAATGTATTTTGTTAAATTTCATTTTCTTAACAAATGCGCTTTGTTTTATCGATAAATATTTATTTGAAGGACAATTTGAGAAGTATGATCAGCTGGGATCTAAGCTGTCATTCATAACAAATCCAGAGACAAAAATTATCTCAGATGTTAAAACTTAGCACGGGGTGTCAATGCAATATCATAAAAGGTACTTGCGGGAACTCGAAATCATGAACCAGATCGAGGATATATACAAACTTTGGCATTGAGAAAACCCCTGAATTAATATGTCTCTGAAGGAACATGTATTTAAGAAGACTTCTGAGAGTAGAAGAGAGCCGAAAGTATAAATACGCTGTGTACACAGGAAATCAAGCAAGTAGTGCTCGAGAACAAAAACTGTTATTATAACGAATAATTTAGCCCTAAAATAAATAAATTTAGTTATTTTTATTTTAAAAAGGTATTGCCACATCATTAACATTATACCCGCCTCAACCATAAAAAAATATTTCACAGATAAAAACAATTAAGGCAAATTCGCAAAATTTATATCCTTTTAAAGGCGAATTGTCTAATAAGCTATAATTTACTATTTATCTAATATAAAGCAAAATATTCTTAGTGAATGCCATATTTTATGAATCAGATTTAAATGGATCCAAAATAACACGTTGCCAAAAGTATTCGATATTATATATATAATTATCATGTAAAATTCTCTAATTTCTTGTGTAAATTTAAGAAACCATAAAAAAAAATATAAATATATAATTCTATCAACATATCTCGCTTCCATGTTATGATTTCCTATATATATGATGATTGGTAATAAAGAAACTCCAAATATTATTAAAAAAGCAAAAAAAAAGAAAATATACAATTATTGGAGGCAAATATTTACACCCTTTCACGGCTTATCGCTTGCATTAATAGCATTTTAAATGCAATGAACTATTTATGTTCATATTTTTAAAAAAAGGGCCATATAAAGATACAAACTGACGGGAAAGTATTCAAAAGGTTGCTTATATATCATAAGAATTTAATATCTTGTTTTTTTAAAAAATATTTTGTTAAATATAAATAGGGGATTTGATTAAAAAGTCACTTTTTAAATTTTATTATCTATATATAAATTATAAATATTATATTATATTATAGAGATTCTAGCATGTAATTCGCTCTACTGCTGGTTTTTATTATTTGTTATTTATTGTCATCATAATATATTTGAATAAGAATTAAAATTATTAATGATCCCTATAAACACAAATATAAAAAAAAAAGTCCATTATTCAAATTAAATGTGAAAACTTGAAATATATCATTTTGTTTTTCGTTCAATAACATTGATGATGTTTATATTATAGACCTAGAGGAATTTAAGGGGTGTTTTTAAAACAAATTCGTCGGAAATAAAAATGCGAGGAAAACGTTATTTAATTGAAATTACGAAAAAAATTCGGTTTGTAACATCCAAATGTGTATTTTATTTATTTCAAAGGAAAAATCATCTGAATTTTTATACATGTATGCTAAAACAACAATTCAAATGGTAAAAAATAGATAAAACAGTCAATTATTATTCAGTTTGTGCTTTTTTAATCTTTAGATTACGCGATATATATCTTAGAATGCCTTTTAAATTCATTATAAATTTCAGATTCATTCATACTATTTAATTTTTATCCCTTGACAATATTATTCTTGCCTATTTTATTACATACGAAACAAATCTGTTCGAAGAATAACGGGAATATTATTTTACCTTTTTTATAAAAAAAACAGGAGGCAAATATATAAATCATAGACTTTGATTAATGTATGTAAATAAAATATTATTTTAATCATAAGTTTATATTTCCTGAATATTAATTTTATACATTTCTTTGATAAATTTTTTTTATTTATCAAACTAAGCCATAATGATTTTATTGATTGTAACATTTCAAAAAAAACATTGCTGTTGATGAATTCCATTAAATATGGTGAAAATCACTATAATTTTTATATTTATAGCTTTTTTGTTTTTTGAAACTTCTTTTTAGTAAATCCGCTATTTTTTTTGCTTCTAATTCAATACCATCGTGATCAATCGTATTTTCGAATGATTTTTCTGTATAATTGTTATTATTCTGTGCATTAGTTGCATCTTCTGCTGTTACATGGGTCTTTTTCAAGCACATATATACTCTTTTAAATTTTGGTGGATTTTTATTTTTTTTTGAATTTAGCATTTTTATTTCCTGCAGATTTAGCAACTTAGTGTTTAAAACTTTGCGATATGAGATTTTGGTTTTCTCATACACATCATCTTTTTTCAAATATATTACTTCAGATATACTATTTATATCGCAAACTAACTTCTCAGCGGGAGTAAATATGGCGACGGTATCATAAATTCTTTCTATGTTCTGCATGAAATTAATATTTGCGATTTTAAAAATCGAACTAATGATTTTAAAAAATGTAAATTGAACTTTTTGTGAGCAATTTATCAACAAACAATCATATTGACAAAGATGCTGCATACAAGGCTTTCCATTTATAATCATGCAATCGGATAAAAACATATCAAAAAAGATATCTCGGAATCTCAAAAAATAAACAGATTTCTTGGTTTGTGATATTGATATATTCTTCAAAATATATGAAAGCATGTGCAGCCTGTGTTTATTGTCCAAAAAATTATTTTCTATATTTTTTCTTTCTTCCTCGGTTATTATATTTCTTGATCTCAAATAATTAAGGCAAATTTGATTTTTATAAATTAAATCTTCACCTTGAGGACCCTTCTCGCCTAAAAACTTGCAATCTTTCTGATCATTTATTTCACGTAAGGCTTGTTTTCCACTGTTGTCTAGCATTTTTTTTATTTGTTTTCGGAGTCTTTCACCTTCACAGATATAGTTATCATCAGTTTCAAGTATGTCAATCTCTTTTTTCTCGTCTATCGTATACCAATAAAAAGCCGTGTTTGATATTACAGTATGGTTTGGATTTAAAGTGCCATTTAAGATATTATTTACCGTTGTAATATCAATTTCAATCGGCTCTTCGTATTTTAATGATACTATCTTGACAGATTTGCATAAAGGTGGGTAACTACTGCTATTATCTCTCAGTATTGAAGTAAAATAGAAATCCTTCATTGATTTTGGATATAAAAATACACAAGAATCTTCCATTGGTTCTCTAGTCAAATCAATATTTGGATTATCATGCCCACTTTTCACCAATTCTAATTTTAACACTGGACTTCTCTTTATTCGTTCATCCTCAAATCGAATATCCTCATAAATAAGGAAATCTGATTTCATATCACTACATTCTTTGGAAAATTCATATTTTAAGTCGAGTTTTCTATATTCTTCACCACAATACTTCTTTTCATTGTTTATTCCGGGAAATAATTCGGCTTTTCCGTTTAGAATAAAATTCATACCCCCTGACTCTGCATTTTTTTCAGCAACTTCTTTTTTATGTGCTTCAAGCATTTTTAAGTTAGCAACAGAAATTTTAAAAAGTGTGATAAATAGAAAAATAAAACATGAAAATAAAATGAAAAAATAGCTGCTGTTGTTCATACCACACAGTTAGAAAGCACTTTTATATTTGTGAAATGGTATTTTTCCATGATAGGTAAACAATTTTCCCATATTTCACTTTCATTTCCATTTTCGTCAAATTAAAACCAATCAGGCATTTTAGAATATTTCAAAGGTTTTTTTTCTGAATTAAAGGAATTTGTTTTTCAAATTTAAATATTTTTATTTCCTACAAATTCTTCCATATAACTCACAATCTAAACTTTTTTCTTCTAAGCAATCTACATACCAAAATTTGTTTTACTGGTTCTATCATATATTTGAATCAAATCAATTTATAAATTTATATTTTCGCATAACTATAATTTATCTATAAATAACATAATATAATGGTTTTTTAGTATTATCTTCATAATTTAAGGTTTATTTATACATATTTATTTTGTTTTTAAATTTTTAGTTAATATTGAATTAATTAAAGGCATACCTGTATTAAACACATGTAAAATTTGATACAATCGAATTTGATTGCTTAAAAAATCTGAAAATACAAATTAAATTACGCGTTTCGATTGAAACATAAACCTTCAGAATAAAGAAATCGATAATAAAGCTAATTTGGTTTATTGCGATTGAACTTCTTTGAGTAAATTTATTTGCATTCTATTTTCGGAACAGAAACAATTTACCCACATTCGACTAAAAAGTTTGAAATTATTTTACAAAGAATTGTGTTCATATAACACAAAGACAAGTCATAATGATGGTTTAATTCTACCGTATTAACGTATGTGCATAATCAAGAAGACTAAAAAATGCATTCATGATATTTTTTAAACCCTAGAATATATTACGAGTCTTTCTTTTTCTTCTGAAAAATGCCTTTATCAATATTATTTTGATGATAAACAAGAAAGTAAAGTTTATTTTAAAAATTACAGGGTCAAAGTATTCACGTATTTAGTTCGATCTGTTGATAAAAGCAAACTAAAAATAAATAAAGCATGAATCGTAAAAAATATTATTTTTACAAAAGTAAAATTTATACAAAAGCGGGATACTAAAAACCCAAACAGAATTAAGATTTTATATATAGATAAAAGAATAAGTTATTAAAAGAAAATGTATTAAGTTAAGGTAGCACCTTCACAGAAACTTTAAAAAATCGAATAAATTTTATTGATAATAATAAAAATTTAATCATAAAAAAAAATTGGCTGTAAATGATTCTTTTATTTATTTTAAAAAGATTCCCAAAAATTATTAAATAGGAAATATTCAGACTTTCTTTCTTAGTCATACAATAAAATCCGAGAATTTCTGCTTTTATACGAAATATTTATATTTGATTAGGACACATTATGCCAACAGATTTTTTCCATAACACTATATTTTAATGTTTGAATTGTATCTCTTTAAATTACAATAAAATTACCAGCATTTAGTAATTTAAAAATTGATGCCCACATTTTTGTCAAGAATTATTGCGGGTATGAACATCTAATTCATTAAACTGTGATTTTAATATTCTTTAATCATATACACAATCCGAAAAGATCATTTAAATATATAATACTTACGGCTACTATAAAAATACCCATTTCTTACACCAAATTGATCGCATGTGTCTGTGGATTTAGAAAAAAAATTTAGATACGGAAAATTTATTTTCTTAAATTTCACTTTTTTGGGTAAAATAATCAGAATTGAACTAAAAATCTTATATTTTTAGACTATACTAGAACGATCCTTCAAGAATAAAAATATATTTTGGTATATTATTTATTTTAGATTTTATAATACATCCATCATATTCTATTTTCCGATAACATGGCTTTGTGAGCAGTATGTTACAAGATAAAAAAATAAGTAGTATTTCTATTGTATAAAAACCCTTTAATCAATATATTAGGGGTTACTTGCTTCCGATTTCCATAGAATTAAGTTTTAATTTTAAAAATTATGAGCTAGATTATCATTGTTAGGTTTTTAAGATTTTTTTGTATCATTTTAGTGGCTATAGCAATTTATATATCATATTTGATTTCCGAATTTATTTGAATAATATTGTTAAAAATGTAGTTTTAGCGTAAATTTATAAAAAATTTTTAACGTTTCTAGCATAAAGAACCCTGTTGAAAAAAATTAAATATAATGTTAATGTTGATAATTTATATTTTTTTTCTGAATAAACAATAAAACATTACATTGATTTTTACAAAATATTTAATAAGAATCCTACTCATTTATAAATTTAGATGTTAAAATAATTTTCCCTCAAAAGGTTTTATTTTTAAATTTTAAATTTTATTTTTGTGGTTACTGGCATTATACTTGTTCTTTAAATCTACATTAAGGGCGCCAGAACTTTATTAAATGCACAATCTCGTATGAAATCAAAATAAGGGAATATATTTACTGGCGCCCGGTGAGGTAAAAGATTCCACTTATCCAAATATTTTATCCCAGAATATAGTTAACATCATCCCATCATATAATACTCATTTATATCTTATTTATACACGATACATGTGCCCCTTTATAGATTTAAAATTTCCATCTATCGACTACTGTCATATGGATGACATCCATCTAACAAATTTAAATTCATATATGTGCAGCAATATCACAAAATATTATTACGATATAATATTTCTATTCTTCACAATATTTCATATGCTAGTCGTATTTATTTAAGCTTTCTGTTAGAATCTTCGAGTAATAATCTAATATAATTTCATTAGAAAACGAAGACGTAACAAAGTTGGATGGCGAAATTTTTAATAAGAAAAACATATAGCAATACATATAAATTTTAATCGGATTATTTATTTATATATGATGTCATTCGGTCAGTTATAACCTAAAATTTATATAATAAGTATATTCGGCACTAGTGACAATTCTAAGAGTTTTAATGAATATTTAGCAGGCTATACCAAACAGATTTCTATATTTTGTTATAAATTGATTATATTTGGTTAAAATTTTTACGCATTATATTGATACTTGTTACATGTACTTAAAAAGCAAAAAAAAATACCTATATGAATATATGAATGTTTCTTGGACAAGAAGTATATGATTTAGATATATACTCAAATCTTTACGAAACGGGGATATTTTTTAGATCAATTAGAGTCAATTAAAGGGTTTTGGGAATAAGGATTTGTTAAACATATGTGCTGTAAATAATTTATTTCTCTACTTTTTTATACATAATCTATTATTAATTTTACATATTTTTTCTAATCGGTTTTAGCGCAAACATGCATAAAAATGTAGAAATTTTATGAGCATTACATATTTTTGGAAAAATAACCACAAGAGACGTTAGTATTTTTAATGGAAATCGGAATATCAAAAGAAGTTTCTACTTAAGCAATTTAAAGAATTTAATTATCTAAATTTAAATTTTTTATCTAATCATTATTGCAGGATTAATTCACCTTTTTACTTAAGTTTTAAAGCTTTAAAAAAAATTAAGGACATTATTTTCTATACATTGTATTTCGAGTTGTAATCTAAAGGCTTCTTATTCGAGAAATTTACCTTGAATCTGAAATTATTGAATATATAAGCACCAACCTATTAAAATTGGAAATATTATGATTATATCTATAATTAAATGATAAAATAATTGTTAATATGTTCAAATATACTCATTTGCTACACTAATCATCATTCTTACAAGATTATTTTTGAAAGAAGCCGGTTTTTTAAAGCGTATTTATTCGCTATCATCACAATATGTGCATATTTTTTCATTATTATTCCGGGTAAATGTTACTCATATTGCATTAGAATTAGATAAAAAGAATTTCAATTAATATACATCGATATTTTTTTATTCTTGTTTCTATTAATAATTTATAGGCCTCAAATTTTTACACAAAACGTCCAGTTGTGTGATTTCATCGGCAATTTATTCTCAATATATTATATTTTTCATTCAATATTTATAAGATTTTAGCAAAAAAAGAATTTTCAAAAAACTTACTTGATCCCACAACATAATAAATGCAAGAATATTATAAATCAAAAAAAAATATTTTGCATACAAATAAATTTTTATAAATTTACATGTATTTTAGTTGAACTGTAATAAAATATCTTTATTCATAAACTATCAGTTTTTCAGAAGAAATTCTTTAAAAGACGTTTCGAGTAAAAAAAATTTAGATAACACAATTTAAGATTTAAATTTATATGAAAAAACATTATAATACTCCATATATTCTAAAATTAGTTGATAATCTTTTTTTTTAATTGTTTTGGCTTCAAAAAACAAAAATTTATGCCAAAAAGATATTGGAAATTAAAAATACGCTGTCGCACTCCAAGAAGCAACATTACAATCATCAAAATATTTTCTTTATACGTATTAGAGTAAGGATAAGGGTAGGTAGTGAGAGGATAAGCTGATCAAGCTATTCAACCCTATATCAAGACAGTTTCAGCCATAAAATATAATTTTAAAACTATATGCTCTCTTCCAATTTAATTTATCTAAATATACATGATATAAAGCGAAAACCTTAGAATTTGAATGTAAGATATAAACATGACTTGCAACACATAAAAAAATCGACTTGAGCACATATATAATTTTAGATAAGAAAATGGTTAAATATCTGCGATTCGGGTAAAATGTAATAAAATCTTTAGTAATTGTAACAATATCACAAATTAAGAAGCGCATGGGATAATTTCACAAACAAAAACATAGGATCAACTTTATGATTTCTAATGGCATATCTGTAATAATTAACTTTTTGAAAGCTTATATATCATGGAAGATAAAATTTGTGTATTTTACTAAAATATATCAAAATGCGAAAGATAAAGTATAAAAATAAAATGTCTAAATTCGATAAAATAGATGTTTTTTCATTGCATTATACTATAATTTTACATAATTTGCACACGAAAACATTTATTTTTACAAATAGAGCTTAAATTCACCAAAAAATGACAGCTATCCTATATTTTGATGTTAATTAAAAATTTCGCACACGTATTGATGAAAACCTTATTTAAGGTCAAGAATCTGTAAGACACTTTGTTTAGAGGATTATAAGCACGATTGAACAAAATTTATATAATTATAAAAGTATATTTTCGAGTATGAAGCATTGCATTTATGTATTTTATGTTATTATAACATAGCTAATATGCAACAGCTGCAGCAATAATTCAAAGTTTAAAATGTATGTTCTATATACAAAAAAAACATTTGTTCATCATAACTATAGTGTAGTTTTGGGAGATTCTCCTGATTTTTTTAGAAAACATAGTTTGTCACTAACCTATAGCATGAATTTATCATTAAAACACACGATCATTATGTTAAATTATTGACAGCAAATAGACATAAAATCGTGGGCTTTGACTTATTTAGCGTAAAAATTTGTGCATTGGTGTTTGCTTCTTCTTTAATATTTAAAACTTACTTAAAAAAGATTAATGGTGTTTACAACTTAGATCAGGTCGTTTCTATGAGTAAAAATCTTCATTATACTAATACAAGCAATGATTACTTGCACCTGCGTTTTAGAATCGAGCCAAGTTGTTTCTGCGCTAAAATAAAGTGTATGTTTATATCCAAGAGCTTTCTTTTAATGTGGGTGGTCTTTCAGTGTCCGTTGAAGCTACGCGGCATCTATTATTAGTTTAGGAATTTATAAATGGTCTTGCTTGAAGAGGTGCGAATCTAGATCATTTATATTTAAAATTCTAAGTAATATTACATCATTAAACCATCACCACTCATGAAGTAATTCTAATAGAAATACGTTTAATATTTATCGAAATTTCGATGCATTTCGAAATTTCTTTTATTTTCGTATGTTCTTTATAAATTATTCATTTTTAAGATTTTCTTTTAAATTAGATTCATTTAATTTATATGAATTTATATATAGTTCTTTTTTTCTGTTTATTATTATTCTTATTTTTTTTTCATTTTCTAAGTTTAATTGAGATATTAGCGAAAAATGCGGAATTATAAATGAAAAATTGATTCGTTCATTATTTTGATTTAAATTTTATAAATTAATTTTATGCTAACAAAGTAAATACAATAGGGAATTTCATAAAAATCATATAAATTGGTAGAAATGTCATTGATACAAATTACATTTCTTTATATGCAGCCTGTATTGTTAAATCACCTCGGTGCTCATATTTCTATTTTTTTGTGTATTTAACACTAAATACTTTGTGGAAAAATCATGATTTAAATCACTTTGTTTTTTTTATAAAATAATATTCAACAAGTAAGCATTATATGAAATAAATTTGTTTTTAAATTGAATTATAAAAAAATTTATATATTCGAAACATATATGCACCCGTGCATTCCCAAACTATCATGCACCTTGTGTGAAATTTTCTTTAAATAAAACGTTTTTTGTGTTTATGGCTTATATTAGTTTATATATGTATAAATCCTAGTGATTTAGATCATAAGAAATACCATATATGTTTTTAGAAAATAAGAATAAAACATCCAATTATATAATATTCTCCTATACGATCATATATTGTGTACCTATATTTATTTATTTAGGAAAACTAAAATACCACGATTAAATGCGGAAAATAAAATATAAACTTGGATATAAATGCAAGAACTAGTGTCTATTAAACACATTATATATCGTTTAAAGTGCTATGAGCATGGGTTGTCGTAAAAAATTCTTCTCAATGTGTACTAAATTATAAAAATTTCTCCAGACTAAATGTCGAAAAAAGCGTAAATAAATGGGCTAACATATAGCATGATAAATATTAATATGAGGTTTAAGTAATGATTGTCTTTTACACTCTATATTAATAACATAAACGCGCAATGGATAAGTTATTGCATCACTTATTTTTGCATAATATTATGCCTTTAATTTTATTTTTATTGTCTTTAAGAGATCATTCGGCTTCATTAAATAAGCAATGAGCGGCAAGTATATTCTTTATACATATGTTCCACTATTTTAGACATTTAAGGTATGATTGAGAAGATAAAATTATGCATTTATATTAATTCTCATATAATAATGCAAATTCTATTTCAATAGTCAGCGTTCTATTTTCGGCTTGTTTACGAAAAACTCAAGAAAACTATGTTTTAAGTAAAATCGTATTTTAATTTGTGATTCAAAGTACAGAGATGCTAATACATGAAAAATCATTTAAATATAAACAAAGCTTTTATTATTCGTATAAATAAAATAAATATACACTCAAAATCTTACTTCATGCTTAGATCCGTATTTTATGGTGTTGTAACTAATATTACAAAAGCATACAAATCGAGCTAGGGGGTAGTTTAAAAAAAAATTATAAAATTCCATGGTAAAAAAGGTTATATTATTAAAAAAAGTAAGCAGAGTTTGCAGAAGTTTGAAATTCAATTGAAAAAACACCTTTCCGGTTTAATAGTTTGTGCAATTTTTGTGCTATAAGGGAGCAAAATCATGTAATTAAAAAAAAATCTGTATGCCAGAATTACATAGAAAATTACTTTTCCCCAGATATTTTAGCCATTTTATGATTTATATTTTTGTTGCTTTTTTTAGGATATATATTATTTAAATTAACCAGAAAAAATATAAATATTTTAAGAAAAACCATTTTTTATAAGCTATTGATCATATTCGAAAACATAAATATTTTACCAAAATATAGAGAGTTTATTATAGATAGTATTTATAATTATAAATAAATGATGGTTTATTCAATGATCTGAAATGTAATTGTTTTAACACATGTATCATGGACAAAGAATTATTATATACCAAAAAAAATCAACCCTAGAATAAAAAAAAATACTTAGACAACAACTTTTTAAAACTATAACTAGAATTTCTCTTTTCCTATGTGCTAATTAATTGAGATAGTAAATACAGAATGTATTCCGAATTTTTACCATGGACCAACATGAATTTGAACTTCATAAATATAATTAATATCATAATTAACCGTCTAAATTAAAGAAAAATGAAAAAATCACTTTTTTGATATTAACAAATAGACAAAATACATGTTTTATATAGTTGTAAATATAAACTATTAAATGATTTTTTTGATTTAAAATCTTTGAAATTACATATTTTTTTTACCATAAACCTATCAAATAAATATGAATATATTTTTATTATTAAAATATGAATCCAAAAAGTCAAAGCAACTTGATTTATTTATATTATCGCGTAAATTGAGTGAATTTATATTAGTTTTTGTGCTAAATAGGAAGATTAGCTGACAGGGTCGTCAGCTCTCGTCAAGTACATGCAATTATAATGCTTATACTCTGAAATAACACTTCCATATATTTAAAGCATTCTAAATAGGAAGATATTTTTAGAGTGAATTTAAATAATTTGATAGGCTGATAGATAATTTTTATAGATTATCTAATGTTTCATTGTGTTGATTAAAGTTTCATATTTGATACCGATGAATATCAACCGAATGATAATTCAGCTTTTAATTTTTTTGGATTAAATGTAAAGATTTCAATTTATTATTTTTCTCGTAAAAAATATTGAAAATATAATTCAAGAGGCATTTTTCTGTTTAATTGTATGGTTTTTTTACATAAAAAAAGAATCATAATTTATTGAAAAAGTCTGCATAATAAAAACCAAATGAATTATATCAAATTACTCAAAGAAAATCGGTTTATCTGACATTAAAATCGCCAAAAAAATTTTTAACGAAATTAATAAATAAAAGGACACATAAATAAGAGATTTGTATAACATACTTATTTCAAAAAAAAGTCTGATAATTATCATTTATTTACCAGTGTTAATATTAATAAATAAATAAAATTTACTTTGGATTTGCGATACTGTATGTTTTTTGAATAAATCAGTTATAATATAGGATATCTTTAGATGATGATACACATAAAAAAAATCAATAGTCCCATACGATAAAAATATTATTGTATCACTCTCTTTTGTCTTATGTCTTTAAGTTTATAAGATACCATAAAAGTAGGTTTATATTGAGCCTTGTGACTGAATTTAAAATAAAGACATCCCATGTGCGCATGCACAAACTCAGTCAAATTACCTATTGTAAATATATCTACCATTACAATCACATATTGTTTAAAAAAAAGTTACTTTATAAACATAATATCTATAAAATATGATTATATACAGATTAAAACGATAATATACTCATAATTTTTTTTCGAAACATATTTTTAGGTATTTTAGATGTTTAATTAGTGGCACTATACAATGTTTTTTTTCTGGGATGACCAGCTAGTAGTTCAAAAAACTATAGATGTTATTTATAGACTCATCATTATGCTTATTATTCATAAAATATTTTTAATATGCTTTAGATGGTTTTTCAATTATATATAGCAAGGCGATTGAACTATTTTGCAGTCCAAAAAACTACACCTATCGAAAGAAAGGGCGTAGAGGGGGAAATAAATTAATTGGTTAAAAATGAAATTTTTTTGTCATATAAGTCGTTCAATAATGATTTAAACCTTACGATTTTATAAATAAAATCATTAAAAATAATTTTTTTTATATTAATAATCACTTAGAGCGTGCTATTTTTATTTTGAATCATATGGTGATTCATATGAATTATTGAAAATAGTAATTATTTTATTGTTATAATTTGACTTTTTACCATTTAAATTTATTCAAGCGTAACTTTATTTTATTCCTTAAAATAAATTGTAAATGTACACCTTTCAATCTCATCATCGTCCCAACGTTTTTCAATGTATTTTCCTCTTCAAATACTTTTATATTCATGTGTTCTGCTTGATTTATTGTTTTTTTTCTGATGTTTTAGTTTCTGTTGGAATAGCACTCTCCCCTATAATATAAGACTTATTAATAATATTAAAAATATGGGTGAAACAGAAAAATCAGAGGCAGAGCACTACAAAGACAAATCATGCGAAACTGCGGCTGTAACCGAGAAAAAAGATTTGTTGCCACGGAACATGCTCAAACCTCCTTAGTAACATCAACAAGACATCTGACACTAGAATCGATCTTTACTTCAACAGAATCTTCGTCGGATGAATGGATTCGAGATGCTTATGCGGCAATCCTTATACGCTTCCATCGTATGCCACGCTTCGGATGGGAGAAACTACAAAAATATTACAACGGAAAATTCCAATGTAATTTGTCCCGACAGGAACTCAAAAGAAGAGCGATGAGAATATTAATAGACCAAAATGGAAAGAAGTCGGTTGTCAAGCGATTTGATGCCGAAAACGTCAAAAACACAAAAAGAGCAAAATTAACTGATCCATCCCATTTTGGTATTGAAGAGTACAGAAGAGTCGACATATGTAGAAGGGAATTCAATGAAATATACGAAAGCTTAAAAAAGGCAAATATCGTTGAATTTGAAAGGACAAGGAAAATCCCATACTACAAAGTTGACACTAGTACTCTCCAAACTATTAATATGATAATAGGGACAATTACATCCACCCAGAATCCCAAGAATATGTCCGATATTGCAGCGTTGCTACAAACCACACAACAGACTTACAAACGCCTCACAACACAACCGAAAAAAGACAACAAATATATTTCAGAAAAAATCGAAAAAATTGTGCTTTTAGAAAGAAAAAGAGATGAACTAGAATTATATAAAAATAAACGCAGTGAAGTAAAAGAAGAAGAAGTAAAAAAATTAAGAAAAATAATGCGGTCAAGAAACATGATCCTAGACATAGATGATCATCTTAAAACTGTGTTAAATATCTATACAGAAAATATTAGAATATTGCGGAAAAAACTAGAGCAGTACAAAAAAAGATGTGACTTCACCAGAGAAAATAACTGCTTTGAGCTTAATAGAAGACTTTTTTTACAGAGGATTGACACAAAACAAAAATTATGCAATCGAAGCTTCAGATGAACAAATAAAAAAATTTTGGATGAAAATGTGGGAAAAAGGAACGGAAAATCAGAACAAAAATAATTATAAGATTACATATGCCCATTTCTACCTGTCCAAAAACAGGAAAAAATTTGCTTCATAACAGAGATTGAATTTGATAATATAATAAAATCACTGCCAAACTGGAAAGCTGCTAGACCAGATGGAATCTTTAATTTCTTCATTAAAAAAATGACATGTCTTCATAAATATCTATATCAGATCATATCAGATGAATGTTTAGAAAATAAAAACCAGGAAGAATGATTTTATTCAGGCACTACATATCTTATACCAAAAGAAGATGTCAAGATAGGAAATGAATTTAGACCAATAACATGTATGTCTAATTTATATAAATTAACGACAAAAGCGGTTTCAAAAATCATTCAGTATGAAGTAAAGACAAGTGAATTAATCGCAGAAAATCAGTTAGGAACAATAAGACGCGTTCAAGGAGCAAAAGAACAAGCTCTTATTAATATTGCGATAAATAAAGAGCATATAAATAATTTATATACAACGTGGATTGATGTAAAAAAGGCATTTGACTCAATAGAACATAACTACCTAAATGTATTGAAAATTTGAATCTACCAGCATGGAATACATCTTTCATAAGAAAGATTACAAGTAAATGGAGTATATCGTTAAGATTAAATGGAGAAGAAATCATGAATAAACGAATAAATAAAGGAATACTAAGGTAAATAGTCTGTCACCCTTTTTATTCGTTCTATGTATTGACCCTTTAAGCAGAAAATTAAATGAACGCTTTCCAGGGGTGAGTGTACTAAACGATGAAAACTCCTATACAACAAATCACCTACTCTTGATAGATGACCTCAAATTAATATCGAAAACTCCAGAAACACGTAAACTCATGACAGGCGAAACACTAACCTTCTTTAATGCAGTAGGCCTTGAAATAAACAAAAACAAATCAGCCACTAACCATGAAATATGTGCAGATGAAACAACATTTATAATAAGCATGGCAGCCTACAAATATCTTGGGATAGTTAAGAATAGCAAATCAGAGCTAAAGCAAGAAACTATAGATATAATTGCAGAACAAATATTAAATCGAATAAGAAATTTATGTAAGACTAAACTTAATGCCGGGAATTATTTTAAAGCAATTAATGAACATGCGACGTCACTCATAAATTACCATATAGGCGTATTAAAATTAGAACGAAGAATACATCGAACTTGATGATAAGATAAGAGATATTTTAAACGAATTTTCCATTCACCTCCAGCCTAGTAATAAACAAAGATTATATATAAAGAGAAATGAACTAGGACGTGGGCTATGTAATATCTAATTTAAAGCTGAGAAGATGATATACCAGCTAAAAAATTTGCTTGAAAACAGTAAAAACAGCTCTCCGAGGAAGGCCGCGATCTAAAAGTAGAAAAAGATAACAAGACACATCTCTCACTAATTGAAGAATATTTTAAAAATAAATATCATTCTAATATCACCGACTCCGAAATACTGGAGAAAAAGCAGCAAGAAAGTCTATTGTGTAAAATAAAAGAAAAACCATTGCACCAAAAAAATTTTTCAGCTAAGAGAAAGGATATGGTTGATATTTTTGGATCATCAAGATGGATAAAAGATGGCAACATTAAACCAAGTGAAGAAGGAAAATTCTGTTTTATTCAAGACAGAAATGTGTTTTTTGGCGAGAGGATAAAATGCCCACACTGTAATGAAGCTATGAAAACAATTTATTGCCTTTAAACAAGATGCAAGAAAATGTTAGACTATTATTACACGCAAAGGTAAACTTACATCCCAATATGTCTATATTTATTCCCTAAATACGATACAAATTTAAGCAAACCCATACAATCAGAAGTCACTCAGCACAAGAGATTTGCAAAAAAGAAAAAAAAAACGGTGTATATCAGAATAGAAACAGATATTTTTATCAAACAAAATAGACCTCATATTTTTCTGTACATAAAAAAGAAAATATGATTACGCTGATCGAAATAGGTATAACGAGCCTTGATAACTTGACTGAAGTTGAGAATGAAAAATATAGGAAATATGGCATCTTGGCAAATGAAATCGGTTTAATTTACAAATGCAAAACAAAAATAATACCATATGTGATGACTTGGGATGGGGTGGTCACAAAATATCATAAAAAATATGTTAAGGAGTTAAAAATCCCGGACGAAGTAGAAGCATACATGCAAGCTCTCGCACCCCGCAAGACACTTGAACTCATTTCATTTGAGAGAAGAAGAGCAGTTGATGTTGATAGATCAGAGGAAGGTGTCAAAAGATGCATCAAGGAGTTGTGCAATATTCCCAACACGCTGAACACGTCTAAATAGATAAAATCGTAAAAAGAAAATTAACCCATAAATAAATAAAAATTATAGAATGAAATAGGGGAATAATCATAAACCCATCTTTTGTGCGGAAATATTCCTTGTGTCAAGAAAATAACAGTTATAAATTTTATCAAAAGTAATGACATTTGAATACACAATCTATCACAAATAAAAAGAGTAAATTTAGAAATATCTGGATTCGAACAATGCTCCATTAATCATCGAAATTAGATTCTTATATACTTCACCGTGTAATTTGTACGATAATATTTCTAAAACATAGTACTATTCACCTATAACTAGCCACATTGTGCATTAAAAGATGAAATGGCAACCCTAAAAAGAATTGAATTAACCCTATAGATATATAAAAAAACAAAATAAAAAATAATTTTCAGAATAATAATCTGATGTTGCATAAAAACAATATAATCTATATTATAACAATAATGGCAAATAATATGATAAAAGTGCAGAGTAATGAAAAACAATCCAGTGATAGGCCTAAAACCTTTATATTCCGATTGAATAAATAGATAAAATTAAAGTGTGGAAGAATTATGAGGGATGTAATTTGATGTTTTTTTCTGTATTTTATAGGATATGTTAGCCCTTTTATTTAATAATATTCTTATACACAAGAAGAAATATAAAATAATTAATAAAGGCTCATATTTTTTTTGATGATAATAATCTTTCGTCAGCATTTACAAGAGTAATGTGTCTGATTGAAAGAAAAAATCAGGTTTTACAAATTATGTACATTCAAAGGGAATAATAATTAAAACCGGATATTTGAATAAATTTAAATAATTCTTAAGGTTTTTTAAATATTTAAAACGGTTTAACTCTCAAATAAGACAAAAAATACCAGATTTTATCGTATAAAAAACATCTATTCACAAAAATACGACACAATATTGTTTAAAATATAAAATAGATGTGTAATTTTTTTGTTAGTTTGAATGAAAATGAGCTAAGCCGAAGGTAATACTTTAATTTAAAATACACTTAGAATCTAAGTATGTATTTAATTCATTGAATATTCAATTATTATTATCACAATTTAATGTATTTATTCATTAGTTCCCACTTGGAATATATTTAGATTATGTATTTTCAATATTAATACAAATCGAACGCAGTTAAAGATAAAATAGTTATTTTAGGATAAAACAAAACTTTTATTTATCTAAATAAATATGATAAAATATCATTTATATATATCCTATTTAGTGTTGTTATATACGTGTAAAAGATATATATATCGCCTACAAATAACATAAAAAGGCATCAACCCGAATCCAATATTGAATAAATATAACAATAATAGGAACACATTGGTAGTACGCTTATTTCTTAACGCAATTAGAATAGTAAATAGATTCCATAAAAGCTTTCCCATAATAACATACGGGTTTAAATATGGAAGGATTTCGACGTCAACAATATAACATGTAAATACGAAACCCATGATCAAAATTGTGTTAAATATAGATGAAAACAACGACAGTGATCTGATTGAACTGTGTCCTTTAGTCACAAGTTTTCTGGTTTCTGTTTTCCACTTTCTTTGGATGAGCTTCATTTTTCTTTAAGCCAATATTATAAAAATGAATATTTAATGCTTTAAATTGATATTTTAGAAGAAAAACAACAAAAACTTGATATTTATACATAAGTGAATTAAAACAATTGTCAAATGATGTTCTGGAATTAAAACAGACCAATTTTAAAAGAAATATCAAGATAAATTACATATCAAGGCAATTAGGTCAGACCAAGAAATGATAATTATAACAAAAACAAATTATTTTTTAAAAAGATTTAAGTTCCATATGGATTAAAATTGATATAAATTTTTTGTTCAAAAAGAATCTTTAATCTAAACGCCATAAAAAGCGTGGCCAATAGAGAATATTCAAATGTGTAAAATAGAGTCGTGAAGAATCAAGGAATGTAGTAACTACACAACATAATGGAATTTTTGGTCTAGACAGAATAATAAATTGGAATTTTACATTTAAATCCTATGAGACAGAAAAAAATTTTTTTTTTTAATATTTCATATTCAAATTTTATAAAACTAATAATGATATTATTTTTATTTATGCGTTAGGTTTCCTTTGATCAATTTTATTTATTTAGACGTAGTCAGCCCATTGGAAATATTGCACAACTTCTTGATGCATCTTTTGATAACTTCCTATTATCTATCTTCATGGACTGCTCTTCTTATCTCAAATCAGATGAGTTCAAATGTCTTTCGAAGTGAGAGAGCTTGCATGTATGCTTCAACTTCGGCCAGGATTTTCAACTCCTTAGCATATTTTTTATGGAATTTCGTAATCACTTTATACCAAGTCATTACATAGAACTAGTAATGATATAATTATATACATAAAAGAAAACCTGCATTTTTCCAGTTTCGCATCGAAATAAATACCGAAAATTCCAGAAAAATTCCATAACAATAAATCTAGCTAATAATCCTATATCATGTTTAAAGTATCTGATTTTATGTCAAAGATGTTTTACACATATTTTCATTAAATCATAACGTTTAACAGAAAGAAGTTTTCTTGTTTTTATTATATCATAACATTCAACATAAAGAATTTTTTATTAAACGTGATCAACAAGAAAAAAATAATGAAATGTTAATAATAAAATTAGATACATTTTTTTGTTTAACAGCTTATATTATAATTTATGTAGAATATTATATTTCCCACTCGATGATATAAGTCTACAAACATGTGTACCTAAAATGCTTTTGAATTAATGGATACGTTCGATTATGGCACAAGATTACTGTTCTTGAATAATCTATCAATATTCTTCATGAAAAAACGTGCTTAATTTTTTTTAATTAAAATCTATTATATCATTGCTGGAAAAAGGAGCGTTTTTTTTGCATTTAGTAGATGATCAAATGTAAATAAAAGCATTGACTTTATATTAATAGATGAAGATAAATAGAAATTAAATCGCAATTCAAAAATATAATAGAATTCCAGAAGATGATTCTAATTATTTTTATATAACGCTCAAATATTGTTTACATAATTTCTCCGATGACTTTCTTTACCTAAATAAAAAACAAATCATTATACAGCCAAAAAAAAATTGTTTACGTGTATTTTCTCTATATAAATTATGAAAAAATTGAAAATCAAAATTGCCTCTATAGTTATATTATAAAAGTACCTTTTCTGTTTAAAATATATTTTTATTTTGACAAAGGTTTTTTAGCGCATAAAATAATCCAAACAATAAAAAAACCAATTACATACAAAATTTATGTCTATATCATCAGAAAAAACCTTATATACGTCTTTAAAATGCCTTATTGTTATACTATAAAATATTAACACAATAAAATTAATTAACTAGCGATTTTATTATAAATTTTTAATATTATTTAATTGTCAGCCATAGAACAATTTACACCCTTGACTTTTTTTATTTATATTTAAAGTTGAAGTGTCATTTTTTTTCGATGTAATAAATATTATGTAATCTCACAATAAATTAAGAGATACATTTATTATTATAAAATTATTTTGGGGAATTTATTTCATCCAGCACAAAATTTCATTGTTCATTATTAACCAACCACACATCCATAGTTCATCATCATTTTTACACTATTTAGTTTTTTATATTATTTCAATTCACAATAATTCATCTATTTCATGTGAGATCGTTATTTCAAAAAATTATAACAACGTTATATTTTATTTTTCTACCCTATGTATATTCAGTTGATTCTGCTGTTTTGATTCTATCCTCTTCCCGTGTTCAATTAAAAGTATTCTGATAATTTTTTATTATTTATATTTAAATTTGCGTTTTTAGGAGATTTTATTGTTGATGTATTTTTAACAAGTGACTTATAGGCATTATTTTTGTTTGCTACATGCTTGACCCATAAATAACTATATTTTGGATGAATTTGAATATATCAAGAGCTTAGTTAAGCACATAAGTTATCTTTTTTTTTGTTTTTGCCTCTTAAACTTTGTAATTTTATTAAATAGAAAATTTATGATAGATTTAAGAGCACATTTCGAATTTCAAAGTAGTAATAACATAGTATTTGAAGTATAGAAATTACGGTTTTGCAACAAACACAGACAATTATATCGCAATTAACTCGGTTATTACTACTTTGAAATTCGAAATGTGCTCTTAAATCTACTATAAATTTTCTATCTAATAAAATTTTCTTAACTAATCTTGTATATAGCTTTCATTTTAGTTTTATTCGTTTATATCAGTGTTTCTGGACACACACTTTAATCGGTGGTTTTTTCAAATTCAAGTTAAAATATTTATTCTAATTTAAAAAAAATTTTATCATGAAATTTTAGCCTATTTTTGTGATTTAGATAGTATAATATTTAAAAATAAAATATATAAAAAGAATTAATAGGTCTCTAAAGTAGGAGAGGTATTGAAGAAGACTTTGGAGAGAAGAAGATAACCGAAATTATAAATACTCTGTGCGCACAGGGAATCAATCAAGCAAGCTGTGCACGAGAACAAAAACAAAAATTATAACCATAAATTTAGCTCATAAATAAAAAAATAATGCATAAAAAGACATAAAGTGCTAATAAGTATAAAAAGAAGATGATGTATTGAGGAATGTTGTAAAGATGCCGAGGATAAAACAAGTATCAGTCAAATCTGTTCTAAAGTGCATTCTGAAGTTTTGCTTGAACAGTAATAAATGGCCAGAATCACATTAGCCGATAAAAAAATAAAATATAAATATAAGAGCAATTTATCCCATATTTTATAACTTGTAACGGAGTGGTGACACGGTATCATAAAAGGTTCTGAAGGAACTCGAAGTCACGAACCAGATTGAGTCATATATACAAACCTTGGGATTAAGAAAGACCATCAATTAATAGGCCTCGAAAAAGGAGACTTCAGAGAGATAAAGAAATGTGAAAGTATAAATAAGCTATGCACACGGAAAATCAAGCAAGTTGTCCTCGATAACAAAAACTAAAATTATAATTATAAATTTAGCCCTATAAATAAATCTAGTAAGAAAAGCAAGTATTGATTTGATGTGGGCAGAAAGAATAAATACAAAAAAAGATTTATTGCAACTTCAGCCTCATCATTATTCTATCTTTGCCAATTTTTTAGCACATGTTTCTTAAAACTGAAACATAGGCCTACTTCGCTTTTATAAGGCAACGATACTCTTTCAATTTACATTTTAGATCTACAAAATTACGCTTAAAAATAATCTTTGCTCTTCTGAATAAAATTAAAAAACAACAACATGCATTTTATAAATTTGATCGCAAAAATATCGAAATAATAATATAGTTAATTCTCAAAAACGTCTATATTTTCTTTGCTTAATATACAATTTCTCAAATTTTTAAAACATGGTTATAAATCTTGGACTAGTATAATACTTTGCAGTTACCAGCAATTAAATGGTAATAATTTTTATTTAAATACCAGTTCACTATGATAAAAATTTTATTGACGGCGTATATGATACTAAATTATATATAATATTGGTTCATCTTTAAATAATGCTTTTTGACATTCCAATGAGTATATTTTTATTGGATTTAATATGGAGCTACAAAATAAAGTTTTAACAGTACTTTCATGTAACAGAAGCAAATTACCAATATTATTTATTAAAAACAAGATTTAGATTTATAGAATTTATTTAAAAGAACCAATATTTTACGCCCCAATAGAATAATGGAAATAAATCAGACAAATAAAAAAGGAATTGTAAAGCTTATGAAAGTTCCAGTTACCAAAAAAATGTCATTAAAGTACAATAAGGAAAAAATTCAAAGTCTGTTGGATAAATCCAAAACAATGATGGACATTAATAAACAACTTCTTGTTGGTACCAATTTGCCCGAAGTAAAAGAAAGGAAAACAAGTGAGATGTATAGATTGCTAGATCGAATTAAAGATGATAATATTTCACTGGGAATTCCAGAAGATCTATATAATATCTTTCTAGATACCAATCAAAATTTAGATGAGGTGGAAAAAAACATTAAAGACGAAGTATTTAAGCGGAGAATCGAACAGCAGAAGAAACTATCGATTTTCAATGGTTTTTTGTCTGAGATTAGAAAGATAAATGATTTATAGGCCCACACAGGGGGTATTTTTTTATGAAAGTTTGTACATTCACATATTATTTTTAGAATTCAAGATCATTTTATTTCTATCTGTACAAATGAATTTTTGCAATAGGTTTATATAAATCCGACTAAAAGGGCTAGCCTAAACTTATTATCTTTACCCATAGATTTTAAAAACTACATTAAATGCGATTCGAAATATATAATAATTTATTTAAATTATATTTATTATGATGTATTTTATTGCTTATAAAATTTTTCTTCGCGCATAACTTGCTTCTTAACTATCATACATGTCTATATTATAATAACTATCACATTTCCCTTAACACAAACTTCTCTAAGCTTTATTCATATATTAATGGGTAAATGGCATTATATTTATTTGTAGCGCGTAGTTTTGATTTTTTCGAAAAAATAGAGTATAATTTATATGCTTCCAATAATCTCCACATTTCTACAACTTTCTTGGATGCATCTTTGCTCTATAAGAAAGCAATGTGTAATATATTTTAGTTTATTTAATTACTACTAGGAAGTTTGATTTCGGTAATAAAGCGTCTCTTTATATAAAAATAAATATTTTTGGATGATTATATACTTACATCGTGTAGTTACAAATGCCAAGATATATTTCAAGGTGTTTCGAATTCTAAGTCTGATCGAGAAATATAATCGAATAATAGATCTAAGTATGACACTTGAATTAATATACTTTCTAACATAAAGATCTAACGTAAAAGTCGTTTTAAATCAGATAAACGGAAATTACAATGGGGTGGGTAAAAGGTTAGAATTAACAAACCTTGAAATGAAAATATTTACGAGAAAATATAGTTGTAATGAATCCAGGACAGATACCAGAATTAAAAAGCCTTAAAAGGAAATATTTACAGATGAAGTCGTGAAAAATCAGAGAAAATAAAGGTGCAATGAATCCAGGAAAGATACCAGAATTAAAAGACCTTAAAAGGAAATATTTACAGAGGAAGTCGTGAAAAATCAGAGAAAATAAAGGTGCAATAAAGCTAGGGGTGATATAAGAATTGATAGGACTTGAAAAGAAAATATTTACAGAGGAAGTCGTGAAATAAGTGAGAAAAAAAAAGTAATAAAGCCAGATAAGATACCGGAATTAATAGGACTTGAGAAGAGAAGATTTGTATAAGAAAGTTGCGAAGAAAATATGAGAGAAGAACTATAAATATAATACCAATTATAGCTCCGGAACACATATATTCTCGGTGAAAAATAGTAATATAAAATAACACACAAACAAATATATATAATTTTATCTTTGTTTCTTGTTATTTTTAGGGAATATATCAACCTTTTTATGATGTCTAAAATTAAAACATCAACTGTAGTTTATATTTTAAAACTCTTTTCTATTTAATCGACCCTGGTTACTTGTTTTAGGTTCCCGACCTTAAAATTTATATTTTAAAACTAATTACCACTTATACCGATGTATTTTACCATAATACATGAGTAAACCTTATTTATCATAATAATTTATGCGTAAAATTCAACTTAAATTTTCAATATTACAATTTTCCGGGTTTCTATTTATTCAATACCTTGTTTCATTTAAAAATAATTACCCTTAATAGAAAAATCTTTGTAGATTTCAGTTTTTCCATTCTAAAAAATATATTTTGCAATAATTTCTGAATAAAATCATGAATAGTCGGTTTTATGATTTCCGACTAAAAATTTCAGCTTATAATGATATTAATTTTTTTAAATAAATGATCTGTTTATTACTAAAGGTCGAAGATGTAAAATAAACAATACATAACTAACTAATTAAATGAATGAATAAATAAATGTTTAAACACAAACTAAAAATAAAGTAATTTTATTCTTTATAAATTATTATCAACATTTAGTTAAATTTAAGATGCTATACAAGTAAGTATAATAATTATTGAAATAAAAACGGCACTTTATTTAAAGCTTTATTCTCTTATTAGTTCTTACACCTTTTCTTATTTAGATCTTGAGATTATTATCGCTGAAAAATGATTCCAAGGCTGAGTATTTACTCATTTAGACCCTTTACAAAACTGGATGTGAGCATAAAATGCCGTGCATAATCAAGGCTACTTAGGTTACGAAAAATAATATGCTTATCTTTACACATTATACTACAATATATGGCGTTTGGACATATAATTAGGACTATATGTCATTCTTTTTTGTTTGGGATTTTAATTGCAATATACATAGTATTATGTCTAACATTTATGCTCGTATATGAAATTGATCTTATTTGTCTTTGAATCTTCTAGATTCGACTTGTATTTATGATCGATCATGGTTATATCGACTTGAACTATTGATCCTGATTCTCATAATGGATTCTTAAATAGTTTCTTTGAGGAAGATTTCAATTAGACATTGATTGCTATTAGTATTGATTTTTACAGATCTGAACAGAGACAATGATCGAGTGAAGAGGTTTCCGACATTCATAATATATTAAATCTCTTAAATTATGATTAAAGCTTATACTAAGATCATCAATAAATCAACTATTTCTAATTGAAACGTATTTTATAAATTATGTGCACTTAGAGCGCCATCACGCGTATTTATCACGCGGTTTCTTTATATTTATTAACACCGTCAGCTGAAGATGCCTACTTCTTTGCTCCCGTATATTAAAAAATTTTAACTTATCAAAAATATATTAAGATCATAAGCTGTTTGGATCATGAGAGAGCCGTTATATATTTCTGGTTAATTTCTGTCATGTTTTAGAGACTTTAAATTTAAAATATTACTGAAATTATTTATACTGGGTGGAATATTGTAGTTGTGTCTCTTGGGGTAAATTTTTGAATTGATTCAAAATTTTCTGTGTTTAATAAGATACGCAGGACTAACTTGAAAATTTTCGCATATATTTTACAAAAAAATTTATAATGAATTTGTCATGGTTTCTTTAGCATTCTATTTTTTATAATTCGAATTGTGTCAATCATTTATATCATTCACCTGTATTTAAAAATAAAAAATTTTTGCATATCTTATTAAGATTTACGTCTCTACAATTATTTTTTATCATAAAATTTACTATTTTTATTGTGAGCTACGCAACAGTTTAAATATGCACATTTAAATATTTTTAAAGTGTAAAATTTGCGTAAATTTCATGTATACTTTCGCAATATGTCACGCTTTAAATGATCTTGTATAAACTTAAATTTTCAAGATGATTATCGTAGGCTATTTTAAATTACAGAGCGTTATATTGAACTTGAAGCCTCAAATTTTTTGGTTTTTTTTCTGTGTGCATCAGATATTTTTTTGTATCGTGAAAAGTTCTTTCCAGTATGGCATACTATCTATATCTTTCTATAGCACGTATCTTTTATCGAATATAAATTCAAAAAAAAATATATCGAATATATAGATAGATTCGATTATGGCTTCTAATATCATTGCATAAATACATATTCATTGTATGTTAGATCTATGACATATGTGTGTCCGAAATCATTAAAGTTCGGAAGGTCAAATTATTTAATCTAAGAATTGAACTATAGCATATCTCATGTATTCACCCGGTGCTGATTGTATAACAAATAAAAACCACAGTAATTTTTCCACAAAATGAATGGGCTAATTTCCTATAACTTGCATTATTCATATAAACGCTTAAATATTCGCAAATTTTTTTCTATTTTAAAATCTTTTAATGATAATTTACTCGAAATTAAACAAACGGATAAAGATCTAGGACTAATAGCCTTATTGATTTAATTTGATTTTCATGTCCAAAAGAAGGGTACTTATCAATAATCAGAGGATTAGAAATTAAAAATCCAAATGCTAGTAAAATATAGAATATGTTTAGAACCTAAAAACTATTTTGGCAACATTTGGTTTTTTTTAGTAGGGGGTTTAAATAATAGATGCTGAAATACTAAAATATGATGATAAAATTTAATGATAGTTCTTTATTATTTTTTATAATAAATATTCTGGTAATATAAAGAATATTCGTGTCTTATCGTTAAATTCATTATGGGAACTATTTTAAGAACCTTATATATTCACAAAAAGAATTATTCCATAAGCCTAGATCTTTATAATTTATCTATCCTATATGCAAAAAAAACAATATTCAAAATAAATATATGACGTAACAAATATATAAATAGATGCCTCCTGCCTGAAGTAGATGTCCAGATCCGTATATGAATAGACACCTTTTTTTAATTAAATTTAGATCGAGTTTGGCATGATAATTTTCATATTGTTTTAGAAGGATTTAATGGATTTTTCTAACCATATAAATATCTATAATTTATTTAAATACCTCTCAACTCCTATTTTACCTTAAGATTTTTTTAGCTATGGATATGAAGAAAAAATTTATATATATCATGGAATAATTTCTGGTATTTTTGCCATGTAATAAGAAAAACCTGACAGTTATTTTATAAATTTCTAATCTGTGCGTGTAATCGAAAGATTGGCATAAAGTAACATAATATTTGTATGTTAAAATGATGTTTTATTTTGTTTATTACGGAAAAATGTTTTTAAATTATTTTATAGACATTAAAATAAAATTATTGATGTATATCACAAAATATTTACGATATATGCATCCGATTGTAAAAAAGAACAAAGAAAATTAATAACATCAATTGTTGATATTTTATAAACTAAACCAAAAACTATTACTATTTCAATATTAATTTAACCACAGTTGGAATATATTTTGTATAAGCCTTAAAATTAGTATAAAAATAGAATCCAGTGTTAATCACAAGTTCATTTAAAAAAAAATTGATTTTAATTCCAAATAAAATAATCAAATTTTTATATTAACACTATAAAATGACTAAGATTTATTATAAAATATCTTTTGCTAAATTTTAAAACTTAGATCAATGTTTTCCTTTTTCCACAAACGTGACTATTTCTTTTTGGGAATAAGCTAGATAGAAAGAATAAAAATATAATTTAAAGCATGTACAGATACGATGTCGTCTTTTAGAAAAAAAAAGATAAAAATGTTATTTCTCATAAGATCCGACAAGGCAAGTCAGTATTTTGAGAATATTGTGCGAAATTAATATTTTACTCCATAGAAGAAAAAATTATAACTTGCTGAAAGTATGATTAAATTTAAGGGCCCTAAATACATGGCCGCTCATGAAATATATAGGCATTTGCGAAAAACGAAGAAGTGAATGATTGCACTGCTAAAAACATAATAAAATAAAATCCGGGTATTTATGCCAAATGTTAAAACAACTTTGAAATATAATATTCCTACCAAATCAAGATATATTATAAGAGGTTAATAATATTAAAAAGATTTCTGGATAATTATATCAATTTTTCGATTTAATTTCATGCCTGTCTGTATAAATCCCGAAATATGGTTAAACTGTATCCTTTAGACGATATAAAAAGCAACTAGTGACTAAAAAGGCTTTAATATAACTTAATTTTTTAAAATTATACATGATGCTATTCTAAAACAATAAAAACTAGTCAAGGCATATATTTATGTGCACGATACTTTGGAGTAAAAGCATCAATCATGGACTTTATAATTGTATAATTTTTATTCTAAGATTAACAAATATACACAGATAATGAAATATTTATCCGATTAAGCTTAAAGATATCTAAATATTTCGTAAAAATTTCTGTTCATCAATTAAAGAAAAAATTAACAAAACAATATCCGAAGATTAAAATAGATATGCAAGAAAAAAATTTCTAACTTTACATATAGTCTTATTTCAATTATAATTATAGTTGGGCTGAATAGGGCTATAGATATTATCTGTAGATTTTGTTACAACGAAAAATAAAAAAAGAGCTAACTAAACCGTTCACTTAGAAGTTCGAAGTGCGTGTAGTTTGAATAAAAAAGTTAAAGGATTTACATGTTAAAAATCAGCGGAAGTTTGATGTTTTTACTTAAAAATTACATAACACAAAAAGTTGTAGAACTAAAAATCAACAAAAATGAATAAAAAAAGGTAAAAACCATGTTGAAAGAATATTTTTACTAAAAAACTGACTTTTAAAATTAAATATTTTAATGACCATTATGATTTTTTGATTAATTATTTTTTCCATCTTTTATTTTGAATAATAAAATAGAAAAACTGCGGCATTATAACCTTATACTAATATAAATTTGGGCTTCAAGTATACCATAAAACATAAGGTGCAGAAAATAAATCCTTGTTTCTTTTATAATAAAACATTCGATTTTTTGCTATTTTTTGACCATAAATCTAGACCAAATAAGCAAAACATCAAAATGTAGCATTATTTTAACTCTCTTTTTTTTATGGATACGATAATTATGCATTGTATTAAATGAAATCCGACTTATTATATCAAAAGCAAATTTCTGAGGCTCGAAAACAATCATTATTTTAGAAATATGTATAAATATTAGACATACAATAAAAAAACAGATAAAATGTTATCTTTTTTACACACTTGTTGCTGAGTAGAAAAAAAATTTTATCAAAAATAAATTTTAATGATGGCATTAATATCTTATCTATATATTTTAGCTGAATATACACGATTTTTATGTATGATATACCAATTGATTTTATTTTAAACCATCGAAACATATATTAAAATCTTTCATGTCCCACTTTGACTGTGAGAGGCGGTAAGATAATTTGAATTTTTGTGATGAATCTTTTTTAGCAGAAAAATATTTTTTTTTAATAATCCGGCTATGTTTAGCGGTTCTTTTCGCCTTTAGCTTCCTTCATATCTAACTTTACTGATCCTTCATAATCATCAGCTATTTTTTGGATATTAAATTCCACATCAGTTATTAGGTTGATTTACTCCATGCATAAAAGAATATTTCTCAGTTTCTGGTTACATTTTATTTTTTTTAATCCTAATTTTTTCATTTCTTCTATCTTTAGTATTTTCGTTTTGAGTAACCCTGTAATCAGGAATATTTGTACTTTCATATGCTTCTAGTTTCCTATTGACGCTAAATTTGATGGAATGCTAAAATCACCAAGCACTTTTTTGGTGACGTAAATATTGTTTTTTCATCAATAATTTTTTTGATATTTATCAAGAAATTCATATTCGAAAAGCTGAAAATAGAGCTATATGTTTTAAACATAAAAAGTTGAAAGCTTAATGAGCATTTTATCACAAATAATTATATTCACATAGGTCCAAAGAACATGATTTTTCCTATGAATCCATATATCCAAAGAAATCCACTTCAAAATCACAAAAAAATATTTAATTTTTGATTTTTGAGTTATAGAAAATAATTTTATTTTTAAATGTAAGCCAACATCTAAAATCTTAGTTCATTATCCAAAAAAAAATTCCTTCATACTGTTTAGCATTTTTTTTCGATAATATTTTTTTTAATTTACATTTATTGTGACAAATCTTATTTTTTTAGTACAATCGCTATTGTTCGAATCCTATATCGCCGAAAAATAAGATTATTTTTGAAGTTTAATATCACGCAAAGACCTTTTCCTTTACTGTGTAAAATTTGTCTTACTATCTTTCGAAGTTTTTCTTTCATACAGATGTGAGTACATTTAATTTTAAGTATATATATTTCTTTTTTCAAATCAATCTTGTACGAATATAGAACAGTGTTTGCCATCACAGTATGTTTTGGGTTCAAGTTAACATTCAAGATCTCATTTACGTTCATATTTACAATATTAGGCTTCTTATATTATAGAAAGATTATATTTATAGCTATATATAAAGGTTTGATTATTGGTCATATTTTTAGGTAAACCATGAGATAATATCTTTCATGTATTTTAAATGTTGAAAAGCACATTTCGGAAGTTATTTTTTTGCCTGAGTTATATATGGAGTTTCCTCTACGCCAAAAACTGTATCCAATTTAATATAGGAACTTCTTTTCGTCCATCGTTTATCAGTGTAATATAAGTCATAGAAAATAAAATCTAGTTCTATATCATCAAAAACCTCAATTCGATCTAGTTTTTTATCAAACTTTTTATTTTCTTTACGAAGATATATTTTTTTTATCCTTAGGCAATGGGTTTATGTGTTAAGTACCAAGTAAGAAGAAATCATTGTGATCTAATATATATGTTTCACAACAGATTGTTCTTTGTTTGCTTCCAACATTTTTAAATTAGCAACGGAAATTTCTTAAAATTGAAATAACTAAAAACACAAAACCGGAAAGAAAAATCAAAAAATAAAAAGGTTATCCATTTAAAATAAAAAAGAGAGGTGCTTTATTACTCGTAAAATTGTATTTTTCTATGATAGGCAAATAATTTGAAAATATTTATTTTTATTATTTTTCTCGTTAAATTAAGACTAAACAAGAATTTATAAATATTTTGAGTATAAGATGGGTATTCTAATGATATATTTTTTCTGTAATATTTTTTCGCTTGGTGAATTGAAGTAAGGTTTTTAATCGTGCAAACATGGTTTTATTAAGAAAAAAGAAAAAAAAGTTAGCTTTTGTGGATCGCAAAGCTATTATTAAAAAAAATTTCTAATATTTTTATTACCATTTCTAAAATAGCTTGATTATAAATAATTTTGTATATTATTTTATGAATCTAATTACGATATATGTATATATTTTGAGTATTTTACAATTTTTTAATAATACTTCAATAGCTTTTTATTGCATTTATAGAGAACTTTTGTGAAAGAAAAATAATGGAGTTAGCCATAAATTATTCAAACAACATGTTAAATTAGATAAATACTAAATACCTTAAAATTATAGTTATTTGTATGTTAAAGGGTAAAAAAGGGTTTACTATGCCACAATAGACCCTTCAAGCAAGTTTTGAAGTGTATTTATATATTTTTTTAATAATTTATCAAAAGTTATCATAACAGGAAGCAGTGCAACTTTTACTAAGCTGTGCTTCAGGTTCATTACTGCTATTATTCATATTATTTCATTTTTTCATAGATAGATAGAATAATATTGATAAAATGCTTTTTTAGATCATAAATGCATGAGAATTTTATATTCAAACGATTTAACTTATTTTAGCTATATTTTTTTTATTTGTGATTTTTTACGTATAAACCCCCATTATGGATTAATTCGAGATTAAGAAGTTAAAATAATTTATTTATTTTTCAATAATCATTCTTAATTAAATTGCACTAAAATAAATAAAAAAAAGCTTAATACATTGTGTTTTTGATAAAATAGTAAAGATTTTTGAAAGGAAATAGTATTTTTTCTATAGGTTAATTTATGATTTGATTTTTATATTTTTTCTCACTGATTAAGAGATTAAATCCTTGGATAATTGCTTTTATCTTCTCCCCCTCTGCTAAATACTCATCAATATCGCTTCTTCTCTCAAGATATTTTCTCAATCTTAGGGTTTGAATAATTGCCTCGACTTCTTTGGATATATCAAGTTCTTTCGAATATTGGAGGCATAATTTTATATATAACTACAAACAAAACACAAAGTTGTCTAAAAAACAGCAATTATATTCACCATTAAGGAAATTTTAAATGATTAATATATTTTTAAAAGGTACATAAATTATCAAAAAATAAATTTATATTCTTATCTTATATAAAAAATTTCTGGTATTTCTATTTCAAAGTATATTTTAATGTCTTATAAAAACATAACCATCTATAATATAAGTTCCAAACACGATATAAATGTGAATAGCAACACAATTATCATGAAATTCATTAGCTATAGTGAGATATATCAATTTAATATTCTTAATATAAATAATTTGACAATTGAAGCATAAACAAAAGAAAGATAATGTCGTAAATTACAAAATATGACCTTTGAATTTTATGCTAATAATGTGTGGAAAAAGCCTTTACTTCACGATATTTTTTTGGTTATTTTTCAAATATCTGGAATAATAGAATGATTTGAAAGAGAAAAAAGTCACACAATTGATATAAAATGGTTTTGTTATATTGATATAAAATTTATTTGTTTGATTAAAAGAATTTAAATAAATATCTATACTATTTTATATAACAATAATTAAAAATATTTCACTTTAAAAATGGCAATCCTTTATCTGTAACTTCATATGGGGTTTTATATATAAAAATACTACCAGAATTGTGAATTGAAGCACGATCCAATTTAAGATATTTACGCTGGCCAAAATAGATCATATAATAGTCATAGATCGATCATTGTAATTTATTAACGCTCTACAATGTTTTTATCTGTTTTTTTAAAGCATATATTTGATTATACCCCCATTTAATAAATTTAACTGTTATTTAGGGCAAAAAAGGTAAGTTTTACCACAATCAACAGCCACCAAAAACAATTAAATATATTGCCAGAAAAAAGTGTAATATTACATGTGATTTATCTTGGCATCTTCATGTAGAATATTATTACATATCTTTGAATTTTTTTGAAATGCTTTTTATTGCAATCTTAAAATCCCCAATGAATTATGCATATCTAAATTTTTGTAGATATGCTGAGCTGATTATATTATATCCATGGCCTTTCTTATAGCACAACCCAAAAATACCTTTGTTATAATTTCAAGCCAAAATATGATAAGAAGGACGAAAAAATTGGCTTTAGATTTGATTTAATATGGTTATGTCATGTATATTATCTTTTCCTTTATGTAATTAACCTTTAATTAGCTATGCATTTTCCCCACTCTTCTCAAATTCCATTCTTTTATGATATTAAAGCTTAAATACTAATAAAACATTCAATAATGTTTCATGCTCTTTTAATTGATGTTATATGGTCTTAAAACAGTTTAATACAAGATAAAACGCGATTTATATCGGTTTGATTTTACCATGAACCAAAAAATCATGCTATAAATCAAAGATGATCCATGAAACCGAGTTCTATTAAGGTTTTTTTATTGGTTTTTTTTACATTTTTTTCTTGGATACGTATATTTTAAGTACAAACGGCTGTGCAAAATTTAATTATAGTTTTATAATTGCACATCATTTTAAACCAAAAAAGATGGGGTAATTGATTTCCTAGTTCATATTTTAATTCAAAACCAAATAAACACCCAAACACAACAATACCAGCAATTAAAAGATGATTATAAATCCTATCCGAAAAATATGTTGCGATATGATTTTTAAACATGTATATTTTGGTTCATAATTAAAAATTTTTGTATAAACAGAAGTAATTAGATCTTGGGAAACACTTAAATAAAAAATATTGAAAGAATAGATCGATTTTAAAATATTTTAAATATCTTATAATCTAAAAACTATTAAGAAATTTGTCTACAGAAGGATCACCGGCTTTGCTTGAAAGAATTTAATTAAAAAAAATTAAATTACCCGATCATAAAAAATATGTTATGGAGCTAAAAATCCCAGACGAAGTAGAAGCATATATGCAAGCTATCACACTCCGAAAGACACTTGAACTCATCTCTTTGAGTAAAGAAGTGCAGTTGATCAAGATAGATCAGGGGAAGGTGTCAAAAGATGCACCAAGGAGCTGTGCAATATTTCCAGTGGGCTGACTACGTCTAAATAAATAAAAAGAAACTTAACCCATAAATAAATAAACCTCGAATTACCCGATAAATAAACCTTTTCCCATTAAACTAGAACCACATAAATCGTATGCCAAGGAAATCGGAATATTACCCGAAGCATCTAAACAAGCAATGGGATCAAGAAAAATACTTAAAAATTGGTCTTAAAAGAAGAATATGATTGAGGCTGAATCTAAAGATGATGATAAAGATATGACCTATTGCACAAATATATTCTATAGAGGAATTCGATTTCTCTATAACAAATTTAAATAGCTATAAATCAAAATAATCCATAAATAAATGAATTAATTTTAGGAGTAAAGATGATCTCTAATAAACTAAAGTCTCACAATAAGAATCTGTTGTATTTAAAGACATAGTTAGTTAAAAATCGAATTATATCCTAGTGAAGTAAAATTTGTGCATCATATAAATTATAAACTTCTCTTCCAATAAAATACAAGATTAAATCAATTTTTGCCAATTTTTTTTTGAATTGCATTTAAATAAAGCAGTGAAATATCGAAAAATTTTTGTCTGATGATGAGTTAAAAAATTTAGAAGATGTTGCAATAAAAGTTAATTTAAGGGCTTAAAACAAACTATATGTTATATCAGTGTATAATTCTTTATTATGGAGTTAAACTAGATGTGAAGCTATTAAATTGATCCTATTTATAAATTTTGCGACATAAAATTAATCAGAATTAGTGGTTTAGACTATTAGATATTACAAGAAATTATATTTTTATTAGATTATAATTCCCCTACATTGTTTTTGTTGATTTTCAAACGTTTTTAAAAATTTTTGCCATACAAATATAATTTATTGCGATGATTCTATTATATTGATTTATCTAAAATTCATCATTATCATTGTTCTTCTATATTTTAAAATATACCGTGAATTATGTTATGAATTCAGAAATAATATTAAATAATAGATTTGTGAAAAGTTATTCATCAATTAATCTGCATTTCTCAATGATATATCATATATAGCTTTTTATATTTGTATTTTTTCCAAAATCCAAAATCATTAAAAGTTACTGATTCATAATATTTCGCTACTAAATAGTTATTATAACGCACCGTATAAATTTTTGGCTTAATCACCTAATTTTGGGGCCACTTATATGTGTATTTTTTTTTACTGCCTTTGATATCATCTAAAATTTTGATTTCTCCTTGCTTTCTGTAGAATATATATTCATATTACTTTTTTTTGATATTACCTTATTTACAGATACATTTTTTATATTTTAATTCCCCTTTTATTTGTTCTTAAAGCTATCACATGCTATTATATAAACACAAAACCTTATTTTATGAACCATTAGTATATTATGAGGTTGAAAAAGTTCCGATGTGTAAATAATAGCAAAACTTAGAAAGTATCTGATGTAAATTCCGCATTTTCTGCAGGCAATTTTAGTTTAAGAATTTTAATATTAAATTAGCAAATATCTCTCTTCTATTCACCTATTTCCATAAAATATTTGTGGTAAAAATTAATATAAAGATCAATGGAAATTTTATAAGGATACATGCTACGAAGTCTGAATTTTTTTGTATGTAACTATTTTCGGTCTTGCAGTAATTCTGCCTTGTGGTTTTTAGTGATGATTTTCCAAAACCAACTGTTATTATTAAAAAATATAGCAAACATTATTCTGATATTCCGATAAGTTTTATTTAATCTCTATTACATCTTTTAGTGTATTTTAAGAGATTAATTCTAAAGGAGTTTATCAAACGGGTTTTTACACTAATTAGATAAAAAAGATTATATTCGAGCTAGAGAGTGAATAACAACAATATAAAGTATATTTTAACCATTTTACGCGCCCTTAAGATAAAAAGCAAGGATTGAATCCCAAAAGATGTTATATGAGTTTGAAATATCTTATAGATAAAGATGTATTTTTAAATCTGTATCAGTCAAAATACAAATTTTTCATCTCCAAACTATATTTTGAACTAAGATAAGATCATTGTATCCATTTAAAAAAATATTTAATGGTATTTTTTTAGAAATTATGTTCAAAATCTACTATATTAACTGAATATTATTAAATGTGAATCTTTTTTTGTAAGTTTATTTTTGGATTTTATTTCAATCTAGTTTTGAGTGTTTTTTCCTGTTATTTTATTATTAATAAAGGGTAATAACAATATTTGGATATGAAAATTACAAGAAGGTTTTACTAAATATATTGATATACGTATATGATAATATTGGATAAAGAAACTTAAATTACAAATATATAGGTTTTTAAATCCTATAAAGTGTGTCTAAAAGATGAATTTTGTTATTTAGAATACATTTTCTATATTTTAATTATGCGTCCGGCCTGATTTACGAATAATATTCTGGCATAATGTATTATATTAGCTCATAGTGTTATAAATAAACATAAAAGATTTTATTATATTCCAATAGTTTGATATTTTATTAAAAATCCCACAATAAATCAGCACTCTAAAAAACAAAAATCTAAATATTTTTTATGCCTTGATTTGTCTTGACGTCTCTTAATAAGACCACCTTTTTTTTCTGAAAAATATGCAATCTGTTTCTAGATAATAAATGTTTCATTAAAATACTCGTGGTTTATATAATCATGGATATGTCTTTACTTTTCTTATAAAAAGTCGTATTTTTTTGATTTTCTAGGAAGATTAAACCATAATATTTAGTTTTTGTTTTTAAATCAAATTAAGTTGCAAGACTAAAATATATTACTGTGTAATTTTCAAACGATTCATATTTAGTTCTATTTCCATAAACAGAATTCTTATATCATAAAAAGAGAATACTTCACTGTATAATTAAACTGCGTTTGGTTAGAATTTGATCTATATAGCAAAATACAGGCTAATTATATATTAAAATATATTTTTTAATCAGAACAGCGGTTTTTCTATTTTTAAACCAGCAATAATTTATTTTGATGGTTCATAAAAACGTATTAATTTGTGATTGAACTTTTGAAATGATTGGTCTAAAATTTTTAATCACAAAAACACATCTTTTGATATTTTCAGAGATGAAAGAGGGTAATAGAAGACAAATATATGGTATTTTGACTTCTATAGTTTACAATATCTATTGAACTCTAATTAATTTGATTAAGAATGCGACTACTTTGCATCAATTATTACGCAAAGGCAATACAATAACATTTATAAATAGGAATTTATACCGATAGAAAACAAATTTCGCATCGGATTTCTTTATATCTTTAGAAACTAAAAATTTAAAGATTAAACTATATTTGATATATTTTTTTTGAAAGGTTAAATTACAAGTTTCTGATAGCGAATGTTTTTAATCATAAAACTATTTAGATATAATACAAATTTTTAAAAGTATTAATACTCTCTATATCTTTTTGTGTATGGGTTTTAACAAAAAAAGCATATCTTAGGAAAATTGGGTGTATTATGTTTTTTTTATTGTTATAGAAAAAAATTAATTTTGTATTTTATTCCGCAAAAAAAATGGTATCTAAGTGTCAGTAATACATTAAAATTTAATCCGATTATAAACTACAGTGTTAAAAATAAAAATTATAATTATGAAATATTAATGATAAATTTAAAAATATAGGCTGTTCAAATACATTTTTCCCTCCCAAATACTAGTTATTTCCCTAATAAAAAAAATTATATAAAATAAATAGGAGATTGATAATAACTTTTTATAGGTAAGTCTTTTATTATAAAAAAAATCAATAAATAACTTGGTTCTTTTTAAAGTGTTTTAAGACTTTGTTTTTATTTTTCTCTATAAAAGTTTACTTATGCAATTAAATATATAATGCTTCACTGTAGAGACATTATTATCATAAGAAATATCGTATTTTTGATGCTAAAATTTGGACAAAAAAACATCTTCTGAAAATATTTTTTCATGAATTTTTCACGAATAAAAAGACAAGGAAATTTTTAAACCATCAAAAAGTTTCTTTAAAAAATATTATAATCTAGCAACACAATATTTTTATATTAAAATCATTTTCGATTGAAAATATATCTTTTGCATTTAAATATAGTTTTAAAAATCAATTTATTTCCAAAAAAATCATATTTTTTTACATAATTTATTGGCATAATAGTTTATATAAACATCTAGATGTTAGTTATGAAAAACGTTTTTATATGTTCTTAGAAATTAATTTGTGCTAAAACCAGACTAAGATAATAGAAAACGTTGAATGTTTATTTTGTATTTCAAAAAAAATGATAAAGAAGAAAGAGGTGAATTATTATTATATTACATATTTGACATAAAAAAATGTGTTTTTTTGAGGGTATTAAGACGTTCAAAATGTGTTGTATGCTATTAGATTATGTTTGGGTTTTACTTGTTAACACATAGAGTTCAAAACATGAATAAATAATATAAGTAAGCCTTTTTAAAATAAAGTAACTCCAAATAAAAATAAAAAAAACCAAGAAAAAGAGGCATTTTAGAACATCGAAGTGATCAGAATATTTTCGAGAAAAATATAAAATTAGTCTCAGATAAAAAAGTGAGGTTCTATAGAATTTCATTTCATCATATATTTTTATCATTTTTCTTTGGCCAAATTATTTATTCGAAAATTACAATAATAATTTATTTAAACGACTTTTATGCATTTTCAGCACATTTAAATAAAGTAAAAAAATATATTAGTTATGAATTCTTTTTTTAAAGAATTTAAACACAAAAATATGTTTATACTTATATGAGTTGTAATTTCTTGAAATAAGGATAATTTAATAAAAGAATACGAAAAATGCATTCTTTATTGATTATAATTTACCCAAGTAAATAGAAGCAGGGTAAATAATAAGGGACACCCTGGTTTTATTATATGAATAAATTATGTTTGATACAACAATTAGAAGATGCTAAAACGTCATAAAAAAGTAAACATTTCTTATTTCCAATGAAATATAAATACAATAAAAATTTTAGATCTAAATATGATAATTGTTCATTTAAAAAAACAGTATAAAACACATTATTTTTCAAATTAAAAGACAAGAGATAACACAATTCTATTCAATTGAAAATGACATTTTCTGTTATTATAGGCCCATAACGGCCCTTATTATTATTTTAAGAACTATAGCGGTTAATTTAATGGATTTTTAGATGCTTTTAAACCAAAGCCCGCATGGGTTTGGATTTCGATCAAATGATGTACATAATAAATCCTTGATTATTATCTTTCTAGATTGTCAAAAACCTTACTTATCGTTCTTGATTATGTCTTAATTTATATTTTCACAATATAAATTTATCTCGGGCTAGCATTTACTTAAACAACATCGAAAAGGTGAATTTTTTTAATATCAAACAATAAAAATAAAAGATGGATTCCAAAAATATTTAAGATTTTTATTCAATTTTTAATTTGGAATTTAATTCCATTGAGATGGCGCCGTATAAGTTAAGAAAGGATTTTTTCCCATGAGTTTAAGATCATCAAAATTTAAATTCTATTTTAAGGTGGTTATAAATGAAAAAATATAAAACATTTCGTTTTCTTTTTACTTTTTTTTTAAGTTATTTTTATGTTATCATGTATTTTCCATTTAAGCTTTATAACGGGCGTAAGAATAGTGATAAGGCAAAAATAAACCATTATCTTCAAATTTATATCATTTAAATAACCTTCCCAACGATATTAGATACTCTTACCGAGAAATATATATTCTAGAGTGATAAGAAAATAATATTTTATAAGTTATGGTGTGTTATCTGGACCCCAAGTAATAAACTAATAGCGGTTTTTTTATTTTTAAAATATTTCACCTGGGTTAATAAAAAAAACAACAAAATACAAGTTAAATTTTATTTTTTAAAACAAGGAACAAATAGTTCAATTTATACATAACAACTTTTAGTTTAAACTAGAAAATACGCATGTATATACAATTCTAACTTGAAATTCAAGGATATAAATGCTTCCATGTAAACACATAAGTAAATTATTTTAAATGTTGGTAAATCAAACAATAAATGATATTTTAAATTTTTTTTAGATGCAACATGTCTTATATTAATATGTCTAAATATATATTCATTTGACTAGGGTATACAAATTTGTTTTGATATTATCACAAAATAAAAGTGCATATTTATACGTGATTTTAGGTAGACCCTGATTTTTTAAGGAAGATAAGATTTAATTATATTGATATGAATTTATACACATAAAAAAGATTCGATGAAAATCTAGATTCATAATTATCTTACTTCATGATGCATTATATATTTCACTGCATAACCTTCTATAAATAGCTCTATATTACGGTATTTTTTCTATTGGAGAAAATAAGCCATGCCTTATTATTTCCATATATAGCCCTCAAATTCAACAGAATACATTATATAGTTCCAATTGACACATAATAAATATACTGAATCGAATTATGTAATTAAAAATTTTGCTGTTTCTTTCTATACAAGCCAAAGAAAAATCCATCTTTGTGATTTACATGCCTTAGACTGTATCGATCACTAGAAATGTATCCAGAGCAATTCTAAGAATTTACTGTCCATATCCATCACCTTAAAAATAAAATGAAAACAAAAAATAACAAAATCGAAGCGCCAATAGCATACCATTTCCAAAGTTTCAACCATATTTTCCATTCAGCTTCATGTGCAGTCTGTTCAAAAACCCTTGCCCTCTCATTCATTCTATCAGCTCTCTGACCTAGATCCTGTAAAGAGCCGCCACGCTCTTCCTCCTCTCGAATGGTATCTTTCATTTTATTCTGGAGAGCTTCAAGCTCTAAATTTATCTTGTCTTCGATATCATTATTTCCTTTCATTTATCTAAAGATATTTTTTTATTTTTTATTTGTTTAGTGGTCGGTCTCCTTTTTTCAAATTGTCTCTTTTTATTTGTTATTTAATTATTATTATTGGTTATGGGGCTCGACTTGGATCAGGGTAGATGATAAAATTGGGGTGGGTGATCGTTTGAGATCTGATTTATTTATCTATCCATTTAAAAAAATCTGATCATTTTGATATTTTGATATTATCTGTATTGTTTTATGATTGCTATTTATAGGATATATCTCCATTATTTTTAAAAATTAGATTTAATTTCAATTAAGTGATGTCCGTTTTCAGGATATCCTTATTATTGGTTTTTTACACATGTAGAATCGAAGTAAAGTAATTTTTATGATTTTCATTTGAAAAATCAAAGATGTAGGATAAATTATGGATTTTGCTGTTCAATGTAAATATTGAATTCAGAATAGTAAATTTCATATTCATGGTCAGAATTATTAAGACTAGCCTGCTAAATTTTTTTTAGATATGTATAATGCAATATATAAATAGATTTTATTCGTATTCACATTCTTCAATTCCTATGATATAATTACAGCATAATTTTATTCTGTATAAACTCTATTTCATGTGTATTTTTTAAAAAAATCCAAGCTATTGTAATTAATCATAAAAAAGATATACAATTGAATATTTGCCTAACATCTAATACCTTTTGAAATTAATCAAAGCATTTCAAGATGTGATTTTTCTTACAGTGCAAACAATTGAATGTATGCTCAATATGATTGAATTTTAGAAATATTTTATAATTGATCATAAATTAGGCTTTAAAAAATCCGGTATAACTTACTTTTTTGAAAATATATCCAATTATCTCGAAATCTATTGCAAAAAATGTAGAACTAATTAAAATTTACGTTCAATATTTGTAATTTTTGTATTAAATCCTATAGTTTAAAAATTATTCTTTTAATAAGATTTCAAAAAAAATCTGGTATAAGCTTAATTTTTTGAGAGCATATCCAATTACTTTGATATTTATTACAAACAGTGTACAATTAATTAGATTTATGTTCAATATTTGTAATTTTTGAGTGGCAATCCGAAAATTTTATAATTAATCAAAAAGGATATAAATTTTTCTTTTAATTTCCAAAATAAAAAAAGTGGCTTATCACAGGTTACATGTTTATTGTATTAAATAGCATGTTTTTATATTAATAGAGATGATTACCGACGATAAACTTCTAAAAAAAACTATAGAAGAAATGTTTTTGATCATGTAAAAATGTCAAAAGGTGAATTTTAATAAATATTTATAACGACATTTACGATATTTTCTAAATTTTCTCGCAATTCTACAAGTGTATAAACTTTTTAAAATGATTGTAATAGGCAATAAATATTAAATTAAATGCAAAACAATATTTGGAACATAAGTACAAAATATGTAATAATGTTCAACAAGAATAATAGAATATTAATAAAATATCTTGATAATATAAGCTGAAGAATAAAAATAATGAAGTATGAAATAAAATGATTAACATCAGCTCAATCAAAATTCAAAAGTAGCGAAAAAATACAGTCGAATTGACTGTTACTAATTATAATATGCACAATTCTTATTGCATGAATCCATTTCGTTATATAATTCTTATATATTGCACGAACCACTGATAAATTTATATAAATCGTTGTGTGAATTGGGTTTTAGCATGTAGAGATAATAATAAGTGATGAAAGTAAGATAAAATATCAGATATTGTTTTTCTAATATATATTTAAATTTCATAAAAGAAAACAATATATTGCGAACATGTATAAATCTTGCTCTTTGGTGTGATTATAACAATATCAAAATCCTAATATTAGCAAATATATAATATTTAAAATGTGAAAACCAATGAAACATATTTACATATAATTATACGAATCATATTCGCGGGGGTTCAATACCTTTTTTTATAAACCAAAATAATTTTACCCCTGTTTTGCTTTCTTACCGCGTTTTATTGTGATAAATATTGATCGTGCGCCAAAAATGTGATGTGGAATATGATGAGGTGTAAAAAAGTAACATTTAAATTCGTTCTAACAAGCCTTCTAAAGTTTTGCTTGAACAAGATTCAATAGCTAAAAATCAAATTAACCTTTGAATACATGAAAAAAAAAGTTCGTTTTCTGAACTCTCATTGTGACAAGTTATAAGAAGAGCAGAGGCATATAATATGATTTAAGAGAAGAATATATGGGCAAAATATGTATAGGATGTGCTTACGGCGCTATAATCAAATTAAGGTTGAAGAAGAAAAAAATTATATATAATAATACAAAAATAAAATTGCGATAACACATAATAAGTATAACTTGTATATTAGGAAATAAAAATGCATATGGAAACAGAAACTGAAAAATACATAAAAAGATAGGATTGTTGATAAGGCCGGAATTAATAAGTTTTACAAGGAGAAGGTATTTCGAAAGATTTTTAAGATAACATGTCAGAAAGATGTATTAAACAAATATATTTTAGATCAATTTATTTATTTTATTGAATAAATTTAAATAACTAAATATTAATTATTACATCACTATATCAAATAATCAATAATAGGATAATAAATAACAAAAAAACCAACGAGATGCATAATCAAAAAAAGTAACAAAAAAATTTAGTTTTAAAAAAGAGTTTTAGAATATTCATATCGTAAGATCTACTTATATTCAGAAGTATAGAACATAAAAAACACTATAAATATATAGCAGCTAAAAAAAGTCTAAGTATCATTTAAATACACGAATAAAATTGGATAAAATGTTAGTGTATCTATTGCGACTCAAGTTATTATAATTTTCTTTACATATGAAAGGCATCATTAGCTCAATTTTATACATTCTTATTAAAACTAGTTTGGTGGTTTGTATTTTATAAAGAAAGTCCACACAGTTCTTTTACATTAATAAATTAACAGCATATTTTAAGTTTCTCGTATTTTCAGTTGAGAAATTTTATAAAACTCTGATATGTCTAGAATTAGTTAATAAACTTGATGTCCTTTTAATTTAATATGGTTTTTTATGTATTTTCTCCAGATCAAAACGAGAATTTCCCGTTTTAAAAATGATTATTACCATGCTTTTCTGTAATTATCTCACATGTATTGCCCTATAAACAACTTTAATGTTTATATTCGATAGATTATACGTATTAGTTTCTATTAAATTTTATTTGATATTATGAAAAAAACTTTGCTCTATTTTTTACATTTCACGGACAATTTATTTTTTAAAAACTAAAAAATTTTCGGGTTTTAACACGCCATAAATTCACTTTTAATGTTAAATTGATCTATATAAACCAAAATAGTACAATTTTATTTAGAAATTCAAAGCCATTTTACGTAAAAAGCACCTTATCATGTAGTGCAGTTCAATTTCCACCCATGTTTATTTTTTTTAATTTTATTTAAATATCATTCGTTTGATATCTGTGCAAAGGCATTATGTGTTTTATTTACAAACTAATTCATGATTTTATTCATTTTAGTTCTATTGTAGGTGTTTTTTCATAAATTATATGCTTTGATTGATACAATTTAAAAAAAACGGCTTTTTTATATTTCGAAAATATTCTTGAAAATTATTTTCTCAATAAATCTTTTTTTTTGTAATACGTTTTTTGAAAGTTATTCTTTTTAATTAACCATACAAAATTCTCTTCTTTAATATTTATTTACTCAAAACTACGAGTAAATGGCTACAAACTGTATTTCAATGTATTAGTGCATAATTAAAGTTTTTTTATCCGGATTGGATATATAACGTGCGAATATCGTAATTATTCATCTTAATTTTTTATATTTTAAATTGCCATGCGTTGTCTATAAAGTTATTTTTTATTTTAAGAATTTATTTATAAGCTAAAAACCATTTGCGCAGAAATAAGCGGACTTTTATTTCAATATTTATGGAAATACTTTGTTTTATAATTAGAGTTTTTTACATTCCTTTTATAATTCAAAGTGAGAAAATAAAAACAAAATGCTTAAAAACCAAACATATTTTTTTATATTAATGTTAATATTTTTTATTCCATTCAAACTCTTTAAATAAGCAAGAAATTGAAAACTATGGATCAAATAAAAGACAAAATAAGTTTATTATAAATAGCCAAAGACAAAACAAATCTTTTGTAAATTTATTAACTTCATCATTTAATTGAATTTAAGATGATGGACAAGCAATTGTGACGATCATTGTAATAGAAAATTTACTACTTGAGGAACTTTTATACTATTATCAGTTCTTATATATTTTCATCTTTTGATCTCGGGCTTTAATTTGTTTCTAAATGATCAATAGTCTGTGTATGAATTCCTGTTAGATGATTTACAAACACATATTTGTGGCATAAAGTGTCGTTAGTATAATTAAAGCTATTGAAGTTTTATAAACCCCGTACCTATCAGTATGAATTTTACTATCTGAGATAAACTGGTTCAATATAACTGAGACTATGGTGAAAGCTTTTTTTTTCGCTGGAAATGGTGACTGCAAAACACTTAGTAATATGCCCACGCGTTATTTACATAAATAATTGGTCCTATTTGTAGGTGATTGTCTTGTGAGCGATTTTAATTTATAATTAAGCATGGTTCATCGACTGGAATATTGATCCCGGTTCTCCCATTAGATTTTTATTAAAGTTATTATGTTTAAGTTTCTTAATAGGATGACTTTTTATTTTTACCAACGGAAAAGATGCATTGATTGAGTAACGTGCTTGTGACATGCATAATTAATCAACAATCTTAAAGCATCTTTAAAATTTATACGTATGCCTTCGAAAAATGAACCTATTCTGATCGAAATATTTATTTAAATTCTGAATAATATCGTATATTTATCAACAAAATTTTCATTTTTTTTAATACTCGATCGTTGGTCCCATTAACTACATTGATCCTGTATTGTAATGCAATTTTATGATATCATAATCTGTTTTCGTTATGAGAGTGTCGTTAAATATTTTCGCTTCAATTTCAGTCATTAGGTTTTAGACACCAATAAATTTTGCATAAATTTTTGTTGTTGCATGAATTGTTTTTTTTATGCGGCATTGAATTTGATCCAAAACTATTTGCATAAAAACTAAACAGACCTTTGTATATGTGGTATTTTATACTGATTAATATGAGGGTTATACTTACACGTCCAAAATATTGTTATAATATCCTTTTATACATCCTCTTTACCTTTATTTACCCCTAATTTTCCCGAAATTCTAACTTCTTAAAAATTTTATTTTTTTTGATTTTCATTTTTATATTACAATAAACCTTTTTTAGCATATATTTTAATATCATTTGCAAAGCCTTTTAATGCTTGTATAATACGAATGCAGAAAAAGAACACAAAAATTTATATATTCTGCGTTTTGAGTTCATATTAAACTATTATTCCATATTTTTTAAGGCTTCTTGATTTTACATAAATTATATAAAAATATAAATGTTCTTGAAAAAAATATTTCTATTCATTTATGATTTTTAGTCTTTCTTCGATTTTTCTAAATTACCATTAATTTTTATTATACAATAATTTTATTTTGCTGTTATATTGCCATAAAACAAAATAAATTGTTATTTTTAATACACAATATTATTTTATCGTGCTTAAATTATTATAATTGTAATTTTTATTATCCACAATGTTTTTTTGTGTTTAAATTTCCATAAATTGTTATTTTTAGTATACCTTAATATTTTATCGTGCTTAAATTACTATGAATTGTTATTTTTATTATACCATCATAAAAAATATGAAAAGGGTTAAAAATTCCAGATAAGTAGAAGCATCACGCAGGCTCATACACTCCGCAACACACTTGAACTCATCTCATTTATAAGAAGAAGAGCAGTTGATGAAGATAGATCAGGAGATGGTGATAAAAGATGTATCAAGGAGTTGTGCAATATTCCAAATGGGGACTGGCCACGTATAAATTGATAAAATCGATAAAAAGAAAATTAATCCATAGATAAATAAAGTTATTATACCATAATATTCTTTTGGCCTTAAATTACTATTGATTGTTATTTTTACCATACCACTAACTTGGGAAGGTGTGGTAACACAATATAATAAAGGGTATCAGAAAGAACTTGAAGTAACTAACCAGATTGAGGCATGTATACAAACCTTACGATTGATAAAAACCCTTGAATTAATAAGTCTTGAACGGAGGAGAGGTATTAAAGAAGACTTCAGAGAGGTGAAAATATCCCAAAGTATTAATAAGCTGTGCGCAAGAGAGATCAAGTAAGTTGTGCTTGAGAACAAAAACTAAAATTATAACGAATAATTTAGACCTAAATCTAAAGAATAAATAATTATAGTAGACTACAATATACTTTGATACTAAAATTATAATTTCATCACATTATTCAATATTTTATTTCATTTCTTGTAACCATAAATGAATTTACAGCGGGTTTTATAGTGAGTAACCAAAAAAGAATAGGCGATTTTGTTGATAAAGGGTTATTTACGCACCTAATAAATTAATACCATATGGTATAAAAGATTTATGAAGCCGTTTCAAACTCACATACAAAAGAGGATTTTAGGTACATATCCTTATTATATCGTAGCCTATATATTTATTACTGAATATTCTTGAATGCATGTTTTTAAAAATAGCGAACCAAAATTAAATGAGATAAGTTTTTGTTTGCAAAGAACATATATTGTGATGGTGTCAAAATGGATCGAAAATTGCATTATGTCCAATATCTATTGCGATTAATACTCGTGATTTATGTTGTTAGTTAACTAAAATAACTTGAAAGATATGTTCAAAAGGATAAATTGTAATTTTTAATGAAAAGACTATCGTATTATATAATAAAAAGATATTAGGTTTATATCATTAAAATATATAAAATCTTTAATTTATAGTCAAAATTTACTTAAATTTCTATTCTGGGTTTAAGCGTTAAACTAAGAGCTGATTTTCCCGGGTTCCGAACTTGTCAAAAATTTTTAATTATCTGTGGAATATTAAATAAAAATAGATCGATGGATTTAACCGAAAAGTGAGTCTAGAACATTATAATTAAGCTTCTTGCTTTTCTTTTTCTCCTTTTCTTTTATCTCTTTCTCCTTTTCTGTAATTTTTTTCTTTTTAGGAACATATTTAACCCGGCCTTCTCTTTCCTTCATGAACTCACCATACATTTCATTCCATATTTCTTCTCTTTTTTTTGATTCTTCATCATCAAACAAAATATTTTTAACTTCACTATCGTCAGAAAATTCTTCATCGACAAAACCATTCTTTTCCTCAATGATTTCTATTTCTGATAGTTCAACTGATTTTTCTGCATTTTTACTTTCGTTTTTAAATGTTTTAGAGCACTCTTTAATCAAATCCCATCGTATTTTTTTATTATTTATTTCTTCATCTACCTTTTCGACTTTTTTTCTTGATTTACATACGGGTGGATCTTCTTCTCGCTCAATCCACACATTCATAAAATCTTCAACGCTCATATCTGCAGTTTCTGTGTTTCCTATTTCCCTAAGTCGCATGTTTATAGTACTTACCCCACCTTTTACAACTCTAGCAATATCTTCTATATCAAAAAGAGGAACACACCAACCCTTACGTTTTCTATTTATTTTTAATGAATTATCTTCAGGGTTAGCCGGATTTTCTTCTGGTGGATTGTATTTTCCGTATAGTATTCTGTTGGCTATAAGAATCGCAGCCCCACATACATTATTCGGTCGTCTTCCAGTAACTATCCAATCTCTTTTCATCCAGCTCACTATTCTGTTGGCATATCGGGTTAGTTCCTTTATATATTTTTCTTTACTTGGTGTTGGAATGAAATTCATACCTTTTTCAATGGCTTTTTTATGGGATGTAGACTTAATATTTACATTCAAGTTTGCACTTTGGTTTTCAGAACCATTAAAAAAAATTTCTTTTGTGCTACAGTTTTTCAATACATCGGATTTATTTCTATTTTTGCTATGTTTTTCTGAACCATGTGAAATAATATTATTACTAGCATTTTGTATGTCACTTGAAATGATTTTTGACATTTGATTTTTTAAACTATGAGAGATGATATTATTACTATCATTTTCTATGCCACTAGAAAAGATATTTGTGATTTTATTTTTTGAACTATGCGAAATAAGATTTTTGCCATGATTTCCTATAGTATTAGATGTTCTAGTCGAATCCCATTTATATATCTTATTATACTCATTACAATCTTCAGAACTATCGCCCAAAATATCTTCCAAAGATTTATTATACTGATTTACCAAAACCACCACATATTTTTCGATAAAAAGAGAAGGATCTATCATGGGAACACTAATTCCAAGACTCTTAACAATCAAATAGAAAACCTTTCCCACACCACTACAATCGATTTTAAGTTGACTCGATAGATCAATGATAAGAACACTATGTTTTTCAAGTCTACCTACAATATAAAGACAAGCCGTCAGCGTATAAACTAAAGCTTTTCCTTTGGTCAAGTTACGTGCACTCAAAAGTTTATAGAACCGAAAAGCTTGTGGGCCATAAGACTGTGGAACTCCAATCTGCAAAATAATATTTTGAATACATTGATCAACGTTTTCTATATGCGAAGAATAACTTGCAACGTTGAAATATCTAGAAATGTTTTTTGAACAAGGACGAGATACTTCACATTGTGTGCTTAATGGAATATTAAAGACAGGTGTGTGAAGATCAAAATGAGAAGGAACAGAAGATGATGTCGGTGCAAGATTTTCTAATGAACGCGATTGAAGATGTATCATTTGACCAGAAAGTGATGATCCCCCGTTGTTTGATTCAGTAAAGTTGAGAGATGAGACGGTTATATTTTCTACGTGTAATGACCCACATGAAGTGCACAATAAATGTCCGAGTGTCGTATCGGTATGAAGAGACGATGATCCACAATTTGTACAGCTAGGCATTTATCTATTAAAGGGGATCTAAATGCGATTTTATTTTCTTTTTTTGCTTTTAGCGATCAATAAAATTGATCAAAATATATATTTACGATTCGTAATGAAATTTAAAATTTTAAAACGAAATTTTTAACTATATTAGACAAAATAATATTGAAAGAAATTTTTAAATCGACTTATGGTTAACGAATAAATCTTTATAACTTATGCTTTTATTTTGGTTTATCAATTATTTATATTATTCAAACAAAATTCAACGAAATTTAATAATATACAGAAATATTGTTATTAACTAATTTGCAGTTTATGGTTTATATTTTTTTTTGATTAGTTAGAATATATTATTATTGAAATTATCATAAAATGAAAATTATTAGTTAATTTGCGGTTTATGGTTTATTGATTTATTTTTTAAAAGAAGATAATATATTATTATTGAAATTGATCATAGAATGAAGAATCACTTTTTTAATAAATATTTATTTACAGAAAGTTTTATTTGAAATTCAATATTTGCACCTATGATTATAATTGATAGATAAAAATTCGTTGTATTTAATAAATTACTTATTACACAGCTAAAAACATATTTCTATATTAAGTTTTTAATAGTTGTAAATAAAATCAAAATTCCGGTATATTCCGTTCTACGATTTATTAAGAAATTATAATCATTTAATTACCGGTGGTAATCACATGAAATTAAATAATCAACCACCATTGCTATAGAGTGGGGGGGCTTTAATTAGCCAATTAAGCCAATATTTTTTTTTGTGTTCATCGAAAAATACACAAATGTGGGAAAAACCAAAAAAAAACAAGCTTTATAATTATACACGCCTTTTTCCACCTTGAATTAAAGATTAATTTTTTTGGACTAAAGTCGAAAGTAGAATTACATTTATTATTACTGACAACTAACAGTCTTTGAAAAGAGGTGATGCATATAGAAGATATGAGAGAAGTGAATATAGTCAAAATAATAACCATGATTAATCAATCACAGATGCGGAAGAGAAAACCCAAAACTATAATACGAAACTAGCCAATAAATTAAACTATATTATTGCTGATCATAACAAATCAAACAAAATTAAATTTTTATTTGTGATAGATCGCCTCTAAATTATATTTTTAACTATATCTGTTATTATACGTCACAAAAAAATAAATATAAAATACCTTTTACGGGCACTAACTACATCTTGTGAAACACTAGTTTTATTTTTAATTTCTACTATTGACGTCTATAAGTCGTTGTCAAGAAGCTAGTAATATCAATTAAAGAAAAGCAATACATAGACGATATGATTAATGAAAAACCAAAATTTATAAGCATTTAAAAGAGAAGATGCACAGAGTATCATTTTAAAGACAATAATTTTAGAAAAGCTAAATAAATCTGTTCTATAAAACAATATAAACTTTTGCTTAATCAGATTTTAACTTATAAAACCGACTAAGCCAAAATAATTAAAATTGACGCTTTTGTAACTAAAATCTAACTATAAATATTTTTGTGGATTATTTAATTCAAACTGACTTATTAAGAGTAAAAAATTGAGCAGATCAATATTTTTATACCCTTACTCACAACTATTAGTTTTAATTATGATACAAAAAAACAATTTTATAAACTTATAATGCCCCCATTTAAAAAAAAAGATAAGTAGACTCATGTTTTTCCTTATCAAATTCGTAAATACTTTAAATTAACATATAAATCGACTCATTATCCTTCACCCTTTAAATTACTAAATAAAACTTCGGGTAATCTAAATTTAATTTGTTTCTATTATATATCATGTGATAAATCCAATGTAGAAGGTCATCCCCGTTAGAAAAAATAACCTTTTTGTGATTTCTATGAATAAAAATTCATCTTCACACAAATATTAACATAAATCTTGCTGTAAATGTCTTATTTTCTATATATGTACATATACATCAATGATATATATCCACTTAAGCGACAACATTTACAATAACTTTATATAACGATTATAAAAAATTATCAAATGATTTTTGTCAATATAAAATAAACGTTTAGTGCATAAAAAATAAATCTAAATTTCAAAAATTTCCAAGTATCATCAAATATAATGTTAAACCACAAACTAACCGTATAAAAAATTGAAAATTATTTGGTCATGTTTAATTTAAAATTTAAATCGTAAGATTTTTTTTTAATTTTTATAATTATCTTTTTCATTTTCTTTATGCGATTTTTGAAGGTCTATTAAAAGTAGTAATTTGATAATTTGAAGTATTTAAAATTGGATATGAAGTCATTATAAATAACTAGTCAATAAAAAATATGATGTTTGCAAAACTATTATACAAATATGTGTCCTCACTAATGATTTAAAATACATTGATATTTCATAATTATAAAAATTCGAAAATTGGAACGACTTGGTACCTTTAAAATTTTACACGCTTTAAAACTTTTGGTCAATAAATATTTTGCTTTTATTTTTAGATTTATAATTTTGAAATGGTTTTAATGGTATAATTTTTTCTGATCAGAGCGATTACAAACAACAACTAAAAAAATTTCAAAAGTACAGTTGAAATTGAATGATATCGCACTTTTTTAATTCGTAATAATTTCTCGTTTCAATTTTGTATTATACTTAATTGAACAGTATAGATGGCTTATACATGTTAATTTTATCTTAGAATATAATACAGTAGCCAAATAAACTATCCTATGAAATAAAATTTTAAATCTAAACTTATAACTTTAATTGAAATCGGTGTAAAGAGTATAAATAATATAAACATTGTCGAAACCGAGAAACCACAAAATCTGATTTGCTAAAATCTATAGTGTCATTTATCTACAAGTGTAAGACAAATATTATGCCATATTTCTTGAAATAAGACAAATTGAAAACAAAATATCATAAAATGTATCTGAGAGACCTCAAAGTTTAAAACCAACACGACGGACATTATAAAATATAAAATTGAGAAAAATCATCAACTAATAAGACTTGAAAAGAGGTGAGGTATAAAGCGAATATGTAAGAAAAAAGGATATATATAAAGATATAGATAATATGCACTCAAAGTAAATAAATCACGCTTAATTAAAGAAAAAATAACATTATATAATGCTAGAATTAACGCACAAATGAAATATTTACTTTGTGATCCTGTATTTAAATTAACTTATATAACACTCGTTGGCTAAGAGCTTCATACAAATATTTTTTTTTCATAGGATGCATTGTAGGAACTTAACTTTTGACCACCTAAGATAAAACCAGATGTGTGCTGCTTAAGTTTAAGCTATATAAACCATATAAAAGGTCTATTATGATGGAGCTCACAGAAGTTCAAACTTGAATTTTTTTTTATAAAATGAAAAAGGTTTTTTGAAAAAAATAAAAAAATCAAGGTAGCTTTAAAAGTAATAAATCCTCGAAATTAAAAGTACTCCTCATAAACGACAAATTAAATTGCGAAAAAAAATGCATAGCTTCACGTATAAGATATTTATGAAGCAATAATTATCATTAAACTATATTTTATTGTGATTATATTTTACTAGAGAGACATCGACAGGTATTTTTTGTTATTTATATTTTAAAGGCTCGAATTTAAAATTGATATGGTTATTTGATAATTAAAATAAAATTAATTTGCATTGAAATGATTCCAAGTCTCTTTTAGGTTCATAACATCCTTTTTAACAATTTACTGTTATTATATTATTTACATACTGCGTAATTTAAAAATTTCAATAGGTTAATATAGAGATAGCATAATAATAAATAAGGATAAAATCCTCGCACATTTTCTTGGTCTTTATAACGCTTTTAAATTTCCACAAGGAACAAATCCAAACAATTTTTTTAAAGATTACTTATAGCAAACTATAGAAAAAAAGATATTTCAATTATATAATTACTGCCTTGAAGTATATTTACAGAGTGGTATTTTGATTATAGACATGAATCATCTGCCTTCTATAAAACAATAAAATTTTAGGCATACATCTTACATAGCTCAAAATTTATTTCAAGAAAAAAGATCTTATCATTTTAAATATGGTTAAGATACATTTAAATATTTTTAAATTTAGTTTTAAACCATATTTGTCATAGAAGATTATATAAAACTCAATAGACTATATATAGAGAAATAGTAATCATAAGATATAAAAATTTTTACCATATTTCTAGCATAAAATAATTTTCGTTGGATATTTTTTTAATAGAAGTTTGCAATTTATGGTTTGAACCCCAAAAGCATTCCAAATAAAAAAGAAATATTATCCTATAGGATATTCAGAAAAAATCCAGATTACATGAAATAGTATAAATTAATGTTTGTGTGTTGTTTATAATAAATTATTTGTTTACGTATGTGTCTTTATTTTTGACTTTAGCGTAATTATACGCAGCTAAAATGATATTCATTTGCTAAACAAGGTATTTAAATATTTATTAATATAAAGAATTTTTTTTTAAATGTAAGTTTATATCTTTACAAGCTTTTTTAATATTTTGAAACGAATTATACTAGGTACTTTTCCCAGTCAAATAAAAGTATATATTATTTAGCTAATATTCAAAAAAATAAATCCCAATATACTTAAATGCATATGGTTTATCTATCGCATTTTCAATGATAAACATGCATGATGGAAAATAGAGACATTTAATCCCACAATAACATTCTTTTATATTTGTTATGTATAAATTTATCTTAAAGCCCATCCATGATTTTTATGATATTTATGTAGTTACAAGAAATTTTGTGCTAATTTTTTAAATAACTATCGTATCGATATATGAAGGTTAACACAAATAAATGGGATTTATTATCCTTAAAGCTATAATTCATGTAGATAGAAGAATAAGTTGTTTAAAATATTCACTAAATTTGATGTATTGGAGATCCTCAAAAAGCATTTTTTTTTCAGCCTGATTAATCGAAAAAATTTAAAATTCAATTCCTTAAAAAATAAAACTATTTAATGAGAATTTGTTTTATAAATTTAAAAACCAAAAAAAAAATTAATTAGCTAAAATTATTGTATCACAAAAAGATGCGGCAGCTACCAAATATATTAAATATAAAAATTTTATATGTGTTGCAAAAAGCAATTTTTTTTACATTAACGAATTTTAAGCCAATAAATGTCGCATCTAATCCAAAACAAAATTATATTAAGGCACAAAAATATAAAAACGAACAAAAAAAAGGAATGGCAATAGAAAAAATTTTAATGTTACTAAACGCTATTTTATCTTTACAAAAATTAAAACATGATTTTTAGAATTTTGTAAAAAGAAAATTTGTCCTAATATGATCATCTAAATATTTAAATGTGATAAGTTGATAAATGAGTCAAAAGAACATATAAAAATATTGGAAAACTTAAAGATGTGTTTCATAAATCGGTCCATAAAAATTGAATTAAAATAATGCACTGCACCGTGCGAATATCATGCATCTGTGGTAAATACAAAAAAATTTCCTGTAATTATTTTAAACAGATTATTTGGCAATAGAGGAATTTTTTATTAAATAATTTAAAATTTTTATTGATTAAATGTTACCCCTTAAAATCCCCCTATTACCGAAAAAACCTTGTATTAATGATTTTGTAATTGGTGTAAAAGAATTTGAAACAAATTATAACTTAAGACTAAGATCCGCGTCTGTAAAAATACAATTTATTGGTGGATCCGATTAAATATTATTATAATACTTTAATATATGAGGTTCACCCGTTTTATATTTACTTTTATTATAAATCCATTAATTTATAATATTTTTTTAATTGTATAAATTGATATTTTTATTAATTAAATGTTCTCCTCAAATTTTTTTGTTGTTGATTATCTTTATTGATTATTGTTTATGCGTTAATTTGATTTTTAGCTTTTTATGGTTGTTCAAGCAAAACTTTAGATTGCTCTATAGAACAGATTTCGCTGATACTTCTTTCCAAATCACCATCTTTACATTCTTCAACGGCACATCTTCTTCTCTCAAAATTTATAAGTTCAAGTGTCTTCCCAATCCTATTGTTGGTGCATATGCTTCCGCTTCAGTTGGCATTACTAACTCCTTAATATATGACTTATGGTATTTTGTAACCACTCCGTCCAAGTTATGACGTATGGAAATATTCGAGTCCTACATTTGTAAATAAGTGAGAATATATTTGCTTATAGATCCGATTATTTTTATTATAAGTGTTCACGTATGGCATTAAATATATATTAAGACGGTATTTTTCCCTATGTTTCAAAAATTTATTGTTTATCCATTTATGCAAAATACACATAAACATCGCATATAATATTTCAAAAGCATTTTTTTAAGGATGAAGATAACTTCTTCGTGATTAAGGCTATTAACTAAGGGTTTTATTGTATAAAATCTTAGTTTTAGGGTGTAAAGTTTAAACAAATAATCTTAGTTACAAAATTACATAAAAAAAAATATAAATAATAGGCTTGGTTACAATAAATTTAAAATGACACAATTTTCTTTTGACGATCCGTAGTGGTGTAAAGAAGATGTTGTGATATGATTAGTCCCGATTAATTACATTAAATGATATGTAATTTTTATTTCACACATAATATAACCTTAAATTATACAGGTGTATTTATATTATGATGAGATTACAATATAAAGAGATAATTACTAAAAATTATTAAACATCAAGATTGTCTGACCATTAAACATTTTATAAATACATATGTGATTTAATATAAAATCATAAAAATACCTTGCTCAATTTTGCATTGCTTCATTCTATTTCTAGCGAAACTAAGTATTCGGGTATCTTTTATAATTATGTTTTCTATTAGCCAATTCGAAAAAAAACAGGACATGAGAGGAGACATCCATATAAAGAATTTTATTTTTACAAAAAAGATCTTATCGTATCATGCTGGATTTTTTCAATGATTTTTTACTTGACGAAAGGGTATTTTGTTTTTCGGATCTCTGATCTTTTATTTATTTTGAGATTAATATGTATTTTAGCTGTGTTTTTTCGATTTTTTCACAACATCATTAATAAATTATTCTGTAATTATCATAATGTTACAAAATTTGTCTTATTATATTGTTATATGCATTATTTATCATCTATATGCCAAAGTACAGTTGTAAAATTATTCTTAATTTATTTTAAATTGATTAAAAATATACACAATTCAACATATTCCCCCTGGAATATTTTATAAACTGTATTTACAATATTCTAGATATTATTTGGAAGCATTTATTTAGTATAGGGCTCCTATATTAACATTCACAGGCAATGTTGAGTATTCTGTGTTTTTAATTATAAAAATTATGATTTAACACACAGCTATAAACCCTTATTTTTTAATAATTTATTAAAGATATAAATTGAGATCGTGCAACCAAAAAAAAATCTTTTAAAGCATTTTTTTATCATACATCATTGAAAAATATTATTCTTTATTCATCTATAATACTCTACGTAAAGTTCACCTAGACATCTAAATTGAAATACAAAAAAATTGTTGAAATTAGACCCCTATAGTAAATTAATCATTGCCGTTTCTATTTTACAGAAATTATTTGCTGTCTAATTTTGAATGTATTTTTTTTTGGTGTTTTTAACCCCTAAATGCATAATATTATCAGGATTAGGTGATGTATTTGCTAAAGAAGAGTGCCTAATCAAATATTTAACAACTAAAAACGTGACTTTATTTCAAATAAATTTCTAATAACGGCTAAAATAAATGTAACTCAGATCTATATAGATTTTTTAAAAATAAATGTGTTTTAGAATGTCCTTAAAATATTATTAACTTTTTTCAATAGTAAAATAAATAAGCTATATACAATTTTTCACACTTCTTAGCGATTACATAATAAAAAGTATAGTTGAAAGGGCTGGTGATTCTTTTCGAAACTTCAGCAAATGATGTAGAGTTCTATTAAGAATTTTTTTCGAAGAAAACAGCGCATGAAAATAATAAAATTTGAGGGCAAGGTGAAATTGTAGAAGTTGATAAGAATAAATTTGGCAAGAGAAAATATAATGGTTTGCACAGAGTCAAAGGGTAAGGCGTATCATGGGCATAAAAAGAACTACCTTAAAACCAATTTTTGTGATGAGCTAAGAAAAATGGCATTCCTACAAAAAAACCAGCAAAGCTACACTTTTAAATGACCTATAATCCATTTTTATCGATAACAAAGCCTATCAAAGTTTTTATTGAGCTTGAATTTGAACATAAGTTTGTAAATCATAAGAATAATAGTGAAGACACCAGTACTGGAGTTCATACAAACATATTGGAAAGGGAAAATAATGGTATTGAATTTGAGATACCTATTATAAATAGATCAAAATAGGTATCGAAAGATATCTACATTATCTGGTTTAGACTTAACAAAGTATTGTTGATGTCTGGAGTTCTTTTCGGGATGTTTTGTGTTGTTATTTTAAATAAAAAAGAAAAATTATTCTTTTGTAAAAGCTCTGCCAGGGAAGGATGGAAATATTTTTAATTAATGAATAATAAGTATTATTACGAATAAGATGTCTCTTTAAGATTTGTCTTTTAAACAGTATAATACACAATATCATAAAAATCTATTATGGTTTTTCTCTATAGGATTATCTTCTTCGTACAACATGAAAAAAGTCTATTAATGTGCATTTATATATTTCAGGTAAATTTCATCAAATTAATTTTATTTTTTTGTGATAAGATAACTTTCTTTTAGATATCCGATTTATGTGAGAACATACCCAAAGCTAACATAATTTAGAATATTTGAATTTGCATCCTATTATAAATTTAAGGTTTTAATAAATATAATATGTGAAACACTAAATTAAACATAAAAATCAGAGGGAAAAATTAATGCCATTTCTTTATTTGCGCCAATTTTGCATATCATCTCTATGGTTCATTTAAAATTTTCAGGGAAAGATTTGTGATAAAAATAACAACCATTTGGGTTCTTACTTGAAAATTTTAACAAGTATAATTTGTAAATAATAAAATTTGAAAAATAAAATAAAAATTAACTTACGCATAGCAGAAAATATATTATTGGATGAAAACTCAAACATTTAATCCATAGAGACATAAAGTCTTAGGAGTAACTCTAAAAAACATCAAAAGTCAACTATTCGAATCGGAATGACTTGTCTCGAAACCAAACATAAAAAATACTTACTGTGTAGAACTGTGAACGGTGACGGAATAGGGTTTATAGAAACAGTTCAAAATATATTTGGTATACCCTGGTAGTATTTATAACTCATCATACTTTTTTATAGGAAAAGAAAGTATGTGAATATCAATATGAGATGCCAAGAGGTTTAATGCACGTTTTTTTAAAATTAAAGCACTTAATTATGACTTAAAAAACAAAAACTTATAAACTAAGCAAATAGAAATCCAAAACCGTGAAAATTTTCTTTTTTATAATATAAAATGTAAAACTTCTAATTCAATTTACAAGTATATGAATATTTAAGTGGGAAATTCCGCGTTTGGGGTTCAAGGTGTCATATTTTAGGAAGAATTTCTTATTTAAAAACGCCAAAATTTTAACAATAATTTCTTGCATATAAAAACGAAATAAAAACAAATTTAATCATAGTTAGAAAATGATGATTTCAATTCAATATTACATTTTCACTGTAAAAATGACAATATTAAACTACTTTTTTTTAATAAAGCAAAAATTAAATTAAAATTGTATTTACGGAATAACTTCATAAAAATATTAATATTTTTTATGATCAATATTAGAGGAAGGACTTGAGTACATAAGTCTAAAAAGAAGAAAGTGTATTGAGGAAGATTGTAAAGATGAAGAGGTGGCAAAAGGTGTAATATAAATTTTTTAAGACCATTTCGAAGATTTGCTTGAACAATATTGATAACAAAAAATTAAATTAACCTATGCATTTATGAACTTTGTGATCAATATGTCAAATAGAATATCAATTCTTATGATCAATTTTTTTTCGAATTATTTGACTTTTTTTTAGATGTTAATTAAATGTCATCAAAGAATAAAGAAACTTTTCGCCAGTAATCATATTACAGCCGACACTTCTTTTTGAAATTTTATAGAGATGATCATTGACGTTTTAAAAACTATCCTACATCTGTAATATTAGTCTCCAATCATTTGTTATAATTACAATTATATAATTATTTTTTCAATTTTTGCTAATTTTTACCATTGATAGAATTGTTTTCACTATGATAAGAAGTAATGTCTGCAATGAATACAATTATTAATTAATGACCTCATTTGAACAATCCATCGACCTTACATCTTAAGATTTCCATGATAACAAACTAATTTATTCGGATTTTAGCATACTGCCATGATTTTAAATATTTTTATCTAGTCTTCCAAATGAATAAATTGTTTTTTTGCAGAATTTTACTTTTATCAGAATTAAATTATATTTTAATAAAGAACAGACTTTATTAACATCACAAAAATTGTGAGAATATATTAACAACGGCTGTAAGAAACCATTTTTAATTGATTGAAATACGGTTACATACTCTATAGCATTTATAAATTTTAAAATTAATCTCAAAGAAATATATTTGATTTTTTTAATTTACTTAATCAATTCTGATATGTGGTTTTATTATATAAATGTAAACCAGCGTCCAATCAAAAAATTGCATTTTTTTTCATAAAATACTAAAATTGCGCCAATTCCATTTAATTATTGACGAAGAGACCTTGGAAAAACACACATAGCTTTCATTATAAATAATATAAAACACATACTGTTTTTGAGAGATTAATTAATACACGTCATCTTAAATAATTATTTGACAAATTAAAATATGCATATTTGAATGATTTTAACATCATTAAATTTTAATGTATTTTTCTACACATCTCATAATTTTTAATTTAAGTTTTAAACTTTTGATATGTAATTTAGATAAATTTTCTTTTTAAAATAAGTATTTGACTAAATTTTAAGATTTATAGTTCTTTGATTATTATCGAGACTTTTTACATTAATGAAAATAAATTCATTGTCATTTTGCTTAAAATGCCCAATATAAAAGTTCAAGATATCTTCTGGGGATGATCATTCGTCTTTTTATTAGCCTCTAGATTCAAAAGCATATAATGAAAATGTATTATAAAATATATATAAAACTGCCGTTTTTTAAATAATACAACAGCACTTAATTTAAATTTGGCATAAAACATGAAGGATTCTTAATATTATTTAATTAGATAATTACTTGAGTATATTCTTTAATAAAGTTTCTATGCTTAATGGATAATACTGACGGCTTAGCTTTTATATTTAAAACCACAAATTTCACTCTCTTTTGAAAAACATGTGCAAATTTTCACACAATTTGATAAATTAATTTAAAAAAAATCAATATATATTAAAAACAACATTTGAGATCAAATGACAATAGTGACATCATTATTAGAATACATATTAATGAAAGCGATGAAATTAGAGGTTTAAAGAATTATTATCAAATTTGGCAATCAATTTTTACAACTTTTTAATTTTTGGCTGTCAATATATTTCAATCAAATTATAGAAAAAATCTTCTTCTTCAATCAAATGTCAAATTTTTCCGTGATCATTATTATATATTTTAATCATATTTACAAAAATATGGTATATATTTGGAGTTAGAGTTCCATAATGCTTGACAGAAGGTGAATGTTTTTTTATGTAGTAGTTAGAATAAAATGTATGTTAAATATGGTCATAACAAGTTCCAAATGGAAATCAGCAACCTTGAAAAATTTTTTAAAAGCCTGCCGAAATAAGATAAATGAAAGCTGTGGAATATATATCTCACTCTGTTTTTTAAATGAAGAAAGAGCACACTTCACCTCTATAGATCAAACTGAAAATATACCACAAAACAGAGAATTTGAAAGATTTATTGAAGGGAAACCAACACACCATGATGATTTTTTTTTAGTACATACCGATATTGTTGATAGCACACTTAAATGGAATAAAGATGAGGCATTCATGGTTGAAGAAATGACTTGGCATCATGTAACAGGTGAAAACTTAATATATTCTAATAATGGATATGAGGTTAGAAGGGAAGGGGACTCATTTTTAGTCGCATTTGATGATAAAAATAATGCTATTTCTTTTGCTAAAGATTTTATGAACAAAATAAATCTGCGAAGAAAAAAACATTATAGAAAGGATCTTGCTTTGGAGGCAAGAGCTGTTGTTATGAAATGTAATTGTCTCATATTATATTTGAGTTCTAAATATATTTTTTATGGAAGAGATATAGAGGAGATTCAAAATATTTCAGATAAACTGAGACCGGGTGAACTCAAAATTATAGATTAGAACTACTATCGATGGTCAAATAGACTGAAGCAAGGCATATGCCTATCTCGTTATTTATATAGGATAGTTATTAAAGTGTATTTTTGTATTATTAAAATATGTTTATTATATCAGTTAATCATTATATTATACGCACGTATTTTATTTTTGGCCTTTTAAATTTGTTCGTAGATACTTTACTTGCTTTTATAGAACATGTTTGCTTAATACTTCTATAAAACTCATCATCTTCTACTTTCAAGACTCTTAATTCAAATGTTAATCTTGAACCTATCATTTAGGCGCATGCCGTCATTTAAAATTTATTATTTATGATAATAGAGTCATTGAAATATGTAAGTTAATTTAATAGAGTAGAGGCTTTTGTATATTCATTTAATTAAGTATTATTTTATTTATGTATTTACAAGGGCAAGACAAAAATTATCCCATATTTTATAACGTGGGACGGTGTGGTGACACGATACCATAAAAGGTACCTGAAGAAACTAGATGTCACGAACCAGGTTGTGGCATATATTCAAACCTTGGGATTGAGAAAAACCCTTGAATTAATAGGTCTCGAAAGTAGGAGGCTTTTGAAGAAGACTTTGGAGAGGAGAAGATAGCCGAAAGTATAAATACGCTGTGTGTACAGAGAATCAAGCAAGCTGTGCCTGAGAACAAAAACTAAAATTACGACTATAAATATAGCCCATAAATAAAAAATACCATTTATGTATTAATTTTTGATTTTAATTTTATATTTTCTCAAACAGATTGTGTTATACAATCCTTGAAGCAATCTTTATGAATAATTTTCACTAATTCTTCCTCTGATATATACTCATAGATATCCTTTCTTTTCTAAAGACTTATTTCATGTATATTAATATAATTTTTAAATTATGTTTATTTGATTCGTCCATATTTTATAACTTGAGACGGTGTGATAACACAATCACATAAAAGGTATATTAAAGAACTCGAAGTAACTAACCAGATTGAGGCATATATACAAACCTTGAGATCGAGAACAACCCCATAAATCAATATGTCTTGAAAGGAGGAGAGGGATTAAAGAAGACTTCAGAGAGGAGAAAATAGCCGAAATTATCAATAAGCTTTGCGCACGAGAGATCAAGCAAGTTGTTATTAAGAACAAAAACTAAAATTATAACACATAATTTAGCCCTAAAATAAATAAGTTATGTTTATTTGTATCCCCATCATTATAGTCATATTAAAATTTATAAATAGGCTATTAAAATTCTAAATATATTAACTTGGATATTAAATTATTCTAAACATATCTTTGGGCAAATTTTTTAGATATAATCTGCAAAATATACATCTTGGGGTTCAATTTCCGCTTTTAAAAGTTTTATGGCCATATATTGCTATTTTATATAAAAAAGTTTAATTTATGCTTCTTTTAAAATTATCATTCCATCGTAATTTAATATTAAAATTTTTCAGGTATATAATTGTTATAGACCAACTATATTTTTATGTAAATATTGTCTTTGCAAACTAGATATGAAAAATCTTATAGGTGAATTATAATACTAAACTAACTAAATTATTTTTTAAACTTTTATGTAATTTATATGTGTGTAATAATTATAATTTTTTTTAATATTTTATAATTCAAATAATGGTAACATAGAACTTTTCTCGCCAAAAATTGATTAAAATATATTTATCATGAAAAAGTTAATTTAGTGTGTGTATATATGAAACTGGATATTAAGCTTCTATTCTAAAAAGCTAAATGTTCTTATTTTATCATAAAAAATGTTTTTTTCTATGAAATTTATAATGTGATATTTGCGCTTTATGATCGTAAACGGAAAATTTATTTTTAAATGATGTCTAGCTTTGAATATGGCCTATAAACATGTATTTTACAGATAGAAAATATTAAATTTAAAACTTTATTGCAGCAATGTATCACATGAGAAAATTCAACGTGTTTTTATTATGAGATGAGCATTATGATCTGAAAAGGGTCGAACTCAACAATATCATTCCAAAAATAGATAGTTTAGAAACCTTAATTCGCCAGTACAGCTAATAAGCGCCTATATTATCAATTTTTATTAGTATTACTAGGCGAAAGACAGGCTTTCAAAAAAAATTCTATGCATTGAAAATGTACTCACCAGCACCCTGGTTTTTTATGCCTTGATGCGGCTCATCTTATTGTTATATAATTTACTATAATTCTGCTAGGTATTTATATTATCAAAAAACTTCAATTTTTTCAATATAACCTAAACCAAAAATGTCTTATCTATTTTTCTAAATAATTTATGGATGCAAATCTTAAAAAAAGTAAAATTTTCTTATTTGATTATATAAAATATTATTTTAAATATGATATTTATATATCTAGAGCCAAAAATTTCAAGATGGGCTAACCGAGATTTAATTTATACGAAATTTATATGTTTTTTTACAAAGGTTTGGGAATTTTCGCTGTTTTTCTTTATACATACATTTAAAATATCAATAAATAAGCTCATTTGATTATATTATATTGTAAAATTTCCTATAATATATAGCTGTATTTCTACCCACACCGAGGATTAGTTTTAAAACGTTGTAATATAGTTTATAATTACAAAATACTTATGGGTTTTTTATACATTGACAAAAATTACATCACCTTTACTCAAAACAGATGTGATGCTAACAAAAAAATAAAATTATTGCAATTTTCTAATACCTTAAACATTTAATTTCGATTTTAATATTAAGTAGTAAATTTTTATAAAAGATTTAAAAAATGCCCTAAAAAATAATTTATTCATGTATATTCAAGACAAATACTTATGTAACTAACAGACCGATTTCTTTATACAAAACAATAATATTAAACTTATTTCTAGAGAAACATGTTAACGTTGATTCTATTAAAAAGTTAAATCATGCTGCCATAAAAATCTTTAACTTGGTAAAAAAATAACAACGGGTTAGATCTAGCAATAAATAGGCTTAGAAAAGAAATAAATTTTCAATGATGTATCTAGTATTTTTCTGAAATATTTGTGTGTTAAAGACATGAAGAAAATAAAATCTTTTGTATTTTTTCCAAAATTATGAATTGACTTTATAAGCGTCATATACTCTAAATCTATGAATTTTATTCATTTAGAAGTAAATCATAAATGATTCATTTATATTTTTTTGCTAAACGATTTAGGATCACTTAATAATTGTATTCCTCAGAAATTTTATGTAAAATTTTAAAATTAAGAAGAAAAAAATACCAAAATATCATCCGCAGAAATACAACACAATTTAACAGATTTAAAGGTGTACGATTTTATGTTTTACACGCTGCAAAAAAAATATTTATTTAAAATTAATGGTTTAATATCACAAATATATAACAATAAATGACTAAAATAAATATAGTAGGCATTGAAACATTATATAATATCTTAAAATTTTCTTTAGCTCACAATAATTCTTCTTAATACATTCAATAATTCATTAAATTATATTTAAAACATAGATATTTCATAAGTTACATAATAATTGAGCTAAAATTATCTAAAATGAATCTATATATTATAAAAAAAATAGTATATTTATAGAAATTATTGGAACTGGTTCGTTTAAAATGACATATATTTGCAATAGTTTTATTGTTCGAACCTCAATTGTTTTGGACAAAAAATGAATGAGAGAATTACATAAAAAGCGATTATAAAAGACTCTATATCTGATATAAAGTAACCAATAAATTGTTACAAAAAGCTTATTTATATTCTTTTCTGTTTATTCATTTTAAAAAAACAAAAAGATCGACATTATAATCATCTCTAACTATGTTGATAGCCTGAAAAAGTTATATCTATTTCTTTGTTCGATATAATTTTGAAACATCAGATTTAAAAGATATCAATTTCCTTCGTACATATTCAAACGTGTCAGAGTTACTAGATCAAAAAGGTGCTGACAGTGGTTCTCTAAAGAATGAATATCTCCAAGTTCACTTATTCCAAGAAAAACCACGCCACCTCTCTTAAAATATAACATTTAATAATACTTCGAGGTATTATAGAAGCATAATTTTTTTTATCGTGGCATGATTTAACTCGATAAGCAACGTGCGTTCAGCCATATTGAATACCCAAACCCCCATCAAACAGTGTCTCGCAATATTATAGTTTACAAATTTGAATTCTTAAATTATAACGTAATTCTTGCACCGCCTATCTTTTTAGCCGAGCCGTACTATTTTTTAATTAATTTATTTATTTTTAAGATTATGTCTCAGAATATGAAAACTTCATCGAAATACATTTATTATACGATGTATTTAGTGGTAAAAAACCAGATTTATATTAAATATATGGTAGTTTTTCTTTTATAGATAGGCATTTTTTATTTAATTTCACACTTCTAAAGAAGTTGCATGTATGTCTTTCTACACCTTCACGAAACACACTATACGTATTTTGATGGTGACACAAGCCTATAATTACCCAAAAAAACTGTAAAGGCGCTACTAGAGAACATCATAGATTCTAAAGTGGGGTTTTCTCATGGGACAGGCTACTGATTCGCGTATTTTCGTCATCTGTTATAAAGACTTTAAAATAAAAGACCTATCAAAATGCGTATCTTTACGTGGGCAACAAAAAAAATTATTAAATAAATAAAGTTGATTTGATTCGCTCAAAAAAAACATAATCAGATAAGATATGTATGCTATATGAAGTTTACTTTCAGGGCTTTTGCATGAATTTAAAATATTGCATTGTAAATAAATTTGATTATTGTTCAAAGTAAATTTAAATTATGACTAAAATATGATATGTATGTATTCAGCTTACTCAAATGATCTTTAGTTTAGTTATTAAGGTGAGCGAAAAGCATAATGTAGGGTTTTCATCTTGGAATTTTTTTTATATAAATTGTTAGTATTATCAATTTTTTGAACGGACTTATATACTTCATTTATATATTATGTTTTCGAAAGTTACACCTATTTATCATGATTTATTCACGACAAATGACAACCTCTGTGCAAATATTTTAAAATATATTTTATTGTGTTTAATTCATTAATTCTATATTGATATGATATATATTCTTTGCGTAATGGCAAAAAGCATTATAAATATGATACTATTAATATTTTCAGATTTATAGATAAATTAATTTGGTTATTTTTTTACCTAAAAATTTATAATTTTTCATCTATTAAGTCTTCTTCTTAAGACATGGTTCTTTAAAATGTTATTATTTCCCCGCAAATCATCATTGATATTTTAGTGAAACAGTTGAGTTATTTTGTAAAATAAATGAATTAAAAATACGATAAGATTCGATTAAAAATTTAAAAGTACAAATAAAAAATATTTTTCTATAAATATTCGGTACTATAATTTAAAAGCAGAAGTTATTTTTTGCATAAAAAACAACAAGGATATATATATTTACATTCATCTCCATTTTTTTGACATAACTTTGATGATAATATAGTTCTACGATATTTTAACAGAAATGTATAAAGCGTGTTTATAGCTGCGCTAGTTACGTATAATATACATAAAAAAAATATAATTATAATTTTTATGGACTTTTTAAGATATTTTGTTGATATAGACAAATATTTTGGGTGTAAAATATCTAAATCCCCATAGCCATCTATTTCTAAAAAAATGAAGCGTAAAAAATTGACCACACTTTAACATGGAACAATTTTTATTGATACTTATAACTATGCAATACATATTTATCATAATTATATAATAATGATTTAATTCCAGTTAATTATTAAAAACCTATCTTTAAAATCAATAGTGAATAAATTAGTACAAATAGAACTTGCTATTGACTGATTAGCTAAAAAAACAAACTAAAAGAATTAAAGCTGTTCAGCCGAAATTTTCATTTAAGTAATATATACATGATGAATTGATTTGCGTAAATGCATTTTCACTAGAATTATACTAAATGTAAATCTTTGCAAACACGAACTATGATGCTATAAAGAGGGGTTTTAAAGATATATCAAAGCTGATTATAGGTTATTGTATGGTTTATATGAAAATAAAAGACACTAGGAGACCTATGAAAAAAAGATAGATGGGTGATTTAAAAAATAAACACAAAAAATTTTCATAAAAGCAAATAACACGAAATAAGCAATTTCAATAAGATATATAATATGAAAAACAAATATAAGGAATGGTAACACCATATAAATATTTATACAATCTAAAATTAGAGAAGTCCAAATTCAACTTTACACAGCGCATTATATTATCAATCAAAACAAATATTTTTAATAGAAAATTACATACAAATTTACTGCAATAGAATGATTTTTGGTTTTTAATTTTTTTTCGGAAAAAAAGTTAGTTGAATAAATAATCGCTTTAAACATGTTATAAATAGACACATTTTTACATAATCAATGGCCTTATTCTATAATAAACTTCCTATTTTCAAAATTTCATATGCATCAAACTTTGAAATAATAGACTAATTTCTTAGTAATAGTTTCAACGGACAATTCTCCCATCGACCAAATTAACTAAAATAAATCAATCTGTACTAATTCTATCATAAAGAATCTTGGTACAATAATTATAATATAGTGCATAAAATGGATATAATATTATAATAAAACATATAAGAGTATATTATTGGATTTTATTGTAGTTAAGTAGAGCTTCATAGCCACCCTCATTATAATAAAAATATGTAAAGACAACAAACCATTCATCTCTGTGTTTATTTCTGCATCTTTCTGTTTCTAATGCTAACTTTAACCTGTTGTTATACGACTCGGAATTTTGAGTATGAATTAAAGAATCGGGACCAACAAAATCATGCTTATGTGTGATTCTATGGTGTAAATAGTCATTAGATGCTATTCCGTCATGGTCTATATATCCATTTGCAATATTACTGAACCCTCAAAGACCACAATCTTAATGGCATTCATAACATTGCTTTAGTTTTATTCAATCAGCAACCGAAATTTATTTATAAGTGTTACGCTTGTTTCCACGTAATAAAGGCCTAGATCTGATATGCTGGTCTATTTCTCAATAAAACGTAACCTTACAGTTTCAAATTATTTAAATAGGTTGAAAAATGCAGCTAAAACCACCCATTCTCACTATATTATTACTTTAATGTTTCTTTGTTAGTTTTTAATCTCACTTATTTACCCGCTAGCTGATATTTGATTCATGCCCACATCTCGCATATAGTTATTTGTAGGAGGCTTTTGGAATAGAAGAACAGAAATTTTGTGAATTTATCGATGTTGATTTGTAATTTACTCAGCCATGTATTTTTTCTATATGATATATAATTTATTACAGGTGTAATTCAAACAACTGTAGTTAAAACCATCCGACTATCTTTTGTAGCTTTTAAAGCGATTATTAAATTTGTTTGCGTAAAATATCACACAAAATACATACATTCAACCGTTTATTTTTTTAATAAGCAATTAGACTTATTAAAAAATTTGCTTTAATTACTTAAAAAATTAATATGAGTTAAAGGTTCTCCAAATCATTTTTTTGAATCATTCTTTGAATTTCTTCTTATATGATAGTTTTAAATTTCTATTTTTTTTACTAAGTATAAGAGATATTCTAAAAGTAATCATATACTACTTCTTTTGAACATTTTATTCATTTTTTGTAGAATTGATACACTTATAAACATTTGGATTTCCAACCTTATGAAGACATCCTCGAATATTCCGCAAAATGCAATCCTTCAATTTTCATCTATTTTTAGTATTATCCCCAAGGAAAAATATCCGTTGAATACAGGAAACATAATTTTTATTCCTTATCAAGATGTATAGTAGATTTCGGGTCAATTTGTTTTTTTTTTGTATTTCACAAAAATATAAATAAACAATACAAACTAAAAACTCTCTAAAAATTACGATTTTATTTTAAAAATACAAGCGGAGCCGTGTTTATACTATAAAAACAATAAAATATCATAATTTAAGACTAATGTGGAATAAGTATAAATTCTACACTGTAGTTGCATCAACTCATATAGTATAGTAAAATTAAAAAAATAATAATTGCATATTAACTGTTCTGTTGGTAATAAAAGACGCTTAAAATATAGAACTATCAATAAGAATATTAGAAAATGTTGACACAATACTCTGTATGCCTAAAAATGAAAAAAACGCGGTATTGTCTACAAATACTAATTTAATAATCAATTGATTGAATATACGGTATAGAAGATTTAGAAAAAAAGAAATAAAATTATTTATATCAAATTCTAAATTTCATACAAACATATGTTAAAATATAAAGATCTTAATTTAAATAAGTTATAATATGTGAATTATGTTTTATATTTTTTTCTAAAAGTAATTACACCATATAAAGTTAAATAAAAATGCGCCAAACAATTTTTTCTAATCAAAATGCACTATTTCGCTAGTTTAAATATGTAAAGACAGATTTTAGTCCTCAAGTATGCTTTTTAGATTCAAAAACCCCCAAAGAAGATTTTAATTAAATCTAAAATTCTACATTTTGTATCATTATCAGAAGGCAGATCATCCAAGATAAATTAAAGCGATAAATAGTTTAATTTTCTCCAGTGGATTGATAATTTCTACAATTTTTTCATTTATGAATTTTTTTTGTATAAAATAGCCATCCGTATGTTTTTACCGCACCAATATATTCTATTATATTAATCCATTTTAGTCAAATTCATATCGAGATTTTCATTCTGTTATTGTCCCCCGGTATATTTTAATAATATTGTGTGCTAAACTTTTAGTTTTTAAATATTATTTACTTTTTAATATAGAGTATGGAAAATTCGTAATAGAAATCCTTATGCTTCCTAGTTTTTATCGTGATGATTTTTCTATTAGAACTAGTTTTTCAGAAATTCATAAATAAAACGTTAATGACAACATGATAAGTATTTATTAGGTATAAGGATACAATTTTAGATGAAATTTATGTGTTAAAATATCTATTTCATAACAAAAATATAATTTTTATACACTAACTGTACAGTTACATGAAAGAAACAAGTTTAACGTTTTTTAGACCTATTTGGAATAAAATAAATAAAATCAACAATATAATTTTTTATATGCTAATAAAAGGTTTACCTATGTATTCATACTTAAAAAAGTGGTATTAACTTTCGTTCTGTTGATTTAATAGTATCTATGTGCAATTGAATTATATGTTTATGAATAAAAATTTTGAAATAAATTTTAGCAATATAATTATTTATATTTTGGCGCTTTTATGCTAATAATTATCAACCAAATTATTAATTTATATATACATCAATAACTTCTTTTTTTAATAGGAAGGTTCTAATGGAATGTTAATAAACTTTAAATAGTTGTATATAACTGTACCAATAAAGTTAATAAAATGGCTTAACCTTCTTAAAAGTATAAATTACGTTCAAAATCAAGAACACCCACAGGTTCAAAAAATTGCTTGAATATAACAAAGCAAATCTGCAAATAAAAATTTATCTCTGTATATTTATCCTGATCAACGTGTAAAATTTTATTACCTAATAAAACAAAAGATTTTTCTTCAACAAAAAAGATGATTTAGTTATGTAAATAAAGCAAATCTAAGAATTTAATTGTAAATTTCGATACTTGAATGTACGCATTTATAGGTTTACCATCATATTTCGGTCTTTCAATTATTCAAAATCCCATTTTTTTAATTTTAGAGATATAGGTTAATTTTTCACTAAAATGCTGGCTATGATTCTAAAGATAGTGCAAATCAGGCTTTGATCTCGATGTTTTATCTTAGACAAATATACATAAACTACCATATTCAAAAACGCAGTTTATCTGTTTTTTTTAAACACAGATGAAATATTGATACGAAATGAATGGTCTTTAAAATTTGAAACGGAAAATATAGCAGTAATTTACAAAATATTTCAATAATTAGGATTTATATCCTGGAATTTTAAAAAAATTTAATGATAAAGGTTAAAAATAAATCCAAAAACTCAAACTTATGACTGAACAAACATTTCATGCTTCGTTAAAAATTTGAAAATTTTTTCATCAGCATGATACGAAGTAAAAAAACTTAATTTTTATTTTTTATATATCAGAATCTTTAAAAACATGGAAAGAATTTCTCGAGCCAGGCTGAATTCTACTAATCACAAATATTAATTAAAAAACCAGTATTTTGAAATTCTAAAGACAAAAATCGATTGTTTCATGATCCATATAGAACATTTTGATTGTATCGGAAAAAGCATATGATTTTTTTTGTACAGGTGAAGTTTTTTTAGTACTAGATTTGATTAATTTTTCTATTAGATTTCTATGATTCTTCAAAATAAGCCTTACACCTTTTAGAATAGCAGAATTCAATAAAAAAATGTCTTTTATTTTTTTATATTGTGCATAAAGGTTTTTTTTATAAATTGAAAATATTTTAAATTGTATTTTTTAGGTGAGAAGAAACAATTCCAGGACATATAGTCTACGAAAAATACTTAAATTATAGTATAAAAAAAATTACAATTTTTAAGAATAATTTTAAATCTTTTTAATGCGAAAAATTGTGGAACTGGGCAAAATGTTTATATAAATTTCAAGTTTACTACAATTTAAGGCAAGCATATTAGCCATATAGAAAAATAACAATATCGGTCCGCCAAAATTTCTAAAGAATATTGGTTGTTCTAGACAAAAATGTTAGCAAAATATCAAAATAATATTCTATTTTTACATATGATCGAAGTCATCGCATAATGATTAAATTTTTTTTACGCTTTGAATATTGGAATTTATATATAAAATAACATTTATTGGATTTTCAGGTTATATAAGCTTAAATTAGAAAAATATAATATGGTGGTTGTATTTTATCTATACAGAATGTTTTTATTGATAAGAATGGCACAAACAAAAATAGAAAGAGAACTGAGATATGTTTCATAATTTTAAATTTCACACTGATTATTGTGAGAGCCTTAAGTAACTGTAATTTTTAACAAAAAAAGACTAATTTAATATATAAAACAAAAATATGAATTATAATCTAACACCTTTAACCCCATTTTTTTTCATAAAATGATTTTTTATTTAAAATGCTATTTAAAAAACAAATGAATACTTTATAAAATTTAAATAAGAAGTGGGTCACAGATCTAGGTTTGTATTTAATTTAGACTGTCTAGAAAATTGAAACTCGTATTGCTAGCTTAAATATTTTTTAAGCTTAAATTTTTAGGTAGGAATATATTTTACGTTAGAAATCGTTTTTATAAATATCAAATCAATATATCAGTATAAATTTATATGTATAAATTCGTTCTCATTATAATTGAAAATTAAAGACCCTAGAAATGAGTGTAATAAAGAGTTCAATAGACAAATACACATACGAGAGTTTCAAACTTGAAAATGGATTGGAAGTTCTTCTATGTACATCGCCAACAGTTGATAAACCTGCAGCATCCCTTTCAGTCCGAGTCGGATGTTTCAGTGACACAATACCAGGCATATCACATTTTCTCGAACATATGCTTTTTATGGGAACACAAAAATATCCACAAGAAAACGATTTCTCTGAGTACCTTGCACTACACAACGGTTCATCAAATGCATATACTGCCAATGAACATACACTTTACCATTTTGAGGTCAAGTCGAGTGCTTTTAAAGATGCACTTCATCGATTTTCATGTTTTTTCAGTTGTCCACTGTTTTTGAGCGATTCTGTATCACGGGAGATAAATGCAGTTGATTCAGAGTTTAAGGCAGGATTGAGATCAGATGACTGGAGGGAACAAAGAATGGTCCATTATTTGAGTCGTGATGCGTTTTCAATCTTTGGTGTGGGAAATATAAGTACACTTAAGGTTGAAGGAATAAGAGAAAAAGTTGTAGAGTTTTGGAATGAAAAATATTGCGCTAGTGCAATGAAACTTTGTGTTGTTTGTCAGGAAAACAACATTAAAAATTTTATAGTGGAATATTTCGGGAGTATTAAACGAGTAAATTTTGGTTTTTTATCAGACAAAAGTTTTTCGTTAGAGTTTAATCCTGAAAATACCGATATACCTAATAATAAAATCGAAGATAATCTCCTTGATACTTGCCTGAAGAAAATTGAAAGCTGTAAAGATATAAATAAAGACTTCGTCAACACGATACAGCCAAAAGATATAAAACAGGCAGTGGATGAAGAAAATAAGAGATCAGGAAATGTTTATTATGAATCTGATGAGAATTTTAGATTGGTTTACGTATTTTCTAAAACCAGCACAAATCGCTTAATATACATCAATCCCATAAACGATACAAAAAATTTATTAGTTTACGTTGAAATTTCACGCGAATACAAGGTTTATAAAAATAATACAATAGGATTCATTCAACATTTATTAAATAAGCGATCAGAATCGACACTAATATACGATTTAAAAAATGGGGGATATGTTACTGATATCGGAATGGGCACAGAACAAAATATATCATACTCTTTTTTTATAGTGAATTTCCATTTAACAGAAAAGGGAAGTAAAGATATAGGCTATATTCTTAGTGCCTACAAAAAACACCTAATTTCGTATATTAAAAACATTTCTGACCCAGATTTCAAAGATCGTTTAGTTGATGAATACTCACAACTAAAAAAAATTAAAGAAAAAGAATTTTTTTATATGGAAGGCTGTGATTCAGTTGATCATACGGTTGAATTGGCTGAAAATATGCAATATTATCCGATCAAAAATGTTTTGAACTATGATTTTATCTATGATAAGTTATGTTTATCCGAAATGGTGGTTATTTTGAATCAGATGTGCGAAAATAAGAATTGGCTTGTGCTTGTCATTGCAAAAGATACATTCAAGGAAAAAAATAGTCCAATCAACGAAGAAATGTATTATAAAATCGAGTTTAAAGTGGATGAAAGCGAACTCGAGTTGCCGAATCATAGAAACGAAAGCTCTTTTATTGATATATCCAAGGAAAATGAATATATGAAAAATTACGATCCAAGTAGCTCAGATTTTAATATAAATACAGAAAATTCGAATTATCAAGCCATAAATACAAAAATAAATAATAAAACTGCCAATTTAGTTGAAAATTCCGAAGTTTTCGATGATTTTAATATGATTGAATCTATATATAGTGAAAATATCATTTCCAATGAGTATAAAGACGAGCATAGTTCATTTAGACTAGTATACAACGGCGAATATAGTGCACCAAAAACATGTATATCCCTAAAACTAAACAAAAAATTTGTCAAAAATGAATATTTGGGCCTTGTTCTTTACATAGATCTATGTAAAGAAATATTTCGTGAAAAATACCATGATACTCTTGTTTTAAATGGACTAGAAACATCCACAGAACTGCATCCATCGGGTATAGAAATATTTTTACATGGATTTGATGATAAAATCATCGAAGTTGCCGAGAAATATGTGAAAAACTTTTTAGAGATAGAAAAGGAAATTGAAAATCAGATCAATATGGAAAAATACAAAATTTATTATGATCTCGTAAAAAATTCTGTTAAAGAAGATTATATATCTAGGAAAAATATGCATCCATATAAACTTATACCCCGCATTTTTATGGAAAAATGTACATCAGAATTGCCATCTTATGATTATGTTCTCGAAAATATTGAGGCTTTGGAAATAAAGGATCTAAAAATGATAAAAGCATGCTATCTAGAGGTTTTTATTACGGCCCACAATCCAAAAAACGAGTATAAAAGCTTTTTTAAAATGATTCGAAACATGTTTGAAGGAATACCACAGTACAAATTAAGAAACCCGTCCAATGAAAATGAAATTACACGCTATTTATTTGAAACTGAAGATACCGTTAATAATGTAACAGCAATTCTCCTAAAATGCGGCAATATATGTAATAAGCATGAAACAGGGGTCACACAAATCCTGTTGCAATCATCAGCCGAAGAATTCTTCGATACTTTGAGAACGAAAGAATGCTTGGGGTATATTGTATTCAACACAATTTATAACTTTAACGGTGAAAATTACCTCTATTTTGTTGCACAAAGCGAAAGAGATTGTGAATATTTAGAGGATCGTATTTTAAAATTTATAAAAGATCTAAGAGAGAAAATTCAAAAATATGTTGAAATGGAGGCAAGAAAAAGCAACGAGGCAAAAAATCTGCAGGATAATAACAATAATAACGATTCAATATCATCGGAAGAAAAAAATGAAGAGCATATTCTAGTAACTCATGAAGACCTCCCGTCTTTCACGACATTAAAAGAAAGTGCCATCGACTTGTACTCTGAAACCCGTAAAAACCTTCATGATTTTCACGGTTTTCATTGGGGAAAATCAAAAGACGGCATATTCGACCTAAAATACAATGAAAATATGATTAATATCTTTAAGGAGCTTAAAGAAACAGATCTTAATCTAAAAAAAGATGTAATTATTATTTCCGGCTCAAAAAAGAAATGATGCATTTATAGTATTAAAGTTATTTCCTTTATATTTTTTTTGTGTTCACGTTTTAATAAACAATTACATATTTTTTCATATAAGTATAACGAGTGTCACATTTTTATAAACCTAACTTATTTATATTATGCATTTGATCTAAAAATTGAACATTTATCCTTTTAATTTATGATAGGGAAACAACTTACAAATAAAATATGTAATATTCAAGCAATAACCATTTAGGGTTTACTTTACCTTAAACTTTTTATATTTTAACTCTAAAGACTTTTAATGGATCTGCAATAAATTCGGTTCTTACTTATTTACTCGCATTATCTTTGAAATCTTAGTCTATGCATATTGTTTCATTGACTGGTTAAAACAAGTATCTTTCTCGACCTTATATTTTAGGCATTTGCTTTCACGTTCACCCCTGGCCTCGTTACATACCATTAAAGCATTTTTAACACAATATCGCATTTAATGCCCTTCAAACCATACTTTTCGGCATTTTTTTCGCTAATGGGGTTCTTAACAATATTAAATCGCTCTTTCTCTGTTTCCTATTTTTAATATTCCAAGAATCAACAACAATAGTTATTTTCTTTCTATTAGAATTATATTTTTTCATAAAAATATTCATTAGTATGTGCTTTAATTCTTGGAATCGAGTCTGGGCCTTTTTTCTAATCAATAAAAACCAATGTAGCAACCTAATTCAAAGCCATTTAATAATTCTAAAAGATCAAAAAAGAAATGAAACAAAATAAAAAACAATAAAAATCAGCAATTTACGTTAAATATAAGGTTGAACTAAGAATTTAAAAAAATAAGAAATAATCCCGAATCTAGTTTAACGCTCACAAATGTTTTCAAAAAATACAGATTAGTAATTAGGTCAAATATTAAATACTAAAGCTTTTGGATTAATCTTAAAAGCCTTAATTGTGATTAATGCAAAATTGCCATAAATAAGGAGTTTATGATCCATCCGCCCAAAATCTACTAACCTCGTCATTCCAATCACAAATTTTTTCTTTATTTACATGAGCTAAAACCCCTTTTTATGTGAATTTTAACATTTTTTATGAATAAGTAAAAAGGTTATTGCTTAATTTTAAGCATGTGAAAAAATAATCTGGCTATCCATATTACTAAAGATATTAATTTAAAATATATCATAAGAATAATTTAAAAATTAGGAAGTACGAAAAAAAATGCTTATTTAGGCAATGACATCATTTTAATAGCTTAATCGTAAATAAATTTTATTTATAGAAAATAAAATTGAAAACCTGTTAGAAAATATCATCAATAAGCATATTTATAATGTGTTTGTTCAATAATACGAACAGAATATCTATAAATATTATAATTTTATGTACATTTTACTATGCTTAGAATTACTTTAGAAATCATGAACAACAAGAAAATAAATGTGATCTATGTGTCCTATAAATAAGTTAATTTATAAAAAAAAAACAACATACATTGAAAGAATTAAATTTATATAGCGTATTTACCTATAGATTAAATCAATTTCGAAGTTTCTACCATGATAAGCAAAAGCCTAAAATAGCATATTATCTAAATAAACATGGATATTAAATTGATCTAAGAATTTTGAATAAATAAAATGGTCTACGAAAAAGATCTAGGAATTCATAGATTATAGTAAAAAAGATAAATAAAAAAAAATATTTGTAAAATATAATATTATGGGAGTTTCTCAAATTATTACAAAAATTCGAAATATCTTTATTTCCGATTCAATACAAATGTGAAATTTTAATATTCTTATATAAAAATATTGCGAATTCGACGCTATTACAAACTATTGTGCGCTGAAAGCAATTGTCTATTAAAGATTCATTTATCAAAGCTGTTTTAAATGTTTATTTTTTTCATTTTAGGGCTTTTTTTATATAATAGCAAATCTGTTCTAAGTGGTTTAAAGTAAGAAAAATCAGAGCATAAAGTTTTTGTTACTAGATATCTAAAATTAAAAAAGAATTTCTTATATCTAATTTTTTATACTTCGTCATGGTTTATATTTTTTTTCTAGCCCTTTATATGTTTATTTGGATATATGTAGTGTAAAATATAAAGTCAAAGAAAGTCACAGCACAAATAATTAAAATATTGTATTTGTTTTTTTTAAGTTTTGTTCAAATATATTCATGATATAATATGTTATGGATATTTTTTTATCAGTTTAATATATGTGTTTTTATTCGATCGAAAGTAGTGAAAAGCTTTACTAAAATATAATATAAATCTTTTATTCTAAGTGAAATTTTTCAATACATACATAAAAATCAATAGATTCGCTTTGTTATTTTTTGTTTTTACAATATCAACCATATTAAAACAACTTATTATATTTGCGCTAGCTAGCGATTTATATTTAAGAAACTAAAATTTTGAGATTTTAAGCGTAACAAACAATAAATATAATTTATCACTATTTTTAAGGTTAATTCAATATATAGGTCTACTATTTTCATATACGTTTTTCCTTGTTAAATTGTGTCGCTTAAATTGAGCATGCTTATTTTTATTGTTGTATTTTCTTTGGAAGATATAAATATATTAGGTTGGATTTTTAGAGGTGAAAAAAGAAGGAATAAATCATTTAATATAATAAAAATCGTAAATAATTATTTATATTCAATCATATAATTAATAGAGATAAAATATTAACCTTTCATATTTATATAACATCCAGTCTTCGAAAATTATTTATGTTTATTCATTATAGGGTTTAGAATTGTTTGTATATCATTACATTTTTATATTTAGGCTAAGTTCATACATCATGCAATGGATTATACGAATGTATATAAGGAAGTTAAATATGACCATAGACACGTATGCATAAATCAATATAATCAATAATATTTTAGACAATTTCGAGTTTTTATAGGACGAATTACGCAAAATAAACCCACTATATCATGCTGTAAGATGTTGTTAAATAAAACTAAAATTCAGAATAATACTCATATTTCAGGAATTATTAGAAATTATTTTATGATACACCAAGACCAGGCCACAAAAAACCAAATAATAAGTCTTGATGCGTAATAAATTTATAGTTTTTTATTCTGAAACTGACCAGGTACGCAAAGTTATCCTTAAATTCATCTAAATTAAATATTATTTCGGGCGTAAAGCCTATAAATGCATATTATATAGAGAATTTCTTTCAAAAAATTAATTATATTTATTTTTACCAATTTATAATGTTTTTAGAAAATAAAATTACGCTCTGATCATAAGAATTTTCTTATATAAAATTTGTTTTTTTATGGCTTAGACCTAATAATAGAGCTCAGCATCTTCTTTATTTCAAATTATTTTTTATATCCTCATTTAAATTTATTTTCTTTCTCTTTCATTTAATACTTTTTTGCATACTCAATCATTTTAAATCATGCTCATAAACTACTTTTGACCAATTTATCATATCTTGAATTTATTTTTTGTGTGTGATAATTCTATAATGTCACATCTATGATCATCGTGCACTGATTTTTATCTTTTTTATTTATGTCGAAAAGGATATTTTTTAAATATTTATATACTTTCATCGTTTTTTTATGCTAATACCCTGATTTTTTTATGTAATTTGACATCAATTTTGTTTTATAACATGGCATGCTATCATTTTTTTTTTTTAAAAGCTAATAAGATGCAGTATAATCTTAAATTTAAGGATAAAAGACGCACAAAAACGAAAAGGCAATTTTATACGAAAATATATATTTCAACTTAGTTAAAATCAAAAATTTTCAAATATAAATTAATAATATTGAGTTTAGAAATGAATAAAGTAAATTTGTCGTATGATCCATGAAAATACAGAATCAAACTATTTTTATCAATAAACAAACATGTAAAACTCCTTTAATAATTTCAAAATTCAACATGAATTAAAATTTACATCGATGATTACTTATTATAAAGATAAAAATGCAAAAGGTATAGTCTTTTTAAATATAAATGGCATATTTTCACCATGAATATATCCGATATAACATATTCGACGGTACTTAAATGATCCTATGGCCCACTGGACTTAATTTAAATAAATGGATTATCAAAATAATATATTTATTATAACCTACGAAAGCCAATATACATTTTTAATTATATTGCATTATGATGTAATTTAGATGTGTCAATTATTTCTAGAACAAATCTAAAAGGTTTTTTGTATAAATCCCATGGCTATGATTTCTAAAAAAACAGAAAGCATTGTATTCAACCTGATTTTTATGTTATTTTTTTAGCGTTTATACTGTTTTTTAGATTTCAAAAATGATATAAATATGCGTAATTTATGCATTAAAATGTATATTTATGTCAGCGAATAAGGCTATCTAATGTATTTAGAAATAATTTAACCGTTTTAATAGTCGGAAATAGGAATTTCATTGCTCGATCTTATTCTTTTATTTTAATTTTTGAATATTTATATTAAAACCATTTTGCGATTTTATTCAATATTTAATATATACCGCTTTACCATTTTTGAATATTTCACTGCTAGGAATGTTTTCATATACATTTGATTTTTACAAATGTAATTAAAATGCTACAAAAAAAACCACAATAGAAATACGACAAGGACCAGAATCTTGATCAACTTCAATTCAGCATAAAAATGTTATTTATATGGTAAAAGGTTTTTTAATTTACACGTAACAGTAAATTTTGTCTTTGAGCAAATAGGAAATATTGATTCTAGATTAAAATATTTAAAGACTTGAAAATCTTTTCTATCTTATCATAAAAAAAAATGTGATTGAAATTGTGAGAAAAAGGCCTTCAACCGTATAATTTGCTATCTAATCGAACGTTTTCATAATATATAGCGCAAATTCAAGAAAAAAGATCTTGTTTCATTCTATATTTGTTGCAGAAGACACAAATAATTAGTTAAATACAATTTAAGAGAACCGATAGTGGCATCTTAAAACATCTAAAACTATAATTTTTGCAGTTCAAAGAAAATACCCAAATTAACTTGTATTAAAGATATATTCAAACAAAAAGCAGGTATACTTTTGATTATTGTATTTTCACCGCTTATTTACACAGATTTTTTCATTTTCAGTTAGAAGTAAAATTTTATGAATTTGAATTTAATCAAAGCTATAAATCCCATTATTCAATTGGATTTACAATATAAGATAATCTAAACCGATTCGTTGCATCACAAAACATAGCGAAATGAGAATGTAATTTCGTGTTAAGTTTTTCTGATGATGTTATTTAAGTTAGTGGATATTGTAAAATCAAAATTGGATAATTCCAATTAGTGCCATATCACACAGTTATATTCTACCAATTTCTCCAACGACAAAAATATTTCAATAATTGCATTATTTAATATGTAAAAATTAATTGGTTGAAAAATATTAGAAAAAAAACTTTACAATATACATAATCACAGGAAAGAATAATGTTTAAGGGCATTTTGAGGGTTTAATTTTTCGCGAACAAAAAAAAAATCGATCAAATTAACAGTAGGCTAATAAACCACATAGAACCGCTGATAGAAAATAAAATAGCAAGAAATTTACACACAATCTTTGCATACTTATCAAAATTAATACCAGTGTTACATGTGATACATCTATCACCGAACTTGCAAAATCAAAAATATTCGTGTTCTTCATTTATTTTTAGACCTTAATTTTATATTTCTCTCGGTTATTCTATTTATTATACTTTAAATAGAATCTTAAAGGTTATAATCATACCAACTAAATAAAATAAACAAACAAAAACATTTTTCATTTAATAGTAATAAATTTATAGCTAGAATTCTGTATATTTGACAATAAAATTCATTTAAACAATGTAAAACAATTATTAAAAATCACAAAAATCCTAATTTTAATTAGTATAATCTGTTAGAATCATCAAATAAAAACTTTAGATATCTTCAGAATTCAATTAAGGCTGATTTTATAGATTATTATGCAGTTATATACACTGCATAAGTAGTATATTAAGGAATTGCGGAAGCTAACTGAAGTAAAACAAATGCAAAACAACTATACTTGAAATAAAAACTTTAATTTACAAGTCTTAAATAATGGAAATGCATAGGCAAAGATTGAACAGACAACCTAATCATCAATAAGTATTAATTAAATATGCTATAATGAGCAATCCAAAGTTTTAATATGGCATATATAATATTTAAAAATCAAATTATCAATAAATAAAAAAAACAATTATATTATCGAATCTATATTTTAAAAAGAACAATTTTATAAATTAGAAAAGATTGATTAAATGTATAAATATAAAATACACAAAATAAAAGCATAAAAATTAAAAATTTTCAAAATTTCTATATATTCGTTTGCTTTAAGTTCTGACAGGGAAGGTTATATAAATTTAAATTAAGATATGTTGTATAAGTTCTAATAATTAACATTTACATGCAAGAAAATTTTTATCGTCTAGATCACTTAAATAGATAAATCCCAAAAACATAAAAGTGAAAAAATTTAAACATTTTATCGTTTTAAAAAATGTGCAGAACTTTTATTAAAAAAATTAGCAACTTTGAACCCGAATAATTATAAAATATTGACCTAAAATAATAGAATAATGCGCACCTGTCACAATACAATATTAACCATTACAAAAATGCAATAAAATTTTCAAAATAACAAAATACCGTTTCAAAATATTTTAGCTTGTTATCTAGAACATGATAATTTGATGTGATTACTACTTCTTTCAATGCACATGAACACGAACATAGTTAGGGATCTCTTTTTTTAATATGTATATATTAAAAGAGCAGCATAATTAAAGAACCTAAATTCCGATGATTTGGCTCATGAGGATTAAGAAAACATTAAAACTATTTGCCCTAAAACATCATGTATCAAAGAATCAAAACCAAAGGCACATGATCATTGTAAGAGGCTCAGAGTAGTAGGGTTTGATGCAATCTTAGTGTTGAAAGAAGCCTAAAAATCGCAATTTTTTATATTATAAATAAATAAAAGAGATACTTTACACTAAGATGTATTTATTTAAAATATGCAGAATTAATTAAATTGTACAACAAATAGGTAGAAAGCATATAAAAAAGCATTTAAAGAGCTTCTGTATAAATAAAGTCAACAATTAATGGTAGTAACGGCAGTTATTTAATCACCCATATATATAAAAGTACAGAAAATGCAATACAAATTAAATAAAATGTTAATTCCGGCTGGAAACCATTCAAAAAAAAATATTATTAGGTTTCTTATATTGAAAATAAAAAAATTGTGGTCTCGTTTTGTACAATTTACTCCTGTTGTAGAATATATTATAAAAATTCAATGTTTTTTTTAAAATCGAAAAAAAAATTATGCCTTATGGTAGATGTTTAAAGGCAAAGCGAGTAAAATTCGTTTCAATTAAGGAGATACATAAATTTATTATATTATAGAAATTTTTTGAATTCATTTTTTTGGTCAATATGATAGAAATTTCTTTTTCGTATTTTAAATATATGGCCGCTAAATATCTAAGCATTTTATATGAAATATGATACAATATACATAGTGAATATATAATGAAAGACAAATAGTATCATTATTCGCACGCAGGATTCTTGGATCAATGGTTTACATATAAAATCTTACTCTTAAAGGATGGGGTGAAAATAGGCGTAAAAACCTGTATTTTTTTTTTATAAGCAATGCAATGAAATAAAAAAAACCAAAAAAATAAGAGCAGATATATATTTTACGCTGTTATTTGTATTTGCCACAGTAAATTTATAAATACTAATGTTTTAAATAGTAGTATGTAAAAAATGAATCGCCACGAGTATGAAAAAACAACTAACTTAAATAAAAGTGGACATAGGAAAGCACAAATTATAAAATTTTTCTCAGAAATTGTTTTGAACACTTCATAGTATATTTCAATAGAGTTAAAAATTATAAAATTTTTTGTCACTTTAGATTATTAATAAGAAAATATCGCAAAAGAATAATCGTTAATATTTACTGTGGTTAAATAATAGCAAATAAATTACTATCTTAAAGCGAATAGATATATAATAAGAAGATTCAATATTTATTAACTAGAAAACGCGAAAGACTTTTTTTCATATTATTGACATTGAACAGAATATTACTAAAAATAAGACATATATAAATTTGTGAGGATTTAGGAATAATTGATCAGATATATAATTCAAAAAAATATCTTTTTTGCAACATAATACACACAAAAAGAATATTTAACAACGGGTACAGATTCAGGCGAAAAGGTGCGATATAGACTTTACACAATTATTTGCTTTTTTAAGCTACTTGGGTTTTATTTTTTCGATATAAATTAAATGCCTTAGAATTTTAAAATTTAAAAAATGACTGTGTAACATGGGAAGAAAGGCGTTCGAACCAATGTTTTTATTAATTGGTATATTTGCCAATAGGTATAGAGGTATACGTTAAAACCCTTTTTAAAAATTTTATAAAATACTACAGAATGATTGAAATCGATGCATCTATTCTATCAATTATTTAGTACAAAAAAATAAAGTTTAGCCGGTTTTATGGTTATTTAGTGATAGAAAACCTTTATTGCCTCGACAGAACATATATAATAAAATACATATGAAATTTTTTTGAATAAATATTCATATACAGGCAGTCATATGTGCATTTATATTTGTTTTTGTTTGAAGAGTAGGTGATGATAGATTTTAACATGTGCTATAAATCACATAAAAACACAAAAAATCAAGGTAAATGGCATACTCATAAGCTAAAACAAAATTCAATCAAAGATTAAAAGAAATTTACGCTCCGAAATATGAAATTTATAGTTATTTAATGGCAGTTTATATTATTACTATTGTCTCTAGATCAAAAGATATATACCTCGGGTTAACTGTTCCATACATTATAAATTAGTGATTCATTTCAAATCTTTCAGATATGCAAACAGTTTTTCATTATTTTCTGAATTCTTGGCCTCCTTCTTTTACACCCAATATCGAAAATTTTTATAAAATTTTTTATGATTGATATTCAGCATAATTTGATATAAACCAGTGACTTACGCATAATTTTGCAGCCTTTAACCAGTTTTTTAATTTCATAATCAAATTTTAAAAAAATCCACCTCTCCTTCCTACATTTACACGGGATCTTAAATTTTATATGTGTTAACTACAATGAATTTGAATTCTCGCCCTTTTTTCAATCCAACCACAATTTTTATTAAATATTTCATATAATCAGTTACATTCATAAGTAGTATATTAAGGAGTTAGGAATGCCAACTAAAGCGGAAGCATACGCAAAAACAATAGGATTTAAGAAGACACATAGAATAATAACTCTTAAGAAAAAAATATGCATTGAGGGAGTTTGTAGGGATGATGAGGTGGAAAGAAGTATCAGCTAAGTCTGTTCTATAGAGAAATTTAAAGTTTTGCCAGAACAAAATCTTAGCTAATTATATAATTAACCTATAAATAAAAATAGATGATCAGTTACATTCAATTTTGGGTGATTGTGGTTTTTAAAAATGGGTGTTTTTTTTCTTAACCATCAATAATTATTTTTTTCGTAAAAAATATGATTTTAAAGTTTTTTTCTTTGCATAATTTATCAAAGCAAAAAAAAAATAATAATTATCACGCACTCAATAAATCAGAGCGTAGAAACATCTTAAAAACCTACCACGAAGAACGCACATCTTTAATATCCTGATATTCATTCGTGTAGTATTCGAAACTTCATTAGTATAGTCGAAATGATTAAGCCATAATTTATACCATTTAGCCATTCAATCTAACATTGAAAAAAGCCACTTAAGTTACTAGAAACAAGGTAATGCATCTAATAGTTTTAGAGATAGAACAAAATTTCTTCTATAAAGCCAGAAAAATGCTCAAGCTTGTAAATTTTGATAAAAAGTAAACGAAGTTATGGTAGATGAAATAATAAAAACTCGAAAACCAGCCCATACGTATAATAAATTTTCTTAATAACGAAAAAAGCATAGGGTATCTCTTGTAAAATATGAGCGTCTTTTTCACCTTAAATAAAAGGCTTTTTCTGTAATAAAAATGCAATAAGTGAAGATCCTAAGCACTTGAATTTTATAATATCTATAATAAAAATAGCCTAGATCTTTTATTTATCTAATATTCCGATCTATATTTTTTTAAAGACAATTCTTGATTGTGTTTATCACTATGGGAAATAGTAATCAAAATATTCAAAAATCCTTAAATATTTACTTAGAAATGAAGAAAATCCTTTTGTTTTTAATACCTATAAAAAAGTTTAATATTATGATGATATATTATAGTTTTATGGATAAAAATTGGGTTAAATAGAAAACGTATATCGGTACCATATGGATTCATTCATTCTAGTTCTAATCTTAGAAATAAGTCGAAAGATTCTTTGCTGAATTATCAGACATGTACTTGACCGGAGTCAGAAAATATAACTAGGTATGATTCAGAATGGCATAGAAACACGAAACTATGAAAAATATTACAGCTTGGGATTTTATTGTAATTTTAATATAATAAATATAACAATAATCAATGGTAAGTGCCTAGAACAGAACAACCCCACATTACCAGCTATTTTGATTCTAGAACCTATACACTCGAGCAATTTTTTTTTTGTGCAGTATGTGTCTGAAATATCGCAAAGAAATTTATTCTTCATACTGTATTAATAAAAAGAGAAATGAATATGAATATTCTACCATCAAAAGGAAATGAAAGATAGCAATTGAAACTAAAGTAAATTTTAAGGTCAAAATTAACATTATTTTATTTAATTATATTTATTTCGTAAATTTATTTAAATGCCATTAAAATTTGATATTCTAGACAACTTTATCGATAGAATAGTCCACTTTAGGTAAGATTAACCACCCGCCGGATCACAGTTCTATATATCATCGAGAAATATAAAAATAATAATCTCAAGTGTTTTTTTGTTGATTAAAAATATCGCATAGGCTGTTAATTTGCCTGAACTAGCATAAGGTAATTATTTAGAATGTTAGACACTCCATGGCAGAAATTATAATATTATAATTTTCAATAGACCCGGTTACATCTAAAATTGAAAGTGCTAGAAATACAAATGGTATAAAAAGACAAATTGATGAATATATCGATATAAACTTGATTTTATGTTAGAGCTGTGAATTAAGTAAAAAAATTATTATCGTGGGGTCAAAATATAAATCAGAGTACAAAAAGCAATTCTAGACATAAAAAGATGTCTTGTATTTCAAATTTTAAATCTTAAAAGTATATCTATCACTGATAAATTGAATTTTTATTAATATAATTGTGTTTTATATCAAATTCAAAATAATTTCCTTGATCAAATTAAATTTATTGGTTAGTTTCTAATAGATGTTTCATTTGTGAATGTATTAGGTTCCAAAAAAATTATTTTCTATGAGCGAAAACCATATTTGATTGTTTATTTTAAAGAAATAAATGTTTTATATTTACTTAAATATTTAAAAACACGATTTATCAGTTCGAGATATAAACAAGTACATGCCAAAAAAGCTTTAACTTATTTAAATTGATTTTTTTATGTATATAGTTCAATTCACCTTAAAAAACAACCCTTTCAAGTAAACCAAATAATAATAGGTGTATTATATTTTTTGAAAATATATATTATAGCATGACTCAATCATAAAGGAATTTAGATCTTCCCCGTTTGATAATAAAATGTTTCTATAAAAAGTGGGGCTACAAAATATCATAGGTCGTATATTAAGAAGTAAACAGTTGCAACTGAACAGATAAATTCGCACAAAGAATAGGATTATGGAAGAAACTTTAACTAATAAGTCTTAAGAAATGAAGATACACTGAAGAAGTTGTCATCGTGTTGAAGTGAAAAGAATTATATCCTAATTAATTTAAAGAGAAATATAAATTTCTGCTTGAAAAACTATTAATAAAGAAAAAATATAAATTCAAATAAAAATATATAAAAAGTGAGAAAATTTAATTTTTAGTTTAAGGGATTTAAAGTTCTTTTATTGGTTGTGAAATATGACAAGGGAATTTTTATGGCGTATAGTTACCTGTACCTGATATATAAAACAATATGTATAATACAGGCTCTATAGAGAATATAGTACTTTGAAGCGCAAAGGTTAATACGAAAAAGTTCGGATTTTGATATATAATCCCGTTTCAAGTGTATTTCAAAAAATCATATTTTCTTACAAAAAGATAACAGACTTTTAACTTTTGGTTTTTATCTATTTTTCCGAACCTAATTTATGTGTATTTCTTTGGATACGAGTTATCGAGAAAATTTTCTCATGTATATAACTATAGATTTGTGATAGTTCATATTTTAATAGATCTTATTTAATATGAACGCCTAAAAATCAAATAAATTTTATGAAATGGGACAAATAATTGCATCAAGCTTAAATATTCAAATATTAGAATTTTATTTATGCAAAATCTAGACATATTTATTGCAGATCTTACCCTTTATAAACATCCAATAACAACAAAGAACGTAATTATATGTACAAAGTCACACAAAAAGTCGACAAATATCATAATTCATTTTTTCCGTCTGAATACAAGTAAAAGACTCGTTTATATTCTTTTTAAAGATGATTTATCTCCATTTCAAAATTTTTGTTCTCAAAATCAAAGCAAAATAAGCGATGTAACTTCACATAATTGTTTAATATATATAACAATCTGAAATAATGATGATTAACCCAGGCTATTGATACTCATAATTTATAATTATACACAAAAGCCTGATCTCAGATCCTTATTTGTCAATTTTTTAACCGAGTTGTAGCTTTTCTATTGCATAGAATTTTTTGATACAATAGCAAAAAATTCCAACAGAAATAACTATTTTTATGTTTATACATTCATGTATGATAATGTAATCCATATCTTGGTGTCTAGCGTTGTAATTAATTGCCTATTTTCTTTTTAACTGACATACTTTTTATTTTGATACATTTTTTGTTATCATTGTTATTTTATAGAGCTATAAACAATAGAATACATAACAGAAAAGGGTTTTATGATCAAAAATAAAGAAAAAGTTTAATGGATGTTTATGCAAAATCATATTTTTTTTTAATGTTGTTTACCAATTGATACTTGAGTTTAATTAAAAAATGTATTTAAATAAAAATAGATATAGAATATGTGTCTTGATTTTACTTCAACCCTAAGAATTTCTTGATTTATCTTACTAAAGCCTGGCAAAAAGTACATGATTGAGAAGGGTTGAAATATATTATATATAATATATATTGTATAAGTATAATAGATGTTTTCACCATTTATTATAAATCATAATTTTATTGGCCAGTTATGGTGATATTGTAAACATAAAACGATATATTTGCTGGATTTCATTGAATATCCAAAATAAATTGTTTATAATTAGATCTTAAGTTGGAAAAAAATTTAGAAGAATCGAATTTAGTGAAATTGCACAGTTGCACCAATAAAACATATTAATTTAACGATATTTCATTTCACGAATCTGATAACGGACTAACGAAGACATTTAATATACTAATAATTTTGATATAACTAAATTATTAAGCAGGAATTTAAATGATTCTTAATTATCTAATTCATATAATGCATTTATATAGATATATGATGTGTATAAATAAGTTGAAAGCCACAATATAATATCCTTGAACTGTTATAGAAGATAATATACAATATTCAATGCGTTTTAATTTTTCCTTAAAATAAAGAAAAACCAAATTGATTGATTTTAAATTCTAAGAAATGATAGTTTAATTAAAATTTAAAAATATTATAAGAAAATTTATTTGTATTTAAAGTATATATTGAGGAATATGGTGAACATATGAAAAAATTATAGTTTAATTGTTATTTTAGCAATCCTCGAAGAAGTCACAAAGAAAATCAAGACATGTGCAAAACTTCAAAATTGAGGAAAAGGCTTGAAATAATAGATCTTACGAGGAGAAAGATATTGAAGAAGATATATGCGAAGTGGCTATAGCTAAAACTATAGATATAGCGTGTCCACTAGAATTCAATCATGGTAAGATTGAAGAAAAAAACGCAAAAATAAAATATAGTAAATTATATAGCATTGCCTTGATCAACCCTGAATATTAGTTGCTGTTATTTACGGATATAACATAAATTTTAAATTTTAATCATATTGTATTCTTTATGCTAATTTTATCATAAAATAACAAATAAGTAGCACAAAGTGCTTAAAACCCAGTGCTAAATTTGAAAATGAATCGAAAAACCGTCTTTTTTGCAATTTTTATATACCAAACGTCATATTTAAAAATAAAAAGGTTCGTTTTATGGCTTTTTACATCTTTTCATAATTACTTACTTTCATGATATTATATTAGCGTGAAACCATTGCAGGAAAAAGGAATCCGGTATTTTGTCATGGAATATATAAATCAAAAACGATCTAATGGTTTATTAATGTGTTTAAATAATGATTTTTTTGCTATCACTTTGAAAGATTTTTTATTTATTTCATCTAACCATGTTCTAAATACAAAAAATATATGGTTATAGTGTTCATAAAAATTAAATGTAAAAAATATATAATTTGAACAAAAAAACCAGGAATTTGATGTGTATGGCATTATATTCGACATAAATTCTTTTTAAGCTTATAATATTTATTTTGTCGTATATAATCACATAAATGTAATCTTTTACTCAAGTAAAATACTGAGCTTTGTATTTTAATTATGGGTAAATTTTATTTTTCACTAATTATATTTGTTTTAAAGCCTTAAATTACTCCAATATTAATATTTGGAGAACATCTTTTTTACCCAGTTCTCTTTGAAACTAATTAATATAATGATAAATGATTAAATATAGTTTTTTATGGTTTGTTTCTTTTTTAAGGAACAGAATTTACCCAAACATTATAGTTTGGTTTAAAGGCTAAAATTGGCTATTAAATTTTTTATCTATCATATTAACAACCTTTTCTAATAAATCTTCTTCAACAACAACTCATAATTCAAAATCATACACAAGTTATTTTTGGATTGCATAACTTAAAAACATAAAAATTATTATCAGTATATTTGATTTTTGGAAGTCATAATTCATTGAAATAAAAGGTATTATTGCGCTATAGAACAGTTTTTTGACAATTCTACTAATCATGTGGTTTGCAATCATAATATATGCATATTCTCTTAAAAATACTTAAAAGATAGTTTTTTTTTGATATTATTGTGGACATGTGGAATTAAGACAATAAAATATACCATTTATAGAATTTTGAGACAAAAAACCCCTAATTATAGCATACGATACTATTATTGCCTTTATTTATATTACAAAGCAGTTAATATTCCAGTTTCAAGCCATTTTATTGATTTTTGTGTGATTTTTTTTTATTATAAGGCAAAAAAAACCGGGTTTTATAGTTTTATAATCCTATATTTAATGTCCATTTCTGGTATGTTCTCTGATTCTATCTTCATCAGTCGATTACTATTTTTTTGCGAATTCAATCTCTGTGAAAGTCTTTGATTTTCTGTGGTAAATTTTCCCGTGAGATAGTACATATTGCACATTACTTGTTCACTACATCTTCGTGGGCAGTTAAAGACAAACATTCTTATGCATCCACTTATTAAGTCAACTATTGTTGTTATACCTAGCCCTGTGTTTTTATTTTGACTTTTATCTCGGTAAAATATTTTTATCCGCAGTGCAATCAAATCAAAGTTCTTATTATAGCTTTAATTATTTCATTTTATAACAGTTTAATTGATTTGCTTTGTAATTTTTTGTATAACATTAAAACAAAAGGCTTTTGATTAGGAGCTTATTTTTCATTATAAACATAAAATCTCAAATTTTTAGCAACACAATCAATTCTTTAGCAGTATTTCGAGTTTTATATGTGTATTTATGCGCTTTTTATTGCAAAAATATGTTTGATTTGGCTAATATATATTTAGTACATATTTAAAATTTTTGTGATATGATTTTATTAGGAAAACCTGTTTTTGTGAGTTAAAAATTTTTTTTACAATAGAAATTTTTAATAAAATAATTTTTTTTTAAATTTAATTTATCATTTCTGTTTTGTTATAATATATGTATTTTCGACTAGAAAATAAAATATACGATCATCACAGATTTTGAAGTCTATCTTAAATATAAGATCGCTTTTATAAATTTTATCAGTGAGATTTCATGCACTTTCTTTTGAAATATTTTTAGCTGTTATGATAACTTTTAATTTGGATTTGTGATTCTTGGGCAATCCCACTACATTTTTATATAAATTTTCAGACACAATTGCAAATGAAATATCTTCTTAGATTCAAAAATGTTTTTAGTCATCTCTTCTTTTTATAAAAGGCGCACAGCCTCTAAATTATATTTTATTTCATGCGGATTTAGGTCTGTTCATTTCTATTGATATGAAAAAATTAAATAATTATTTTTAAGTTTTGGAATCTTTGAATACAACTTGTAGGGGTCAATTAATAGAAATAGCCACGTGATTTGAGAATATCATCCAGTTATATGTTTCTGGGTGGTTTATTAATTGAATGTATAGATTAGTGGATTTTGAATTAAAAAATATATTTGGTTTTGAGACACACTGTTGTATTAATGTGTTAATATATGTTCTTTAAGATTTTTTTTATCGTTCTGGCTAAAAAAGATTTTAAAAAGTATTTTTTATTGCGTCTATGGACTGAATCATTCACTCTAAAAGATTATGTTTATATTGTAACGTCTTAAATAGTGATTATTTATCCAGTCAATAACCCAACTTAAATCAATCCGACTAGCACTTATTTTTTTCTGTTATTCTTAAATTTCGCAACGTTTATTAGGAATCGCTCTCTGGCTCACTGTACTCTGCGTAGGTTCCAAGTTGGTTTTAATAAAAGAGGTTGTGTATTTATGATTCAATCTTTGTATTGTTGTTTACGCTCCAGATGTATATATTTTTGGGGGTTTTCACGCAAGTTATAGCTCGAATTGGCTTCGAGTACCAACAAGATCCTTATTGCGATGTTTAGTCTCTTCGATATACATATATGACTTTTAATACGGCTAGTTAATCAAAAATCATTCTTATTGTAAGTTTATCTTATTCTGGTGTATTATTTTTTACCACTAATAATTCCAAATTGTGACAGAGATGGTGGATTTTCAATTAAGCTGATGTTGTATTGTTATCATAAATTTTTAATGCGTTTATTTTTTACCATAAATCTATGAGCATAATATACTAAGAAATTAACATTAGCTTCTACTTTTGATTTTTATTATTGTTATCAACGGATAAAAAGGTATTAATATAGTTATATAAAATATATCTTTACACATATATTTAAAATATGGCACGAACTGCTTTCTTTCATTCCTTATATTTTATTGATATTTTTTGCCACTTAAATTGAATTTAATTTGGTGCCTATAATTATATTCTTTTGTCATTTATTTTTGATTTCTTGAATTTTTTCACAGAACACTTGTTTCTATATTTACAAAAGACATCTAAGTTTGCGTCTAATTTATGTTTTTTATATTTTTATTCTTTCATTAATACATAACTATTTTCACGATTTGTAGTCTTGTTCTTGATTAATTTAATAAGTGAGCTAAATACTTTTTAGAATTTAGAATTTTTTAATATAATTGAAGATGATTAGCACTAATAATTTTTCTTCCAACTTTATTAAAATCCATGATATCTTGATTTTAAAAATCTCCGTTTATTGAAAAATAAATTGTTTTACATTCTAAAAAACTTAACTATCGTTTAGGTATGTGTTGTGGTTTAAGTTTTTTATATAAAATTTTCTTTTTTTGACTTTTATTTTTCGAAATAACACCTTTGTCTTGTTATATTTCTATGTGTATCAACACTTAAGTTCTTCAAAAGTGTTCTATAAATTATTTACGATTCTTTCTTTCAAAAAATTATTATTTTATGTCAACTTAGACGTGGCACATATTTGAAATATTCATCTAAAAAAATGAAACAAAGTAAATGAATTTGTGCAAACATATCAACAACCATTTTTTTGAAAGGATTTAAAATATAAAAACAGTTTGACTTTCAAATTTGCTCTAATTTTACATTAAAGCCAATTTTAAATTTACGATTGTTTAGTTTAATTATTACTGAAATATAATGTGGATTAGAAGTTTATTATTGGATATACTTTCGTTTAATTTTTATTAAGAGGAAATTTAAATAAGCATGAAGAAGAATAACCAATTAATCAAGATTTTTTAATTATATAACTTCCCGCTTCCCAATTTTGTAATTTGTTTATTTTAGTTTAGTTTTTACACACGATTCTGCAACAAAAGAACAAATTCATGATAAATAAATCAAGTATATATCTTTAAGTATAGAAAAAGATTTAAACATAGCTAATGTCTATATTTGAGTTATGTTTAGAAAATGCCCGTGTTGACGTCCTTCATACTACCAATAAATTATTATATTCAAAAAAGACAATAATGTTTCAAAAAAAATGCGAAAATATTTAATTATACATTAAATGTACGTGAAAACGGACATAAAAAATAATAATTTATTGGTGGATTTCATTCTTGTGTCCATTAATAGTCATAAATGAATTATACAAACTACAACATTTTGGGGTAAATATCAACAATCGGTGCAGTATATAAATTGTATTTATAGATTACGCACAATGAAATCCATTTTCAGAAAAATTTTTTACAAGTTAATCTAAGAGCTTCCCAACACAATAAAATATTTGCCTATTACTGGGTGATTTATAGTCAAAAATATATTTTCTCTAAATTAATTTATTGCTTAAATCAGTGCCAATTGACGATCCACTCGTTTCCCATATATAAATTCCTTAAAAAATTGTATTATTTATACCTAACAACCAATATATAAAAACATAAAACACCATTGATAAAATTTTATTCTGTACAGTTTTAAATAGAACCGATGAGCGAATTATAATAAAATATTTTATAAAATAGAATCTTGATCAGAGTTTTGAATTTACATGATATATATTTCAATTTAAGAAACTAAATTTGGAGAAAACCAATGCCATATTAGTTTTATTCCTGGTATCAGTTTAAAAATACACATCAAATAAATAATTATTATTTAAGCATAAAAATAACTTGTATTGAGCATTTATTACTTCAAAGCATTCTAAAGAGTGTTCCTATTCTAATATGTTATTCATGACTTCTAAATTTTAAGCTTAATTTTAAAAATAAAAGATTTTAAGCGAAATATTAATTACGAAAGAAAGAATGTAAGTAAAATGAAGTTGGTAATTTTCTAAAAAAATGTATATTTTTTTTTTAATTTTTCATTAATTTATCATGTTTAACAAGACTTGAATAAAATATTGATTGGTTAACCAGAAATGTTTTTAAAAATCTTTGTGTTTCAAAACCACGACTAAAAAATATCCACATTTTTATAACGTCATTTCTAATAAATACATTCATTTTTGGGTTAATTATATTTATTGCTATTTATAGTTGTTCACGGATAGTTTCATATAACATATTTGGCTGATATTTCATATAATTATATCGCATTTACAATCTTCCCCAATCCTGTTGTATGTGGTTATGCTTCTGCTTCAGTTGGAATTCTTAACTCCTTAATTTATTACTTATGATATTTTGTAACTATTTCATCCCAAGTACATCATTTTAAAATTAAATTTTTTAATTCAATTTACAAATATTAAGAAAATATTCTATATTAATGTGAAGTCAAAATTCCTAGTGTGGTTCAAATACTAGTCTCTAAAATATAAATTTTAACATCATAAACACCAGAAAATGCACTCTATAAATTATTCTTGAATGAAAAGAATAATATTATTTAAAGGGGCAATAAAATATATTTAATGGTAACCTTGTATTTATTTGTATAAGTTTGAACAAAAAAATAATAATTTATTAGTTTCTTTTTTGTTAATACTGGTTGAGAGACAATAAATTCATTATTATGCACAAAAAAAAACAATATTTAAAGCGATAAAAGTGCACTATTCACTCTAAAGCTTGAGATAAAACCTGTATATACATGCCTCAACATATTTTTTTATAACATGTGTTGTTTGGCTGCATTTCTTTTACATAGAAAAGTTTATCTAAAGAGCGAAGAAATTAATAAATGTACAAAAAACCATATTGCGCTATATACTTTCGATTTGTACAAACATTAATGCTGAAGATTCAAAGAATTATTCAAATGATCAATATGTTTATCATATTTAGCTAAAAGTAGATAGTTATTCTCTTGTATGTCCGATTAAAGACGAAATTATAGACGACGAATTTCCTAAGAATACATTATACAATTTCAGTTTATAATTTTTCCTTTGAAATCCAATTTTCATAATTAAATATTTTTTTCTAAATTTAGAGTTCTGATAAGTGAAAGGTAATTAGACTTTGAAGCCAGCGCAATAAATTTTTTTTTGTACTTTCAAAGAGATGAATTTAATTAAAAAATTTAATTATTTAGGATCGGACATAAAAAAACTATAAACTCCATCAATAATATTTCACTTTTAACTATTTTATTTGTTAAGGTGTCAAAATATCAAAATCAAATTGATAATGCTGTGATACACGACTATCTTAACTTGTATGTAAAATTACATTTGTTTTGATTGTGTTAAGCATATTCAACTTTATATTAACTAATATAATCCACCGTATAAATTTTGTGTTAATTGATATCCATAAATTACTTTCGTATTTATTTAATTTGATTTTTAGCTATTTAATCTTGTCAAGCAAAAGTTCACAATATTCTTTAAATAGCAGATTTAGCTGATACTTATTTTAACCTCGTCGTCTTTACAAAATTTCTCAATGCACCTTCTTTTTTCCAGACGCATTAGTTCAAGTGTCTTTCATAATCCTATTATTTGTGTGTATGCTTCTGCTTTAGTTGATTTTGTTTTTCGTTAATATGCGATTTGTGGTATTTATATGCACCATTTCAATTTATGACTCATAGTACTATTCATGTTTTGATGGTATCCATAAATATTTTAATTTCAATTTGGAATTCCATCTACTTAATCAACTAAATTTATAATATTTTTAATGCCCTATAAATTTTATGGGTTTAGATGAAAAAATACAAGATCAAATTAGGTCCATACTTGTAAAGCGTAACATTACTGATAAATCAATTGTTACTGAAGTTTTATCAGAATATGAAGCCGTATTGGAATCTTTAGTCAATGAGGAGGACAATAGTGGTGGTACGGAGACTAGTAGCTCGAATACAATTTTACAATCCAATAAAAAAATTATATCGGAGTCTTCTAATAAACTTGATCATGATATTTTGGAATCAATTATTTCAAAGCATAAGTTGCCATCAAAAAATTTGAAAGCAAAAGAGAAGATTTTTAATATGAGTTTGGTTGGTGAAGAAGATACATTTGAAAATTTTAAACGTAGATCAAGTCGTTCTAATTTGGATTTTTCGGGTCTAAAAAGAATGTGTGCACTAAATAAAGACTCTAATGTTAATGGATTTCACGGCAATGAATTAAATGAAAGTACTAACTCTGATGATAGCAAAGACTCAAATGAATTGTGGGATGATACTTTTGTAAATCGTGAGCGACGTCCTTCTATTTATTCTTCCTCGACTGTGTGTTCTCTTGTGTTTCATAATAAAACAGAGACTGATTATACCTTTCTTACCAATGCGCTCTCTCAAAATATTCTTTGTAGGTTATTGAATCCGAGACAGAAGAGAGAAGTTATTAATATAATGAAACCTAGAGTGATTCCAGCGGGTACTATTATTATAAGAGAAGGTGAAATTGGGGATGAGATGTATATAATTAAACATGGAGAGCTGGCTATATACAAGCACTCAATAAAAAATAGTTTAGGGAGTGGAAATGAAAATCCAAACCTATCTGATGCAAGTAAATTATGTGCTTTAGATGCTACTGTAGATACGAAGCACACAGATGATGATATTATGACCGATGGCTGTGAATCCGCCATTAAAGGTGAAGATAACCCTGAACCGAGTTTCACCTATGACAAAGATACACAACACCTCGATTTAAAAGAAACAAAAATAGTTGAAAACCCAAATGAGTCATCAAATACAAGCAATCCTTTTCACACAAGTTTTATGAGAAAAAACATAGTTGAGGTGGATGAAGCACCACCAATAGATGAACATTTCCCATATAGAATACTTCAAAAGAAGAAAAGAGGAGATTTGGTGGGAGAGTTCGCTATTTTACATTATATCCATCGAACAGCAAATGTAAAGGCGATTACCGAAGTTATATTGTGGGTTATAACACAAGAAGAATACTATACAATAACGACAGGCGAAAGAATGAAACAAATGGATATTTTGGAAAGGGTATTTATGAATCATTCTTTTTTTGAAAACATGCGCAAAAGAATTTTAAGTGGTACATATGATTTGAACTGTGAAAAAACTGAACTTACAAGCAAGGATAATGATTATTTCCAAGTCAAAAATACAAACACTGAAAAAATTAAAAATCATCCAGATACTAAATTTAATTCACAGGAAAATTCCGGTAAATCAAACCTCAACACAGATAATTCACAGAAAAACGAATATAATTCTCAAGAAGAAACCGAAAAAGGGAAGAATATTTGCCGAAATCGATTTTTAAAAAATATGTCAAGCGTTAATGAAGAAGAAAAGTTACTTCTAACAAAACAAATCAAAAATATTTCCGCATCGCAAAGTGTACAATATACGTATCATATGAAAAACGACATAATACAACCATTTCAGGTCTTTGTTGTTGTTGGAAGAGGAAGTGTACAAAATGCAAAAAATGGAACATCTTTTCAGATGCGCGAGGGAATGGTTTTAAACGGGGAATATATTTGTGAAACTGAGCTAGAAGGTTTTTATATCGAAAAGTCCGTACTTCAATAAATATCTAAATTAAAAAATATCGCTTATTTTTGGCCAATACAATTAAAATTATGGTTTAAATGAAAGTCAACGATACATTTTTTATGGGCTGAATTGATTTTTAGCTAAATAATATCGTTCACATAAAGCTTTATCTCGCTCATTAAAACAGATACGCTCAATAATTCTTTTTGCTTCGTCATCTTTAAAACCTAACTTAAGCCATTTTCTATTTTAAATTATTAATTCGAACGTCTTCATCATCTTCAAAACATTTCTTAATTCATTTTCTATTTCAAATTATTAATTCGAGTATCTTCCTGGTCCGATTGTTTGTGCGCGTGTTTCTGAATATCCTGACATTCCAAGTGCTTAATCTATGACTTGTGTTATTTGTTATCACATCATCTCATGTTATGACTTATGGTATTATTAATCCTATGCATTTATAAGAGGAGTGATTCAATCCGCTAATAAGTCATAATTGGCATTTACTCATTTTAAATATTAGCCAGATTATCGATACATGATATTGCTGTTTTGTTAATTCGATCACATTTTATTCTAATCACAAACAAAAATATCTAGTCGGCCTTAAAGTGATTAAATGTCTTATTTTTATAGATTCTACTTTTATATATGGTCTTTGTTACACTGGGCGTCTTATAGTTTTCCTTAATCTTTAAAGGCGTATTTCTTATTGTATATATCTTACCACTTGGTTATGTCTCCGCATATGTATGATCATGTCACCCGTTATTTTACATCTATTTTATAGGCAATATACTGTTATATATATATCTATCTACAACATTGAAATTTGAATTCTTCCGTGAAAAAAACATTCGTACCCTGTATGTAACATAACATTGACTTCTTTTGAATCATCGTTCCTATTCTCAACCATCAGTCTATCTCTATGTCTAACAAAGAGTTGCCGTGAATGCTAAAAAGTTATTGATGTAATGGCTTATATTTAATTATATCCATTTAACTTTTTTTTATTTCGCTCTATTTTTCGATGCACAGTTTGTCTAGGTTACACTTAGTCATAAAATAACTGTTTAATAAGAAAGAATTTTTTATCATAGCTAATATTTATTAAATCTGCTCTTCTTTGTTATATAATTTTGTCAGTTGCAAGTATATTTGTAAGAAAAGCATTTGACTCGATTTAAAATTAATTTTAATGTTCTTTCTTCTTGTTTTACTTTTAATGGAATATTATTATGTTTTATGACTCTAAACATTTAATTTATTTCAGAAACGTTGCGCACATGATCATGTATTTTAGAGAAGTCTTCGGTCTAGAATAACTATGCCTATAAAGTAGTTCACCGATATTAATACATGCATGCAATTTTTTCGGATCGATTTTTGCCTTTTATATCAGCTTTGAGATACAATGAATTATTTTGCCACAATTTTAGTATAAAGATTCTGTATTTTATTATGATTGATCTATATTTTAGGATTCCAAGGTATTTATGCCAATCATTCCCTTGTATAAAAACAGAATTTCCATTGTATTAGATATCATTTCTTTCAGACCTAGAATTAATACATCTCTATTCAAGTAATTAAAGAAGATAATTATTTATCGTTGGCCATTCTTGAATTTTTTTGAATCTTTCGAGAGAAGCCTTAGGTCATCAATATATAGAAAATTGTCCGTTCCATGTGGTGATTCATGTAGTGGTCTCTACTGCAGTGAATTTTTCATTGAAGATTCCGACCAATGAATTCTTGCAAAAAATAAATAGATGACGTAATAAAATCACCTTTTAGTTCCTTTGTTTTGCCTCAATGCCTGGTCGAAATTTTTTATTTGCTCGTTATTATTCCCATAAAATTTTATATTTACACTAGAATATAGATCCATGCAAAACCACCATTTACTAATTGTGACATATTTATTTATACGCCTTTTCAACATCATTCCATCTCGAACACTGTTAATTGCAGCATTAACTATTTATTTTTGTGCTTAGTAAACGCTTTCATTTTGGCTATTTAAACCCGGCGTAGTAATCCGTGTTTATTTTCATATAAGGAGTTGCGCCTTTTTACCACTAATTCCTGTTTTCAATGCTTCTCACTCCCTGGCCGATAAAGAAATTTTATGCTTAAAGGTAATAGGTGTGAATAAATGTCTATTTATATTTTATCTTTTGGTATGAGATATTCTGCCCCATCATAAAATCCATACTTTTCAATTTGTACTCAAAAGCATATAATTGTGAAACAACATAAAAAAATTGGTGTAAACATGACATATTTTTTAATAAGTTATTTTTATATCCGACCCGCTGCATTTCATATCGGCAAATATATAATTTAATTAAAAAATTCATGGTATGCCAAAATAAACATCTGATTTTTTTATACAGATAGACTCGTATAACTAATTTTTAAGTTTATATATAATATCGGTTTTTTCTCACATCTTAACACAGAAAGAACAATTAGATCTAAATCAACCTTAATTTAATAATTTTGCTTTTTTTTTTCGAACATAAAACTTTTAATCATCCTATTATTATTGATTTTCAGCTCGTTAAAACTCACATCAGTTTTAATATTTATTGATCAGATTTCTTTAAATTATTATTTTCGTTATTAGCATAATTTAATTCGTGCACTTTCGTTTTTATTTACATAATTCTAGTTTTTAGTCTCAATATTTTTTGCTGTTGTTTAATTGTTTATTGAAATCTTTTGCTACATAAGTCGAAATAGCTAGACAAATCCGCGTTTATTTTGAACATTTAACTTTGTATTTTTATTCTTCATAAATTAGTTAATTGTTCTTATATGCTGACTCTTTTTTTGGTTTTTCTTCATAAGTCAATTAATCTCTTTGTAAAATTATAACAATTTTCGGCCTAATTTTTAGAATAATAGATTCTGGTAAATATCGTAGCAATTTTGTTTTGAGCTTCTAATATTTTCTCCTTGACTTTATGCTATTTTACTTTCTTTGTTCTTTATAAATCCCTTATCATTAAATAGAACATATAAAATTTTTATTATGTAAATTAGATAAAAAATTGTTATTTATTTATGGGTTAAGTTTCTTTTTATCGATTTTATCTATTTAGACGTGTTCAGCGTGTTGGGAATATTGCACAACTCCTTGATGCATCTTTTGACACCTTCCTCTCATCTATCTTCATCAACTGCTCTTCTTCTCTCAAATGAGATGAGTTCAAGTGTCTTGCGGAGTGTGAGAGCTTGCATGTATGCTTCTACTTCGTCCGGTATTTTTAACTCCTTAACATATTTTTTATGGTATTTTGTGACCACCCCATCCCAAGTCATCACATATGGTATTATTCTTGTTTTGCATTTGTAAATTAAACCAAGTTCATTTGCCAAGATTTCATACTTCCTATATTTTTCATTCTCAACTTCAGTCAAGCTATCAAGGCTCGTAATACCTATTTCGATCAGCGTAATCATATTTTCTTTTTTATCGTATAGAAAAATATCAGGTCTATTTTGTTTGATTAAAATATCTGTTTTTATTCTAGATAAAAAAAATAAATGCTTATACATAAAAAAGGCATAACTTTCTTATTATATAAATTCTTTTAAGGCTATAGATAATTTAACTATCTTTATCAAGAAAAATAGGGAGAATGGAAATGTTAGATTGCACTTGGAAAACTCCAAGAATGTGTAAATGAACTTATTATATGCCTTTCAGAATAATTTTTAAGATATGGCGTTTAGAGACAAAGTTTTGACATTGATGCACACGTCAAAAACTAAAAATCGATTTTATGATAAATAAAATACAATTTACGTGGATTCCTTTATTATAAAACGGGATGGACTAATCCATTTACTTAAACGAAACAGAATAAACTATAAATTAAACAACACGAAATTTGAATTGAATTGAAATTAAAATGTAGAAAATGCATGAAGTCTTTAAATATAAATATACTTCTCATTGATAATACAATTTTAAATGAAAAAGTATACATTGTGGTTTCCTAGAAACGCCTATCCGTGTACTTTAAAAAAAAGAGGGGGATTATATTAATTTGCGATTTAGATGCAAAAAAATAATATTTTTGTCCGCATCTAAACAACTTCAGCTGTAAAAAAGTAGATCATGAAAAAATTAACTTTTACAAAATATTTTTTTTATCGTAAAGGATTCACTAGAATTTGAAAATTTATCTTTGCTCTATGATCCAGGGGAAAGAAAAGGCTTAATCTAAGAATATTATTGATTTTACCTAAAACAATCAGAAAATAATGATCAAAATTAGAATACAAAGAAAAAAAGTATGTTAAAGATCATATAAAAAGGCTACAAATATACAGAAAATTTATTAAAATTATAATAAATTTTTTTTAAAGATTATAAAATCAATTTTGTCCTACTTAACGCATTTCATAGCATAAAAACCTATAATATTTTAGTTTATTTATTAATTATTGCCAAAAAAAATTTATATTTAATTATACAATATAATATGAGTTGGTAACTGTGCATTGCGTAAAATTCATATATGAGTTTCTAAAAAAAGAGATTCGTGACAAAATATTGAAATTAATTGATACAATATAAATCAAAACATTTCTTTATATCAAAAGTTATGGTTTAATGTCTATTCTGAATCGAATAAAGCATACTCTAGTGATATAAAAGAAGCTAAAAACTACATAAACCAAAACTTTGTGAAATATTTAAATGTGGTTTTGGTAAAATAGAGAAAATCTGTTTAGAAATACAAATTTTTATTTGCATCTGAAGAAATAAATTTGGATAATTAGGTTCTGACTAAGAATTAATGATACACATGCTATCTTTTTAATCTTAACAGATGAACTGTTTTTTAAATAACTGATTTTTTGCACTATGGATTTATTAATCTGCCAAAATATATATTTTTATATATATTAGAAAATGTATAGATCTATCTTATTTGATAATAAGAGCCTGTATGCATGTATTTAAAATTACCTTGGTTTGTTTCAGCATACGCCACTAAGATCTAAAAGTCTGTTGGCATAAAATTATATATAACAATGGAAATATTTCGGGTTTTATCGCATTGATATGGCTATAGAAGTTAGTGGAATAAAAATCACATAACTACGATATATAGAACAGATAAAATTTATTTTTGAAAAAATTTAAAATGGTTTAAAGTGGCTTCGGATTGATTTTAAAATTTTTAAATATTCCTATTTACAAATTGAGTTTTTATATTCGTATAAAACATAAATAAGATGATGGTCCTAGTTATTGGTATATTGCACAACCTTTTGCGCCATATTTACAGTGTAATTTCTCACGTGATTGCAAGTTTCTTAAATATAAAATTTTTGTAAATCAATTAAGAGGATCTATTTTAAGTCTAAATATTATAACTCTTTAACCATATTATAAAAACCATAATTTCTGCTTTCAGGGTCTATAAATTAAATATACTGGCACATGATTTTATGATCAGTTATATCAAAACATCTTTTTTATTAAAAAAACTTTTGTACTTATTCTCTGATTTTTTTAAAACCATTTATTCAAGAGTTTTAATAGCAGTAAGATTTATATCGTGATTTATAATTTTTGAAACATTTAAGGCTATATTTTTAGAGTCTACAATAATCTATCACAAATCATGATCGTAATGTTAATGCTTATTTTGTATAAATTACAGCTATAAATCCAGACATATCCTTTTGCTCCCTATAAGGCTTTTAAAAGCAATTTTTAAAAATTATAACATTAACAGTAAATAATCTAATAGTTATCAATATTATTTTGTGATTTATAATTTCTATAGCATGATTTAATATTTCATTTAGATAATTACTTGAAGATGTTATAATGTTTTTATATACAATATCCTCTATATTATCTGCCCGCGAGCAGCATTAAAAATAAAAGTGTTTCGTGATATTAGTCTCTGAGTATTTATGTTGATCTTATAGAATTTTATCTATAGAAAAAAAATTACATCTTTGCATAATGATTTCTGAAATAAGAAATTTAAACGTGTATGAAAACTCAAAATAATCCTTTTTATGGGTTTAGGAGAATGCTTGCAGCACATTAGTAGATTCTTGAACAAGAATCTTTAAAAAAAAGACCGGATCAATTCTTACGCAAATAAAAGTATGAAATTTACAACAACTGTCTACTATTCGTATTTCAAAATTATCCAGTAGAAATAAAAAGCAAAACAATTTGGTAGCTATATAACCTACATAATTAAGAGGCATAAAAAACACAAAGCATAAAACTATACCTGGTAGTTTTTTCCTCTTTAAAAAAACGAGAGGCCATATTTTATTAAAATTTTAAAGTAGAGATAATTTCTTTTGGCTTTATATTTTTGAAATCAACTGTAGCCCTAGCCAAAATATACATAAATCATTTGAAATATATGAAATGAAAATTAAGCGAATGTTTTTTTAAAACCATAACTGATCGGCATAAATTTACAGTTAAATATGTATATTTTAGATCATTCAAGTGTGTGATACTTACTAAAGGCTATTAAATAAATTATAGACATTTCTTGGATGTATTTATCGTGTTTATCTCAATAAACATACCAAAACAATTGTTTATTTATGCGTTTACCAGGAATATGATGAATTTTTATATTGAAAAATCCTATATTATCCCAAAGAAATAACATATGATGCATATATATGCAAAAAAAAGTGTTTGCAAACATCGTTACTAAACATTTGTTTTTCTAAACGATAAACACAAAAATTTTACCAATTTTATATCTTAGGCTTGTATGTTTTTTATAATTTAAATTATAAATTTAAAAACCTTTTTTAGAAAATTAATAAAGAACAACCGCATCTATATAATTGCTTTTCGTAAGCTATTAAAATATTACTTTAGCTTTGAAAATTATGCTATGAAAGATTTCAATATTTCTTTTTGGTTTTTTATGTAACAACAATGCACTATATAAAACTAAAAAAAATTGAATTCAGCTGTTACGATGGTAAAAAATAAGATACATTTGTTGGAAACCTGTGGGTATTGTTATTTTTTTCTAAACAGAAATAAACTTTTTTATGCCATATTAGAAATACAGAAAAACCTTGAATATTTTTTTTAAAACATCCTAAATAAATAAATATATATTTGATTTATTTAATGGAACAAATTTTGGATCGACTATAAATTAAAATAAACATATTTATGTAAAAAACAATCGAAATAAATAAGTACGCTATAATATATGGTAATTTCTCCATTTTTTTACAATGATGCTATATTATGTGCGTTTTTGTGAATAATTAAGATTTATTTTAAAAATTTTAACTTTAAATACATCATATAAAAATGTGAAGTTTAGTTATTTTTTAGGCTTAAAATAATAATGCCAGTATATTTACCCGTTTTAGAGTTCATCGTGCACTATATCATTTTTATACAAGTAATTTGGATTTTGCGTCATCAAAAGAACTTTAGATTGATAATTCATTTTTTTTATTCTAAAAATTGCAATAATCATATTTCGCTAAAAAAAGTGCCTTTCCAAAGAATTTTACATGTAACTTTAATTATATAATAAACGAATAATCAGTGTATATATTTCACAAAAGAAGCTTATATAACACTCTATGCGAAATTTTGCAGAAAATATTATTCCGATGCCAATAAATAAAATGATTAAATTAAAAGAATAAAAATGAAATCAGATATATGCAATATATGAAATTGTAATTGAATTCATAACATATTGAAAAAAATTTGCAGAGTAAGAACATTATTAAGACATTCAAAGAAAAGATAAAGATCATACATGCTGAATAGCACCTAAAATCTTGGAACGCCAAGAAATACTCATTTCTATATTAAGCGTGCAATACTATTAGAAATAACAAATTTTTGTATGCAGTGTTCTATATTTAACTCATTGACTTTCAGATATCTAGTTTTATATGGTAAAAAAAAAGAGAAAAAACGCGCATAATTAAATTAGTGAATTCTGTATTGTACAGGAATATAATTATTTGATATTGCGGTATTATTGTACCAGTAAATGTTCATTAAACGTTCTATTACCAAAAAAACAACAAAAAAGTTCCACGGAAGTAATAAAATGATATCATGTGGATTTTCACGCAGACTTGAACTTCATATTTTATGTTGTAATAATATTTAAACATTTTTATATCAAGAAAAGAGTGCTTTCCGAATTAATTTTATGTCTTAATAAAAAAAAACCAAAACATTTACAATATTAAGTGCAAATTCTATAAACGCAATTTTTCTTTTTGCATAGCGATTCTCCTATTTTCTTGAGACAAGATAATTGATAAAAATTAAATTTCAATTCTTAAAAAAAATATAATAGCACATAAATATGTTTATATTTGTTAGAATACAATCATGTAAAATTTCAATTTTTAACACCGTTTTTAATACAATTCTTATTCTATATATCGATTAAAGGAATAATATTTTAAGCTAATTGTTGACTGTATATAAATCAATTAAAATGCTCATATTTTAAACGACAAGTACATTGAACCCAGAAACTTTGTAAGGTAATAACATATTAAGTCTTGTGTTCATGGATTTTAAAAAATAGGGGGCACAGTTATTTAAAAATTACATTTCGATGCAATATTATAGCAAAAAAACAAAAAATTAAATCTTATTACTCATAATTTGCATTATTTTTAGTATAAAATCAAATAATCGGTAAAGGGTAGAATTTTGTGTTTCTATAAAAAAACGCTTTCATATAAAGAAAAGGCGTATATTGGGTTCTGTTCTAAAAAATCTGTCAATACTAAAAAAAATATTGAATTTGTTATATATTTTTGCATAAATCGAATCTCAAATAGCCGCGATTTTATTCATTTATAAGTATTATCTTACATAAATCATAATTTATTCTATAAAAAAATATAAATTTATTTATTTTCAAAAAATATTCATGTACTTTTTGATCTATTAAATTCCGATAATTTTTGTTTGTTGATCACCATAGATATAATTCAAACATTTTATATCCAAAAATTTAGCATAAATCTGTTCATCCAAGCACCAATCAGCTTTAAATCAATTGTTCTATTGTAATATAGCCAATTTCGAGCATTTTTAACTGCTAAAACATATCCTTATCTATCCTAAAAAGTTTATGTTTTACAAAAGAAATATAGTAATTTAAATTAACCATCGAAATTATAGATTTCTGCAATATTAAATTATATTTTTGCACTATGTGCCGTTTCCAAAGTCTTTTATGAAAGCCTCTTGCGCATAAAAGTTGATAAGTTTGTGTTTGACATATTTGGCGCGTAACTTTCCGCTAAGTACTAATCTAAAATACACACAATTGAATAATTCAATGATAAAAATGTGAATTTCAAAAATTAGATAAAATAACGATTCAAAGAAAGCAGACATAAAGTAAAAATTGAAACTTATATTTTTTGATGCGAAAATTGCATGTAAATGATAACGAATAGATCTTCTATGGGCATTTATTCCGGTTAATTTTATAAAATAAACGATTAAAATTAAATATTCGGTATAAAATAATTTTTAAAAACCATGTTTTTTAATGTCGGAATATATAGCAAAGAAAATAGAGAAAAAAATTTTATGAAATAGATAAATATTTTTCTTAGTTATACATAATTTATAGAATCTAAACTGAAAATATTTGGCATAAAAATCCAATTTTATTTTGGTTTTTTTACGTTTAAATATAAATATTTCTGTAAGTGTTACTAAAACTTAGAACTGATCATTATGTAGATTTTTTATTTAATGGTCGATAAGTCTTGTTATGAATTTAGAATCATGGTCTCAAATTATATAAATAGCTATTGATATGCACTTTCATTCCATGAATTTTTTATTAATAAAATATTCATTTTTTCATAATATATTTGTAAATTTGCAAAATTCCTAGTTACCAATGTTTCTTCATATTTCAACTGCAAAAAGGCAATATTTTACCGATGATTTACATGTTTTAAATTTTGGAAAAAGTATATTTCGATATATTTTATTGTTAAATCTGAATATAATTTGTTATCCCAGTAAAAAAAATAGTTGTATGAGATTATGTTTTTATTTTAGCCGAGTTCTATTAAAAAAAGGACTTATGCGGTGCATTCAAAGCCTAAAAGACCATAGATAAATTCATTTTGTGACTATGTATGATACGATTCAAACCATTATTTCATAGATTTAAATGTTTCATGCAGTATATTATAAAATAAAATTTTCATTAACAAATTTTCGTAATTTTAGAAAATCCCGTTTCACATACTATATGTAATTTATATATAATTTGAGCATAAATTTTTTACGTCTAATTCTATAATTTACAAAGTATTCTTATTATTGAACGCATATTTATGTCCACGATGATAGCTATTATGTGCAAATTATGGCGGAATCATCAATTTATATAATAATTCCTATTATATTCATTATCATCTGGAATAAATTAATCACATTATCATATTGACTTTGATCTTTTTTAAAATATATTGTATTACAGGTCAGATTAATTATATTGGATTGTATTATAGTTTATTTTATTATATATTCTAAAAAATCACGATAGAAATACATCACATTCATAGCACATATTAAGTATAACATATAACTAGACGTGTAATTGACATATACGAACTTTAATTACTCTACGCATCTGTCATTTTTGTTTTTTATCATGTAATAAATAATTTATGTGGTGATCACAAGATTTTTCGTTTTTTATGAAGTTGAGATCTTCACGTCTATTGAAATTTAACTTTTTTCTTTTGAACACTAATTATATAAGATAATTACAATTTAAAAATTGGCCAGAATTGATTTTTAATCTTAATTTAATTATTTTTAAGGTGATTGAAAATATGATCGAAAATATATAAAGATTGTATTTTCCCAATAATGATCAAAATCTATTATTTTTATCAAGAGCAAGCATCATAGTTCTATAAAACCACGGCAAGTTTGGTTCATGAACAAACAATAACCACCAATGAAATTCAGGCTAAAATACCAACCAAAAATTAGAATGCCATATAATTAAGCAAGATTGGAATATTTTTTGATCACATTAATTAAAAAAACCAGTTCCTATTGGCCAATAAAGATAATAATTCACATGTGGTGAATAATTGAATATTTTGTTTAATTGAATACAAATTAAACAAATTTGTTAATTAGAAAATAAATTTAAATACATAGAAAAATTATTTAAAAAAATGCAATATTTAGTTTTGTTGATATTAAAATTTCTTTTCGTAAAACCAATTAGCTTTTCCTTTAATAAACAAAAAAACGGAGATGTTTTGATAGTAAATGGGGCGCTTGACTCAATATGCCATAAGATTCCAGAAACACCAGAGAATTGGTTATGTGTATCGATGAAAATTCCAAAAAGAGATGCAAGATCCATGGTTTCGGAATTTTACAAGATAATTTCAAACTATACGTGTGTCGATGACAAAGTTTTTGTTACTAGTACGCAACTTTCAAAAGGTGAGGTAAAAGTTGTTGGTAAAGAAGTAGAAAATTTTATAGAGCTATCTTTATCAAAAAACAGTGTTGAATCATCTACCCTTAAATCAAACCACATACAAAAAATAAATCATATCGCGGAAAATTTCAAAGATAAATATGATGAAAAAGTGAAAATTACAGACGTGATAGAAAATTGCGAAATGCACTTGCCAGACAATGAATCTGACACCGAAAAAATAAATGATGTATGTTTGATTAGTAACGGCCATCCACGCGATTTCATGAAACAACAGCTAATGTGGAAGATTAGAAAAAATTTGAATTTAGAGAGTTGCGAAAAAAGCGAAGAACAACTTTATATGAAATTTAGGTCATCGCTACTCAAGAAAAACGAGTTTAATAGAGGCTATTTTATATTTTTTTATTATTTTAAAAACTATAAACAACACCCCGATATATTTAAAAATTTATTTGCACATGATGTTCTAAATGAAGCACAGAAAAATTTAGAAGATACTATTGTCTCTATTAAACAAATGTTATCTGAAAAAAAAGAACCAAATATTGAATTTATGCATCAAGGAAAAAATTACAATAAAGATAGTATGGATGAAATCCTAGAAATATACCTATCATTTCGAAAAGACATCTACAATATACAAGATGAAGAATGGTCTAAAATAATCCATGAATTAAAAACATTTTATTTCAGAAAAGACCCTGGATACGTATTTTAATTGTGAAAGATATTAGAAATAAAGATATTCTTTACGAAAGTATAAGAAAAAAAATATACGGGTTGAATGAACTAAAATTAAAAGATAATGTGGAGTTTTTCGCTTTAGAAGCTTTTGAAGAAATCAAGAAGTCGCCAAAAAAACACAAAGCTGTGATTTCCTTTGATATAAAAGAAAAATTCACCATTGAAAAGAGAAAACAAGAAATTAATAATGTTGAAAGCAGTTTTACTGGCTTAAAGGGTGAATTAAAGACCATCAGAAAAATAGTTGTAAATGTCTTAAATGAAAATGCAGAAATAATATCCGAATTAATTATAACAGGGGGTTATAATTAATCTGAAAACTTTATACGTGATTAACTTTATAGGCCAAATAAAATAATAAACAGCTTTTCGTCGAATTAATTTCTGTCATTTACATCAATTAACTTCTTCCAATATTTTTTAAGCATAAATCACTGCAATAAATCACAATAAAATAATGATATCTATTCAATAAAAATTGAAATAATTTCTTAACACAAATAGGAGTATTTAAAGATTAAATAAATCCTAACTGCGTCTATAAAAAAGTGCATCAAATTTGATAAATAGAATAATATTAACAAATTGTAAATAAATAAAAACAATCTAATTTTTTATTTATAGGCTAAGCTTCTTCTTTTTATAAATTCCATCGACTGAGATGTGATAGCCCACTAGGAATATTGCACAACTCCTTGATGCATATTTTGACACCACCCCACGATCTATCACCTTAAACTGCACTTCTTCTGATAAATGATATGAGTTCAAGTATCTTGCAAAAGTGTGAGAGCTTTCTTGTATGCTTCTACCTCGTCGCGGATTTTCAACTTCCTAACATATTTTTATGGATAAAATTAATATTAAATATTTTATAAATAAAGAATCGACAAATACTAAAACATAAAATAATGAATACAGATATAAACAATTAATAGTGATTGCAACAAATGATAAATCCCATCAAAAATTATAAAATATACTGATCATCAATAAATAATTCAACGGAATATATTTAGGTAAATAAAAATATAAAAACAGAAGTAATTCTTAATAAAACAATAAAATATACAGGTCTATGTCTAAATAACCATAAATTACAGTACAAATAAACTTGTGTAAATAGATCAATGAATATAAAGAAAACAAACAAAGTGTTTAAGCCTTAAAATTTATATATGAAAAATCTAAAGGTTTTTGTGCATCCATACAGCTTAATTGGCTAAAAAAAATTTAATTATATAACATTTATATTTCTCTATATAAATTTATCAAACTAACAGATTAATTCGGCATCAAATTACCAAAAACATGATTTCATTATCCTTACTTAATTTAAAAACAAGAAATTGGCACTCTGAGCACTATAAATATAGCCAAGGATAAAACTTCGATTGTTTGAACGCAACTTAAATATATCTAAAAAAATTATACCTATGCCTTATTTAGTAGTTTTTGTTTAAAATAATTTTAATTCAATTAATTTTTTTCGTTAACCACATTATTCTATCAATAAATCTTCATTTCGAATATTATTACTGCTTAAAAGATGCAAATATATTACTTTAAAAAAATTTTAAGGTAACTGAGTGGTGTTTTTACTTTATAAAAAAATGTATTTAAAATTTTTGCATTTTTTGGATAGTTTTAGCATAGATATTCACATAAATCGAATATTTAAAAAACCTTTGAACTATAAAGAAAAAAATAATTTATAGCATTTTTCAGAAAATTTTCCCATATTTTTCCTCCTTCATAATAAATAAATACATCCTTATCGAAAATTTTTATCCCTCTCGGAGGTTGTGTTTCACTAGATTTGAAGATTAGAAAATGGAAATAACAAAAAAGTCATTTATCTATACCAGCTAAAAAGAAAATCAATGGATAACAACGTTAAAATTCATATAAGCCTTGATAATAAAACAAAAAAGTATAATTACCCATATAGTAAGTTATTATTGATAAATATATTTTTTAATTGGAAGAATGGTTTATTTAATTAGTATCGAGGATATTTATAGACGAAAAAAATATTTTATGGTTATTTTGTATATAATTCACGAACTTTATATCCCTTTTATCATTCAATTTTTTTTCGTAATTTTTGATTATATTATTATAGTATATGTACGCAATACCATTTCGTACAATAAAAAATTTATCGAAGTTTTAGGTCTTTAAATTCAATAAGACTTCTAAACTTAAAAGATTAATTTTATTTGGTGAACATAAAATAACATAAATTCTATAATGATTTGATGTCATTGATATTATTTTAAAAATAATTTAGATTCCGTTTAGAGCCGTATTGAACTTTTTTGTTAAAAAATATAAATTACATTTTTCAAATATTTTTAAAATTTAATTTATTTATTCAATTATAAAATTTATTTTTGGTTTTTTACTTCCGGTGTTTATTTTCATATTTAATATTTATTTTTTATCTTGTAATAATTTAGCGAAAGTTTTTATGGACCATTTACCATTTTAACTAATTTATTTTAGCTTTGAAAAAATAAATAAATATTTTCCACAATTTATATGTATTAAATTTTAAATTGAGTAATTTTATTATTTTTAAAAAGGTATATAGGTTTTTAAATATTCTGTGTTATTATTTAGGATTTATTCACATTATAAAACATTTTTTTCTTATTATTTTATAAATACAGAGTTCATAATATTCAAGGTATTTTTATCTAAATAAATATTTTCCTCTATTATTTTAAAAAAACTTCGATCAATATCAAAATTTTAGTAACCCATAGTTTTTCACCGAGAAAAATTCCCGGAATCAAAGGAGGATACATAATATGATAAAATTTAATTTTTAAGAAATGCAGTATAAATATGATAAAATAACAATTTATTTCATTATAATATTTAAATGGGATAAATCCGCAAAAGGATGATGTTAGAACAATATAATTCTTCTTGTGCTGCTAGCAGACACTTTCGAACAGTAATTTTAAATGGTTTCGTACGGCATAGAATCAAGCTTGAATGATACACAAACTTGTAAAAAAATTATAGCCCAATTTAAAGGCTTTGTATTTGTTAAAATTATCCAGATACCAAAAACAAGATATTTTAAATATCAATTCTTTTTATTTAAAATTAAATAATTTTGTTTCAAGATTTTAGTAATGTATAAAAGATAAGTTTTTTTAAATATCCACCACGAGTAAAACGCTACTTGTGCTGATATCATAATGCGTTTTTTAAAATCTTGTTTTTATTCAAGTTTTCCAAAAAATACAAATAATGCTATAGGATAAAACATGAAATAGAGAGATTTTGAAATACTAGAATTTGTGTTCTAAGAAGTTCGTAATACCAACCATAGTAGAAGCATGTGCACAAACAATATGAATGAGGATTGCACGAGAATCGCTATCCCTTGAAAAGAATGATACGTAGAGGAAGGTTTTGTAGATATGCAGATTAAAACAAGTAAAATATTATACTTGATAAAGTAAACCAAGGTCAACTCAATGAAATTTAAGTAGCCTTAAACCAAATTAGCAAAAAAACAACACAAAAATCATAAGAATACCAGCTATACGAGTCTGCTAAATACAAATTATATCTATTTATTTTAAAAAGTATGGCTCAGATCTCTTTTATAGTCTAAAATTTGTAGATTCAAGATTTTTATAAAGTGAAATCAGCATCACATACCTGAATACATAATTATTTTGTACATTTAAGAAACATTTTATTACATAATTTAGATATTTTTCGATACTCATGGCCATCAAAAAACTGTATTAATATTTACTTTTAAAGCGACGGCAAAACATTCTCATCTTTTTCTTTCCTTGTCATGATAATATTAATATTTGTAATTTAAGTAAATTATTTTTTACCATAAAAATACATTTGACTCAGTCACATTCAAAATTGCAAAAATTAAGAAGGATTTAAATATGATGTACAACATCCATATATTTTAGCTATAAATATTTTTTTTGTAAAGTTATGATAGTTAGTTGAAAAGTTAAAAGAAGACACACAATGGGTGATCACAAGCAGAAATTACTGCTAGATTTGTCACAAAAAGAAAAATACCGGCAACCAATGCAAAATCAGCACAAAAAGAAATCTTTTAAACATTTAGTATAAAAATTATTCTTTAAGTTGTCAAACTGTAGTGCAGCATCGAACAAGAATCCACACTATTCTGCAAGAATCTGCGTAATTGTAGAGTTTGGCAGCATTATTATGCTACAATGAAGAACAGTAAATAAAATATATATAACACTATGCATATAATGACATATATTTTGGGCATGGGTTCGGTCTACGGCAAGTATAATGTTAATAAGTTTTTGGGAAGTAACAAAGTATACAGCAGAATGTTTTAAAAGAGCACTTTTCATCAAATTCTAAAGCATAAACTAGAATATTAAAATCATAAATGAGAAATTAAAATTATTTTGAGGTTTTCATCCCTTTATAACCCATGTTTATCGTATTTTGTGCATAAATCACAAAATATTTATTTGTAATATAGAATATATGCTAAAAAATATACAGAGTTGATTTCTAAACATCAGATTTCTTATATTTGGCGATAAAAATTTTGAATGAATTATTTTTAGATCACAAATCCGATCATTTCCATTTCTCTTTTATAGCAAAAGCTATGTTATTCATGAACTTTAGATATATGTATCGTCAAAAATCTGCAAATTTAAAGCCATAAACATATCTTAATATGAATATTAAAAGATAATATATGTGATGAAAGTTTTCTTTTTATCCGATACATTGCCATATATATCCTTTTTTCCCCCAATAATAAGTTGTATTTCAAACTATATCTTTGTAGACTGATCGATATGTGAAATATATGAAATTGTAACGTTGGTTTTTAAAATTTCAAAGAAAGCTTCTTATTTTTTCTTATTGTAATAATATTTTAGATATCTTATGTGCTTAAAAAGACTTTTGAGCACATATTATTTGAGAAAAGAGGGGTAGTTTTATATAGAAACGGGAGAATATTTCATGTATGCATTAATAGGCCTTATGATATTTCATGTTTGCATCTAAAAATTGGCAAAAAAAGATTGAATTCTAGAAATAACCCGTAAATAAACGATAATATTGAAATTTAACCCATATAAAATAAAAAAAATTGAATTCATTATATTTATTAAATATTTGATATTATTGCAATAATAATCGTTTTAAAGTATTTTGGGCACAGTCAAAGAATTTTATGCCTGTTCATATATTGGTAAAGAAAAAAGACGAGATACATGCCCTTGTATAAACAAAACACAGAATCAGAATTAAAGGTGATCAAATATTCATAATCTTGCCATTTTAATTATATATAAGAATTCAAAGTATCGCGTAAACAATATCAAAAATAGTAAAATAAACAGTGGAAATATTATAAGGCTGAAAAGAGTTACAATGATCCATATTATAACTAAAAAAATCTTCATCAGGTTTCAGTAAACTTAAAATTAATTATTGCACTTTTTTAAATTAAACAACGCATCAGATAATTGTATAAATGATGGATTTACCCTAATCAACTTTTTTATTTAATTAAAAATTTTATTTTAATCATTTAGCTTCAAATAATTTGTACGTATTCTATAAATACACAAAGCATACTTATAATTTTACAATTAATTTAAGTCAATGGTTTTTTTATTATAATATATTTCATGCTCTATTTTTTTAAATTTTATTGCCACAGATATATTTTTTTATCTTAAATTTTTAAATATAATGAAGTATTTGTGAACTCCAAAAGTCATCCATAATTTTTTTTTGCAGTACCGATAAATTTTTGCAGAATTTATGAAGTCTTTTTGATGATTGGTGATACAGAGAGATCCGAATTCATAACTGGTGTAATTCCTCATATTTTTTATAAATATTCAAAATTCCTTTTTACATGGAAATTTCGGTTATATCTTTAGATGTGTGAATTATTTTCCGAAAAATTCTTTTATAATATTTAAAAGAATTACAAAGCAAATTAAGATTAATATATATGGATCACAAAAAATTGTTTACTGGACAACCCAAATCTTGAATATTTTTTTAAATAAATGAATTTATAAACAATTTTCTTCTGTGGTTAGAGGAATCTAATACATCCAAAGAATTATACTAAACCAAAGCTATAATATCCTTGAATTCCTTTGGATATGTCCTATTTTGAGTATGAAAATAATGAAAAAAGAGCACAAAATATCAAATTATTCTAATAATTCGTTTAAACGAAAAATATTGCATATTACTTGCTAAAATTTTATATCTTTAAAACCTTGGTCTTGATAATGGTTCAAGCTCGGAATTTTGTCAAATATAAACAATAATATGAATTTAACAAAAGCAACACCAAATATATCTTCATTAAATTTTGAAAGCTTTGTAATACAAATACTTTGACTACAGAAATAGTGCAAATTTAGAATTTAGTGAGAATGAACAACTAAATCATCGTTAAAAATACATTACAATCCAAAAAGTAATTTCAAGAAATCCAAAGATCCCATAATTAACAATATGACTTTTTTATTTCAAAAATAAATCATAGCTTTTAATACAAATTTACAAAGATATGTATTTTATTTTAAAACTATAATGATATATTTTGATTCAAACCACCCAGAAGCCTTTTTAATACCTTTTTTTTCAACCCAAAATTCAAATATCTTCCAACATTATAAATATTTGGTGAAACTTTACAAATAAATATTTTGTTTCCAATGTCTTTAGGCTTTGTGTCTACAGTAAATATTTTTCGTATCTTTTTGTGTATTTCTTTAAAATTGATAACCTCATCTCTTTCTCTGTATATATTAAGCCTTCTAAGCTCTTCGATGTTTTTTCGTTCATAAAAAAACATATCGAAACGTTTTTTGGTCGAGAGATTTTTTCTTCGAATATTTTCAGTGGATATTTGTGCAGAAAGAATGTAATCATTTTCACTTGCATTTTCTAAATACTTTACGACGTGATATATTATATCGTTTTGCATTTTTATTTAACTTTAAATGGATTGAAATTTTAAATCCATTAAGTTTTCTTGTTTAAATTCGATTGGTTTTGTAAATTTGATTATCTCCTTTCCCGAACATAATCTATGATTAATTAACTTTTTAAATTTAACCAATTAAATTTTATATCCACAAACAGTTTTGTTTCAATTCTAAAAATTTAATAACCAATAAATATGTACATAGTTTAAGGGGTTACATTCATAAAAGGTACCAAAAGGAGCTAGATGCCACAAATCAGATCGATGCATATATACAAACCTTGGGATTCTGTAAAACAATTGAATTAATAGGTCTCAAAAGGTGGAGAGGTATTGAAGAAGACTTTTGAGAGGTGGAGATAACCAAAAGTATAATCATGCTGTGCGCGCTTTTATTAAAGCAAGTTGTGCTCGAGAACAAAAACTAAAATTATAACTATAAACTTAGCCCATAAATAAAAAATACTAAGGTTACATCAATTATAATTAATGACTTAAGTGAAATACTGAAATTTTGTATTTTTATCAAAGATTGATTTATTTAAAACATGTTGTTTTATCGAATCAAATTAATTTTAAGATCTATTATTTAATAATTTTTAAATATTGAATTATTTCTAATATGACAGTGTATTAATATTAAAATTATTATAAAGTGGGATTAGCAATATTTCATATGATTTAACACAATATTTGTATACTTTTAGCAGGTTTAAAAATTTTTTTGCTGCATGTTTGAAAAAAAATAATAAAATTTATTATTATCTTATTTCAGCAAAAAGGTTTTTAGGTATTTATATTAACAAGATTTCACGTTCAAAAATTTATTTATTCTATATATTGCTTTTCTGGGGTAAGCACTTAGGTATTTATCTGGCCTTATAATATAATAGATAAACAAATTATTGAAATTTTTATTTTAAAATACAAAATAATAAATACTATTATTTTCACATATTAACTTTTTCTATAAAATTCTTATATATTCGTTTAAGAAAGTATATCCCTACGTATTTTGTGCTCTTTTATGCATTCACCAAAATCCAAATATTGATTTTTGCATCGATCTAGATTTTTTAAATAAAATATAAAACGATGGTGGTTCCATCTAAGTTCGTGTGACCTTCAAAGCAATTTATTATTTCTTTGATCATAATTTTCTCAACTTATAAAGAATTATTCATTTTTTTAATCGTTTTAATTGTTTTTATTGCGTTGTATAGGTAGATAATTTTAACACCATGCTATTTATCGGTGCAAAACTTAATTTTTTTCTTCGAGTTATGGCATATTAGAATACAAAAGACCATTTCATTCAATATATTTATAATCTGATATTTGCAAATTCTACCCGAATGTTTTCCTCTTAACAGATCACTTTTTTTTCTTTTATAGTGGACTTTTGATATAAGTAAAACTTTGAGGCAAAAAGAAATAAATTAAAAGAATAATATCCGGATCTTTAAAAACAGAGAATAAGTTATAATATGCAGAATAAGCGTGTTTATTGGTCATTTAAATGTTAAATTCAAATTTGACGTGTATATTTTCGGTTTTAAAATATCGTGCCTATATGAAATAATCTATGCGAGAAATCAAATTATAACTTTTTACAAAAATTAAAAAATTTTGTGCAAATATTTATTTTTTGAAATTAAATTCATTAATATAAGGGGTAAAAATTAAAAACAACAATTTTTTAGTTTGAATTTGAGGGGTTTTATATGTTAGAAAGTACATCTATTATCATTCTAAAATTTTTTTTTCAAGAGTTTAATTGAAAAAGCATCATATCATTATACTTTATTTAAACAAATAAAAATAAATCTACAAGTATGTGTTTCGGCAAATTTTTATTTTTATTTATACCGATCGAAATTACACCCCTTTGTATATTAGTAAAAAAATAAACATTTAATAAATCCTCTGTCGCATAGTTATCGAAACCATGAAAAAAAGAAGCAAAGAAAAACGTAAAATAACTTCGCAATAAGTCTCCATTATATTTAAACTATTTTGTCTGTGTTTAAACAATATGGTTCATAATTGAAGAATATCTTATTCTGTTATCAAGAGATCTGATAGTTTAAATATCTTGAACCTGTTTTTTTTTTAAAAATAAATAAAAAATTTGATACAATTAAGAAGCACATCATATACAGACAGTAATTAATCTTGTTACTAAAATAAAAGATAATTTTTTTTTAAATTTGTAATCAAAGAAGCCTGTGACCATAAATCATCTCGCAAAATATTTTCTAACTACGACTATCAAGATAATTAAGTATAGAAAAGAAAATCACATTAGCATTATTTTATTGTAATTATTCAGAAAATTATGGAATATTTTTCCAATTGAAACCATAAATTAAATAACTCGTCGATTTAAATATAATTTTTCAAGTTATAATAAAATTATGTTTTTTAATGGAAATTAATTATTAAGGCGTTTATTTTTTAAATTAAACTGGAACCAAATAAATAGGTTCTCAGCAATAATTAAAATATGAAAAATACCCTTGCAGGGATAAATAACTTTATCCAGAGTTTAAATACGAAAGAGTTCATCAGTTGATTAATAATGTATAGAAATGATCACTAAAAACGTAGAATACGTATTAAATATTTGCAGGATATATCTGAGTGTATGAAAAATATCAAATTTTTGACACATAAAAAGATTCTTTATGCACGATGACACGGGGTAAGCTAAAAAAATCATGTATAAAAAAAATGGAGAGAGATTTTGTTTTTATTTATTAATATAAAAATATCAGAAAGCAATAAAATTCTTTTTAACAGATTATAATCAAATACCGGAAAAAAATCTTTCCGATGGTAAATAACCAGCGGGCACATACCGTTAGTAAAACAAAAATTATACAGAAGAGAAGTATTCAAGGGTATCGATCTAGTTTTCATTTCTAAATGTATATGAAATAGTCGATTATTACTAAAATTAACGTCAATTTTGTTGAAATTATATTAGAATGCGGAAAAAAATATTCATTATGTTCTTTATGTGAAGTATTTATGTGTTAATATATCTTTTAGTCTACGATAAATGTTAAATCAATACATATTTGCTATGCGTTCAAAATTTCAATGTTTGCGAGAGCTTATACAAATATAATTCAATCCAAAGACATTCTATGTAGATCTAATTTTAGAGAAAAAATTATATATGCTTAAAAATAATTGCCATATAATGGTTTTGTAGCGCCTTTATTATTTTGTTTCGATTTCAATAAAATGATTAAATAACATATAATGATGTTTTATGGTTTATACGGAAAATTTTGATCATAAAAAAAAAATTGAACCACTTTACATTTTAAATAGAATGATAAAAATGTATCTAGATCCTAAAGAAAGAAACAATGTTTATATATGTTTTAAATCTTATTTTTGAAGATGTTTGGATAGAATGAAAGGGATAAACCACTAAAAAGTGTACAGCTAACACATCAATTGTTTGAATTGGAAGAACTATCAAAGAATTATTTGATTTTTTTTTGAAATTTCATAAACAGGAAATCCCAACGGTGTCATTTCAATTATTTTCATGCAATAAATGATTTCCACCAACCATAATAACTAAAAAAATTGTTTATATTTAGTAATATAATAGTTTGAAACAAATATTATTGTTTTATTGAATTGGTATAGCTAGTTCTGGCTTATTAACAGTAGTTTTGAATGAGAATTAGAGAAAGTATAACATTTTAGCGTACGAAATTGGCTAAATTTTCAAAATAAACTATAAATTAGAAATCATCGCAAGACTCTTGAACTCTTCAGTTTTGAGAGAAGAAGAGCAGTTGATGAAGATAGATCAAGGAAGGTGTCAAAAGATGTATCAGGAGTTGTGAAATATTTTTAATAGAGGATCAAGTCTAAGTATATATATAATCGATAAAAATAAACTTAACCCATAAATAAAAAACTAACAAGTTTCTTCTATAATAATTTAATATGCAACATACCCGAGTTTACCCCTAATAAATAAAGACTTTTTAATCACAAAGCTTTTATAAATTATAATTTTTTTTTGTTTTCATTCATTAGGTCCCTTTAATTTGTTAAATATATTAAAAACTTATAAAATTACTAAATTTTTAGTTTCAAAGAGAGATCAATTTTCTTGAAAAACAAATATATGAAATCAATTTTGGTATTTTTTATTTATTTAAAAAATAGAGAATAGTTGGAGATAGATGTTAAATACATCATTTAACATTAAAGAATGTATTTATCGAACCCTGTTCTTTTTATCATGTTAAGCCTATACTATATATTATTACTGTATAATTGAGTTGAATTTTTTTTAATATGAGAAGGTATAAAATTGTAGTATCCTGCATAAATTCCACCACCGTGTGTTTGAAGTCCTAAACAACAGCATTCAAATCCAATTCATGTTTTTGAATAGCGTTTAAAAATTATTATAGCTTTATAATTTTGTTTTTCTTATTCAAAAGCAAAATATATGTGCATATAAAAAACCTTTTATTCTAAAATTCAATTTTTTTATTTATAAATCGAAATCATGAAATTGCCCGTGTAATTTATATGATATCACCATTTTTGAATAATTTAATTTAGGTTTCTATAAAATTAACAAAATAAACTTCTATTATGAAATTTTTTTTTTGAACCATTAACGTAGTTCTCTCTTTGTTGCACAATATCTCGCACGTCTTATTTTTTAGACTTTAAGTACTCTCAGTTTTAAAGAAATCAATGAAATTATACCGTGTATTTCAATAAATCAGAAAACAAAAGCGCCTTTAATATTGAATAACTAAATATTCTACAGATCAAAGGCATTATTTTCTTATTTTTATATCAATAGTGCTTTTGTGTAAGCACCAGAAGTTTTTTTTTGGTTTTAAAAAATATTCCAGGACCCTTTTATCGATAAAGTTGTTATGAATCTTCAACTTATCTTTTAACTCAAATTAAAAACAAAAATGTTCTATTATTTGGTTATTCAATGATAAATATCATTGGGCTGAAGTAAAAAGTAAAAAAAATGAGTGAGATGAAGAACATTCCGTGATATATTACAATAAATATGGGCAAAGTGATTTTTATGATATTGATGATAAAATCATTAGATTAAAAAGAAACATTATACAAAGGTTTAGTTTTATAGTTTCATATTTTTCTTAGAATAAAATATTTAATAAAATTCTTATGTTTCTACTGCTATAAAAGGTATTTAGATTTTTAAAAATCCAAATTAGAATGAACTAAACAGAAAACAATTGGCTCTAGAAATTGGATATTTAAATGCATCCATGAATAAAATTATCGGTGGAAATATCTATACAACAACGAAAAATTTGTGTATCTTATTAAATTTTTTTTTCGTTAGCAACAAAAAAAATTTACTTGAACTGGATTTTGGTAATTCCAAATATGTTTATAAATAGCAACAAAATACATAAAACTTCATATTAAAAAAGATTAAAATTTCAAAAAATTAAAGAAGCCGTAGACTGACCGAAAAAAATAATAGAAAGCAAATTCACAGAGATCAAAGTATACAAAAGAAAAAAAACAAGAAATTAAATCTTTCAAACAGGATAGGATATTTTTGCTATTAAAAAAAGAAGAACTGTATCGCTCTGATCAAAATTAGCATGACTAGAGTCGACTATACAAAGATAGTTGAGAGCTAAAAATTGAGAAAATATGATCCGCTAGCTTTCGAACTGTCATAAAACACAAGTTCAAGATATAAATTATTCCATATGTTATAACTTGGGAGTTTATGGTGACATAGTATCATAAAAGATACCAGAAGAATTTGAAGAAACGAATCAGAACGAGGTATATATAAACCTTGAGATTGAGAAGAACCCATGTATTAAAAGTTCTGAAAGGAGGGGAGTATTAAAAAGACTTCCAAGAGGTGAAAATGGCCGAAAGTCTGAGTACACTGTGCGCATGGGGCATCGAGCAATTTTTGGTCGAGATCTAAAAATTTAACTATAAATCTAGCCCAAAAATAAATCGAAAAATTCAAAAAAATATATCTATCAATAATTAAAAAATTTGTATGTGAGTTAGTCTTTCGTTTAAGGTAATCTATTTTTGATTTCCAATATTAATTTTATTCATTATAAATTTAATTTTACATATTACACTGTTAAAAACAAAAATAATCGCAAGAAAGGTATAATCAAGAATATTCAGCTTCGAGATTCATCTCAACATGATATGTAAATTCTATTGTAATAGAAAATTCACCAGAAACATCAAAATCAAATAAACTTTCTTCATCTGAATCAACAAGATTATTTTGACGAAGAAAATCGTCCATTTTCCCTTTAAACTCTTGTTTGAAACGTTCTTTAGCGCTTAACAAACGTTCTTTTAGTTTAGAAACAAAGCATTTTTCAACACCTTCTACTTTATACCCTCCATTAACATCAAGCTCTTCATTTTCTCCGTCAACCTCGCCTTCTTTTTGCACTAAATTAAAGGCATCTTCTGGATTCACGTTTTCTTCTTGAAAAAAGCTTCTTATTTCATCTTTAATTGCCTTTTTAAATCTATCCAGAATTGATTCGGCTGCATCTTCAACCTTTTCCTCTTTTTCTTCTAATGAATCACCTTCTTCTGGCGACTCTGGTCCCTTATCTCCCCCTTCAGGACTAGGATTTCCCGGAGGTACAGGGCCTACTTGACCCTTTCTTCCTCCCATAGGTTTATCGTTAACTGTATTTCGATTAGTTGGGGGTTGTTTATTGTTCGCAATTTCTTGATTACCCCCACCAGCTCTACCACGTCGACTTTTGACTCTTTCTTTTACTCCACAGCGTAAAAAACCAGAGAGACCAAATAAGATGCAAAAAAGAAATGCCTTCATTTAATTTCCTTCCAATTTCTTATTAAGTACTTTGATTAAACTTTAATCATGATAACCCTATTTAGATAATTATCCTATTTCGATAAGGTTTCCCTTTAATAATAAAATCATGATTTAGATTTAATTTGTGATAATACAATTAATTCGATAAAAATTGATCTTCCATTTGAATAGATTTTATATGGTGATGGCCATTTACATGATACCATAAACTAATAAAAAATTATTTATTTTAGATATCTAAACTTTTGAAAATTCCAAAACTAGTTTAAAAAAGTATGATATAAGCTTTTATAGGATATTTAGAGGAAAATTTTGACTTTTTTCGGACTTACATTTGAAATATAGTAAATTAAAAGACATTGAACATTATCCAAATAAGAATTAACAATAATTATTTTCTTTAAAAATACACAACTTCATTATAGCAAGATTGGTTTTTCGAATATAAAATTTTTTAATTTATAAAAAAATATTAAATAATTATGTGATCAACGTAATATCGATATGGTTAATGTATCTTTAAATCTCAATTAATTTTCTCAAGCGAAAACCCAAATAATCTAATATAATATTTAAGGAATAAATGCTTATTTTTGAAATTTAGACCAAGAATCATAGATTCAGAGAAAATGGCGTTTATAAAATATGAAAAAAATTGTTTGAAATGTTAAAATCAACTTGATCAAATATATCGAGTCTATTTTATATTTAACTGCTAATTAAAGGTTTTTCTCTATAATTAAACAAATTCATAAATTTTTATATTATATTCGGTTTTTGTAAATTTATATGATATGAATACCTTTTTATCATATAACCTACGTTTAAGCACTAAATTTTCAAAATAAAATAATATTTAAACCGCATTTTAACAGACCCACGGAATATAAAAACGCTTAAATTTAGTAAACCGAATTTAATTCCATTTAATAGATCTTTACAGCTAGTAAATAGCCTGTGTTATTCGTTATTTATTGGAATGTACAAAGTATTCTTTAGATACTTTTGGAAACAGAGCATTGTATACCAACAAATACCCTTAAACTTGCAAAAAAATAGAAAAAAATTTACAAATATTAAAAATAGTTTTTATTACAATTATTAGAGGTAAAAAAGAAAAAACAAAAAATTTGGTAAATTTTTTTTAGAAATAAAATTGAATTTATTTCACAGACAAAAAATATAAATGTACAATAATGGTCAAAAACAGTAGTAAAAAGGATTTTTGTTTATTCAATAATTTTTTGTGATTAATGCTCGAGTTTTATCACATAAAAAAAGCGAAAAATAGAATCTTTTTGAATTTGCATTTTTGGGTTTAATCCCAAAGGCTTTTTAAGATGTTAAAATAACGGAAAAATAGTAAAAATATTGATAAACAAGATATATATGTATAGCTTCCTGATTAAATCATATTCCGGCAAAATGGACATTTAAGATTTGCGATCATTTTTGGTTACATTATCCTAAAATTTTAGTATACACTTTACTATTATTATTCTCATCAGCTCTAGAATCATTTTTTTTGGAAAAATTTTGTGCATATTGGCTTGAAATTTGAATATGTAGTGGTTTCGTTATTCGGATCTTAACATATAAACTGTTTTTCCTGAAATGGAGTTTTAAATAAAGATTTAAAAATCCATTCCCTATTTAAAATAAACACACCTAATGCATATTCTTTTTGGTCGCTGAAACATAAGCAAATTTTTGCAAGAATGAAAACAAATTTTTGCATTAAGAAGAAAATTTATATAAAATTTAGCATTTAAAATATGATATCTGATGAATAATATTAATAAAATATTTTTTGGCAATTTATCTGCATATAATGTATTTATTATGATTATATTAAATTACTTTAGCTAGCTTTGAATTAATTTATCTGAAACATAGTTGTTAAAAAGTCAGAAAAAGATGTAGAATATTTATAAGATGTGAAAACAAAAAAATATGAATAAATACACCCCACATTCTATTAAAATTAATAAAAACCAGCGATTTTTATTATTAAAAACGATTGTTCATAAATAATCTATGACCCATTGAAAATCCAAATGATGTTGCTAACTTTAGTTTCTTTACCTTTAAAATTATGATTTTATTAAACCCATTTTCCCAGTATTTTCACAATAATTTGTTTTATAAAGATGGATTATAAAAAATTAGTTTCCTTAAATGTAAAAAATAGATATCTTATGATGTTTACATTTATTTTATTAAAAAAATGGAATTGTATAGTTGTTACGCCAATAAATACCCTATAATTTTTATACAAAAAAACGTTACTGAACCATTAAATATTCTGGTTTCTTGTAATATAATTTTTTTGCTCAGTATTCTAAAAATTGTTGAATTTTTAAATATAACATATATAATATATTTGACAAAAAAAATATTAAAATTTTTTTTTTACTTTTTTTTGTTCTTTAATTTGCTAATAATAGGGTTAAAATATAGATATAAGTACTTTAACTCAAAATACTAGAGGTCTGGGCTATAAATATTTCTAGTATTTTCATTTATTATGTAAAATTATATGTTCGTCCTTTGAAGTTAAAAAAATAAAGATGGATGTGCATGATACTGACCCTTAATGCAATTTTTTAATTTAATTTAATTTCGCAGTTTTTTATATACAATTGCACAATTAAGGCCTTTTTGAATCAAATTTTTGTTTAAACGTTGTAAATTACAGAAAATACATTGTTTTGTTTTTATTAGGGTCAAATTACATATTGGAAATAAGGCTCGTTTTTTAAAATATAAAAATGTTGTGTTTAACTCAATATAAATCTGTTTTATTAACTTAGGATTTTAAAATTTTGATTTCTAATCTAAAATTAATTTAAAATATAACTTTATGTTGTACTCAAATTTATGCCGAAATTTAACTGAATAAAAAAGATCCATAAAAGATAAAAAACAATTCAATCGAAAAGTATGCACGCGTACTTCGATTATTTGGGCTTGCAAATTCAGTAATTACTTGTATCTTTCTGCTGGTTAAAGATAATTATAACTTCAATACCGCTGTACAATATGATTTGTAAATATTATCTAAAATATGTTAAAATATGACATCTAAAAAATAAAATAACTGTAGATTCCTTTTTTTTAATTTTTCAACTAATTCTTTTGAAAAATATACCCATAAATTTATGCATTTATATGCATGTTTTTGAATTAATTTAGATTGCTTATAAACATGGTGGTAATTACTTATGTTTTAAACTTCATTCCTTGTTTTTTAGATATAAGATAATTTATTGCAAACTTAAATAAAAAATTTTGATGGATTTTTTTGGAGGTCATTTGTAAATAAATAGCCACACAGCAAAAGATTTACTAATTTAAATTATTTTATAATTTACAACAAAAAGAAAAAGCTTTAACGCAAAAAAAAAGTTATAAGCAGTTTTGCTTTTCGTTTTCAATCATAAATAACCGTTTTTTTGTATTTTATATTAATTTAAAAATACATTGATGTTTTTTTAGATCCCTATAAAGATTCTATCCATGAAAAAAATTAATAAAATATTTTTTTATTTTATTTTAAACAAACACTAGAGCTCCTGAAATCCATTATACTCAAAATTATATGTTTGACGAAATACATCATGTATCAAAGCCTTGAATAAAAATTTATTCTTGCATTTTAGTACAACTTGCCCACTAATTATCATTCCGTAGAAAATATTATCTAAAAGATTAAATGTAAACAAATTGTGATCTATGAAATGCATTTCATTTCTATATGTAGAATTAATATTTTTATGAAATAATTTATCTTCATCAATAATTTCATAATGCTTTATCGAGCTGTAATTTTCGTTGAACTCACCAATAGTCGATGTATTTGGCATAATAAAATCTCTCAAGCAGTATGTAAAGTCTTTTTTATGTCGACTCGCATAAATTCTTAATAATCTATTACCTAGATTCTCCAAAATATTATATACTACTAGTTCGCAGGGTTTTCCTGGAAATACCTGCATCTCTGGCCCATTAGGGAAAACATTAATGAACATTTCTACATTTGATCTAAGAACATCAACAATCAAATTTGATCCTCGACAAGTCAAACATAGTTTAAATTTTCTTTTTTCCCAGACTAATGTTTTATTGATGTTTTCTGATTTCTTTTGAGCTTGGAGGGTCAGATTTTCTTTTATACGAGGAATTTCTTTTGTGGATGTTTGTAAGATTAAGTCCCGATCTATTTCATTTCTTTCTATTTTTGGTATTATTTTATTTCGATCATGTATTTTTTGATGATCTTTGTGGTCAAAAATCTTCATTAATTTTCTGTTTCCAAACGCTATTAAGTTTTCATCCATCTCTTTTAGAGGTGAGCTCAAAATATCCAACAGCTTAGCGCAAAGTGGATACCTCTGTAACTTTACTTTGAGTAGGTCCAGTCCAATGATTTCTCTTAGGTAACAATTAATGTAGTATTGAATGCAGTGTATAGCTCTTGATTCTTTTGTAAAGTATTTAAAAAAAAATCTGTTGTGATATGATTCATTTGTTATTTTCCCAAGAATATAAAAAAACTTACATCTAAATATTCTTTTCACAGCAACATCTTTGAATTCTTCATTCATTGCTTGAGACCATTTTTCGGCGATTTCATCTATATGTTCGTATATTAAACTAATCGCCAAATGAGGATCTTTTTCCAGACAATTTTTTAGAAGATATTGATCCACAATATTGTATTTTAACTTCCAAAAAAGACAATCAAAATATAGAGACTCATAGCCCGAACACCTATCTAGCTCGGCCCTAGAAATTGAATTCTGATCGAACATTAAAATAGATAGTTTCACTTGTGCAATAGAGTAATTATCATTTTCGAATATTACAAAATCGGAATTAGAATATTTGAATTCAAGTATTTCCTGATCACCTATCATATCCCGTAAAAATATATATAGAAAAATAGTTGATTTGTTCTTTGATCTTGTGAATTTTAGCAAGCGATCATATATACTTTGGGAATATATTTTATCCAATTTTAATAGTAATTTTGAGGCTAAATAACAAGTAATCATCTCTGTGGAGTTTAAAAATGGTTTAAGTATGTTTTCGGCACGTTTTTCAAATAATTTGTCATTTTTTGATGCATTTACTTCTAAAAATTTGTAAAGAATCATGAGAAGAATAATTTTAGTTTCTTTTCTTGTACTTCTCATCTTGATCAAGTCAAAAACCTGTTCCTCACTCAATATCTTATAATGATTGAATATTGTGTAAGCTGCATTAAGCGCATTAAAGTTATCCACCTCGTAAATGCATTCTCGCAAAAGCGTCTCTAAGTTATATTTCACCACCCAGTCAGATTTTTTAAAAAATTTAGGAATATTGTCAAGAACTTTTTTACGCTCAATCATTGTTCCATGTTTTAGTATATCTACAAAATATCTGAGAAAATACTCATCGACATATTTTATTTTTCCAATAAAATCGATCGCTAGCAGCCTTAATTCTATTTTAGTGTCATTAAGATCTTTTAAAAGTGTGTTGACTGTCAATACCAACTGATTTGGATTGTTTCCATAGTGCTTAAGGTACCAGTTTATCTTCATTTTCAAATTTACATCCCTTGTATCGGATATCTTGATTGTGTTCAAATAGTATTTTGACATATCTTCACCTTGAACCGTATAGCTTATAATATCGTTTATCGCCTTTAAGTGATCAGCATTATTGCGGGAATTCAATAGACTAACTATTCTATCATGTTTATCTTGTATCATATCGGGATCCGAATTTCCGTCCAAATTGTTCATATTTTTTTTGTTTCGAGATTTCAGACCTTTTTATATTTGTTTCGTGTTTTAATTTCTTCGTGCGTCATTAAAAACTGTTACACATCAAAAGTGATAAATTAATATTTTTTTGAAACATTTATTGGAATAGTGAAACCACAAAAAAATTGGTTATTTTCCAGCAATTTAGTTTCGAATTTTATATAAAACACATGGTTATAAAATAAAAATAATTTATTTTGCATGTTATTGGAGCAATATTGAATAAGATCTGTAATAAATTACTATAGAAATTATAAAATTTTCAATTTTTTTATTGTACTTTCATGCGATTTCGTATAGATCATAATGCTTTTTTATTATTTAATTCGGAACTAAAATAATTATGTTTTTAAATGGTGATTATAAAACATCAGATTATATTAATTGGCAAAATTTATTTAAAAAAAGTTACTGATTCGACAATATCTTCAATCAAATCTCGATTATATTAAATTATTATTTTCAGATAATAAATACGATCAAAAGCACAAGGAGTCTTATCTATGCAAATATATGATAAATTCGGAGTTTCTATGTGCATTTAGGAATTAAATTCAACACTATATGTCTATGTAAGTCATAAATGTAAAACCTTAAAGTCAAATTCTATAATAATTTATTAGAAGCCAAGAAAATATGATTAATAAAAACAATTATGTATTTGAACAAACATAAAATGAGAATATCAACAAAATTAAATATCTAAGAATTATTTATTTAATCATGAAACATAAATTTCTTAATTCCTTTGAAAAAATAAAATCAAAAAACCAAATTAAATCTTTAGCAGATTGATTTGAACACTTATCTCGGTTATATAATCTAAAAAAATTTATAAATTGAAAAAGGGTGAACCTTATCTAAATTCAATCCATTGGTAAATAATATTATATAAATAACCAATTCTTTGAAACAAGAATAAACTGTGAATGCCACATTTAATTTTTATTTTTATAACTTATTATTATGCTTGTTGTGCCGCTTTCGGGGGTTGTGATATGTGTAAAGATATCGATAACATGGTCGAAAAAAACTGTTCAAATATTAAAAAGAACATAGACGAATCAAATAAAAAAATGAAGAAAGAAATCGAAAAATCGAAGCCTGAAATTGAAAAAATATCAGAATCTGCAACCAAAGAACTTTATAATGAATTAAAAAAAGAATACAAAAAATTTCTAGAAAGCCAAAAAATAGATACAAGTAAAGCTAACAATATTGAAAAACATGGGAAACAAGTTGAACAAGATGATGAAGATCTAAGCATCAAGATAAAATTTAAGCTCTCAGATCTAGAAAAAGATAAAATGGAAAAACTAAAGAAGTATTTTAATTCAAAACTTAAAAAAAAATTTCAGGTGGATTTCAAAAAGAAGATCGATGCCGCATTAAAAGCAAAAAAACTAATCGAAGAAGGTAAAAGTGGCGAATGTGATATAAATGTTGATATAGGAAAAAAATTTACCATCGAGGTAACTTATAAATGCAAATATATGAAGAACAAAAAAGGAAAAACTGAAATGCAATCATCAAGCTCACAAATATCTTCAAGTAGTTGAAAATTCAATAAATTCAATTTAAGGTCAACTATCTCTATTACTAAATATCACCAAGGATCCTTTATTTATTGCCTTTCACATACATAATATTGATAGAAAGATACTAAATTATTGTAAAAATAGACACATGATGTAAAAATTTTTTCTATGTGATTTCGGCCTTATTAACAATTTTTTTTACAGCTATGATCCATTACAAAAACTAAAATACTGTGATATTTTTTTAGGCATTTATTTCGTTTCTCAAATAAAAAAGAGCAAAAATTCGATTTATGTTATTACTTTAATCTATAAACAGTCTTACGGGTAGAATATTAGCGATATTGTATTTTTTTAAATAACTGTACATTAAAAAACTTTATTTATAGAACAAGTATATTTTTATCATATTTTTTTCCACATATGCGAATTCATCGTGTTTTTTAAATAAATATATTTTCTTTTTAATGCACAAGATGATTGACTTTAATGTATTAAGTACACAGAGAGATTATTATTTTTTATAAAGATTAAAGATCTTATTTCACATAATTAATAAATCACTGTGCGTCTTCTAGCCTTTATAAACAAAATTTTATTAATTAGGAGTAAATTAAAAAACAAATATAAATTTGAAATAGAAAAATAAAAATTGAAATAACATGAATTTTATTTTTAAAAAAATATTTATCAATTTAATTTACTATTATAAAGTTACCATATATCATCAATTATTTATTAAATTACTGTATTTTTTATAGAATTTTAATTAACTTTAATATTTTCTTTATTCGAGAATCTTATAGCAATGGCAATTTAATTTAAAATGAAAAACTTATTTTCAAACTAATCCACGCCAGAATAATGTATTCTGAAGATTCATCATATGAAATTATTATTTATTCACAATCTATAATATTATTATAAAAACTACAGAAAGCTTTGTATTTAACATATTTGGAATATAAGGATTTAAGCTAGCAAATAAAGTGTATATAAAAATAGAAACATGAAACAAATATTAATTAAAAAACCAAAATAATATAAGCTAGATCATCAATAATTATTAGAAAAATATGAATGGAGAGTATATGAAAAAAATACAAGAACATAGAATCAATGTGCAAGAACTTAAGAAAAAACAGGCAAGGCATAGAAAAAAAATATTTAACTGTGACAAAGTTTCTGATGTCATAAGTAAGATTGTGACTAAATATTCCAAAAAAGGAGTATGCAAAGTAAATACAGTGGTAAATCGAAAAATATCATATATTTATCACAATATTGCTCTACTATGCTATCAGAACAGTATGTTTGAAGAATGTTTAAAAAATTGTTTTGATTCTCTGGATTACCAAAAAGTTACAGCCTCTTACAATCTCATTGTGATGGCTTATATGAAAATGGGAGAATATAAAAAGGCGATATTATATGCTAGTAATGGCGATAGACCAGACCATGATGTCAAATGTGCATTGGCAAATATGAACCATACCGTGTTTTCGAAATTTTTAAGTACAAAAGACACGAAAGATCATAAAAATCAAAAAGGCTTAGTAGAAGAGCATGATATTGATAGAATAAATCCCGAATTTGCACATGATGTATTTCTAAAATTTTTAAGAGGAGAAAAAATAGGCTTAGAGATACTATTTCTCATCATGAATGTAGGCTACAACGCCTTAGTCAATCTGGATAATATTATACATGCTGATATTTCGGGTGACGAAGAGTTTTTTATTTTCGGGGATACACATGGTCAATTCCATGACACATTTTCTTCTCTCACAAACATTAAAGGTAATTCGTTTGATTTGCAAGATGGCTTAGTCATTGATCCAAAAAAAAAGTTTTTATACAACGGTGATTTTGTTGATCGAGGAAAAAACGGTGTAGAAAATTTTCTATTTCTATTAATTTTAAGAATTCTCTATCCAAAACAAATTTTTCTAAATAGAGGCAACCATGAGTTCAAACTTATTAACGAAACTGGTGGTTTTAGCGATGAAATTAGAAGTAAATATGGTAGTTTTCTGTTTGATAGAATTTCATCGGCATTTCACCAAGTCTTTTCGGTTATACCAATTGTGACTATTGTAAATCGGAAGGTTTTTGTTGTGCATGGTGGATTACCCCAAGAGATGATAACTTTAAAAATGATAAATGAAATTGATAGAAAATGCATAAATTCAACAAATGATATAATTCTTTCTGGTTTGTTATGGTCAGATCCCGACGATATCTCAGGTGTGGCGCCATCAAAAAGAGGAAGGGGTATTGTTTTCGGAAGCGAAATTACAGAGAGGTTTCTGCAAACAAACAACCTCGAATTGATTGTAAGAGGACACCAAAACGTCTGTGGTGCATATAAAGAAAATCATGATCTCAGGGTCTTGACCGTGCATAGTGCGCCGGGTATGAGGGGATCAAATGTGGAGGGTGCATATTTAAATTTTACAACACAAAAAGGATTCAAAGTTTGCGATGAACTCTTTTACACTTTAAATAAATTTCTACACTGGAAAAGAAACGATCACAAACTTGTAAGGCAGGTAGAACAGCTAAAAAAGAAGCCTTTAGATCAATAAATCATGTTTTGCTATATTTTTTTAAATACAAGTTACTTAAACTTAAAAAATCTTAAAATTAAAATATAATCGTTCTGATTAAACAAATAAAATGATATTTAGTTATGACTTTATAAAACTATAAGCATGATGGGGCCAAATTTACTTCAAATATTGGTAGACTTTAATATAGAATATGTGAATCAAAATGAGATGATATGTTCAGACAAAAATGTAATTCGAGAAATAAAATATTAAAAATTGCAAAGTGATGCCCATAAAAACACCCGGAATCATGTGATCCTAAAAATTGTAATCGATATAATCACAGCAGAAAACCCCCGAAAAGTATAAAATGTGGTTTAAGATCCTTAAAAATACAAGAAATATTTGAATGATTCCAAATCTACAAAATTAAGAATATAACAAAATTTAATGATATAATATCTAATAGCATTTTTCTTATATATTAATCTTCAATATTGTTTAATTTTTTAAGCTATAAAATAATTTAAACAACTACTTTTCATTGCAAAATATCTACCGAATAAATAAAGTATTAAGAAAGATTTTATTCCAAAGAATAACCCAAATATGTATTATTGCGATGATAAATTGCATTAAAAATTACGTTAAATTTAAAATAAATTTTAAGTTATTTTTATTATTTAGCTATCATACATAAATTAATGCGCATTAAAGTGAAAAATTCCTGATACATTAAACAATTTATTACTATTAAGTACAAAAAGAGTTTTATAAAACTATGCACGAAAAATTTATAGTAAAACTACTGGTCAGATAAAACATTTTCAATAATAAATAACTATGGATAATTTTAGAAATATCGTTTTCATTTCTTCTAAAATTTTATGTTAAGCACCTATAAAACATCGATACAAAGCGGTGCTTTTTAAAAATAAATAAAAACAGCATGTTTATAGGCTTATGTGATATTTTTAAAGCCGCAGAAAGTCATCGCTCAAAAAAATGACAAATAAACAGTCTGATTAATAATATAAGTGCTAAGTTTACATTAAGAATGCAAATACAAGAAATTATGTATTAAGAAAACTAAAAATTGAAAAACATTAATGAAAGATTGAAAATGCTTTAACTTCGTGATTTGTAGCATTTTGGAACATGAATCATATAAAAAGATGTATAGCTATGTCTTGTTGTAAATTTCCAAGTTTTTTTTATTTGTGCATTTAATTTTTTGGTATCTTATGTTCAGAATCTTTATTTGTTGCTTTTTCTGGTTCGTCATATTTTATGTTCTGGGTATCTAAAGAATCTGGTTTTTGGAAACTTTTGTCGTTATTATCTATATTTTCTTCGTTTTTTTGTGGATTTATTTGGCGTTTCTTGTTGGGTATAGATTTGAGGGGACTTTTCTTTACTTAGCGGCTTCATTTGAGATTTATCAATGTTTGAAAAATTTTGTAAATCACCTGTTTGACTTTGTTGTGGAATTATAGAAGCACTCGATGGTGAAGTGGTTGATAATGGTGGCATTTGTTGCGTTGGAATGTTAGTTAAAACAGTTGGGGTTTGTAAAAGTGGATTTAAAGTAGCTGGTTGAATGTTTTGTGAATCGTTTAGTGTTGGTGAAACAGGAGAACAGGGTGTTCTGGTTGGGAAAACGGTGTTAAACAAACCATCAGCAACATTTAAAAGCGGGAATCCGCACATAATATTGTAAAAAAGAAAATAAAAATTAGCTAAAATCATTTATAAATTTTTTTCTAGTGTTTATATAATAATACCCCTTAAAATTTGCACATTAATAGCCAATAGAAAACAAATTAATTTTATATGCTTTTATTTACTCTTTGGATTGGATATTTAAAATTAAGGATAAAAGCAACAATATAATTGAAGCACTTTTATTATTTTTTTCTGGATTACTATAAAATTTGACATCCAAAAAAAAATTTTATTTATTAATGGGATCTAATTTAAATATAAAATATTTTTGTTAGTCTTAGTAGAAATCTATATATAAAAATAGCATAAAACAATATTCAAGGGGCAATAAAGTTATTAAAATATAAAATCCGAGATGTATAAATTCCGAAAAATTGTTTCTGGTAATATTGAGTTTTCTTTTATTAAGGATGTGAATAGCTAATCTTTAAGATTTTATTTATCGTACATATGCATGTGTTTTTCCCTTCAAGTGGTTTACATAAATATTTGTTTTATAATAAAATGTATTTGAACATCCCTTTGTTGCAAATAAAACTTGATATTTTAAGAATTTCTTTTTGTTTTAAGAGGATTTTTTTTTATAACCACAAACATAAGCAATCATTGTTTGAATTATTTTTTTGCATAAAATTATGTTAAGCATAAGTTGATGATTTACATATTTAAATATATCTAAGAATCGTATAAATAAATCATTTTGCTATGGCTATAAACTGAATTCGTTTTTTCATATTAAACCTTTTAACCGTGGAAAATCACAAACAAATTTACTATATAATTATTTTGTCACGATCATACAAGTTATATTATAAAAAATTAAAACGTGATAATCAAATGCTTCTAATTGGCAGGATTTAAATATAGACTAATGGTATAAAGGAAAATCAAAAATGCATAAAAAGTAATGAAAAATAAAATAAAAATTTTATCAAGCGATAACATTATAAGCTATAGCCTGTTAAATATTTTTTAGTTTGTTTTTCTGTGTTAAACATTTGAGCCAAGCAAAATACATATTAATAGCTTTACCATAATTTATTCGACTGTATAGCTTCATCAAAAATAAAATTTATATTCTTATAATACAGTAGAAGATAGAATACTTAATTATTCTGATGTAAACTGTTAATTGATAAATAAAATGTCAAGGTAAATTTTTTAAATAAATTTTATCATATAACATTTTATTAAAAAATATTCGAGGAAAAGCTATACAAAGAAAGGTAATAAATATCTAGCACTTGAAAGAAGTATTGACTAAATTATTCTGCGTGACTATCACATGTTTCTAAAAAAATGTAATTGAAGAAATATAAAATTAATACATAAGTATAAATTCTTAATTATATTATTAATAAAGAATACCGTTTATGATCGCAATTAACCCAAACACGAAAAAGAAAAATTATTTTTTTATATTATCACACCTCTTCTAATAATATATAATTATTCAGAAAATATTTAAAAAAATTATATAACTTATTTTACAGAAAAAACACATAATTTATTTTTGTGAAGATTTTTTATCACAGAGCGGTGAATTCGGAGAAAGTTATCGCGATACTACTTTTTATTTAATAATAATGAAAAAAATTAAAATTCTATGATTGAGAAATACCCTAAAACTGATAATTCTTGAGAGAAGAAGTTTTATTGATAAAGATTTAGCAGAGGTAAGAAGATAAAAGTATTGATGAAACATGTTTCAAGATCGTGTCACACAGTCTTTTTGACAAAATAAAAGTCAAATCGAAAATTAACCAGAAATATAATTCAAATTATAAAATCAAAAAACTGTAAATTTACAGCTTCATCTAGTTATCTTGACGTTATTTTATTAGAATTATATTACATTGTTAACAGTATTGGAATAAATATTAATGATGTTACTAATTGTCTATTTTCATAAAGATATCTTTGCATCTAGCACATGTAGGTAGAAATAACATAAAAATCATCAGCCAAAAAAAATATATATATTTTAATCATATGCAAAATGGAATCATAAATATTGTTATAATCAAAGAAACATCGATAAATAAATATGAAAAACCATCTTCGATAGCTTTTTTGCTATTATAACTTCAATGTTTTGTTATGTTAAAAGTCTTGAAAATAAGCACGGATATAAAGAATTCTGAATATTAATTGACAAGCAGATATTATAGAACCATTAATAATACACGTTTATATAAAACGTGCTTAAACTACGTAGAAGAGCCAAAATAGAATGAAATCAAACAATTTTGGGTTCTAATAGTAGCTTGCTATTGCACAAAAGAATTTTTATGGCATATTATATGTTTCATGCATTTTTTATAAAACCTAACTATGGGACGTTCCATAAAAATAGTTATGTTTTTAAAAAGAACTTGCTACAGAATATTATACTTTAATACTTGTTCTAAATAAAATTGATTTCGCACGAAATTTATTTTCCATTCAAAAATAAAATATCAATATTCCATGTTTTATCTGCCGCTGTTATCGTTTCTAATTTATAAGTTACCCTACAATCACATATGATTATTTTTCAATTTTATCATATTAAGATACACTGTTAAATCTACACTTGGTTTGAACTTTTTCGAAAATTTAACTATAGTATTTTGTAAATTCATAAGTATATCTTACCAGTAGTTAAAAATCCAATTTTTTAATTTATTTACACTATTATACAAAAATAAAAGTATTTGAAATTAAAATGCTAAATATCAAATAATTAAATAAAATAAACCATTTTATTCAGCTCTGTGACGGGATTTAACGTAATACAAAAAGTTTTTCCATTATAACTCATATAAAATATCCTATCAATTAACTTAAAAGGTAATTGCAACGTATTTAAATCGCTTATATTATATTATTTCTGTGTTATTTAAATTTAGAGCCAAAAATTTCAAGACTAAATATAGAAACAAAACCATTATATTCTCAAAACGCATAAAAAATGGTGAAATACAAATATTTCATTGATTTATTATTTAGCCTTGGACCAAAATTATCAATTTTCGGATGAAAAATTGTGTTATATTTAAATTATCAAATTATCTTTAAATTTTGAACAAATTTAATGTTCACGCATACATAAGAAGAACAGAAAAAGAGTTTTTTGGCTCTCTGGTATTGGAATATAGCATATTTTATGCAAAACAAATAGTTTGGTATAATACTATATATTTAGCACGAACATGAAACACTTTATTTATGTATGTAGATATTTTCAAGCCAATATACTTGAAATTAAAATCAATATTTATTCTTTATTTTATATTGATGGTAGATTCTACCCGTGCTTATTTTTATATTATCACGTATTGAAATTATAGATTCTGAAACATATAATAAATTACATTATAAGGGAATTAAATTCAATACAAATTTTATCTATGAACAAAAGAGAGGTAAATTTTTAAAATAACGTAATTTTTTACATGCAATCGCCAGTTTAAATCGATAATAGAATGTTTATTTTAATATCCAAGTGTGCATTCCATATATAAAAGGTATTGTATGAGCATTAATGGCCATATTTTCTATAATTTTGTTGAAAATTTAGATCAAGAATATAAAATAAATATGAAAGAAAGCTTTATCATATGTTTATATGTAATTTTAAATTTACTTGTTTGTTTTTATAAAAATTTACGCATTTTTTATAAAAAACCATCTCGTTCAACAACAACCTTTCTAGCTTGAAAATCCAAAATTGCTACCTATTTGTACAGATATACAGTAATGACGACACTAATAGGGTTCTTGCTGTGGGAAACATGTTCATCATACCAATATGGCTTTGATTACTTGCTTTTATGTTATAGAATCGAAAAAAGTCATTTCAGCGTGAAATTATGGGTGCGTTAGTGGCATATAGCTTTATTTATCCGTGAATCGGATCGTTCTGATAGCGTTTTCTATGTCCTTTGAGGCTAGGCGGCGTGTATTACCAATTTGTTAATCTATCAGTGTCCTTGCGGGAAGAGGACTAAAACTACCCCATTAGCCAAATTGAAGTTTATAAAACGAATATTTGCACTACTCAACCCTCGCATATTTTAATCTTCGTCAAAAATAAAAAAATTTCTGGTGTATTACTTTAGAATAAAAAAATATAAAGTTTTAAAAGTTAATAAAGATTTTCAATTTATATGTAATTTTATTGAAGAATATAATATATTCATATTCTACACGTACATAATCTTATTAGTAATTATGTTGTATATTTTCGTGAAATAAATCGCGAATATTTCATAATTATAGAAGTATACAGATATAAGTGGCTATATAGTATCATATATCAATTAAATACATACTAATCTGTATTAAAAGTATTTTCAATAATCATTATAAGCTTGGTATTTTGTTTTTTATGCATCATTGCGAATAAAAAAGGGCTGATAACTTAAATTAACTTTGTATTACAAATTTATAGATTTGGTTAAAATAAATACCTGAACCCAAGTTGTTATATGGGCTAATAGAGATTATGTTTATATTCTGACATCCTGTTTCGATCTAGTTTTTTACAATTAAATATATTTTATATTATTTTGATTATTTATTTTCTAATTAAATGTATCCATAGATGCAAGCTATAATTTGATGAACAAAAAAAATAACTATCTAAAAACATTAAATATCAATATAATTAAATATAAAGCCCTGAAAATGCAAAAAATTCATTGAAAAAATAAATGATTTATCTTAATTTCTTACTTATTCGCAAATTTCAAAACAATTAGCAGACATAAATTTTTTTTTACCTATCATCATTTTATGACATCTTAAATAGCCCCAAAACCAATCAAATAATAGCAGAAATTTTATTATGATTCTAAAAAAATTATAATCATAATTTGTTAAGGATTTAAAAAATCAAAAAAATCATAAAAAAATTATTCAAAAAAGCCAATAATTTTTTAATGATGCTAAAAAAATAAATAATAAAACATATAGCATAAACTATAAAATCCACGTAATTGTAGCAAAATCCGATAGAAAAAAATGATAGAATAATGAATAAAATATTACTGAATAGACATAAAAAAATACAAGGGGCTCAAACAGCTAAAAATATAAAATAAAATTTGACTTGATACTATAAAAATGAAAGAATTAACAAAAGATAATTGAACTCATTCTGAAGAGAACAGAAAATATAGCTTCAAGTATATGACTACTAAAATGTCTTAAATCATTATGTCTTTAATTATTCGACTAATTTTAATCTTTGTAACTTGCATCAGAAAAAAAGATGAATTGCCTTATATTTGATAAAGCACACGAAAAATAATTTTTTTTGTTGAATGAATATAATTGTGATTCATAATTATTTGACTGATTATGGCTTAATTATATCTAGCCGAATATCCTTTAAACTCCACAGAATTAAATTTCAGCAAAAAAATTACTTTAAATTAACATATTATTTTGAATTTTTCGCTCTATCTGATTATTTTGAATTTTTACGTATTTTAGTTATCGGTGTATTTAATTAGAGTTGGTGGAATAGAAAGATGCATACCTATAAAATACGGTAATTGGTTATATTTTTAATAATAATGCATGCTGTATTTTGTTATTTTACTACTTTAGGTGGGCTAAAGTACAATTTCATCTAATCACTTGTAAAATATTATATTTTTTCATTTTAAAAAAAAATATTTCTAGCAAAGACAAATTTTTGATGATGGTTTTTTGCAAATTTATAATTTATTTTGCAACTTATTTTTATTTTAGACCATTCGGTAAATACCAAATGTTAATTAAATGATATTATGGTAAAATTATACAATATTAACATAACAAAACATTATTGGTTAAAAATATGAAAAACCCCAAATTTGGAATCAATCATTTAAGGAACATGTTAGTTGACAAAATAGTACGAAGATGAGCATCGAATCTGTTATATTTTAATTGTAATGTACTTTTTGAGGTGTATAATTTTAAGAGTTATACTCCTATTAATACAGAATAAGTGTATATAAATTGAAGATTACCTCTTAGGATAAAAATATAGATACAAACGTATGTTTTAAGAAAAAATTACTTTGACAGATACAATTAAAAGCAAAATAAATGAAAATTACACTACATGATGAAATACCATAGGCACGAAAATATAAAAACACAACATAAATAATTGAATGATGCAATTTATTACAGAAAAAAAGACGTGAACATATTATCATGCAATAAGAGATTAAAACGGCTAAAATTTCTGAATAATTTTGCAATAATTTCATATAGAACTAATTTTACTTTTTCATAGTTGAATTTTAAAATTCTTATTATTATAATTACAAAAGTATAGGCTTAGAATAAGCTCCAATACCTTCGATTTTTTTGCGTCAATATATACATGCTTGAAAGTATTATGTAACCAGACTGACTGTGTACATACTTCAATATGTGCTTGATATATAATCAATACTATATTTAATAAACTATAATGCCTGACGGTGTATTTTACAAATCATTTATAAATGCTAATCTAAAAATATATAATTAAGATTATATCTGAACTGATTCACATTAATGTATTGATTATTACCATTTTAAATCTTAAGCTTCTAATTTTTAATTCGTTTCCGCATCAAAATCTAAAAAAAGAATAATCTTATATCATGCTAAAACGCAATCTAGAAAAAGTGATATTTTTTAAAAAAAACAGACAAATTTATTATAAAATTATGTAAACAGATTCAAAATTTTACTATTTGATTTTTAAAAATTTATGAATCGAAATAGAAAAGGAAGTCTGGTAATACTACTATCGACAAAAAAAAATATATCTAAAATTTCAATTGCCACAGATAAATGATTGAGCTATCGAAGAAAATAAAAGAATGAGTATATAGTAATTAAAATGCATACAGTCAGAATAAAAATCTGTTTATATATTTCGGTACAAATATAATGTGATGATGCTGTAAAATTATTTAATTTCCTATAAACAGGCGAATCGTTCAATAGTGTTATTTTTATTTTTAAATATATGTGTTAATAATATATATTATTTTTAAAAACAAATTTTTATATCATATGCCATTTAAATTTCTTCTAAAACTTTATTTTAATCAAAAATCCCTAAGTTCGATGCATTCAAAATGTGGATTTTTTTTGCAACAGACTTCTGTTATAACTTATAAATAAGATAAAAACGAAGAACGTGACTTAAGACAGAATCTATGACAATAAATATGGCGTGATGCATATTTACTTTCAAATTCGCTTAAAACAATTTTTTATATGCTTTTTTGCGCAGAGTTATATTAAAGAATATCATTTGTGCATTGAACACGGAATCACAAATTTATTTTAAAATAATCTATGTTTCTATATACTTTATAAATAAGTAAAATTAATTATATCATAATCACAAAGAAACCTTTTTTGTAAAAAATTTCATTAAATTCTGCTTAATTAATAAATAAAAATTATTTCTAATTATTTTTATTTATAAATAAAATGACATAAATATATTTCCATTTCAAATTTAATATATTTTGTGCTTTTTATTTCTGTTTCTAGGGTGTTTTTTCCTATGTCCATGATCATTGTTTAACTTTTTACCTGTCTTTTTTAACGCATCTGTGGCAGCTCCATCACAATCTACTATACAAAGACAATATAATATCAAGTTTAAGATACATGTAAGTTTTCTATTATTCAAATGCATAAATTTCTCTTTGCATAAATATTTATACTTAAAAGGGATAATTTAATCTTATCTTATCTAAACTATTTTTTATGATAATTATCCACATCAAAAAAAAATTTGTAATCAATATTATCCACATCAAAAAAAAAATTTATAATCATTTTTATCCACATCAAAAAAATTGCAATCATCATTATCGAGTTTTGTATGATCAAATGAATTTGATTATACAAATTTACGTCAATTTCTAGTACAAAACGTTGTATTCCCTCTTGAAATTTCAATATCTCTTTATTCTGCGAATTCTGGATCTGTAATAATATAAAAATATAAAGAGAATATTTGTACGCAAAAAAATCAAATAGTATGCTCTTTTAACTTTTAAGACATAACGTTTTTTCTTTATAAAGAATTTATACGGCAAAGAAATGATATTATTCCCATTAAATATCTCGATCCCAATTATTCATTATACACGCTACTATAATATCGTTTATATTTATCTTTTTATAGCTAGTATACTAATTTTTTTTGAATAATAATTGCTACATAAAATTAAACTAAGTTTCTGTTTATTGGATTAAACTAAGTAAAATGTCTGTATTATTTTATTTATGGGTTAGTTTTCTTTTTATCAATTTATACGTAGTCAGCCCATTGGGAATATTGCACAACTCATTGATGCATCTTTTGACACCTTCCCTCGATTTATCATACTCGACTGCTATTCTTCTCTTAAATGAGATGAGTTCAAGTGTCTTGCGGAGTGAAAGGTCTCTATAATAGTTAAAATATATATAATATCAAACAAGTTAAAATATAATTCATTTGTGAAATAACACGGTAAATAATTATATTAAAAGCTTAAAAACCCTACATATGGCTTAAATATATATAATTTACTATCCTTTTATGCCAAAAATATGATTTAAGATCATTTTCAAATCGATTTTTGTCTTTCAAAAATACCTTTTTATGCAATCGCTTTTCATATTTTTCTTATAAAACTTATCATTCATGCGATTCTAAGCAGCAAAATATTATGGAAATTAGTTTCATTTTAAAATTAGGTTCGAGTTCTAAGGTTTCAACGTCCATCTGTTTGAATGGACTCAGAAGCAACTTAACTTAATTTTCATAACCTAAATCTACGTAATAAAAGTCACTTTTGTTATAATGGGGGTTTTCTTAGAAGTAATGTCACAATTTACTTGCTCAAATAGACCGTTGAAGGTAAAACACTTTTTTTTTATATTAAAACTTAAAAATAACAACATAAATATACTGAAAAAATAATTAAACCAGTGGAATTTAAATTAAACATATAAATTAAAAAATCAGAATAAGTTTATTTATAAAATTAAAAAGAATGAAATTGAAAAAATAAAATAGATATTTTTGCACCCTTTAATGTATGGTCTAATAGCATTAAATCTACTATAATGTTCAATAAAAAAAATTCAATGGTTTAAATATTACATAGGTTTAAGTAAAAAACAGCAAGAATAATAAGAAGAGAATTAAAAGGTATTTGATTACTTTTGATCAAGGGTATGAAAAGAATCGTACAAATTTTATTAGATATTTTGGTACCATTGCAGCATTAAATTTGCCTCAAATACAATTTATCATATTAAATATATATTAAAATATTAGTGATCTGTAGAAAAACTTCACCACATTGGTAAATCGTTGTTATTTATATAAAATGAATACATTCGTAGTAAGTTATACTTAATTACTAAACTAGAAAGGGACTTAGAGGTTTTTATTTACTCATACGTTCCATATATTTTTGCATCTGAGCAAATCATAATGTATAAATTAATTAACTTAGTATCTAAAGACACAAAGGCTTATGTTAGTTGCGTATAAATCTATTGTTTGTTTATTATATAAGAAAAAGTCGTATGAAATAATTTTAATCCGAAAATAAAATACTAGGTTTCTTTTTTGTTTGTAGATCAATCATATTATAATAGTTTAAATTGGTTATTATTTTTTCATATTAAACGAATATAATATTTTGTTGCGTTATATGTTTTTTTCGACAACTGTATCTTCTAGTTATAAAGTAAAATTCACTCTTATTTAGGAAATAACTAAAAATAATTTTATTGGTTTATAAGGAGTTCACTTTTTAGTAAATTTCTATGAAGTACATATGAAGAATACAAAATTTATATTATAAATAAACATAAAGGATAAATGATAATAGCAAGAAAAAATGAGCTAATGATCGGAATAAAAGTTACAACACAAAGGTATATAAGAAATTTTGACATTTTTTTAAAAAATACTTACATTTTTTACAAAGAAAATGTGATCTAGTTTGTTAGGATAGCAAATTAAGTTCTATTTTTTCAAGTTTTTTAAAAGTTTAAAATATGTAAAAACTATAAAAACCGTAAAATGTGATTAAAAGGTATTTAAGTTTTTGAAATTTGTAACGTACATACGAAGCTATAATTTATAAAGCCAACTTAACAATTGTGACTGGCTAAACTCACATTTATCATAATTTTATAAAATATTCTTCATTTATGTAATTAATCAAGCTGATAATTTTAAATGACTTTTAATAATATTTTTATGCTCTTTTTGCATTCAAAAATGCCCTAATATATTTTATTTTTGTATTTTCTATTCTTAAAGGCTAGTAATCATTTTATTTTGCTTATCAAAAATTGTGATAAAGATTAGATCACTAGATTTTTAAAATTAATTAAATATAAATTACATACATAAATCTTTATTATGTGAAATTTCGAAAATATTAATTAAAATAAAGGTAATTAATTTATATTTTTGCATATTCTAGTACATAGATATTGCTTATCCACTAAAGTTGCAGCTTCAATTACCGCTTGTGAAAATTTTCAATTGAGTAAATTAACTTTTCTCCATGAAAAATCGATGATATTTCCCGAAAAAAGCAGCAATATAAAAAAAAAGGATTTTGATCTTTTGATGGAAAGAAAACAAACCAGATATTGTGTATATATTAAGAATTGGTAAATTATATTTCCGTTATTAAATTTTGATATCTCAAGACATAATTATGCAAATAGATGGAGATAAAAAGAAAATTTGAAATATGATATTTATAAATACACAATATCCCCATAAAATACCTTTTGATGCATTATTCTACATTATTTTGTAAAAAAATACCGTATTTTCATTTTATTTTTGAAAAACTTGAAAATAAGAGTGATGGATTTTTGACACCCTCGAAAGTTTATTTATAAAAATAAAATTAAAATATGATTGCCCAATAGATAATTATCAAAATAGTTATATTTTTATAAACTTAAATATGAATTTAAAAAAAATCTTTCATTGTAAAGACTAAAAGTAGAGTTTGATCAATAATTTTTTTTAGAAAGCTCAATAAATTTTCATTCAATCTTTGTTTAATTTTTATTTTTTGCTGCCTTTTTATCCAACGCTTTTTTGCTTTTTTCTAAATCCTTAGACGCCGTGTGTGCCATAAAAATTTGATTTATACTGAAAAATATCATACATACTATAAATCGCATTATATTATTGTTACATAATTATATATATATTTTATTTATGATCTCCTTTTAGTTCATTTGCGCAATTAAACGAATTTTACTGGACAATTTTCTAATCTGTTTCTAGACAAATTTATTAGTATAAAACGATGGTTTTCATTGGATTAAACCCACTTCTGAAGTAAAATCTCATAGGTTACTTTTAATGACATAAGACCACGACTATTCGATAATAAAATCCAAGAATTTAAAAGTATCAATTAAAATATCTAGAAAAACACACGTTTATATTTTTTTAATTTGTTTCTATTTGATATAAAATATTCTTGAATTCGTGATTATTTATTTTGAACGCCAAACTACTCCAAAGGTAGAATTTTTCAAACGTTTTTATGTTGCAAATATCTTTTTCACATTGAAGTTCCATATACATACATACATCTAAAGAAACGAAATATGGACTGTTTACACTTTTAGAGTAATAAATAATTTTAAAAATTCTTTCGAGTATTCTTTTAATGGATGGAAACCATTCCATAATGTTGAAGGCGGCTGTATTTTTTTATGCAGAAGTCAATCATTGTGCATAAATGTTGAGTTGCATCAACAAAAGAAAATGTGATAATAGAAAGAAATAAAAAAAATACGATTGAGAATTACAAATTATTATAAAAGAAATATAGATTAAAATTTTTTATCCATTACAATGGCACATTTAAATAGAAATAACTAAAATTAAAGGTTCTTTTCTAATTTATTTTATAATCTGGCATTTTACTCTTCTAATTTAAAAACTTTACACAGAAATATTGGCAATCAAAATTTGTTTTTTTATGCAAAGTAAATTACAAAAATATAAATTTATATGCCGGTAAATTTTTAAAAATTACACCATAGCTTATATAACATGTAGAAATAGTTCTTTGTTTAAATTAAAAAATAATTTTAGTTATATGACCTTCTTTTGAAATTTTATTTCGCCTGCTCAACTCTTAAAAAGATAATATAATGACAAACTATATTTTTAGGTGAATGCATACAATTTTTATAAATTTTATTTATTATTGATAAAATATACTTATGAAATATTTTTAAGCAAATAATATCATATATCTGTTTTTTTAAAGTATAGTTTGTTTTAGAAAGCTTGCGAATTACCTTTAAAAGCCCTGAACGAAAAAAACATATGTCTAAAATGATAAAGAAAAGAATTCTGCACTATATTCATGATTAAGATACACTTTATCGAAATATAAATCAAATTAAAATTTACACGTTGAATCATCAGTAATTATTTATATAAAAAACTTATCCCTTTTAACATATTCTAAGAAATCCTTAAGAAAAATCAAATAATTAAATGCGTTCATGTTAATATTTGATTTCTTACCTATATTTAATCATAGTATTTTTAGCCTAAAATAGGAAATCTGTGATTAAATCCGCAAAAATCCGTTATTAAAAAATTCAAAATTCTATTTATAATAAAAAAAAGACCAGAATTTCTCTTATATTTACAATAAATTTTTTCTTCTTTTTTTATGCATAAAATTTTAGAATAAATATCAATATCTATTGGAAATGATAAGAAACCTCGAACTCGTGCCACTTTATTAATTTGCGAAAAGCTTTTTTTATAAATTTGAAGTGTTATAAAAGTTTATAAAGGAATAATTCCTCATTTAAATATTGTATACCGCTTGAATGCTTTCATTAAGGTTTTAAAATAATTATAAAATAAATGATTTTTAAGTAATTTTAGATGCGTTTCTCGGCGTGATATTTTTAATACCAGAATCAAATCGGAATAATAAAATATTTTTTTGCTTTTTTATGCGATAATAATTTATGACCCAAAAATTTCAGAAAAAGTAGAAAATTCAATGGATAAACTCGAAAATAATTTACTCATTTATACGTATTTTTATAACCAGTTCGCTGATTATTAATAGAAATTTATGTTTATCTAGTGCAACTCGCATGTGATCCTTCACATTTACGTTTATTTAGTGCAACTCGCATGTGATCCTTTACATTTACTGTAATCTGTTT